>NC_139479.1:14430382-15038359 GCF_008360975.1 Lichenostomus cassidix | reverse complement strand
AAGTGATATGGCTTTTAATTCCCAAAATTAAATTAATTCCATTTCTTTAGCAATTTTTAAATGCATTTCTCTTAACTACCAGACATGTGGACCCAGCAGAATGCTGTTTAATAGTTTCCAAAGATCTCCTGAGGTCAACAGGGCTATGAGAGTCTGCCCAGGCTGAAAGTGGCCTGTTTCCCTGCTCAGTGAAATCAGCAGCATAATGATTAGATTAGGAACTCCAGTGGGGCTAGCAGATCAATAAAGGCTTTCATCCTTTATCCTATGATAAACTTTTGTTCTTTGATTAAGAGAAAAATATTTTTAATCAATCCAAAGTTTGGCAACATTAGCTAAAGAAAATACTGTGTACTAATGCATCTCCTAAAACAAACACACAGCATACTGCATCACATTCCTGGTACATTCTGAAACAGGTACTTTCCCCAGTACCACAGTGTTTACTCTTTTGTATCGACCTCCTTTAAGAGAGGGTGTTCAGTTTACCTGTTTTAGTATCCTTAATCAAAAACCTCACAGAGTAGTGTTTCTCTGATTTTGAAGAGTCCATTTTCACTCCCTTAACATGGAAGAAAACAGATCATCTCTACCCTCTTCCTCCACAATTCTTTGTTAATACCTTCTCAAGTGAACAAATGTGGCTTTCTCTGAGCACATCTGTACTGCTCAGCCATTGTGTCTTGAGAATGAAAAAAGTTCTGTGCTTAATACCATGCACAGTGATTATCACACACTGCTCCCCATAGACAGGACTGTCACTAAAATAGGGCATCCTAGGTGTGACAGTCAGAGCCTTGAAAATGGCCAGGACTTACAGAAAGAGCTCCTCAGAAATATGCAAGGGATAACTGGAAAATTAAACGAATACTTTTAGAGTACTTGAGAGGAAACATTTCTGTAATGATCAGAATCATATCTGTACTCTTACGGTGGATTTTTCTTGTTACCACTTAATAGTCACGGACACTTAAATGGTTCCAAACATCAATTCACATGGCAGACTGTCCACCCAAGGGGATGGAAATGGGCAGAACATATTTTTGTGTCATCACAATCACTTTGATATAGCAGTATTCCAAAAGTGTTCAAACCATTACGACAGCAACAGACAATTACCAGTCACAACTGCAGCTATCAGAGCACACAATTAAGCTTCTCTGATTAACAGAGGTAAAATGAAGCCTTCACAGCAATTTACAGTGTGGTGTTCTCAGTCCATGCCAACTTCAGCACAGTTCTCAGTACAGACAAAAGATAAAGATGTAGTAAGACTATAGATCAGAAAAGCAACCATCATTTGATAAAAAATGCTGCACTAGCTATGTTGTAAAGAAAAATGAGAGGAAGGGCAAGCATAAACCCCAACAGCAAACTGGCAGTTTTATCTCTGTTCCCAGGCAGGAAGCTGAACCAGGATTATTTGTATTTCATACCTCAGCCAGGACTTCAACTCTCTTTTTGAGAATACCAGAAATGTAACGGATTAAGCCCCATTCTTGATTGAGTCCTGCCTTTCTGTAGAGCTCATTGAGGAGGCAGTGAACAGTGACACCATACTGTCCATCCAGCTCTGTGTCCCAGTCAGCACCTCTGCCACAAAAGAAACAGGAGGTAATTGTCATCAGGTAAGATGCTACACCTTACCACACAGCCAGATTTTGACTGCCTTGCTCAAGTTGGTGACAGAATTAAATACCAAATGAGACATCTGTGCCTTCACCAGATATATGGACAAAATCCTCTTGATACCAGGAACTTCCACACTAATTTGAGTACTCACTCAGCTGTGAGCCAGTGACTTGAAAAGAAACCACCTGAAGGATTTCCCACTAGACTTTAAACTGAGCATTCACATGGACAGTTTGCTGGAGGAACACTCCATGCAGTGCTGTTTTAGAGCAGAATGCAAGAACATCTTCAGTATTGGTGAAGACTGCACCCATTTTTCAGATGCTTCAAGGGAATTTTTTAGCCTTGCCTCTTTCTTAGCTATAAACTAAACTTCCATATTGCTTTTGCCATTACTGAAAAAGCAAAGGAGATTTCTGTTCCTCTCCTGGTTTTGAAATTCATTGCATTATGGCTTCTCTTTGGTAATGTTTTGAAGTGTCACAGAATTACTTTTCAACTCCGGCAGACAGAGTCCACCAGAGGTCCTGGTGGACTCTGTCTGCAGGACCACCTGCCTGCCCAACAGAGACTCCCTTGGTGAAATCACTGGTGTTAGATGCAGTTAAACCACAAAATATATTTTTTATAGGATTTCCTTTACTCTTTAAGAGAGGATGCTAAACATTTTGCATGGGAAATCAAGAAGATCAAAGAAGAGGTCCTCACAGGAGACAGACTAAAATAAACAAAAATGCAATCTTTGTAGCAGTAGGGAAGACCATCTGTGATTAACACATACTTGTCTTTGCACCAAAAGCTAACTGCCTGACAGGTTCCATTCTGCACAGGAAAAAAAAAAGCTGAATAAACACACTTCAGAAGATGATTCTGTTGTTTGTATTTGCATTTTGTTCCCATCAAACCAATTTAAATAGCAGGTGTTTACTAACCCCAGCAGATGGGTCTAGACTCCTTCCAAGAATTTTTTTTAAAGTACCAAGTTTCAGCCAGTTGCGTACTTAAACATGCAGAGGGATTAGAGAAAAAATAGTGAACACTCATTAAAACTACATTTTGCTTTTACTTGGAAAATGACAAAGTGAAGTTTCCTTCCACTTCCATTCTTGTGAATAAAACAAGAAAAGGTTTTTTTCTATGTGAAAAAGATAAAGTTCACCCAATCTTTGTGAGCTTTAAATGGAGTGCCACAAATATAGCAGGGTGTGATCTCCTTCATGGAAAGGATTTGTGCATCTAATTTGTGAGCCCTGGAGACTTTATGTATTTGCAATCGTGTGCTAATCAATTCTAAAATTTGCACAAGTCTTCTTTGGTATCCAAATAATTTCTGTAATCAAACTAACTGAAAATATAGCTGAAAAATGTTAAAGCACAAAGTATTTCCATTCTCCCCTCAAAACACAACCTGAATAGTGGAAAGCTTTTGCACAAGAATTATCAGTTGTGACCAAACTTAAAGATGCTAAAGTTCATATTCAGGTAACTTACTTTAGTATATGCAAGATATATAAGATATCTGCTTGATCATGGAGTGTTGGACATTCCTTCAGCTGATCAACAAGCTTCCTGCAATCCAAATCACCATGAGCATCTTTAGGTAAGTGCAAAACACTTTCACGGTCCTGATAACAAAGATGGATGAAAAATCAAGAGACATGATCTTGAAAAAAGCAGCAGATCTGTAATGTCCTGTAACTTCAAACCTGCCATTAAAAAAATCACAACAGACTTGCAACAAAACTCTGCCCTTGAAATACAGACACATCAATTAGTTCTTGCTAGGGTACTGCAGGCATAAAAAGGAGACTAATCTGAAGAAACGCAACCCAGAATGAAACCTTGTATCTATTGTATCTATTTATTTTTAACTGCAAGCTTTTCCTGTCACGTTACTTCTAAAGAGAAAAGCAAAGAGATACTATCCTTTTTTTTAGTTGAAATAATTTAGTGCTTTTCAAGTTCTATTTCTAAGCTGTATATAAGTGGTGCTTTATGAATGCATATATTGCAATTATAAATCTTCCAAGCTTATGAAAATAAAATGTTAACTAATCAGATGATGCAATCCTATGGTTAATTCTTGGATGAAAATAAGTTTTGTTTAACAGGCTGTTCAGCAGTTTATATAACCCTAAAATACCATTTCCACAAACAGAGCCTTGTGCAGAGCAGAATCCTTCAGGCAGCTGCATACAACTTCTTTAAGCCATTCTCAGCAGCTGGTCACATACAGCAAGACAAAAGAAGTGCCCAGCACAGTCCTATCTTCATGCCTTGAGGTGGGATTTGGCTGCTGCCTTAAGGACATTCACACATTCCCTCTTACCCAGATGTTACTATAAGTAGCATTTCTTGGAAAACATCTCTAAAGGCTGTGAACATCCTGTCCTTCCCCTTGTGTTCAGCAAGAATTAAAGATGATGACTTAACTTTTGGCTTTTAAAAATAAGCAACTATTATGTTACTTTCTGTTTTGCACATGCAATTAAAAACTTTCCACTTGATCGTGTCTATTTGACTAAAAAGCCTTCATCCAGCCAAAAAAATAATTTCCAAAACAAGGGAGTGCCTTGGATAGAATAGCTTGTCTGTGAAGGAAAATTAGACCTGGCATAGGGATTGGAAGGAAAACATGAGGAAAGGCTACAGCATTGCACCCAAAACCACACACAGCATAAAAATTCCCACACCTTACCTTTGTCTCAAAGAAATGAGGATTATCAACAAGATTCAGAGATTTTCGGTGTGTGTTCAGAACTTTGGTGGGAAGAGACATAGACACGGCTGGAAAGCAAAGTCACCAGAACAGAAAGGAAAAAAAAGTCTGTTTCAGTAACATGAAAATAAAAAACACCTACATAAAGCAGCTTGACTAGGTAAAAACAACAGAAATACCTCCAAGAGTCAAAATACAGAGACAGTGCTTCTGAGATGCTGTGCATGGAATTCTGAGACAAGCTCATGTTCTGAACCTTATCTCCTTGCAGGTTTGCTCCAAGAGTTTCTGAGATCAGCATGTCAAAGGCTCAGGGGCTACATGCTCAAATGATACCTCTTATTTGGCCCATGACTCAGAAATCCTGCAGCCCAATGATCTGACCCTGCCAAGTGTTTTAAACATTTCAACAAGAAATAAGTGGAGAAAATGGCCTAACTTGTAAGATATCATAATTAAAATTATAAAGTTAAATTCATGTTAATGCTCTGTTAACTTCATATGCTGAATTCAATGGAGCATCAGATGATGTGGCACAATGGAGCATCAGATGATGTGGCACATGAAAGATGGCAAAAAAGACTAACAGAAAAGCTTGGTAGTTATTAATTTACACTGAAGTTAAACATTACTAAAATTAAAAAGTACATTTTGTCTGCCTTTATATAAGCAACGACAAAACAATTAATTAACTGGTTTGGGTTCTAAAATTCTAGCCAACTAAGAAGCTGTAGCAGCTTCCCTAACATTAACTTTGATTAAATGTTACATTTCATTGCAGGTTTTCTATGTATACACCATGACACGGGATACTGTAGGAACATGAGAATAACAGCTTCAGAGTCATCCTTACTTCTTAAGGTATTTCTTATTTCTTCTCTATAAAGAAAGAACTAATGGCACTATGTCAAAAGGCCTAATTTTTAAATACTTGAACTTACCCCTTGTAGCATCCAAACCAGGTTTCCTACTATTATCACTAAATAAATAAAAGGAAGAAATACCTGGAACTTCCAAGCCCTTTGTCTTGGCCATTATTGACAGTATCTCTTCTGTGGAATGGTTTGCACTGAACACAGGTAGCTGATTTGCAGTCTTCGAAGTTGGAGGCAGGTATGACTTCAGTGCAGTGCTTTGCAAGACTTCATTTATATACTGATCCAGCTCATCCTGGCTATCTAATGTAACATGAAAAAAAGAAGAGGTTTCTTAAAGGTAAAAATCACCATTTACCATCACTTTCTCATTCAAACACACCTCTCCATTCTTGCTTATATAGAAGGGCACTCAAAAATGCAAGAATACCATAAAGAGGATATTTTTAAGCCAAACAAGTTGGGAAAAAAAGAAAAAAATCATTTTTTGACACTGAAAACAGTCAGACTAAGAACTAGCTTTCCCTTTGAAAGGAATCAAAAGGGTTTTTATCTTGCTGGTAGATCACAGAATACAGCTGGAGCTGATCATACCAGCCTCTTCCAACCTGTATGATTTTAAGACTCTATCATCTCTTCCACACTAGCTCTTGTCTATGACTTCTCACAGTCTCTTCCTCCCTCTAACCTCTTCCACACCTCCCCATCTGCTGACTCTCCAGACTCAGCTTTACTGTAGCAGTTACCAGTCAATGACATACTACAAATGCAGGAAGAAAACAAATGAATTCATTGTCCAAACTGAGTCCTGCAGGTCCTGTCCTCAGGTGGATGCAAGAGAAACCCAAATGCCCATCAGATGTGCACAGAACAGACTCTGCACTGTAGGCAAACCCATGCTCTGCTGATAGAACTCCATAGAGAAAAAATACCAAGTGGAAAAACATTACTACCTTGTTCACAGAAATCTGCCGGGTAGTCGCCATATTCACTGTCAGGACTATTACAGTCTTCATTACGGTCATCAAACAGTTTTAGGTCACAGTCTGGATCCAGGAAGCTCAGATATGTATGGAAAGAGGTGGTAAGAAATTCTGATAGCTTGCCTATCTTCACCCTGCAAAAGGGAACACATGCTAAAGAGCATTAACATCCACCACTGTGATACTGATTAATGCTCACTGAGCTTTCAACAACTCCAAAATCTATGAAATGTGCTGTGGAATCCACCTTTGGTAACTACAAAGCCACAGAAACTGACACTGAAAAATAAAAATGGAAAACAACAGCTGCAGCTCCAGCTGGGTACTTACTGCTCTAGGTACTAATTGATCTTAACTGTGTTATCATAACATCTACAGGCCTAACTCAAAGCCTAATGATGCAGTGTGCTGTGTATTAGTATGGAGAGACCCTGAACAAAGACCTGAGCTCCAAGGATAATGCATGAGAAGTTGGGGCTGAGAAGGCCCCATGAATGGCAGTGTATTTTCACAAAATTGGAGGCTGCTAAAAACCAAAGAGCACATCTGTGCTGTTTCTGGCTGGGAGAGAGTGAATTTTCTCCAGATTAGCTGGTATGGTATCCAAAGCTGTGCTTTGGATAGTGCTGATAACACAGGGATGTATTAGTTATGGCTGACCAGGGCTCACACAGCATCCCAGCCTTTTCTGCTTCCCACCTCACCCCACCAGTAGGGGCTAGGGGTGCACAAGGAGCTGGAAGGGGACACAGCTGGACAGCTGACCTCAGCTGACCACAGGGTGTCATGCTCAGCATATAAAGCTGGGAGAAGGAGGAGGAAGGGGAGGATGTTCAGGGATAGAGGGGTTTGTCTTCCCAAGCCAGACTTACATTTGATGGAGGCCAGCTTTGTTGAAGATGGCTGAATACCTGCCTGCCCATGGGAAGCGGTGAATGAATTTCCTATCGTGCTTTGCTTGCATGTGTGGTTTTTGCTTTACTTACTAAACTGTCTTTATCTCAATTCACTTTATCTTGAGTGTTCTCACTTGTATTCTTCCAATTCTCTCCCTGATTCCACTGAGAGGAGGGTGGGTGAGAGCCCATGTGGGTGCTGATCTGGTGACTGGAGTTAAACCATGACAGTATGTGATTGTCAAAGGAAGATACTAATTGAGAGGGCAAGTAGAAAGACAATAGGGAGATACTGTGGCATCATATTTTACACACAGATAAATGGAACACACAAGTTTGTAATTAATGTTTAAATCATGTCCAAGAACTGTGAAAGTAAATGGCTTTTTAGTAACAGAAGCCCAGCCAAAGTAAATATGTCATATTTCCAAAGATTTGACATTAGCTTTCTTTATCCATTAATGGCAGTCAGAGATGGCACACTTTTTGGGAGACAGATCACTTCCACTGCATCTGAAGTCCAGCTACCATTTGATTGCCACATAATAATAAAAGCTGAAATTTCCTTCTCTGCAGCATTCTAGTGCAAGGTTTATGTACTATCACAAATCCAAAACTAAGACTTTTATAACATTTAATTTAAAAAATCATGGAGATAAAAATTTGGTGGTTCTGACATTACCTTGCACCTCCAAAATAACCATCTTCTAATTTTCTTATTGTGGCAAGAACTGCTGGATGAATGTCAGTACCATCATCAACTGAAAAAGAATAATGGAAGAGTCAAAGCTCACCAACTCATTCTTAAATTATCACATCCAAATACAGTGAATTACTGAGTGCTGTCTACAATGTAAATCAGACAAATTTAAAACAGAACCCCCAACTGCTACCAATACTAGCTTATTAAAACATCCCAAACAAACAAGAAAACAAAACACAACCCTTAGACAAGTTCTAAAGACAAACACCAACCCACTTAAGACAAGTTCCAAAGGGATTTCTATGAAATTTCTTTAGACAGAAATAGCATGGAGATGATGGGGTGATGTAAGGATATAAACGCAGAGTAAAATCAAAATTAAATATTTCCATGTCACCCAAATTCAGCAGACACAAGAAAATTAAACTGTACTTCTGATGTTACAAGTCCTGCTACCTGTCTCCTCTCAAACCAATGTCCATCCTATTCCCCTGCAGTAATCTACTCTGCTTGAAACAGAGAAAATTAAGTATACCAAGCATTGTGTGGGTGATAGGAAATGTCAAGGTTGGTCTCCCTGTCATCCTCCAGCAAGAAGTGAGGTAAGCCAGCTCTGTCTTGAGCATCTCCACAATCATCTGATTGTCTAGAGCCAGATAGAAGTGATGCTGGTCAGTAAACTAGAGAAGAGAAAAATACAACATAGGGGTATTTGTCAGTGCTTTCCTTCTTTTTTTTTCTATTTCTTCCCTTTAATCATTCACAAAAGCCATATAAGCTACTCCTGAGCACAACACAAACCACCTGAATTAACCTAACAAGGCCTGAGACTGTGAAAAAGAATCCATGCTTGTGCAAGAGTCCATTTCTGCACAGACTCTTGTGCAAGAGTCTATTTTCTTACACCTGTAGACTGACCAAAGTAAGCCATTTAAACAAAACACAGGCAATCACTTCCATGAAGCAGAATCTTCCCAATGACCAGTTACACTAACCTGTGATCTGGAAGATGCACGTACTCTAAATGTGGGAGAAAAAGCTAACAATGGCAACAAAACCAATAAACAGGCTTAAGTGCACACTGGGGACTGGAGCCAGCAATCAGATGTCTCTTGGGAACCATCCCAAAGTCAAGCAGAATACAGAAAAGCTGACAATCACTGAGGAAAAAAGGTACATGAAATGTGCAATGGCAAAGTGTGCTGCTCCCACTACAGCTGAAAGCCAAGAACCACAGTAAGAGACTATTATGGCTACTTCAGGAGGTGGAACCAAAGAAGCTGGACAAATAATGGAAAGCATGTCAAAGCAACCACAACAAAAGTTAGAACGCCTGTAAGCCTTGGGGAGGGGTAAGTGCGTAAAGAACACGTAAGTTAAACTTGACAAAGTCCAGAGAAATTTCTTCACAGAAGGAATCAGGAACTAGCCAAAACAATCCCTGAGCGACTGGCAATTAGCTTTGGTAATTCAGGAAGAACATTTCCCAGAAATCCAGAGCAGGAAAAACATTGCGTGTCTTTAAAAGGGAAGAGCAATTTAAAATGTCCAGCCAATTCCAGGGCCTGAAAGCAAAGAAAAACAAAGCCAATTTGAGACAGCTAAGATAATTACAAAATGAGGAAGTAAGATGGCCAAAAAACAATCTCAGCAGATTAGTCCAATTTGCTTCTTTGGAGCAATCAGATGATAAGTATAAGAACATGGCTGACACCTAACAACTTTTGTCAATTTGCACACTAGTGAACTGAACAAAAACATCTGAGGAAGCAGAACTAGTTTTAAAATTGTTCTCAAAAGGTAGTCATTAATAATTTTTTTCAAAATGACTGTACCTGAATGAAGTCAGCCTTTGCCCCATACCCAATCAATGTTTTCACTAGAAAAGGGAATGAAATACAAAAGACAAACCCACAAAATTTGTGGACACTAGTCAAGATCAACAAGATGATTTAACTGCTAACCTTAGAAAGGTGACATTAAACATTAACTCCATCCACCTCAAAAAAAAAAAGTTAAGGGAAGTGTCTGGCTACAAAGTACAATGGAAAATGTTATGGAAGTTTTACTAAAACATGGAATAAGCAGGAACTGCCCCTGTATAGCTATTATAAAGATAAATGCCATTTTGGAATACGCTAGTAAGTATGTCCTTATTTGATACATCACAAGATTTTACCCAGAATACTGGGTCCTACTTACATAGCAAGATGTGAAATAGGAGGTATTTTGGAAAAAAAAAAAAAAAAAAAAATCACATCTCTAAAGAAGTTTTCCCTTATTTGCAAAAGTATTTGAAAATTGGTACAGAAAAGTACCACAACAAATAACCTTATAAAGCTGCTTGTGATCAACTGACATGGTGAACAATGAAAAAGGGTCTACATTTTTTGCAATAAATCTGATTTGTTTGTGCATTATGAACCATTATACAGAAGCCTTCTACAGAGTCCACTCAATGCCATCAGACAGACTTTAAAAACTTTATTAGTCAAACATCTATTTAGAACATAGGAAAAACACACTAAAGAGAAAACAAAGAGCATCCATTTCTCAGCACTGTTCATCCTTTCAACAATGTAGCGAAGAGATCACACCTTCACCTCCTAGGGGTTACACTATTTGGCACACTTACATGATTCTAAATTTTTCATCAAAGCAATCACCAGAAAGATATATTAAGTGATCTCTTTCTGCAGAAACAATTTCATTAACTAGAATGTTGCTGTGGGCAGAGATCAGTAACAACTTTGTACTATTGATTGGCTGTGCTCTCCTAAGCCAGAAGCTAAAGAAACCAGACTCTGTATGACAGAAGAGAGATTTATCTGCAGTTCAACCATGCTGATCATCCCATGTTCTTAAAAACCCTACAAAGTAAAGCACATCTGCTGTGTCAGCCCTATTCTACCTAAAGTAAAATGACAACAGGGAAAAGCAGAATGCTTCAGTAATGATTCACCATTAAGGAGTGATTTTCCTGCCAGCTTTACATGCTTACCTGAGGGGTAAAAGCAAATATTTGATTTCTTATCACATAGAGCTTGGAGGTGCCCAACACTCCAATGTGTCGGTGTGGCCGGCCACTTAATCTCATGTTCTTATTCCGGCCTAGGAAGAAAACAGAAAGAGAAGAATCTTAGCTAACCTATTGAGTGTAGTTTTCCAAAATAACCGTTTTAGACAGGAAAATCTGCTTCACTAATACCAGTAAGGCAGAAGACAGGTAACAGAGCGCGACGCTACAGACTGGTTGGTTTTGGAGCAAGCACCAATGTAATACCAGAGTCCTTCAAAGGCCTGATCAAAAAATTCAAATTTTGGCTTCATCGACCATGGATTTTGTCTTATAATTATGATAATTGCACAGCACTCAAAGCTTCCCCACCAAGAAGGACAAGAGATGTGATATTACAAAACCAAGGCCATCAACATAGCACAGAAATTGCGGCGTTCTCAAACGCAGGACCTTGAAAACTCATGCCTGAAAGCTAAATCAACATGCAAAGTACATCCAAAAACAACAACAGATTCGCATTAGACTTTAATAAACTCCACTTTTCTCAGTAGAGCTTATTAGCAAATGATCCACACTCCAACCTTTGCACCAGCACCACAAGCTGACTTGAATCTTTCTGACAAGGAATATGAACCGAACAACCACGTGCCTGAAAAAATACTACTGTGAACAATCCCAAAGAAGTCACTGTTAAAAACAATGTATCAATGTGTCAAATAATCCTGCTCACACGCCCCCACTAGTGAAAGAAAGCTATTATGAATTATCATAGAATAAATGTAAACTTCAGCAAAGCCCTGCAAATGTTTCATTTTCTTTGAGATGAAGAGCCAGATTCTTTCCCAAATGCAACATATACAATTTCCTTTCTTTGTGTAAAGGGCAGAACTTCTTTGAAGACCACATTACTATGGATACTTGCAAAAAAAAGCTCCCCGTTAAAACAAAAAAAACAACCCCTACAAACAAAAAACCACTGCAACGACAAAAAAATATTCACCCCATGAGCAGCCTTAGCATTATCTGTAATGGGAAATTGTCATGGGAACATGCTCCAGACTGATAGAGGAGCAGAATACAGCTCCCCTTGTCTACACAGCAAAGGAATTTACCAGTGCTGAGTAACCCCATCTCAATTTTACTTTATAGCAGTATCCAGAGTTTTGAGTCATGAGTTACTGGCATGCCTGAAGAAGTAAAGCTAAATTAGGAATACATGTAACAAACTTTCCACCAAGACCCAAATAATTGCAGTAAAGATTATCAAGAACCAGTTATGAAAAGACTTAACAAGTGGAACCAGTCAGAGCTTTGGGGCATTGATTTAAACCAATTCAGGCTCTGAGGAAAACAGGACCTGAGCACCACTGCTGAGGAACTGGAATGTATTTCAAGTCCTGTGTTTAGAAAAGCCCTAAGGGCTTCTGGGTTCGCAACAGAGACAGAGAGCTTCAGCAATTCAACTTAGCTCAGGGTTGGAAGGAACTTTAGCAAGAACCTGACAGCCCAAAGATGCTCTGATAGCAGAGCAGCTTCCTTGATTTGGAGCAGAAAACTTCCCAGACTGCCTGCTGGGAAGTATAAAAATCATGCTGCCCAGTTTCCAGACTTAAAAGAGAAATACTCTGACTTCTCAAAGGAAAATATTTTATTTTTTTTCTTCTGTGTTTTCCAGGCATTTTTTCTAAAACCAGTTTTCTCTGTGGAAGTAGTTTCTGGAGGACAAAAGAAGAATCAGTTTTTGTCTTGCCTCCAAGGGCACAGGGAAACTTTTATCTTCACCACCATTTTGAATGAGGCAATTTTTTTTCTGTTTAAGTCCCTTATTAAAGACAGAAGTTCTAAGCCCATTAAGCTTCTTAAAAACACACCTTGCCTGGCAGTGGAGAGGCTTTCATGTTGAAATACTTACCCAGCATGGTGTAGAGGTTGCTGAGGATGCGAGCTGGCTGCACTCTGAGTGGATGAATATCAGCAATGCTCTGAACATTGATTCCACGGTCTTGCAAGAGATTCTTGATTTGATTAGACTCTGCCAAAACAGTTACTGCACAACAAAAAGCAAAAACACAAGTATAAACAAATGTTTTACTCTTTTTAAATGACTGTGTCTACTACCACCTCTCAACAAATGCATTTAGTTAACTAAAAAGGCACAAAGGCCTCACTTTTTTCTCGATTTATGTATTCATGAAATCCAAAGGGATTGCAGAGGGCATCTGACAGACTTTGATTCTCTGTTTCACAGTATTTCTTGACAGTCCTGTCCACTTTGGACCACAGGGTCATTCAAGTCAGAAGGGTCCTCCTGAGGTCTCTACTCAAACTGCCTGCTCAAAGCAGGGTCAGACCTGCTGAGGGTAAACCAGGTGCTTGGGGACTTTATCAGTTTTTTCTGATTTCTTTCAGTACCACTAGCTTGGTACTAGCGCCACACAGTCTCTTTTAGAAGACAGGGCTTTTCCCCCACAGAACAAGGGGAAACATGACTCACAAATCTTTGTTATTTTAACACAGCACACTATAACACTGCAGCCAAATCACTGGGGAACAGAAGATGTCACTTGTGTAGCAATAAATGTGTTGGAGGCCATAAAATGGCAGAGGTAGGAAGAAAAGAAAATTTCCCAAATCAGAGCAATTTACAACCCATCTCTTGTCCCACTTGAGGTTTTGCCCATAATAAGTGGCTTACTGGTTTGGGACTAATAATGCAATGTTCTTCTTTGTATTGTGAATACTTGTCAAAGAATGCTAAAAACAAGCAAGCATTTCTATTTCTACTGGAAATTAAGCACTTCAGAATAATGAAACACTACCCCATGAGACTCCAGCCAGGGGTAAACAAGCACCAGTCCAGGTCACAGGATCACTGACAAAGGCTGCTTCTGATAAATGAGCTGCTTGCTCTTTCAGAGCAGTCCAAGCCCTGGAGAAGTCTTTAAGACCTGATCTGCTGGTGTTTGCTCTCTACTTAATTTTCTGGTTTTGGCTGCTCTTGCACAAACTAAAGAGGCCACTCCCTACAGCAGCCAAAAGCTGGCAAGTCTGGCTGCCTCACCTCTGTGTGCAGGGATCCTCCCCACTCAGTGCTCTCTGGTTCCTCTGAAAAGTGGCTGCAAGAAACCTAATTAATCTGATCCATCTTCTGCAGGTTCTGCTTCTTCTTTCTAAAAGCTGTCAAGATTTTCCTTTTCACTGCAAGATTAAGTTTGTCACTCTTCAATTCCTGACAACTCTTAAAATTTTATCAATTTTTTTTTAAGTGTGTTAAACCTGAAAGAAGGCAGCTAGGCAAAAAACCCCCTTTTCCTTTTCACAGTGTCATCAAAGAACCTATGTCCCATACAAAAAAATCCACATTATTTTTAAACACATCTTTCATCTCTCCTGTACACAGGGACTTTGCCACCACACAATTCAATTCACTCAGAATATTCACAAAACTCCCTCACCTTGTACCACAACATCAGGTTTAAATCCAGTGGAAAATCTTCTGTTCAAGGGATCAATTTCACCTGCAGCAAGAAATCCCTAGAACAAATGCAAAATAAAAAAGTAAGGAAATAAACAGACTTTAAGCAAGAGGCTTCTGACATATAGAATAAATCCTTACGAATTTTCATTTTTTTTCAGGACAGCAGGATTTAAAGCTTGGTTTATCTACCCTGTCCACCAAGTAGTACATTGAATAAAAACAGTGGCTGCAACATTTTTTGGAACAACAAGAAAATGGTTCTGACTGATACAATCTACACATTCAGATTTCCTATTTCAGAGTTACAGTAACTGGCATAATTTCACCAGGCAAGTGATTTTTTTTTTTTTTTTTGTAGCTCCACAGAAATATTCTGTGCTTCCTTTAACTAGTCTGCCTTTAACGTGTCTGACTAGTAGACACATCATGCCATAGAGCAAGAATAGCCTACTGGAGCTGAAACAGCACAGAATCCTGGCTCTGGAACAGCCAAGTCAGCCTGAGCATACCCCTCTATTCCCATCATATATCCAGATCATCTGACAACTTACTCAGCTTGATTAGAAACAGAAAATTGCATATCTATACCTAAAAAACCCCAAACAGAAGAAATAAACTAAGTAACTAAAAAAACCAACCAACCAAAAAAACCAACACCACGCACACACAAAAACCAACAACAAAACCAAACCAAACCAAAGAAAAAACCAGAAAAAAGTTCCCGAAAGCTCAGAGTCAGCCTTTTCTACTGGAAAACACATTGTTCCCTACCTGTCAACCAAACTGCACTTAAAGCCCAAGCCATCTCAAAGAAAAAGAAATACAAGTTTATCTATGCAAGAAACAGTTACCTCTGCTAACAGGCAGCTCAGGACATACAATGATTGGCCCCAAAGATGTGGCAACTTTCCCATTGGGACACGATCCACTGAGTGAGGATTTTCATACTCCTCATCCACCTGGAAACAAATACATAAGCAAGAAAAATTACCCTGAAGTTGTGAAGAACAATCAATAACACAAGTATTTGCAGACATACAGTCTAACATCAACCCTTTCTAGCCTGCCTTTATTACTGACATAGAAATGTCTCTGTTTCACTTTTAATATTACACATTTTCTGGCACAACAACAACAACTATACTTCCTTTTTGTATCTCTTCCCACCCTTCAAAGCTGGAGGATGAATGGGGACTCTGCATGCAATTCTAGCTTTGGTATTAGCTCTTCCACTTTCTCCTCACCATGCCTTTGCTGCCTTCCCTCTGGGCTGCTCACAGGTAACTGGGTGTCTGCTTTCCAACCCCTTCCAAGATGACTCTTTAACTTTACTCATGTCTACCCAGCTTTATGAAGCAAAGGTGCTCTCCAGTATTAAGGCTATTCCATCTTTCCTGGGTTAGCAAAGATGGTCAATGGAAAAATTAAAAGCAGACTTACTAATTTAGAAAAACTGCCTTACTTTTTCAGTATACAGATCTGTTGAGGGCAGGGCAAAAACCTTCCCAGATTACATCTTCAGGCAGCCATTTCATATTTTTTTAACAGACAGACAAAATCTACCCTGTTTATGTGGCATGTTTGTCAGATCATTATCATCATATCAAAATTCACAAGAAGGCTCTGGACTCTTACACGCTTGTTCCCACTAGGAAGGCAATTCAGTTTCCACCTCAGATCTGCGAGCAAGACATCAGCTGTCGGCTGAGCAACTCAGACCAACCCAGGAGGCTCCACACCCTTAGTGAGTGAGGGCTGAGAAGTCTGGAGTGGGAGAAGAAGTTGGCAGGGAGGGATACAAAGGCAAATAGCATGGAAGAGCACATAAGCTCATCTGAATTTCTCTGTCATAAGGGGAGAATGAGATAAACAGTAACAGCAAAGATGGGGGAAAAGAAAATACCCAAACAAAAATCCCAGCCCAAACCCTAATCCAATTGAAGCCTTTCTCCCATACATGCTCTGGAAAAGGGCAGCACAATCAATCAATCAATCAACTAGACAGGCAGGACAGTCCATGCTTTATTTCTTCTTTGAGCTTCAGTTCCTAAGTCAGTATCAACATTTCTTAAATGTAAGTCTTGCTCCAAGGATGTAAAATTTTAGACCTGCCATAGTATTTCCACAAACACTTGAATTTGCAAGTAAAAATTGTGACCATTTGGAAGCCTAAAGTTTACAATTCTCAGCAGGAGCTGTAAGAAGGTTCTTACTTTTTAAAATAACTTGCTTTTATTTTTTAGTCTTTTTTATTGTTGGTTTAGATTTACCAGATACAGGAAAACTGTAAAACAGACATTCCTATTGCTATCTCTACTTCAGCATACTGAAGTGAATGCTGCATTTTCACAATACCTTTTCTGGAGGGACTGCATACAGTTCAGGCATTAGCACTAATCCATTCTTCTCTCTAATAAGTATTCCTTCCAGAGCCTCTCTGTACTCTTGTACCTGTAAATATTTTTAACAGAAAGTGAGAATTCACATTACAGGCAGCAAAACTAAAACACTAAAGTTAAAGTACTTTCGAACAGTACTTTTCTGCTGAAAGTTCATGTATTTAAAAGAGAAAAAAAGGGTGGAGGAATCATGACTTGCTCATGGAAGAACAGGGTTCAAATTATCAGAGACTGTTCCAGCATCTCAGTATTATCAGAAACATGAACACTTGTCTTCAATCTGTAACACACTGCTGCAGTACAAAACTCCTAATGTATTCCTACTGAGAAGTCACTGCATGGAATTTTCCATGGATAACAGCACAGCAACATGGATATCAGACTGTCAGTATCTGTCAGAGTGTAAGATGTGTGAATAATGTTAGCTGTATGCCATGCACATTTGTCTGTGACTTACCAAATTGTGCTTTGCAGGATTGGGAAATCAGCTTGGGAAATCTTAACTGATATGATTAAAAATGTGTCACAAGGTAAGCTTAAAATAGATTTAAACTGTTTAAAAGTATCTAAGTTCACTGAACAGCAAATCCTCTTCTTCTTGAGTTGTTAGACAACATATTACAAACAGGAATAGCAAACTGATAAGAACATGTAATACATTTTCTTTTTACCAGATTCCTTACTTTGTTCCATTTATTAACTATCCATTCCAAGTTTTTACTTAGAGGGAAACTTCTCAAGCACTACCAGCACCTGCCTTTGAAATCCTATTTCTGCTATTCCAGAGTACAATGGATCACTCAAAGTGAGGTACCCACAGGTTCACATTATGGTACACTGACATTTTCAGTATCCTGTCCTTCTCCACTCTTTTTGAGTCCTCAGGGTGCTTATTTTTCTAAAAACTGCTGCCATTGCAACCATTTGTTTGCAGCAGTAATTAGGGAACACTAGGCACTCACCTGAGTGTCTCAGTGATTCATTCAGCTATGTTTGAACAGTGGAAGCTGGGAACAATTGCCCTGACCGTGACCTGGAACAGTCCATCTGCACACCATAAAAACAAACAGGTACATATTGTCCCAGATAATCTAATTAGAGACTGCTTCACGAAGTGGTATTTTATTGGCAGGACTGAAGTTTCAGCAAACTTTCTGCTTTTCCCCCCTCACAACATAATGCCCTTTCTTTCTTCACCAGACTATTTTTACTGTGTTCAAGAAAACATTTTACATGTATAGTGTCAGTAAGTGACTTGATTTACAACATCTGATACAGAAAGAGTGCTTTTTGGTCTGAAATGTTCTGAATTGTTTCTGATATGACATTTCAATTTTTTAATGAGTTTAGTAATCTCCTATCCCTCTGCATACTAGGCAATTTTAAATCACATATATTTTAAATTTCTTTCAAGCTACCAATCTGCAGAAGCTCTGGTATGAATACATTCAGTCCTGGCTACTTGCTGCTCTTTAACTCACCAACACTTGCCAGATGCCACCATAACCTTTGGAGGGATATAGTCAATTTAGTTCCACTGACCACTGGATATCTGGCACAGTAATGGCATTAAGTGACTTAGCGAATTAGTGAAAATGAAATTGCTCCACATAAGCCAGCCCCAAATCTCTCTGAATGTACAAAAAGACTGAAAGTAATATGAATCTTGTTCTCAGCAGCCAAGCCAGAGAGGTCAGGGAAAAAGAAACTTGTCTCATCCTGAAGTAATTGTGAAAGGGGCATCAAGGTTGGTGATAAGACAAAACCAGGCAAATAAACCCTGTTTGGCCCACTTTTACCACCCCAGCGAACAGAGCCACTCAACCTAGCAGGGAGAGGGCAAGCAGGCCCCAGTGTGCACAACCCTGCTGCCTCTACCATGCCATGAACTCCACAGAAGGTGAAACTGGCTGAAGACTATTCCACTCTGCTAATGGCATATCCAAATGATACCCAAAACAAACTTGGAAAAAAAAGTTACAAAATACTGCAGGTAAATGGTTTTGCAATTTGAAAGCAGTTTCTTCTTTCCTCACCTGGATTTTGTCATCATTAAATATTCCATCAATTAGGAAGTATGTCCAGAATACTGGCCATTCACATTCAATATTCTCAAAGAGCTTGAGCTCAGCAGGATCATAGTGCAGCCTGCTTGGATCCTAAAAAGTTCAACCACACTCATTTAGTCACAGTACTAAATTAGTCACTTCTATTCCAATCACAATGACAACCTATTTTATACAAATTAAAACCAAGAAACCCCCCAGAAATGGTTTCCATGCAGTCTCTTGACTTCTTTTTCACATTCAAACTCATTTAATGGTTCTCTAGACAAATCAATCCTTCCTCATCTCACAATCTAAGTGTCACCCAAATGATCTTGGCTCTGCTTCAGTTTGAAGATATTTCAGGATGTTTCAGAGACACCATTTCATCTCAGGTACCATAAGCATATCTAAGGGTTAACTTCTTACAGAATTATGGTTCGATTTCTATCTTTAACAACTGGTTTTCAAACCCTTAGCCTCCCTCAAGTATCTGTCCTTCCCAGGGTGGATACCTGGATTACCTCCAAATCCACTAATATGTCTTAGCAGTGATGGTGAACTTCACCCCTTCATGTAAATAAAATATGTCTGTAAAGAAGATTAAGTTTTTCTTATGTGCCTACTGAAAACATACATCAGAAGTACCTCTCTGGGTGTCTTGTAACCATCTCGGAGAAAGCGACAGCAGCCATAGCGCCCCTGTAAAAACAGACAACATTATAAAAAATTTCACACACTCTTCTTCCTCACAGACTAACATCAGCATAAAAGTATATGCTGAGTTTTAGGGGTCACTTAGGGATTTTCCTCCCTCTCTTCCATAAACAGAAGAACCAAGTCTGACAACCCTTGTTTAATTAGGATTTTTGGTTTAAAAAGAGGTTCTGTTTCTCTCTTTGGAAAACAAACAAAAAGGAAATCCTTACCTGCAATTTGGATATGATTTCGCTCTTGGTCACATTAACAAGGTTTAGATCCTCCACTGCAAAAGCTGGGTAAGAAATAATAGAGAGAAGGCCAGCATCTATCTCCTTTGATGTGGATGCTCTTGGCAACATGGAGTACAGAATAGACTGGGCAAAACAAGAACAGGAGAGAGGGATGTAAAACAATTTGCCTACTTCAAAATGAGACTACAAATGAGACTATACTATTTGCAAACTGACAGAGAACTCTCTACACAGTTATTTTTAGCTGAATAAGTATGCTTCACACCACTTAGTTTCTCATGATCTACTAGAAGCAGGGTGAGCTCCATAGCCTGAAGCCATCCTTAATACATTGCATTCTTGGCTCAGTTAATCAACATTTCATTTAAAAACAGAAGGGAGAGGGTGTTAGGTTTTCCCCTCATAAAGGAAAGAGCAGAGTAATTTCTACCTGACAGTGTTCTACTTCATCAGGAAGAACATGAATCACTGATTTGTGTCCTCCATGAGCTCCAAAAAGATCTAGTTCATCAATTGCTTCCAAAGCAGCCTTCAAAGAAAACCAAACCAAAACCCAAAATCAATAAATACCTTTTAAGCCAAGTATATACCCTAGCACCTGTGCTTAACCATTGAAGGAAATTACATAAGACAGAAGTTTGCTCCACATTTTTTTCACCTTTAAAGGGAAGCTTGGCAATATTTTAGAAAAAGTAACTATTTCTGGTTTTCAGCTAGCAGGATACAGGATTGATCTGCTGGTGATCCTTCCTACAATTTAAAGGCAATGCAAAAAAAAAATCAGGAGCTGGGTTTCCACTGAGACATCATCTAAATAGTGAAGTACTCAGTAAAAAATGCTTCTCCTGTCCTGCATTCCAAAATAGCCTCCTATATCAGTGTGGGGCCAAGACCAGCAGTTTCTCCCTCTTGCAGTGCACACAAGATCTAACAGATCATGCTGAAAGGCAAATACACCTTTGACCCTTAATGATATTTGTCTTCTGCCTGGCCCTCAGACACCATGTAATGAGGTAGTTATCAATTCAGCATTTACATTTATGGCCTTCAGAGCTTCATTTAGTATCTCTATGACCTTGTGCTATGACGGAACCAGAAATATTCACTTTCTTTTAAGTTCATCTTCATTTATTTTTCTTTCTAAACTACTTGTAGAAAATTTCTTAAACTGCTATTCTGTTGTTTTTTAGAATTTACATCTGACTTAATCTTACCATGACAACATCACATATGATACTAAGGCTGGAGAATTAAGAAAGAGGGAAAGAAAACCAGAGGCCACTTTATGAGACATGAGACTGCATTTTGCTGAACCTGTCAGATTCGCGGTTCAATAAATCTGGTACCCTTCTTGCAATCCCTGGAATAACTGTGCTGAGGTCCTTCAATGAGAGCCATTATCACAAAGATATTACACTAAAAAATACTCACTCACACCTAAACAAAAGTTCTTATACAATCAGGTAACTATTGCAGTGGCCAAGAAGACTATGCAAAGGAAGCCACCAGGATTGTCAGAGCCAATAAGCATAACACAGCAGCCGTGAAGGAGGTGCCAGGAAGACATTCTCACTTTGGCCATCCCGACGGAGCTTGCATTCAGTTCAGGGATTCCTTGGTTTGTCTTATCCCCACGTTCCCAAATTCCATAATCCTGCAACAACATCATCAAGAAAAAATGGCATGATTATATACAAAAACAATGTTTTCCCTCCTTTTCCCACAACAAATCCACAACCCTACATGAAATTAGTTTATTTGTCTTCAAAAAAACCCCTAAAAAACAAAAAACCCAAAACAGCAACAAAAAAACCCCCCAAACCAAACAAAAACAACAACAAAAAAACAACAAAAAAATCCAAAACAAAAAAGGGGCTCCAAGTCTCCAAAGAGACCCTTCTCATGTTTAAAAAGTAGCACAGAACAATACACCTCAGCAGGATCAGATACAGTTATGAATCACTGCCTTCACAGAACACACAAAGCCCTTTATCCCTCCCCCTGTGCATATTTCTCCACATGTTCCTTCAACTTGGTTTGCTAATAACCTGCCCTTTTTAGAAAGGCCCACAAGATTTTTAATTTGACATCAGGAAATAATATTAATTACCCATAAAACCCCCTGTTATTATGATAGAACAAGTATACCTCACCCACGCAGCAGTAAATCCTCCACAGCCCTCCCAACATCTCCAAAGATGCTGCTCACACTATAAAGTACTGACAGGTTCTGATATATTCTCAGAGATAATAGAAGTCCCTATTTTACTTCTCCAGCAATAAATAATTTTCCACCCACTCTTGAGCAGTGTTCAGATGATTTACATATAAATAACTACTTACAGCAACTTTGTAGGCAGCTTCTATGTAAAAAACAAGATTCTGAATAAAGGTAACTTCATCGAGGGTGAAGATAATACGTAGCCCTGATCAAATGAAGGGAAGAGAATAATTATACTATATCAGAACTGCAATAGTTACTCTTCAATGAGTTTCACACTTTCGTTTATTTCCTCCCAACTCCTGCCCACGGAAATCAAAGGAAAAACTCATACTGATTTTCCAAAGGTCAGGCAGCAAGCCTCAATACTTGCTACTGACAAAATACTTCAAACCCCACCAATACAGACTGCTTCAAAGACCAACCAAAATCCACCTCTGTCAGGGTGACATTGAGACCGTGGGTCTAAAGCAGACACAACTGAGCCAGCTTTGGCTTTCCAGAGCAGTGCATACCAATTCCTGCAGCTCCCCAGCCCTCTGCCTGCTTAGAGCTCTACCTAGGAATCTCCAAGATGACCAGGTACCTGCTCTGCAGGGGTCAATTGCAAGGGGCTCCAAGGACAGAAAATCACATAAGGAAACAAATCCTTGTCCTCACAGGAGGAGTACAGTTAAGGAGAATACAAGGTAAAACCAGTAAGAGAAGAAACACTGATGGCACAAGTGGCACCTAACTTGATGTTGCCATGCTCTGAAGAAATGTGGTTGTCCAGGAGGATGCCCTATGAAGTCTTTTAAACATGAGACTTCTCTGACATGACTCTAAATAGTTCATGTATTTGATGCCAAGAAACATTAAAGGACTAAACTCTGACAGTTACCATAAACATGAAACTCCAAGTAAGTCCTATCTCTTTTCCACAGAAACATTACTTCTGCCTCAGTAATAATTATGTAAAGATCTTTGAAACTAGTTACTACAGTTTTTTTTCCTTTTTAAATAAAAACTGGAATAGAAGCTGCAACAAAAGGCAAAAATATCTTCTGCTTACCTGATGCAGTCATCTGTGCCAAGAAGAGCAGGTAAAGGGAAGTTGCATCCACTTGTAGATGCCCCCACTGATCGTCCCCAACCACCGTGGCACAAGTTGCAGAGTTATACTTGGCATGGAGGCAGTCTTTGGTACTCTGAGTAAGTTTGAACTTCTCTACCTTATCTACCTAAAAAACATCCAAATTTCAAATCTGAAACATTTGGGAAGAAATTCTCCACGCTATTTCAAAATTAACAACTTTTCTTAGGTGAGGAGAAACTTGAGGTCCTAATTCCTGTTACCTCACTTCAGAGTGTTTTCATTGATCAGAGGGCTTAAACACAACTCTGACTTTGGACTCCAGTTAAATCCACATCTTTGCAGGAAAGAATAAGATTGAATTACCTCGTTGAGTTCAGATCTAAACTACAGACATGCATCTTGGTGAAAATTAGTTTGCAAAGGCAAAACTCTGCTTTGCTTCAAGCACAATCTCAAAATGCTACTTGGACAAGAAGCGGGAGCAAGGTCAGAGTTTTGCTCAAGAGTTTTAAGAAGACTCCCTACACCATGATCTGCACACAGGCAAAATAAACCCTGTAGAAGACACAAGAACCACATGCTTCAATGAAATGCTTTTTAAATACAACACATACTAATTCAACCCAAACCTATGGCATTACCTGTCTCATCATGCACTGCAAGAGTCCCCGCATCAGCTTCACAACATTCTGCAGGAATAAAACAGACCAGTGACACTTTCATCCTCATTAGCTCTTACAAACAACATTCAAAAGTGGCAAAGTTCATACCCTCTACTAATGTCCTGCCAAAAGTAAAAATAAAGAATGCGTACTTGCCCAAAATGTTTTGCATGCTTTTTGAAAAAAAAAAACCAAACCGGTAATCAGATTTTATTCCTTTATCCCTACCTAGGAGAAGAAATCCTTTCCCAAAGGCCCTCTCTAAACAGTGGAACAACTCTCTGTGGTTTTTCTATCCAGCCAAGGGAAGTAACAGTAATGCTATGTCTTGTAATAGTACTAATAATAGTTTTTTGAGTGACAGATGCAGGAACACTGGTAGGTGACTGCAACACACTGACATGACTGTAAGACACGTAGAGCTTCTTTCACTCTTTATACAGTACAACAAAAAGCAAGTGACTAGCAGAGAAAGGGCCTTAAGTGTGAACAAAGAGAAGTGCAAGATTGTGCATTAAATAAAGAAATCAACTCCATCCTTTTACCCCAAAAATACAGCCTCAAAATATGATCATGCAAACTGAGTCAAGGTTATTCTGTCACCACGGATCTCCCTGGTTTGAGCAGGACATACCAGCAAAAAAATTTACCAAGTGACTCCAAAACAACAGCAGGACACCAACAGTCCCTCACTTCCCATTTAACCCAGCTGCAGATTTTAGTATTTAACTGTGTGAGTTACGTCCCCTTCCAATTCTCCAGCATAGATCTTATCAGTTTGGAGATTGTCACCTTCTCTGCTTTGATCATCTACACCTACACACCATGGACAACCTCCAGGCACATTCCAAAGACTGCAACTTTAAATGGCATGCTTCTCTTTACAGGGAAGAATGGTCTAGCAGATAAATTGCTGCAAGATCCAAGCTGCCTAGGCCTGATTTTCTGCTCCATAATACACCTCATGAGGTACTTCAAAATTTAATCAGAGAGAGGCTTGTAAATCTGGGCACAAAATCCCTCAAAAGCCTAATTTTCAACAGTCAGCCAACTGATGAAAGTTTGACTCCTACACATTCTTGTTTTGTTTGTAGTTTAATTCAAACGTTAGCCTCTCTGCCATCCAGTTTGTCAAATCCTCCTTGCCAGAGGGTTGCCAGGGATACTGCACATCACACACTGCATGGATGTTGCTGTCTTCAGAACAAGACATGTACTCCAGGCTGGGAAAACCCTGCCAGACCCCAAACACAGTTGCAGTGCAAATGCACTCTCCACAAAGACTAGCATAAGAAAAGCCAGGCAGTGTAACTGGTTGATGCTGAGCCTTGACACACCTGCTCGAGCTCATAGGCTTTGGCTTTATCCTCATCCCGGTCCGCATTCTTCCGATAGGCCATTCCCAGCCCCCACACGGCCAGGATGCTGTAGATGTTGTCTCGTACCCAGGCATCCTTATGGTCTGTCCCGGCTGAGAGCAGCCCTGTCACTGGGTTCTAACCATGGCAAAAGGAATAAAGAACAAATATTACCACCTTGAGTCCCATCTGTTAAGAAGCATCACTTATTTCTGTGTTAAAGGGTACCAAACAAAGATAATTTCTTGCTAAGTGCACACTGTGGCTGCTTGCAATTTCACAACAGAAGTGAGGCCCCATCCTTCCTCTCCAAACTCACATAAGTCAAATGCAAAATTTATGATACACTTCAGGGTGTAAGGTTTACAGCATCCAGCTGGACATCCTCATCCACACAGGATTAGTAGCTAAGTCAGTGAGTGAAATTTGGAACACATCAAGGAAATGGGAATGTAAATTTTATGTATTTATGAAGAAAAGAGGGGACTGAGCCAACACTAGAAATTGAGGGTGGGATATATTCTTCTCTATGCAACTGGTCTGTGGCATAATCTTGAGGAAGTAAAAAAACCACTAGTGATCTTCTAGGAGATTAAAAAAGTATTTCTGTATATCTGCTCACTGGGTTTATGACAGCTTAATGAATGCAAAACCTTTTTATATCCTCTGGAAAACATACAGGAAGAAGATTCTGAAGATGTTGAAAGCAGCACTGCCTGAAAAGCAGAACACTGAGTAGTTTCCTGCATCCCAAATACTCAATTAAATTTTTAATTGCATCACTAATTCTCATCACTTCACTATCCTTAATTTTTTTAGACTGTCTTTCTTGGCTGCACAGTCTTGACTAACAAAAAAATGAGACAAAGAGGCAAGAGGTCAACAGAACTTTCAATCAAATCAAACCTTTACAGAAAATTTCAGTGAATGAAGACCAGTTGCCAGGGCTGGTATGACAAGGGGCAAGGATTATGATAGCAAAGATAAATAAAATTTAAAAGGATACATCTACCAATTTTTCATTTCTCCCCCACACTGGTTCACTCATTATTTTGAAGAAAGCTGGTTTGAGGGGAAGGGGCTTTAGTAACACTTTCCTGGGCTTTTCATGTGACCACTGAGCACCACAGGGGTGACAGCCTGACAGACATGACAGGGCACAGTCAGCCCTTTTGTTATGGTTTAATACAGCAATGCTTAGTGGCTCACTGAGAGTAGAAATTAAGTTCTACTGCAACAGCCCTGCCTCAGCAAGGTCTTCACAAACCAAATAACAGCTGAAGGACCCCCTACTCACCTGTTTGACAGGGAAAGTGGCACACAGGAATGTAAACATTCTTTTTGATCCTGAAAAGTCAAACAAGGAGTAACAGAAGACCCAGCTCAGCACTGTGCCCACATGACAAAACCCAGGGTCTCCAAAGGCAGATTGCATACTCACAGCATTTGCAGAGGACACTTTGTTTCCCTCCCTCCCATGCAGAATAACAAATGTCTATTTACCTGCAGCCCTGGCTTGATAGAGATCACTCTGTTGCCTGAGAAATGACCATTTTGGTTTATTTTTCCCTACTCTCTATGCTGAGCTGGCTTCCAGTTGAAAAATGAAAATGTCTCTGGGTACCAAATGGAAATGCCAGAGAAATGGCACATCCAAGACTTTAAATGCCTATTCAGCTCCCAGGGAGAGACTCCCCTATCTCAAGGGGCTGCATTAAACACATCCAAGGGCAGCTATCACCATTTCAGCACCTTTGATTCCTCCACAAGTTGGTCCCAACTTTTGGGGCTCACTGGGGCTGGCTCTCATGGACTGACAACACATTAATGTCCTTCCTCATGCACATTCAGAATATTAGCACAACATAATATACTAATTAATATTTTCAGTGGTTTTGGTTTAGCTTTTTTAGAAGTGTTTGCTCTTAAAAACTACAATTACTTTCTTCTGTTACCTGCTGACACCATATGAAAACTACAACCCTTACAAGGTGCTGAAGAGCCCACAGAAACACTGAGTGCACTTAATCCCACTGATGTCAAAGGGATTTTAGCTTAATTAGTACTTCACAGCATTACATCTATGCAGTGATGGCTAATTAGACTAGCAGGTCTCATCCTGCAAATCACACTGCACATACAGATCCACAGGGCAAAGAATTTTACCAGCACCATGGGTTGCCAGCTGAGAGCACTGCAACACAAAGCTGATTGCTGCACTAAGACATTAAACTGCTGTATCATGCCCAATCCTATTTTTAAACCTATCTGTCAATCTGGAGACAAAAAGCCCCCCCAGAAACCCAAACCACAAAACATACCAGTTCCTACAGGTCAGCAGGTGTTAACAAGAACTTCAGCAGTACAGGCAGAAAACCAGTAGGGTTCTAATCAGAGCAGCAAAACAAGCCCACATTTATAATCTTGCTAAAAGGTGCAAATTAAACAGATTGTCTCATTGATCTGTCAGATGAAAACTGAGGTAAGCTCTAGCAAAGCTTGCAGATTTGCTTGTGAAACCAGATGTAACATGATGTGAGTCTTGGGGATGGTCCCATGCAGGGCCAGGAGTTGCACTCAATGATTCCTGTGGGTCACTTCCAACTCAGCATATCCTGTGATTCTGTAATATAATTGGGATTACCACAAAGGCATGAGCTTTCCTTACCAGCACCATATGCTTTTCACTTATAGTACTATAGCACTACTTAAAATGTACATAGATGTTAAGTTTTACTATTTCCAAACCTTAAGATTCCCTTTTTCTCTTATCACATTCAATTTAACAGGTGTAATAAGCAGCTGAGAACATCCTTCTGGTGGTGCTTTTCAATGTCTGCTCTGCTCAGCACCAAAGCGTCCCTCTGTCCCCTGTCCCTGGGGGTACAGCTGGCAGACCCCACACAGACAGAAGCCAGCAGTCTGGTCTCAGTCTCTGTACAACATTTAACAGGATGGTAACTATCACTGTGCATGCTGCAGGAGCTGACCAGCACAATGCAACATCTGCAAAATGGGAAGAAGTTTGCTACTGACCTGATTCTGCAAAGTGCCACACAGAGAAAAGTGTCAACTCTGATGTGGGGTCTGAACCTGTCCTTTGAACAAATCTGCCTGGTACCACAGATACCCTGCATCAAAAATTGCCTCTCTAAAATCACATTGATTTAGAGCCATTGGAATGAACACAAGATCAATTGCTGCTACTGAGAAACCTGGCTCCTGGTGTATTAAAAACCTGATCAAAGCCCAGTATTCCACACACATCCCAGAGGTGAGTGTGTCCCTGCTCTCCCTCAGAGCACAGCAGCTGATGTGCCAAGTCTGCATTCCAGCAGCCGGCGGATGTGAGGTGCAGGGTCACAGGCACACATCACCCCTCTGCTGAGCAGTGGCACCTCAGAAGCATTTTAAACACCTTCTGGTTGTTCTGCCAGGATGCTCCCGGGCAATCCCATGGTTAAAATTCCCCTCCCTGGCTCCTCCCTGAGAGGCACTAAGAGGGCACCAGCAGCAGGGAAGCAGCAGCCCAGCCCATCCAGCCACAGACTATTCTGCTACCAAGGAAGACACAGTTGCATACGGCCCAAAGACAACCATCCTAATTTGCCCAAGTAAGCACTGCATCTCTTCTCCTGGCAACAGTTTCAACCTATTGCTATGAAAAAAAAACCAAAACAGAAGGAGTATAAATATATTTTTAAAAAATATCTAGAAATGTGCCTTGAGTATCTCTCTGGGCCCTCCTGTGATACAACTGATCCTCTGCCTTGCTGCTAGCCTGTGACTTGCTTTCCACACAAAGAAGTTAACTTACTTATCTCCTTTCCCCACCTCTGAATTCTCCCAGACATTGAGCCCTTGGTGGAAAATGCAATACACGGTCATGAACACTTATCCTAGCACTGTAAATAGCAATTACAAAATTCTGGGTCACCAATATGAACTGCATTACCATTTACTTACCCTTTTTACTATTGTTAAATATTAATATCATCAAGGCACAGCTTTCATGGGCCATGTCTGAGCTCTGAATCTCAGAGGTTCTGTGTGTCCCCTAATGGAAGCTGTTATCAGCATCCTCATCTTATAAACAAGGAAATCAAGGCAGCACTGGAAGCCAAACAACTTGCCCAAGGTCATCCTGCTGACAAAAGGCAGAGATGGGAACACAACTCAAAGCATCTCCTGCACCCCAGCACAGCAAGAGCAAAAAATTATGTTCTCACACCACATCTATCAGTTTTTGCATTTGTTTCTACCGGTTGACAAAAATTAGTACACAAACACCAATTCAGAGGTGTTTGGACCCTGTGCTGAAAACAGCTGCCAGTGACAAAAATCTTACTGCCCAAACTGCATTCGGATCCCAGCCCCTTCTTTCACTGCTTTCCAGTTTCTTGCAACTCTCATCAACGAAGCATATTTGGTAACTGATCTGTGCAACAAACCCTGTTGCTCATCTTTACGTACTGGACTGTTTTAACCAAAGCATGACACTGCCGAGCACCCTCTGAGTCCTCAGTGCCCCTCTGGATGAAGGGAGCACAGTAGACAGAGCACCGCGCTGACCAAAAACCACAGGGCGCGCAACAGCTTTTGCCACCCACCCCCGCTATCTTCATTCTCTCGCTGCCCGCCTGTGCAGGCAGCCCCGCCTGACGGCCCAGAGCCTCAGCAGTGCGGACAGCGGGAGAATGGACTGGAATCTCTGGGACGTGCCCAGCCGCACACGCGTGCCGCGGGGAGAACACAGCAATCGGCACCGCGCTGTGCTGACAGGCACGGCACAGTCCCGCCCGGAGCTCCTATGTCACCGGGGATAATGCTGCTGTTACCATGCCTGCGTGTACATATAGATATCTACTGTGTGCACAACGGGTGGGCGTGTATCTTATGGCCACGAACACACTACATACAGAGTATTATTATTATTTGCAAGCTCAGACTCGCTGTTTTCACCACACACTTTCCAAGGTGCACTTACACAAGCACCCTCCGGATCAGCACCGCCTCAGCATCCCCCGCGCTGCTCCGCAGGCGGGGGCGGGACAGCGGACAGGAGATGCGGACAGGAGGCGATGCGCAGGCCGGAGGAGGGATGTTCGTGTCCCTCCTGCAGCCCCCGGCCGCGGCAGCCACCCCGCGCCCCGGCCCAGCCCGGCACGGCCCCACCGCGCCCGGCGCCCCCAGCCCCGAGCAGGCATCCCGGGCGGCGGCTGCTCCTCACCTGGTGGCAGAGGATAGTCCGCTGGACCAGGCGGGCGTAGCCGTCCAAGCGCACCCCCGAGTTGCTGCGGCTCCTCATGGCCCCACGGGCGGCCCCGGTATCCGGCCCGGCCGCGCTCAGGGCGGCTGTACCCGGAGATGGCGACGGGCTCTCCCCGCCCTCACGGCGGGGCGGGACGGGCGGGGCGCTCAGGGCGGGGCGGACAGCAGCCTCCTCCCTCAGGCGCCGCGGGGACAGCGGAGCACAGGGACCGAGCGGAGGAGGGAGGGACGCCTGGCGTGACAAAAGCCCGGCTGCATTTGTAAAAAATAAAGTCGATTTCATACAAGCTCTTCTTAAATTCGCAAAATAAAACTGGGAAGACCAAAATACGCGTTTTCTTTCCCTAAAACCCCCACCGTTTTGAGATCTGAATTATTAAGGACCAAAAAACCAAACCAAAACCAACCAACCAAAAAAAAAACCAAAAAAACCAAACAAAAGCCCCCACAAAAACAACAACAACAACAAAAAAAACCGCCAAACCAAACAAGAAAAAAAGCAGCAAGGCTTGATCATGTTTTCACACCCCTTGGCTTTCCCACTTAGCAAAGAAACAAGCCTTGGAGATTCCCAAAGGACATGAACCCGCTATTCCCACAGGCACTGCCGAGGGGCGCTGAGCAAGGCAGCCTTCGGACTCGATTCGCCCTTGCTGGCTGCAGGCTGCAGCTCCCCAACAGGAGCGAGCAGGAATAAAGGCTGACGGACAAAGAGAACCAAGGGCTAGAAATTTACAACCACTTAAAAAACCACAAACCAACTAACGTGTTACAGACAGTTGCAAAATTTTCACATTCCTTCTGTGCTCCTGGCTACAGGAAAAAAACAGTGTTAGGTATGAATGGGTGCTGAGGCACGGAACAGAGGGTGAAGGTGTGAGATTCACTCAAAATTCGGAATTTTTTCCCGTTGTCTTTTTTTATCATGTGAAATTGTAGCATTAACAGAATTACTATTGCAACTTTTCCTCGCCGTGCTTTCCTGCAGTGTCACTGACAGTCGTGGTTGAGAGAGCAGCGTTCACAGACGTGTTCGTTCCTTTGGTGGCCGTCGGACAACACCTCTGTCGGCTCTGCACAGCTCGGAGCTTCATCATCTCCATCTGCCAGAGCCGTGCGGTGAAATCTATGCCGTGCCAAAACATGGACCAGTTCACTCTTCCCCTGAACTCCACAACAGCTTCCTCCTTCAGGGCACTGCTTTGCGCAGAGACTGAACTTCTTAGAGACCAGTCTAAGTTCAGTCTCTGTTTGAGCAAAGGTTTGCTCAAACTCAGGTTTGCTGAGCAGGGTGGTGCCAGCTGTACACGGCAGGTTGTTGTTTATCTTTGTCTAAGCTTAAAACCTCCTTACGGATCCCCCCGGGTTAGCTTTGCAGCCACAAGCTGAAGCACAGAATTTTACTTTGTGCTCTGGGCAGGGGCTGAAGATTTCCCCTAGCTCTGTGTGCCGCGGCTAAACAATGTCTGGGAGACCAAGTACCAAAAGGATACTGTAACACCCAATGTAAAAACACGTTTTTCAGCTAGTTTAAGGATGATAATTACTGAGTTAAAATAATATGCTGGGTTGAGCAAAATTTTACTACAATATGTGTGTGCTTTTAAGTGGCAAAGCCAGAAAGGACTCCCCACCCCTGGGAATATATAAAATAAAAATTATTTCAAGAATGCTGACATATTTTAGTGTGCAAAAATAAAAATGAAAGGAAGACTCCGAGCAGGTCAGTGACAGTGGAATATGTGTATTCGTGGGGAATTTAATTACTGAAGCCAAGCTCGGCTTTGTGCTTTTGCTTATAGCATTCTTGTGGGAAAGCTTCAGCAGAGCTGAGGGCAGGCATTGGCTGGACAGTTTTATGTCAGGACTTTCTCTGCTAAAACCCAGATCTGCTAGAACCATGAAAGGTAAAATATGTAGCAGACAACAAATGCAAAAACTGGGTCAGCATTTTCTCCAAGAGGTCCTGTAATCTGAAGAAGTGTAATGCAGCCCAGTATTAATGACACATTTATCTAAAAGACAAAGTTTATATATTTTGTGTTGTACTTGCTGCAAATTTATTACTTTTTTACATTTGAAAATATAAATATAGGAACTTTAAATAAATTTACAAGAAACACTGCAAAGGCAATTAGACAAATAGTTAAAACATTCACAGAAATGTATTCCAGCTACTAGCATTCCAGGATGGGCTTTTACTGACATGCAGCTAAAGCCCTGTGGATAAACACAACAAATACTTAAAATTCTCACCTTAAAAGCATAGTCAGAGTAATCTTGAACATAAGTGACTAAAAGAACTGAAAGAACCCCTATGTTGCCCACAGAAGCACAACATGGTTTGAGTACTGAAGAGGTTCAACTGCTGAACTACAACAGAGCATTTAACTCATGCTTTTTGTTGAGGAGAGTGTTTTCAGGGCACCCCACCAAGCTGTCTGGGAAAGCAAAGGCCTTGCTCCCCTTCAGCATGCACCTGCTTCATACAGCCCCCTTTACAGGGTCTGGTATCTCTGCAGTCCAGCACCAGTTTGTCCTAGTTTGCTCTGGGAGCATCCAACCTTTGCCCAAGAACAAAAATTAGAAAAGCGGTGGCCACAACAGCTGCACATCTTTGAGAGGGTGGAGAGGTAAAACCAGGGCTTAGACCATTTTCTCTTCAGGAGCAATCTCCATAATGTTTTATGGGCTTTCAGCTGTTTTACAAGAAGAACCAAAATCCATTTTTTCAGATAAATATCATGAGAGGAATGAAATTTTGCTTCAGCAATTACTGAGCTAGGGCCTCAGGATTTGGTTTGCCAACCAAGAGCCAAAGCACAAGCAGAAATATTCATTAGAATAGCTCAAGAGCTGCCCCTTAAAAAGCAGCCATGCAATGAAACAAACGATTTCTCAGCTACTAAATATAGCAGCTGTCATTTATTATTTTTATTTTTTCTTAAGCCACTCCCTGCCCCTCAAACTTCTCTACTTTCATCATTGCAAATAAGAAATGGCAGTGTGTTTAATCTCACCACTGAAGATAAATACTGACCCTGGTGAAATCAATGGCAAAAACTCTGATGAATTTACTCAAGCCACCAACACAACTTAGTCGTACTTAATAACCTACTGACTACTTTATTTAGCACTCCCTCATTCATGGCACTCTACTTGAATTACACCCAGTTCCTATCCCTCTGTGGTATACTAAAAGGTAGCTAAAGGTTCAAGACCAACTGGGTTTATTATTTACAGTTCTGTATCTAGTGAATATATTCAAACCCCTGGAAGTGATCCACTTACTGCACAAATTAACTTCTGTATCATTCTATGTTAAAGTTAATTAACTAAAGAAAAATGCAAACTTACAATAAATGTTACAAACAAAATACCAATTATTTTTCTATACATGGGAATATTTAAATTTATATTACAAGAAATAAATATAAAAGTATCACTGAGATGCTTAAAAGGCTGATATTTTTCTGCTTATGTACATCACTACAGAGTTTGCTACTAAAACGTACAAAAAGTTAAAGACAGTGTAGCTAACATTTTTAAAGTTAACATCGTTTGTATGCACAAGTTGTAACTTTCTACATTTATACAATACTAGTAAGATTATATCCAGATAAACTTAATTGTAATGAAAAAGTCTAAACAAAACCTTTGTTTAAATGTAAAAAAAACCCTCAAAAAACTCCACTCTGATGAAGGATCAAAATGGAAATGTGCTGTAATCTGACATCCAAGACCTTGTCAAAATAGTAGGTTCCTTTTTTTTCCCTCCTTTTTAAATAATTGTCTTTGTCAATCCATTGGATGGCTGCCTTGAAGTTCCAGTACCATATATTAAATAAAACCAGTTCTTGGACTGCTCACATTATGTAAAACTGCTAAAGTAAAACTCCACTTCACACTGTAAAACAATGTGCTGTTGAAAAGGAAATCACATTTTCTCCATAGAACTTAGGCTTGCTCTCTTTGAAGTCCTTCTGAGCGAGATTTGGCTTTCTTGGCTGCTGGTATCATCCTTGTCTTGAAATACAAGTTGTTTGCTTGAAAAGTCATGGAGACACACATCACCATTCTGTACACTGAAACAAACGCCATTCTTCTCACTGGAAAGATGGCCTGTTCAAACAAAAAAAGTGCATTCCCTATCAGAAAGGTTCAGAATTAAGCCTCCCATGTTTTTTCAGTCACTGTAGGGAGTACATACACTTTCATTTTATCCCTGCAACAATTTTTAAATGTGGATTTTTCTGTACATATTTTGCATATATTTCTTCTCCTGTGTGAAATCCTGAGATTTGAGAGATGTTAATATATTTATGCACAATAGGATTCCATATTTTAAGCAATGAAGGTCACAATTCTCAAAATGTAGACTTGACTTGGAATAAGTATCACTAGATGAGATGCAAAATACTACTAATTTTAATGTTTTGCTTTACCAAATTCAGTTTCAAAGGGATCTAAGGTATGCCAAGTGTCTGCAAGAAGAAAGTGTTTGAGAAAACAAGGAACATTCTTTGCCTTTGAAAGTAATTCAACTTACAGCATTTAGTTCTGAAGCACAATCAGAATATGGCCTAGGTCTAGTCATGGGTCAAAACCATATTTAGACTGCAGAGAATCTTACATATTTAGGTGAATCCACAATGAACACATAATACCACTGCTGACTGAAACCTTTTAATGAAATGCTCCACAAATGTTCAGTTCACCGGATAAATCTCCTGCCTCTATACATCTTGTCTAAATATTTTTAATGAGAACTTGGATTTTTTTATTCTAAGGATTTGTGCAATAAAGTCTTTGGACTTATTTTCAAATTTAGTTTAAGCAGCCATCAAGCACTTGGACAAGCACAAATGTAGACAGGGTAAGATGAGCAGAAGAGCTTTGTTCATCAATTCACATAAAAGGCTGAAATGAGAGAAAATTACCATGCTCGGTGACCCTGTGATTGTTTTTAACCCCCTGCCTGACTACACCTTTTTTATTTTAGGAGTGTTCAAAATAGCTGTGCCCTAACGTCAGGGCAAAAGCAGAAAAGAAAATAGGGTTTTTCTGTGAACAAATTCAGAAAGGTGTTTTGTGTTCCTCAATGAGGAAATCTGCAGATTCAGCCACATGATACCTAATGACAGTATCCCAAACATGAAAATCTGCAAGAGAAAACTGAAAATAAGGAAATATTAGAATGCCATGTAAAGATGAAGTCCAGTAGCAAAGCAAAGCCACAGGCTATACAGACATCCCAAACTTACCCCGGTAAGTCATTCAGTCCTAAATCTGGAATAGCATTTCACTGGAAGCAGTGAGGCCAAAACCATAAAGTGTTTACAGCTCAGTATATTTATGACATAGGTCTTCATTTCTAGAGTGTTCTTGGTTTTGGAGGTCACTTTTTAAAGTGATGCACTGCAATGTTATTTTCAAGTTTTAGCTTTGAGAGCAGAGCAAGCAGGGGCAACAAATTAGAAGGTCCCATGTTCCTATCAAAAGCAGTCGAATACCTTTTGCAGGCATTAGCCCAGCTCTCCTGAAATACATGTTTGGAAGATTAGTGCAAGGAATTGCCTCAAAGAGCTTTGCTGGGAGCTATCCAAGTACAGGTTTAGCCTCTTCTCATGGAAGTCCTGAGGACCCAGAAGAATTACTTAGCCAAACTATGCAGGCAAGGTATCATACAACCCTCTTGCTATGAATGGAGGATGTGGTACAAGGTTCGCAGCATTCAAAATACACAATAAAATAGGAAATTAGGTGGGTCATCTGAGACACCAGTGTTTGTGAGGGCACAGAAACTTCTATCAAAGTTCTGTCAGCTGCTTTTGTCTGAGAAGCTTTGGCACAGGACACACAGATCCTCACACTGGAAAGGTCTCATTATGTGAATAAAGTAGGACAGAATTGGAGCACATCCCACAGAATTGGCATCACTCAATGGTTTAGATCATCAATTTAGCATCTCACTCTAAAGTATCGAAAACAGTAAAACTTTTTCCAGAAAGCCACAACAGGCTCATTCACTCAGTTGCCACAACAAACAAGTTCAATAGAACATTTCTGCTATTCTTCTTTCTTTTGAGAAGAGCAGTCAAAATGCTTTTGTAGCTGTGTATAAGCACATCAAATGTTGCAGGGAGAGATAGTTTCTTTCATCAAAGTAACTATCATAGCAAGAACCCTACAAGACATGCAGGCTTTTGTGCCTGAAAATTTCTCTCTTTGAAAGGAAATACTTCTACCTAAAAACATTACCTTACTTTGTATTTAATGATAGTGAGAGTTATTGGACTCTGGTTCTCAACTGACCTGTTAGATAAAAAGTATGTTAATTACTACATTATGTAGCATCCAAACAGGGAGATTTTACAAAGAAATGTTTAAAAAAAAAAAAAAAAAAGCTCAACTTGGAAAGCTGTTCAGGGCATGTCCAAATGCCATTTCCTGAAGTGTTGTGATTTATTTGCAATATGCAGTTAGTACCCTCAAAGGACCAGTAACCTCTAACCCACATATGAATTCCATAGCTTTTACTCTGTAAATTTGAGAGGTTATCTGCTGATATTATCCTGTTGATTATGTGCTGTCTTCTGACAGCATAGGCCAAGAAATGAGGACAACACAGCCTCTGCAAGCATGTTCAACTTCATAATAAACCTTCTACTTGATGACGTGACTTCTTAGCCTCAACTCTTGATCAATAGGAAAAAATACCTCAGGCACACAGGAGTAATGTCCTCTGAGTTTTGCATGACTTGGGGTTTTACACATTACAGACTTGTAAGTTATTTTTCTGTTTGAAAAATTGATTGTCTTTACTGAGACCTGAAATCAGCAGCATGACATGCGCCCTGCAACACTATGAAGAACTAGACTAAGCTCACTGACAAAAGATCCGTTTTTAGTAAGTACATTCAGTGGTGATTCATATCTAGTTTTCTCAGCACACAAATAAGCCACAGCATATTGTAAGTGAAATTGAATGCAGTGTTATATACACCTGTATTTCAATTTCTTGGAACAGAGCAGAGAGCAGCAGTTCAGAGGACAGTACTATGTTAGAACAGGAAGGATGAAGAATTTTACTTGTGAAGAAATATTATTTTGCATTATACTTACCATTTCCATTTGCATGGATTGAATAATCATTATTCATTAGCAGCGTTGTAGAGTTGGTGGAGTTACTGTTTGATTGTAAGGAATTGGAAGAACTGGATACTCCTTGATTTACAGTCTGCTTCTTTAAACCATTCGTAGCAGTTCTACTCCAGTCTACAACAGATACATGACACCAAAAATAACACAACTCATACAAGTAATATACAAAAATATAGTTAATAATGCAACTGAATTGATGTAAACCTAGGGTTTTACACACTTCTTGACTTCTTGCAGTATTCAAGACAGAACTATAGTCTCCTAAGAATTGAATGACTCTTGAAGTTTAAAATTATTTAAATCTAGCTCCTTTTCTCTCATCCCTTTTTAAAATACAAGCAGACAAATGTCATAGTTTTACAACTGCAGACCAGATCAGAAAAATAACTAAAGTGCAGTTGATCCTCTAAGTGAAAGTGTATAAAAGGTATATAGCTTTAAAAGAGGTCAAATACTGAGTAACAAAATAACATAAAGTAATTAATGTCTTTTTTTGGTTTAAACCATGCTTCAATTTGTTTTTATGGAAGTCACTGGTAAAACTACAGTTGACCCAGAAGCTGGAACAAATCTTACCGTTTCTAACTGACCAAAAGTCTTCTGCAAAGACATGCCTTTACCCTGCAGTGGAAGAGGTCAACTCTTAGCAGTTGACAGCTTAAGGCAACAGCATGTAAACATGCAAGAACTGCATCAGCTACCACCTTTAAAGAATATAATTTTGGAGGTTTATTGTATCTTGGATAATAAATTAGAACTGCAACTGCAGCAACATGATTAATTGTTTTGGGGTATTTTTGTAATTATTACAAAATACCAGGAACTTAACACTGAATACAAGTACTCAGAAGTTAAAAAAAAAAATTAAAACATTTTACTTACCAGAGTTTTCAGCCAGCCTGAATTTCCCACAACAAAGATATCTTCTCCACTGTTTACGGACATTCTCCTTTGTTACACAATAGAAGATGAAAATGAAGAACCCTGCAAAGCAATAACATAAAAGACTGTTGAAAAATTTTCTTTTACTACTTCTTAATGCAAATGTTTTGGTTTTCTTTCATTTCTTTTAAATTTTTACTGAAAAGTAGAAATTTAAGCACACCTTTCTTTGGTGATAAAGTTGACAACTCTGATCACTGCAGAGTACTTTTTCCTTACACAGGTTAGAGGAATCATACACACAAAACAAAAACCAACAAATACAACCAAAGGCATAAAAGAGCATAAAGTTTCCTTCTATCAAATAAAAAGAGAAAAATTCTGTTGATCTTGAAATTTACTTAATGCTTTTGGAAAAGAATTCAAAGCAATGTCAAAAAGACGTGTGATCCCACACTGCCCGACTACAAAGCTTTTTTATCACATGTTGTGACACTGTTACATCTTTTATTAGCAGCTAACCTGTTACCACCAATGCTACAAAATTTTGAGCACTCATACAAAGAAAAGAAATCATATTTAAAATAATAACAAATGGTACCCCCTTTACCACAATTTCAAATATTTTCTAGAAGAGATGGAGCTCATCCCATCTCTTGCCAGTGACACATTACAGACTCTTTGTCTGCTTCTAATTCACTACTGACATGGCAGCATCTCATTTTCCCTGCTTAAAAGTTCATCATCTTTGCCCCCCTCTAAGGGAAAGTGGCATTCAGTCTTTGCACAGTTTCCCATCTGCAATGGAAACAGTTGTATTAGGTTTAGAATGAATAGTAAAAAATAGCAAATCAACACAGCAAATAGGGGAGAGGTGTATACACTGAACTGCAATCATTGCTTTTGTCTCTCTGGGAAATCATCCAGCCAGTCACCTAAGTGCCATTTAAGCAGAAGTTTGGATCCAAACTTCAGAAGGGCAATTCAGGTGTATTTACATAACTGTGGACAGCTATACCTCCTATTTATATAAAAGCCTTTGCAGCAACTCTGCTTTTGGATATGTCCAGTAGCACCCTGGCCTTTGCAAAAACTTTGTTTTCAGATCTACTTCCCATATGTTCTTAAGTACTATACAGGCCATGCTTAAGTGTTGGGTCACTAACTTTCAGATGTTTTAGCCTTGCCTGTCTCAATGACCCTTTGCTGAATTACACACCTTCCCAGAAGCCTTAGAGGAACTGGAGAAATTACAGTTTTCAGTACATTAACTGCATTATAACGTGAACACTTAGAGTAACTGAGTATTCAAACTTCATCTGTTTATTAGTGAAACACAGTCACTTCCAGGGATGTCTGGTTTACTTACACTTTGTAAATTCTAATATTTATAAATATACCATACCTATAAATAGTATCTACATTTCCTATATCTTACCATAACAAAACTGCAATTTAGGATTACAGTAAAGCAGTATTATCTCTAATAAAATTAACATGCTAAAACACACATGAAAGTTAAATTTGTATTGCTGAATCAAGAAAATGACATTTCAAAATGTTTGGCTTGTTATATTATACACAGGGGGCTGTTACATGAAGGATAAACTTACCTTGCAAAGTGTTGAAAATGGTAAAGAGGTAAGTAAATACCTCATTTACTGTGAAGAAAGCAAACCCCCAAGTAATTCCCAACAAGAATGTGAGGCCAGCAACACTCCTAAGGTCTTGGATACTGGTTTTCCTTTGAGCACCAAGTTGTTTTTTCTTTTTTATACGACAGAGCTGGATCAGCACAACAATGAACATACTGATATTGATCAGGAATATCACACCAAAGTATCCCACAGCAGTAATATAGAAGACAATTCTATTTTTGATCCAGCAGCTAGAACAAAAGAACAGTCTGTCAGCCATTATCAGAAACAGAAATTAAGTGACATAAACATGAGACAAACGAGTAAGTTGTTGCACATGCAAACCATTTTTGCCTTTTTAGAAAAAAAAGGGGTTGACTGGCCAAAGAATATGAGTCTTCATATAAACAATAACCCTAAAACACATGAAATACTGTAGAGTTATACTACTTCAAAGCACCACCATTGTTTCCTTTCCTTCCCTACCTTTACTCTAAAGAAAAGCTGTTTGGAGGACCTTGCTCAATTCCCCAACCCCACCTTCCCAAAAGCAACACCCTTTAACTCACAATTCATCAGGTCCATTTATTGAAGCCTTTCCAGTGGTTATAAGTCCATAATTATCTGGTGATATTGCCATCACAATGGACACAACTATTGCTGGTAACCCTAAAAGATTATGAGCAAACACATATGTAAGAATCCTAACAGAGAGAGTATTACGAGGACTTAAAATTATTATATTTTTCTATGAAATATTCAATTTGTTTCTGAAGTTTATCTGTTGAATTATGTTGAGTACTAGCTGTCAAAAAAATTGCAGTGTTCAAACTACTCAGGAGCACAATTTGCAAAGAAACAAGAGGTGTTCTCCACAGCCAGATCCAAAACCTTCTCAATAAACCAACAAATACCATCAGTCTTCAAACTGATTTAAAATAACTGTTACAGGGTAACTGATTTTCTTTCTTACATATGTTTTAAGAAACAAGTAAGAGATAAAAATCAGGCCAAGAATCTCTTCATCCTCTATCCAGTTAGATTGGGTTTTGCTGCTTTTTGTTAGCAACAGTGCTATTCAAGAAATGGAATATATATACTTATTGGCATACATTCTCAAAATAATGGAAGCATGCACATTCAAAATTGGTTGTATTGTATTTGCACAAGGAACATTTATTATCAATTTGCATTACAGAAGCTTTAATTCTGCATCTGAGGGATTCCATACCTCAGAAAGGTGGAACACATATCATAACATTTAATGATTACCTACTTTTCCTTTCTGACCTGTGTCACATTCACTGGAATACTTGATAAGAGGAATTACCTATTTAGCATACAAAAGGAAAAAAAAAATACATACCCCAACCAATAACACAAAATTTAAGAATGTATTTCCGTACATAGGTGTTAAAGACTTTCACAAGGGCCAGATACATGTGGAAAGCTTCCAGGCCCATCCAGGTGAAGGAAACCAAGAGGAAATAGTGAAGTAATATTGCAACTGCAATGCATAGGCCTCGTGTATCATACAGTGCAATCCATGAGTCAAGGAGAAAAACCAAGTTGAGTAGAAGTAATGCAGCACACAGCTGAATGAGTATTTTGGATGGGTAGTCTCTCCGGATTTTCCTAAAAATAAAGCAAATTAGTGACATGATGTCAATTGCCCATGGATCCTTGGTTTGCATCCTTTGTCATAGTCCTTAGTGCACAAATGCCAAGAAAATTTTTTTCATTCATATACAATGCTTCATATGTTGCATTTATACACGGAGAGGATAATTAACAACCTAATACCAAATCAATGGTCCGTATGAATGAAGTTTTTTAGAAGGTTACATAAATACAAACAGTTACTTGGAGTCTTAGTGTTTAGTACCACGGTCGATTTTTTTAACACTGTATATTGGACTTCTTGTTACAGTGCTTCCCAAACCCAAAATGTGACTGGTTTTTATTGCTAAATTAGATTAGGTTTTTGACTGGGCATCTAAAATCTTGATAGAGACAAGTCCCAGTCTTAGAATAATGAGAGAATAAACAAAGAATGTTAATGCATTTAAAAATGCTAAAATTCTGCACTGCCTCTTATATGTTGTATGTTAAACACATTCCTTCACACTTCTATTATGATAATCTATTATAAAATACTTCAGAGTGCTACTTCTTCACTTCTTATTGCATAGAGCCTCATAATTCACTTGTTCATAAGATGAACATTTCTGAAAACTGGATCAACACCTTCCTGGTGAACTGGCTGAATCTGTGCATTACTTTTGGAGACAGAACCCATAACTATTGGAACGGACTTTACAGTGAAGACTACAATCAATCACAATTGAAGAGTAACGAGAACTTAGGTGAATGGGTACTTACTCAAAGGCTATGTAGGTTACAAGAGTAACAGAAAGAAAAATTGCAGAGAGGCCACAGCCGATATACGATATAAACGTCAGTACCAATTCTTGTGTGGGATTCAAAGGAATCTTTCCATACAAGTCCTAAAACAGAAACAGAAGTTAATTTCAGAGAACATGTTTATTTAACGGAAAAAGATAAAAACCTACCAAAATAAACCAAAATGCACCTTTCCCTCTGCACTCAAAAAAAAAAAAAAGAATCCATTCTTTTCATCATGGCTCTTATAAAAGGTTAGATGAAAAATAAAAAAAGCCAAGCTAGTCCCATAAAGAGCAGGGAGTTGGACTCCATGATCCTTAAGGGTCCCTCCCAACTTGAGATATTATTTTATGATTCTATGACTCTAATCGTGAATACCCATTTGATCAAAAAACAGTTTTAAATTTAATTTAGCCTAAATTTTATTTCTTCATATATAAACAGCTGCCTAAATGTAAGAGCTGCAGCACTTAAGAATTTCTTTTCCTTCAGTGGAACTCATGGACTCACATTAAAAAGCAGTTTAAGCACGGGACTGATTGTATGGCTATTTGTACTAACAGTGAAGTGAACAGAACCTGAATATTAGTGATTGGGTACTATGTGCTTATTGGATCCTCACTTGCTTAAGATAACACAAGGTTACATGTGTTCTTGAATAGGGTAAGATTGCATAATATTCAAAATAATTACCATCAAAACAGCAAAACTTGTGAGATGGTTGCATGAACAGACTGTTTCATGTACTCTACTTTCTTTAACTATGCAGCCTTCATATGACCAGCCTCCATGTCCACCTGTTAAAGAAAGCAACTTTGTTATTCATAAAAGGCTTTATTCATGTTAACATGAGTTAACATAGCTACAACAGCATGGTATCTTGGGTGGTATCAAATACTTACCATTTTTATTAAAGTCCCAATAAACACATCTGACTGTTGAATTATCCTGTTTAAGAGGTAAAAAGAAAAAGAAAATACTAAACTGTGAGTTTAGGATCAAATGCTTAATGAGTTATCTACAAAATGCAGGCAAGAATAAACACTGTATACAGCAAATATGTGTGTTCTACATGAACACAAATTAATTCAGGTGCATAGAATGAATTAATATTGCAAACTGCATGTAAAAATATGCTGAACAAATTTGAAGTCACCATATAGGAGCTAGCTCTTGTGCTTATGCAAAGATTCTGTTCCTAGCAGAACCTTTTGAATGTTCTTTCACTGTCTTCCCACACTGTATGAATTCTTGGGATTTCTCACCTTCCCAGACTTTGTAACTTATGAAGTCATGACCACACGGAAAAGGAAAAACCTCTTCATTTGCAAATATTCGATCACTTCCTACTATCACAATGTTAAACATTTACATATAGATTTTTCCCACACACATGCAAATTCTAAAAATACCAGCAGCAATGCACTATGTTGCTATAAATACTAATACTTCTACAGTTATATCTCAAAACTCATATCAAAACAAGTAAAGATGCCACTAAGCCAGCTCCTGAAAAAAGCTTCAGGTGCATTAGTGGAATGTCTTCATTTTCCAGTTTATAGTAATTTAGTATTTTAAACTCTGTTAAGATAGGGGATAGAAGCCTTTAATCCTTGATGCTCCTTTAAGAAAGAGATAGTGTATAAGAGTCCTAATATTTCCAGATGATGCAATCGTGTGTTTCAGTTCCCCTAAGAAAAAAGATTTATATTATTTTCAGGCCATGCAGCACCCACAAATGTCATGACTGCAGCATCTTCCACAGCAATCCACACCATTAGTCTTCCATCTAAGAGCTTTTATCCTTTGTAGAACAAAAGAGAAGGGTAAGTAAGAAAGATAAAAGCTGGATGCATAAGTGATAGAGGAAAATTACCTTACACTATTTGAGAACCTAAATTTAGACCAGTGGTAAGAAAAAAAGAATGATTTTTAATGTCCAGTTGGAGATGAAATGTCCACACTATTAAAGCAGAACCAACCGTACAATACTGTACTAATGTACAGTATTTCTTCTACAACTACTTCAGTGGAGGCAATAAAACTGTAGTTTAAGTCTGCCAAAATGTAAATCATACCTGATTGGGCTTGATATTCTGCAAAATGACAGTAACATTGGCTTTTAAGTTGTTAATTGTGAGGTTAGCAACACTTGATGATATTACACTGCTGATTAAAGATGCATTCTTCAACGACAGATCCTGGAATTACAAAAAAGCCCCCCAGATTTAAAATCTTGAAGTAGACAATAGTAGAGCACAGCACTCACAAGCTCAGTTACTACACGGTACAAGCACTGGACAAAAATAATGACTTTTTAAGTCAGAAGCTTTAAAATTTGTTTTGTAGGAAAAAAATCCATTCATATTTTGCTCTAAGCTTGAGTTTAAAAGCCTTATGAACAGCGAGCCAAAAAAATACCTGGAACACAGTGGTCTTTTTGAAGAAGTTAAATATAATTCTAGAAGCTGAGTAAAATTCATCAGTGGATAAATCTGTTGGCAACGATGAAGGAAGTATAATTGACCCAAGATTATTTGAATTCCGAATTGCCTTAGCTCCTAGAGAGATCTGAAAAATAAACACCAGGATTATGCTTTGTTTCAGACTCCAAATAAATAAATTATAACTTATTTTCAGTTTAAAACTTCAAAATACACATCTTTCTAATCACTGTCACAAACTCACAAACAATGCACTGGAGGATTCCTCTCCTGCTCCAATTCATAAATAGCATCTACAGAACTGAAAAGGATGCATCCTATTCCAGGTCTGCCTAGCACCAAAAATAATCTGGCTTTACCCATTTGCTTACAGGGACAGAACACACCACTGTAGTGGATAACACTGATTTGGAAAAGGTGAAGAGAAACAACACAGGTAGGTCTATGTAATTGTTTAGCGAGATCCACACTTCACAGCACAAAAGCCTGCAAAGGCAAAGAATTTTCATACTCCATAGGAAGTATATCAGAATGCAGAGAAAGTCTAAATAGCCATTATTTGTCCATCCATTTTTAAGTTCCGCAGGTTAAACAGAATCTGAGAAATAAACCCTAACTTTTTGATCAGCTGGCAAAAATTACAAAAATAAACTGGGTGAGGTACAATTCATGTATCTCAGGGGCTTAGTGATCTGATATTGTACAAGAAAGATCAGAACTTTTACCCACTCTATGTGCTGTGCTTACAGGCCAGAGAGCTTTGTTTAGTACAAAATCTCTCTACATTCTCAGTACACATTTTTTTATACACAAATATCATCACATCAGAGTGAAATATTAGTAGTACTGCAGAAAGAAATTACCTGAGTATTCAAAGAATGGTTGCAATAAGAGTAACACTGTAAACTCCTTACTGTGCTCTAAGCATGTGGTTTAACTCTTCTGTTTAGACCAGGGCACTGCAAATGCTTTTGATCATGCTTTTGATCATGCATCCCCTAAAAGTTTTTGAGCATGAACCCCAGTAGATACCTATCTATAAGTTACATGTATGTAAAACTGTACTTATATGATGCAAGTTATAAAATATAAAAAAATATAAAATATATAAATTTGTAAAGGAGATTAAACATTATTTTGAGAAATGTATATTTTATTTATTAATTATATAAGTAACATTTTCTTCCCACACTGCAATGGACTCTTATGTACACACCCTGGGGTACTCAAATTCCCCTTTGGAGATCAGTGGTATAGACAGCCCCCAAAGAAATCCCGAATCAATTCCACAAAAGCATTCCTGTTGGTCTAGTTTGAAGTAGATGATACGTATTGAAAATTTTCAGTGTTTCATGGCCAGTGCCATGAAATTTCAAAAAAATCATTACTCAGCAAATATCTGCATGCCAGCACTACTACCTCCTAGTCACTTCACATTCTTGCACTACATATTGCTAAGAAATAGAAAAGAACTCAACTGTTCTTATGTCACTTATATTCTTATATTATGTTCTTATATTACTTATTATATCACTTTCAGGAACATGTAAAAGTTCCAGTAGCACTTATGGCTCATGATACATTAAGGTATTTTCTTCTCTGAGGAGGCAGAATGTGCCAAAGTATGTCCAAAGCTTTCTATCTCTCCTTAAGTCTCCAAGGATCGCATTGTCCAAATTATTCTTTCCTCTGCAAGGAGGGAGGTTTTGAATGGATAAAGAGGATCCAACCCAACTTTCTAAGCACTTCTTTCTGGGTGAGATGCCATTAGTGACAAATGTCTGAGCATCATTATCCAAGCAACATACATAATAGTTCTTTCCTGGAACCCTCTGCAATTATTTTCTTCTAACAGATGAAGCCATCTGGCAACACTCCTTGACAAATTTCAGCACTGTCATGGTGCTTGAATAAATGACTCATAATTCAGGGGGTTTGGGGCAAAGTTATTCTACCAAGCACTTTGTCCATTCTGGTTTTCTAGCTGTACCCTCTCCAAGAGCTTATTAGTTCTGCCAGTTTCTGCTAAGTCAGTTGCTCTTTCACACTCATTTACACAGTTGAAAATGAAAGAAAGTACTATGGAGGGCTTTAAAAAACCCCTCTGAAACTAACACAAACAAAGGATTCTGAAACTGCAACATGAACAAAGAACAAGCTCGTGTTCATATAAATATAAAACCATGAGCACTTTAAAATAAATGTTCCACAATTTCTAAGTATTTAGAATTATAAATGCTTAACCTGGAGATCAGCAGAGTCCTGGACAGCAAAAGACATGGGGTAGGAGCGGATTCTGTCTGTTTTGACAACTGCCAGAGCCAACGAAGGGGTGACAAATTCAGCAGTTGGTGTTGATAGGTTCAATTTTAGGCCAATATTATCCACCAGTTTTATAATTCTGTTAAGAAAAGGTATACTTAGTATCACCAAGCACATACATCCAAAATTCTCAGGCAAGTTATGGTTATGGAGCAATAATCCAAGTGCAGTGTAAAATGTTCACTTATTATGGTGTCAACACAAAAAACCCCAATGTTTTCCATGGCATTGTATTACAGTAGAACTGGTGACATCAGAATGACAGTCCTATTTTGAGTAACTACATTAAAGAACAAGAAATATTCTTCTGGATTTTGATTACGAAAAAGTGAAACTTGCAGAAGCCAACTTATCAGAACAGTAAATACAACACTCCTGTAATCTATTGCCAAAATGACCAACCTGTTAGAAATCCGTGGTGGTAATGGCTGAGAAGCAGTGAGGATATTGCTCACCTCACTAACCATCCTTTCTACATCTTTTTGCTCTACTTTTCCATCTGCTAAATCATTTTCTATTTTGGACACAATTTGCTCAGCTGTGGCAATACTAATGGTGGTGTGTACAGAAGTTGTATTTGTGGTAGCTGAAAGTGTTTTTCCTGTGACAAATGAAAAGTGAAACATGGTGTTCAACAAATGAAATAAGCTTGGAGAAGCAGAAAAATTAAACAGTTCTCTTGACAAAAAAACCATATCACTACTTGTAAGGTTTCTCAAAAAGTTATGCAATTCTACCCTATCAGCTACTTTGCAGAGAGCAGTAATTTAAATCTCATGAAAAAATAAAGAAAGGTTTAAAATTGCCAACATTATTTTATGTTTTATTGATTTCAAAGTTCCTCACATTAGACCATTAATATATTTAAAAACCTCTTATTTTGAAATTTTAGCCACTGAATGCCTGAAAGTAGAATAAAATAAAGACAGTGCCAAAAATCTGAAAAGCTTATAAAGATGTGTACATTTTCATAGACATTTTATTGGCACATATTGCCCCCACTTTATAGCCACATAGCCACTAGGAATATTCCCAGTCAATAACAATATTTTAAGGATGATCCAACATTACACAAAGTGTAAATCAAATGAGAGTTGTCTTAGGCTTTTCATATAGAATAGAATCACAGAATCATTTAGGTTGGAAAAGACCTCCAAGATCATTGAGTCCAAACTTGACTGAACATCACCTTGTAAATTACACCAGAGCACCGAGTGCCACATCCAGCTGTTTCTTGAACATCTCCAGAGATGGTGACTCCACCACATCCCTGGGCAGCCCATTCCAATGCCTTTGAGTAAATAAACACTTCCTGATGAACCTCCCCTTGCACAGCTTGTCCTATCCTGTCACTGCCTGCCTGAGAGAAGAGGCCAACCCCTACCTGGCTACAATCTCCTTTCAGGGAGTTGTACAAATTGAGAAGGTCACTCCTCAGCCTCCTCTTCTCCAGACCCTTCACCAGCTTTGCTGCCCTTCTCTGGACTCGCTCCAGTACCTCAAAGTCTTTCTTGTAGTGACGGGTCCAGAAATGGACACAGGATGTGAGGTGTGGCCTCACTAGCGCTGAGTACAGGGTGACCATTGCTGCCCTGGTCCTGCTGGCCACACTATTGCTGATCCAGGCCAGGTGCCATTGGCATTCTTGGCCACCTGTGCACATTCTGGCTCATGTTCAGCCACTGTCAATTGGAACTCCCAGGTCCTTTTCCTTCAGGCAGCTTTCCAGACACTATTCCCTGAGCCTGGATTGTTCCCTAGGGTTGCTATGACTCAAATGAAAGACCAGCACTTGACCTTGTTGAGCCTCTCATACCACTGGCCTCAGCCCATCAATTCAGCCCATCCAGATCCCTCTGTAGAGCCTTCTTACGCTCCAGCAGATCAACACGCCCACTCAAAATAATTTACAATAATTGTAAATTCACCTCTCATATATATAAAACATTGTTCAATGAAGTTTAAAAGCAAATCCAGTATATAGCATTCAAATTTAAAAAAAAAAAATTACTTGTCATATTTACCTGGGGTCCTATGGTCATCAGCAGTAGAATGAGGACGAGAAGCTGAGACAGAATGGTTGACAGGACTAGTAGTAGGGGTGAAAGACAGTGGCGAAGGAGTAAGGGGAACAATAGGTACTGTACTAACATTTTTTCTACCAGATATAGGTTGGGCTGTAGCAGGAGGAATTTGTGCAACAGTTTTGGTGATAGCCTCAAAGTGGTGATTTACAATTGGAAGTTTGGGGGGCTCAGAAGAAGAAACTGCAGACTGTTTAGTAAAAGCTACAGAAGGAGAAACTACTGTAAAAGTCTTGTTAAGATGTACAGCATCAGATTTAATTGAGAAAGCAGCATTAGTGACAGATTTTGTTGCAGGTATGGGAATGGTGATAGATTTATTGGAAGTTATGGAAGAAAAAGTTGACATGGTAGGTTGAGCAGGAGACTCAGAAAAGGAGTAAGTAGTGGTAATACTAGTGGAAGGCATAGAATTTTCAGAGAGAGAGTTTGTAAGGGGAGATGTGGAGAGAGTTCCAGGAAAATATATTTCTGTGAATGGTGGTATCAGTGGTCTAATAGTGGGGCTTTGTTTAGAAGAAAGCATAGTCGGGGGAATAAAAGAATTAGATCTGGGGTAAGGCTTTTTAGGGAGAGAAGGAGAATGAGGGGAAGGAACCCATATAAAATGAGGTGGCACTTGTATAGTACTGCAAAAGAAAAAAAGGCACAAAGATCCATATTAAGTTTAACACTGTTTCTATTTTAAAGAAAATTAGTTATAATAGAGGAATATATACTAATTATATGGACTACTACTACTAATGAATATTTTAAATCAATCCAATTGGATGTTTCATGCTCTAATATTTAGCAGATTCTTACATTTTGTTTTCTGTAGTTATTAACTAGCAGGTCCATAAATAAATACTGCTACTGCCTTTGCTGCCTGTTCTGAAGGTGACCTGATGTTGAACACAAAAGCTAGATGCATCAGGGAAAAAAAGGGAAAATAAAAGGGAAAAGAAGGGAGGGAAGGGAAATAGGGAAGAAAGAGGACAAAGCTACATTGGAAAATGCCTGTCAGCTTTTTCTTGTGGAGTCCTTTCTGGCTATTACACTGAAGCATGGAAGTTGACTCTAGCAATGTATTAGGAAATTCAGGAAATAAGCAAGTCAAATTTTGTATTTATACTCACTACATTTGCAATTCTTCAGCAGTCAAGGAACAATACTTCAGTGATGAACAGCAGCACTGATCTGAGATGACAAAGAAGAATTATCCTTGAGCATAACAACTGCTAATAGTTGTATACAACATTAAGTAGAATATTTAATCATGTGTATTATGTCTTTAAAAACAGCACATACTGCATAGTTTATTTTTAAGTTTGTTCTGAAATTAGTTTTGCAAAACAAAAGAACTCTTGACCAGTCAGAATATCACCATAGCCCCAGATTTTTTTTCAATGCCTGACAAGTTCAGATTTCTTTTTTTAATTTTAAACAAACCAAAATGCAACCCTACAACTTTTGAAACAGAGACAAATGGTATGAGTCACTACTCCTTACTGTCACAACAACACTATGAAAGTTTGGCTACTTAACAACCCTTTCAATTCAGATTGTCATTTCAGCAAGACATTTATGCTCTCATTTTATACCCAATAAAGTTTATTTTACACCCTTAAACTTTCAAAGTGTGCTCTACTAAAGTAACCAGTAATTTTATACCAAAATCTTTTTAGAAGTTATTTCTATCACACACCCCCAAAATCAGAAGGCTGTATTTGTATTTATATTGCTCAAAACCGAAAATATTTTGATTCAAAAGTAACTAACTATCTTGTCTTTTTAGCTACTTGAAGACCACATGTAAAGCCATAAAATTGTGATGAGACTGTGTTTAAAGCATAACTTACCAAGTTGGCTTATTTTTGCTTTGTCTGTTAAACTGCTTATATTCTCTCTCTCAGCCAGCTTCATTATGAAATTACAGTGGGTGCTATAATGAGAAGAAAAAAGCTTAAGACTCAAGCAACAGAGCTGCCTCATCTTTACAGCACATGAAACTAACATCAAATGCTAAGTGTGAAAGCACATTTTTCCTAGGCTCTGTCAGATTTGGGTGTATTTTTAATGCACATAAACCACTGTGCCAGGCTAATTAGAAGCTTAATACATCAGTTTGTGGCACTTATTGTCCCTCATCTCTACAACGTCGATTCTTAAATGGGGTCCTCCCTAATCAACGTTGGTTATTAAAGAGTTGATAATTTTGTAAAGATAATTATGTAATCTCCACCGTTAGGGCAAATATGCCAGTACAGATGAAATCTCCATCCCCTGGGGAAGACAGCATTCTCTCTTGACTTCAGAGAGAACTTCAGTGACCCATGCAAGCATGTAACTCCACCTTTACAACTACAGTTCAATGACTTGAAGCCCTGACTAAACTAGTGAACCCTCAGTAAAAATTCCTCATGTTCAGCTAATGCAAACACAGAGATAAATGAAAATGCTTCTTTCCAGCTCATAAGAATGAAAAGGTTACCATAGCAACTGCCACTATATGACAAGAAGGTGATCTGACTTTCTGTCTGTTTTATTTGAGTGTTTTGGACTTTTCTTTCATTCTAATCCAGGAAGATGAAGTCCAGATTCAAGTATTTGGGGAAATGAAGTTTCACATTTTGTTTTAGAATACAGTGCTTCCAAGCCGATAATTTTAAATGACAATTTAATGATGAGTGGCAATTAAACTGAGAGACATTATCTATGTTTCAGGGTATCCAGGATCACCTCTCTAGAGCAGCCATGCCATTCTGATAACCCATGGTTTCCAGACTTGAACTGGTTGCTTCCTCAGACTCCCCCACCCCACTTGCGATATCCCAAGCAAATCCCTCATAAAGACTGTATTGTATTCACAAGTTCTGGAATTCTGGTGCTCCCGTTTACGACTCAGCTAATAGCAAGATGCAGGCGAAATATGGCAGGGAAGCCTGTGCTTCAGCAGAAGACTAATGAGAAGCAATACATTTGGGTTAAACAGAACTAACCAACATACCCTAAGAGCTTTTTTCAAAATCACTTATCCAGGCGAATAATGAAATCTGAACTTCTTTGTTAACCTATTTATGTATTTCTCCAGCCTGTTTCCTGAACTTTTGAACTTCCTAGGAAGTTTGTCTTTTTCTTCCATTACAGAGCCATGTGTACTTCATATTACAAGACAATATATGAGCTTTGAAATATTTGATCTTTAAAAATTTAAAAACAAACCTCTGGTTTTCCGCACTGCATTCCATAACAGAGGACTGTAAGGACAAATGAAAACAGAAAAAAAAAATGTTTTATAAGGAGAAATCAGGAGTGATGCTTTATCAGAATTAAATTGGAAAAAAGCTTTCCAAACAGTAACAACCATCAGTAATCTTACCTCACTTACTGCTCGCAAGGTTTTGTTGAACTCTGAAATGCTTTAAAATAAAATGTTACTGTTATGGAGGATTTTTAGTTATGTTTCTAAAAACAATTACAATAATTTCATTTTTAAAAAATTACAGAGAAAAAATATTTTTCCAGTTAATCAGTGATTTTTTTAAATCAGGCCAGTTCTACTGTAAAATCACTTTTCAAAGCATAAAACATTTGAAAAGCTGACTTTTGTTAGTCACTACACAAACTAAATTTAAACATCTGTCACCACATTTGAACATCAACCCATGGTAAATGTTATTTAAAAGAGCAAAATATAAATTGTAATGTTGCCTTTTGCCAAGCATTACTTGGAATAGAATTTTAAATTTATACTCAAAGCCACAGAAATAGAATGAGTAAGAAATATGGATTTCTTCTACAAACAAGATTTGTTGGCTAATCACATCTTTTTGATTTTCAGGGCAAGTCTGGGAAATTGCAGTAAATATTCACACATTCAAGCCTCTCCTTATAAAGACTGGGAAAGGAAAAAACTACACCAAAATAAAACCAAAATAGATATGACTTCAAGAATATTTATTGAAGAACATGCAGCTAGGAAAATTCTCTTCATAATCTCCTACCAGATAGACTGAATCCTTAAATTTTAAAAAACATTTGGTGCACCCTTTTTTAAAAGGAACTTCAGTGGTACATAAAGTAACTAAGAGTATTCTAACCAAGATAAACTTTATGTTAAAGAGCAAGAACTTACAACTTGTGAAATTTTTAATGTGCAGGAATAACACAAAGTCTGGTCAACATACGGAAGGTCTCACTTCATCTTTTTCAAATATAACAAAGATTCCAATCCTTATTCAGAATTACTTACCTCAGTTCTTGTGGGGCATGTGCTGGAATTTCAATTAATTTTCTGACTTGATTGGGGGTGGTTATGTTATTAATCTGTTAGAAAAAAAGATCCCATGGCTAAGTACAACCAATAATTTTTAGCCTTGAAAGAAAAGTGTTAATTTCACACATTTTAATAGGCTGGAATTAGAAAGATAAGAAGAATGTTTTCCCATAAATACACTGCAACAAATACTGACCACGACATTCTAGTCACAACTTATGGAAGGAATTGTTGATCTCGTATAGACCAAACCACAAAATCTGATTTATGAAAGATAGATCCAAGAGGACAGTGAACTCATCATATGTTGGAAAAAGAGGAATTTGGCTTAGCTTGCAACAAACACAACTTAGACTAGACACTGAATGAGTTTTCTAACTCTAAATGCAACAATGGGACAAGCTCCATAACAGACATCAGTAACAGATGACAGAATACTGGCAGTAAGAAGTCAAGAACTATAGCAAAAGACATGGTAGAACTGAGCTAAATAAGTATGATTTAACATTAGGGTCTGGGGATACACTGAGGTTTATCTAAGAGCCCTTTCTATATGTGCATTCTTATACTTTTCTGGTTACCAGCACTACTGGTTATTTTTACATTTCATGCAAGCAGCAAGGGCCAGGAAGAAAAACAACATCTAACATATGTGGTATTGACTTCCCTAAGAAATATTTTTCCAAAAAGCAAAAGAGTTTCAAGAGATGGAAACCAGTTTTTCCAGAAGCTGTGGGCACAATGTTACTAGACTAGGACAGTTTCAGTAGGCAATATCACCACCAAAACACAACATAATGTAGAGGTGGCTTTTGCCAGGGGCATATCCCTGACCAAACTGCGTGCTCCATATGCAGCTGTGCAGTGGCTCTCTGTGGTTATGTTGCTGATTGCTCTCATGCTTTCAGGGACTGGCATGGAAATCTCAGACTGAGGGCTGACAGGGATATGTAGCATAAAGATACAAGTCCTTCTTTTTACCTCCCCTCAGTTTCCATCTGTAACAATTAAACATTCTCATCCTCACTGTATTATTTTGATACTGAATCCTCTATATGGTCCTTGTTATCCATGACACTGTCCTCTTAAACCTCTTTTGTGTTGTATAAATGTACACACTCATGCCACATAAACCAACTGGAAAACTGATAATGCAGTAACCACATGTCAAAGAACATGGAATGATCATGCAAAAGCATAATCGAAAAAATACACAAAAAACCACAGAACTATTTATGACAGTCTCAACATGAATTATTCTAGGATATAATTCAACTTTAATTATTCCCAAAGAGTCGCCACCTGAAGATGCTCAGCTTCTAAAAGCAAGTGTCTAAATTTATCCCCAAAGGAAGATCCTGTGTGCCTAAATGTAGATGCTTGGGAGTACCCAGGGCTTCCCCCTCCCTTTTCAGTGGCTATGTAGAGAATACAGGTCCTTACTGTAGGAAGTTAGCTGGAATTTTAAAATTTGGCTACAAAGCAGCTGTTTAAAACAGAGCTGTTCCATCCACTGTAAACAATATCTTGCACTGTAAACACAGTAAGAATCATGTAAAGGTATCAGTATTTTAAGTGAAGACAAAGAAACTCACTTCAACCTTCCTTACAATACAGCTTTTAAAAAAAAAATACTTACTATCTCTACATTTAGTGATGCATTATTGTCTTCAGTTGCCCGAAGTTTTACCTTGCCCACATAGAACACTAAAACCAAAGTAAGAAAAGTTAGGAAAATCAGTGCTGAAACACAGGATGTAAAATTCTTTGAGAATTTAAAATTTTACTGTCTCGTGATTTGATACAAGGGAAATAAGAACACTTAAACTATCTATTTTTGCAATCATTCTTCCATCTTTTCACCTATAATTTCAACAAACAAAGTAATACAATAGCTTCATTATTTTCTATATACTTAATATTGATGGCTGTCCCTAAATTCCTTCTAGGTAAATCTTTTTCCAAAACAGAAAAACTGCACAGCACATTACTATTAATAAAATTCCATAGCATACTTGTTTCTTGTTTTTTTTCTGTAATTCTTATCTGTAATTGTGTGCCTTTGATGAGAAACCAAAGATCAAAAGTACAATAGTCGAAACAGTACTTAACTTCCCCCCCTTAATTTTTTCAGAATTCATATAAAATCTCACTAAATTTACAAGGAAATTTATTACAGACCTAGCTTTTACATGACAACTAAACGTTGCTTCTTTACTCAGAATATAAAACAGTTGCACAAGATTTTTAAAAGGAAAAAAGGGAAAAGAAAACCACTAACCTGAATAATTACAGGCATGTGTTACGTTGCATACAATGGTTTCTCCTGCTATAGATTTTTTGGGGGAAAAAACACAAAACAACTGCTGAGTAAAAAAGTTAAATCCAATATTAACACACATATTTACAATCATTCAAGTGTTTGAAAAGTAAATGTCTTTATCTTATGGAAGTATTTGACATACTGTCTAGGTGTCACCTCTCTACAGCACTTAGCATGACATTTTCCAACACTTAGTATTCAGAAATATGCTGCCTTTGATTAATTAATTTTGAATAATTTTCTGCAACAGTTTTGACAGAAGACTTACATGCAAGTGGTCTCAATTTTTTTCATTTTTAAAAAATTTAAATAGAAACAGAAATGAGCATACAATTAATAAGCTCTTCAAATATCACAGAATTCAATCACTAGGCAGCATACTATCCTTTCCTGAGGATCCTAACATGACTCCATATGAGTTAGCATATGGATGAGTTAGCATGAAGCTCAAATTGTTCTACCTGATGGAATTCAAACTGTTATGACAGCAACCATATACACTCTCATCTAGTAGAACATGCCTTCAATTAGCTGCAGCAAGCTTTTGGCTGCTCCATATTTTCCATATTTTTAATACCACCTACACTGCTGAGAAATAACACTGATCCTAAATTAGAGTACTGTAAACAGATGGCTCTGCTGTATAATATCAAAATAAAGCACACTTGTTGATTAAAACAATGTAGCAGCACAAGTCTCCTTACTTAAGCAGATGGATTGTCCTCCATTAACAGAAAAATCTCAAATTTTATTTTTTCTGCTATTATCATTAGTTAGTTCCAAATAAGAAGGGATTTTTTCTTTCACTTTCTCTGTGGTACAAACATTTGACTGTAAAAGTTTATGCTTCATCAATTTTATCACCATCACTAAATAAGCCATCAGAAGGTACAGACTGTAAGCTGGTGGCAATATTCAAATTATTAGGAAAAAAAGTTTTTCAGACAGCAGTTTAGAGTCAAATAAATTTCATAGTTGGACTTGATGATCTCAGAGGTCTTTTTCAAATTTAACTATTTTATGATCTTAAATTTGCTTTCCCTTGTGTGGGCAGTTTACAGTGAAATAGTAACAAAACTTGTATCACTGGTTTTTTTTTAAATAATCCTTAAAAAAAGGTTTATAAATAACTGATACACAATAAGTTGTCAAAATTATTTACTACATAGAAAGCAACACTTACAAAAACGCAACACAAAATCCAGCTTCCTTCTCCTTACAGAGCACACATTAGTGTGCCCCCTAGTCTTGCTTAAGATCTCTGCATGCCACAAAAATGCACAAAATAGATAAGCAGTGTGGAGGATAAGAGACTGATCAAAAATCACTAGTGATTCCAGTTCCCGAGACCATCAGATAACAGCTGCAATGTTTCTGCAGGTCACAGAGTCAAATTATACTTGTCACTATGGCTCCAAACTAATTCTTCTTCCACTTGCACTAACTCAGGCCAAATCTGTTGCAATAGGGCTACTGATCTTCTACATGGATAATACAAATATTAAATTCAGTCTACTCCTGGTTCTACTGGGATCACCCTGAGGTCAAATACAATGACTGCATTCAGTTTGCTTCAATCTACTAAAAAGCATGACATTTCTTTTTAAGCAAACATGGTGCCTGAGACTGCGTTACACTTTTGTGGGAACCTGCTGCTCTGAGTTACAAAATAACCAAACAAACTCTTTTATATGCAGCCATCTAGACAAGCACTGCAGAATTAGTCCTTCTACCAGACTAGACACTAATGTAAGGTAGGCTTTTAAAACACACCACAATATCAAGAAAAAAGCATCTTAAAAATATTTAGGAGCAGACTTCCTGAACTCACACACATTTTAATTTTGAGATGTCCAAAAATGTATCAGTGGCGATAGATGAATCCTACCTGGTGTTGCAGTGGAGTAATAATCAGTGACTTTAAGAATTTCTGTTAAAAAAAAAAAAAAGAAAGAAAATAGTTTGAAAGTTTTCAAATTTTAACTTAAAAAGTCTATTAAATACATGCCAAAAAAAAAAGTTTTCTTATTTCTACTTTAGATTGTGTCTTCCCAGAAGTGTGAATACATGACTATTTATAAGGAAATAAAGTTATTTTCAGCATGGGAAATGCAAACGCAGCAACTGGAGTATGATCCATCCAATCACAAATTTATGTCCCCATCTGAGCCAGTGACTTGTGGCTCCCTATTGTTCAGAGGAGAAAGTGGTGGTTTTAAGGTGATTCCCATTGATCCTGTTCTACATGGTCACTTCAGCAAAGAAGAATCATGCTCTAAAAATGTGTCTTTCAATCAACTTTGAAGAATAGCAGGATGTTCAGCTCCTATACAGGCATGGAGGAATCTGTACTGGTATGGGATGAACCTATTCCTTGTTTCAAACAGCAAAATCAGGAAAGGAAGGGGTAAAACGTCCTTCTTATTGAGTCTTTTCTGCTCTTACTTGGCTACTCCTTGCAAGAACATATGTAAGTGTCTTTAAGGAAAGGGGTGTACATTCTTTCAATAGTATCAGAAAGCATAGAAGACAATCTATACACAACCCCCCTATATATTTTCTAAAAAACACATCTGTCCTGTTTGGATTTTGGTAAGCAATACAATATTTTGAATGAAAAAGAAATGTTAACAGGTCAGTTAAATGCACCTCAGAACCCTAACCATGCAGACTTAAAATACACATTGCAGATAAATATAAATTTTAAGATCATGTAAGAAAATAATTTGTAATAGACAAATCCCAGTCACTAAAAAAAACAAAATAGAAACAAACATGAATGCAACAAACATCTCCCTTGAAACTTTACTCTCTTCATGCAAATTCTCACCTGTACTTTGTGTAGCCTCCTCCGAAGACATATCTGAAATAGAAAAATTAATAACAGTAAAACCTATGAAAATAAAATAAAAAACATAAAACATAAAAAAGCCAAAAAGTCTAAATCTAACAAAATCTAAAAAACAGAAACATTAATAACATCTTTCCTGAAGAATTAATAGGATAGGTGATAAAAGTAACAACAGAAGATTCTAGGGAAAAAAAGACAAAAGAAGTAACAACTGTATTAATAAAGTATTTTACTTCTATGGATTTTGGAAAAAAAATCAAGCCTGCAAAATGTTGAACAGAAGCTGAATATTATTTATCTATTTATGATAATACATATTATTTATGTTCTTCCATTTGAAGAACAATTGCAAAGCTTGTTAAGAGTGTTCACATTATTTCAATACTAATAATTGAAATAACATTCGCATTATTTCAAAAATCTGAATATTTGAATTCAAACAGCTGGGAGTCAAATTTCCCTAGATAAGTTCCTTTTACTGGTTTCATTCTTTCAGAAGATGCACACGAATTTTGCATATCCAATTGCAGTAACTGCTTAATCCCAAGGACGTTTCCCTGCCTGAACTCATAATATTCATAAGCTGAGATGACACACTGGGTTTGGCAAACTGTCTCTCCAAAAAAGCTATTTTTGTCAGTAACCATGTATAAATAAAATAGAGTAATGATGCAAAGTTTTTTCAGCTACATCAAAAGGAAAAAAAAAAAAAAATTAAGACAACAGATGAAAATTTAAAGAAGACTGTGCTTACTAAGAATATTTTAGGTGCCAGCATAGGAAAACAAAGTGGTCAGAAGACCACTTTATCTCACTTCAATATGACAACTTTGTGACTTTTTTAAAATGGGCCAGGGCAGCTTCACAACAGAAGAACAAATTTTCCAAGGCAACTAACAAGCAGCCAAAAAATGAGCAATCAGAGTGAAAACTAAGTACTGGTTTCATCTGTGTTATTTGGCTTGGTATATAGTACAAGAAATATTGAATTTGATGAAGTTGTTAAAGATGAACCATCCCCACATAGACACTCTATCTGTAAAAGAACAAGATCATGTGTGTTTGCATCTGTATTATTTCTTCTACCGAGAGCACTCTCTGTCTCCATACATTAAGCAAGAAACAACTTCTTGTTACTGTGTGTCTCATTCTTAATTTTTTTAAAAATGATTTCATATATGATGCTCATCACTTCTAGTCCCAGAAGTTGCAGAAAACAGTAAAGTCCCCATTTTCTTACCAGAAGCTGTTGTTGCAGCTAACTCTTCAGAATCTGACGATTTTGTTTCAGATTAGGAAAAAAAAAAAAAAGACCATTAAGAAGTTTCAGGCATATACATGATTATACATGACTATACATGATTTTCCTCAGCAGGCTTTTATTAAATTGAGTTTACTGTGTTCACCAGAAGAGGGCAACACCTGCTCTTCCAGAACAACAGTTCCAGGTTGTCAAAAAAGGCAGATGTAACAACCTCTGGTTAAAATAAAAAAATCACAGTTTTTATGCATTCAAATAGAATTCAACGCTAGACAGGTTTGATTTTGTTTTGAGAAATACTGCACAGTTTGAATTGTATAATGTTAAGAACCCAAAAATCACTGACCCAAGCTATGTGCCACACTAGCCTGAAAGCCACATGCCTATCCTGAGTGTCTTGCTAATTCTGGGAATGGGAATCAAGCATACACAACAAGATGGCCTTAGCTGGGTATGAAGAACTCATCTCAGACTTTCTATAACAACAGTGAGGTTTGCCACTCATAAATTTATCCCATATATTTGTATTCTCTTTTCTAACCTGCAAAAAGCAGTGTAAAAAAATAATTTCAATTCGAACCTCTGATCTTGACAGGAACCAGTCAACTGTTTATACAGCAAATGCTAGCTATTACATTTTTGATATTGTTTTCATCAGTATTTGATCAAAAAGATACTAGGAAATTTGATATCTTGTTCACATAGCAACTTTAAAGTTGACCCATTCAGTCACTGGGTGGTTTTTCATACTGTCAGAGACAAGTCAAGTTACAGGTCACAGTTACCATAGAAATATAATCAAAAGAACAGCTGGATGCAAACATGAAGCACTATTTTAAGAATATACTTAAGGTATTTCAACATCTCTCAAAGCTCAAAAGTCACGCTCTAAAGTTGCTTATAATACACTAATTAAACTGTAAAGCCTTTCCTACTGCTGCAGAAGACTTAAATCAGACATACCAAAAACCTCCAAGGAAATCCAGATCTTATTTATTAAAAATTATAAACAAGGAGTTCCTGAAATGCCAATCACTCATTAATTCCTTGCTCTAGTAAGACTATTTTGCTTGCCTTACTGAAAACTAGCAATAGCTCATTCCAAAGGATAAATGTAAATACGATTTCTGTAATGAAGAGAGAATCAGAATCATCTCAGTGACTTTATTTTCATTTTCTCTGGAAAATTACTGATGCTATTTGCACCACAAAATTAGCTCATATGCCACAAGAATCATATGGAAAATTAATTTGCATATGCTTAACTATCTCCATGAATTAAAAAGCAACAGCAGCAACAATCTTCCAACCCACTATCTAAAACAGAGGAACAATGGGGCAAAGTCCCACAGAACTCCAACATACCTGTTGTCTGTTCTATGCCAGGCAGCGTAGCAGTAGTATCAACTGCAAAAGAAGATTTTTTAGGAGCAGAAGCTTTTATATATATTTGTACACATGCATATATATACATATACCTTTTTAAACACAACCATTTTAGATGTGCTACTCACCTCACTTGAAAATGGGATGCAAAATTACTTTGCATCCATTATGAAATATACATCAAAACATTTTGAAACATGGAAGTTGAACCCTTTCGAGTTCAGGTTTTTACACAGTTTATCTTGATAAGTAACAGCAATTCTACATAAGAGCTCTAGAACACATACCTTTAACATTGCAAAGTGATTAGGAATTACAGGTACTATAAAATTACTTTCTTAACATGAAGTGTAGATTTGGGGAAGACCCTTAAAATACAATATCAAATAATATTCAGAACTGAAGCAGTAGTCAGACAAAACTATTCTGTACTTTTTAAACAGTAAATAGTTTTTTAAGGTAGAATTGGGTGAATGAAAACAATTGAGTCAGTTCTACCTAAGGTGAACTTCTGGTTAGAGAGAGAAGCATCCTTCCACAGGTGGGAAATCTGACTTTCCTACCACAGAAAGTGAATTCTATTTACAAAGGTTTCACTGTTACTAGTCTTGTCTGAATCAGTGGTTAGCACCCTGTGCAAAAACCTTTATGTCCAAAAAAAGTCCTGCAGGAAATTAAATTCTCAAAGGGAACCCACTTCTTGAATGTGCAGCATCTCAGAGAAAACACCACCATACTGCTTCTTCTGCCCACTTAAAAATGAAACCTGTCCAGGGAATCTGACTTGATCTTTCTCATAAACTCTTGTGGATTCTGTGTAGACAGTCTTGCTGTATACAAGCTGCCCTTTGCAACCTCCATATCCCTTCAAACTGCTTTGTGAATTTTTGAGAATACAAATACTATCCTGAGGCAGGTACAAAAATTGTTCATTAACATATTCAGTTTTGTAGGTTAGGAAGAAGACAAAAATGCCAAATGCTTTTAATAACACATCTAGCAGTACAGGGAGTAAAATAAACACAAGCCATGTATATGGACCTTCCAAATGCAGCAACTGATGATGGCATGCATAATCTGAGGAGCACTTTTTTATGGACATAAATCTAACCTTGACTTCTCTTACAGCACAATAGTCACATGCCTACCGTTGCTAGAAATCATCCACGAGTATGAGAGTTGTCATTTAAGTTAAGTTCTTTAACCAAGTCTTTCATCAGAATCACCTCTGCATACAGAAAGCAGGAAGGAGGAGACACTGTCATATATTATTCAGTATTACTTACATTTGTTAACCCTCCTCCTTTGTTGTGTTTAAGAACAAGAAAAGAAAGTGAATGGGCTTTATTTGGAGAAGGATTAGAGTTCAATCCAAAATATCCCTAAAGTTGACATGTATAAGGGAAAGTAAAGTAACTCAAGATGTGTAAGCAACAAAACCAGAAAATTTATTGCCCTTGGGTTGTTTACTATTGATAAGAGCAAGAAAATCCTTACATATATGAAACTTCTATTTATTTGCTCTATGGATTTTCATTTGCAACACTGCTAGTTTAGGATCATAAAATCAATATACCTAACATATCCTATTCCAAAACAAGGGATTACACATTGTAATAATTCTTTACTACATTTTCTCTAACAGAAAACACTTTTGAAGATTCAAATAGTAATTAAATAGGCAAAACCCAGTATTATTCTTTGCTTTTGTTGCAAGGGAGATAGAATAGGTCCCCACAAGAGCTGCTTGGTTTCTTTTCTGAGGGAAAAGGCAACTCTATTAAATGAGATAAGCACCAGTTCCTGTTACTAACATGCACCATTAGAAACAAAAGCAGCAAGTCCCTTACTGTCTTCATGTCACTTTGTATTGTTCCAACACAAATAGCTAGCTATGCCAAGACCTGGGAATCCCATCTGTGAAGGCAGAGGAAACTGTTCCACTGGTATGAAATCTGTTTAGCAACTCTCACCAAAGCTCCACCAACTCTCACAGTTGCAAAAACTGTGACAACCTTCATTTCCCAATGACTTTGACAACAGGAACCAGGGTAACTTTAGCAGCTCCAGACAGGCAGGAGACTAAATCCTTTAACACTACTTAAGGTTAGGTGTAAAAACTGATGTAGCTCTGAGAGAGACCAGTACCTGGCCCTGTCTAAAAAAATAGTGCTTACAACACATGTGCTTACAACATCCCTTAGCATGACAGCTTTTGAGTCTCAAGCTACTGGGTATTTTAGGATGGGATGGTCTCCACATGTCCTGCTGAAGCTGTTTCACCAAGCAAAGCAGACTTGAAAACTCAATTCAGCCAAAGGGAAATAAAGGCAGAAGGGGGTGTTATAACACAGTAGTCAAGATGGGACAGATGGTTCTGGTCCCTGCATCAAGGGCACTAGCACTCCAAGCACACAATTTGTTTAGTAACTCAGGCACAGGATAGAGAAAAAGCCCTTAAAGCACAAAAGGTGTACAGTGTTCTATCTCCAAGTGTGAGAATGAAAAAAATACTTTTCTTCTCCCTGTATTAAATCTGACTTATGAGCAGTAGACTCTTCCTTAAAGGTTTTGGAAAGGTAACACCCTTTCTGATTCACCTGTATGCAGGCAACCTGGTCTGTGAGAAGCAGCTCAGTTTTTCCAGGGTGGAGAAGGAAGAAGCAGCTGGAACCTGGCTGCCAATAACAGTTTCATGCAAGAACAGCACTAATTGCAGCTGTTTCTTGTCCCCCTGTCTCAGGGGAGCAGTGCTGCTGCTGACTAATGCTGTTTTACCTAATGCTCCATGATCTCCTTTAAACCTTGGCAGAAAGCATCCTTTGAGCAAGCCTGGGACTAGGCAAGCAACTACTGGTCTTTCTTAGGAGGAGAAAAAGAGTCTGAACTTTAGTGAACTAGAGCCTGACCACGGACACTCCCCCTGCTCAGCCTGTGACACAGGTGAGGAGGGGCAGGGGACAGCACAGTGAGAAGGGCTGTGCCAGCTGCCCTCTGTCTCAGGAAACATGTGAGAGAATGCAAGGACAGCTGCTTTCTAGTCAGCTCCAGACACCAAACAGGCACTGCATGCTTGAGGAGCAGCAAATAGCCTTGCCAATCTGCAGAAGCACAACATTCCTGGCAGAGAAACATACAGTCATGGACTTAGATGTGTAGGGCCTAGAGTTGAGATTTATGGAATGAAGTGACTAAAATTTTACGAAAAACATGCCAAAAATGGGAACACTTTATATTAGCACCCAGGACTATTCTTTCAAAGAACAGGTAGTCTTGACTATGTCAGCTCTCACCAGAATCCAAACAGCAGAATCCCAAGGGACACCTTGGAGGCTATGCAATTTGGTCTCCTCAAGCTACAGTACTTGGCTGTCAGCACAGAAGGACATTAGATAACCATGACTGTATATTGCTGCTAAGATCAGTTTTGACTTACAAGTAAATATAAAAATACAGGGAAATTTATAAAAATTAGATTTGCTAATTAGGAAATGACAGGAAACTTACAGTATTGAAAGTTTTTTCACCAAAAATTCAACTGACTCAGGCAGTGGATTGATTTGCATCAAAGATTCCCATCAGAAAGGCCAAAGCAAATATTTTCATTCCAAATAGATACCTAGTGTCACATTCTGTGTTATATAATTAGAACCATTTAACATTTAAAAAGTCAATTCCACATTGCAATTTTTAAGCCTATACAGATCCTCTTCCAAACATTTTTACAGGCAACAGTTACCTGTTTGTTACAGCAGTTACCAGAACTGTGGAGCAACTACTGTCCATTTACATTCAGTGAAACAAAAATGGCCAGTATTGATGCATTTCACAGGACTTGCTCATGAACAAAACTGAGTAGCTCAAACTGCAACATTTCAAAATGGTGCTGTTCTAAAATCCAGTTATTTGCAGAAACAGGTCCTGAAAATATGACATTCAATTCCCTCATTCAAATTGAATCCATATTTTCTATTAAGAGATTGGGTCCCTTTAATATTTGACAAACCTTTCAGATGAATAAAAATCCTGCCAAAATGAACCATTCTGTCATGCAAGGAATTAATAACAATAATACATAAAAATCCTCCACAATTTGAAAATTGTTAATTAATTGTACACTGGAAACATGAGCCTTTCTTGACTTTCTGTGTGAGGTAGATTTTGAGGCACATTGTATATAAGTTTATTGGATAGAACTTAAGTGCAATCTTAGTTCTATGTTTTTGTGCCACTCGTGACGCCTCATATCTGCTCTGACTCCCTGTGGTGGCACCATGGAAGAAAGAAGAATTATCACTGGCCATCAGACAGAAACAAAGGTAAGAAAATGACAGAGCTTGTTCACATCAAGCTCGGTCACTTTGGCCAGCTCATTTTAGTATCCTTAACAGAAAGTTTAGGCTCAGCATTTTTAATTCAGCTTTGATGTTACACTGGTTCTACGAAATTAGGTTATAAATACGGTTTTTATCTGTTTGTGGAAAGCTGTACATTAGATACTAATATGAATCAAATCACTTCTCTGGAAGGCGGATTTCCAAAAAGCCACTTGGTTTGGTATCACAGAAGAGGGAGGGAACGAGAACAAAGAAAGGGAAGGTCAAATATGCATTCTGTTAATAGGTACAAAGAAGAGTGGCACATGACTCATAAAAAAGGCACTCCAGAGTTAGGTATTTTTTCCCCATCACATTTCCTTCAGGAGCTTCTACAGGTTTCTTTAGTATTTTCTCCTTACAGTTTTAGGGAGAAAAATTGTGTTGGGTAAATAATTTACTTTTTCATCCTCTGCTTTCTTGGTCCACTCGGTAAATGTAGTAATAGAGCCCAAGGTTTGGTACCCAAAAGACTGGGATGTAGAGTAGATGAGTGACAGCTACAGTTCCACTTTCTCCTTGAGGCAGTAAGGCCTTAGTACTCCACCCTTCCTTCCAGGGAAGGCGATCCTGTCAATGGACAGGCACACTGCTAGGAAATCTTTAAATGGGATTACATGAGCCTAATACCTACCTTCTACTGCCCACATCTGCAAACTAGAACAAAAGATCGAAGTGAAGTTTTCCTCTTCCTTGAGAATGCAGAGGCCAAACATTCACACTGGGCACTGGTCACTTCCCATTTGTCACATCAGTATTAAATTGCCCTGTACCCAGAAGTGTGGAAACTCCCTCCAGCAACACCAGGAGCAGGCTCAGCAATATTGAGAGTTAAACGAGTATATGAAAAAGAGAGGGCAGCATCTTAATCTTGAAGGTTGGACAGGACAGTTTAGAGAAATCAAAAATGCCACAATACACTCATTGAATTTCAATTAGGAAAAAAAAATGCAACCAGAAGCAACAGGCTAAAAATTAGAGCACGGATATCACAAATGAGATGGCTTTATTGTCAGTGATACTATTTACAGGTATGCCCAAAATCTTCTATTTTATTTATTCATTGATGTTTGTTAAAGATATCCCATTATCTCTGTGCTCCTTGCATAAATGCACACTGTAACAGTTTGGATATTTCTGTGCGGATTAAGAAAGTTACTGTTTAATGTATAACTGAAATGATTAATGTTTAAACAGTTCATTTCACTGTGAGGTTATTATTAAAGGCAACCTGAAAGTATCACATGTAAAAATGACAACTGAAGAGCTGGTATTCACAGGTGATTAAAGTTTCTTTTTAAGGATTTAGCACTTTAAACTCATTTATTTTCTTGTGTGTTTGTTCTCTTAAATCACCCCAAACTTCAGATTACCTAGTAGACTTTTCTCTTGGATTATACAGAGTAAATGTGATATCATCCATATCGTACACATTAAAGTATGTAGCTACAGAGGAATTATTCATCAAGGAACAAGATAAAGAAATTTTCCAAAGTTAGAATTTGGAATGGGAAGCACATCTTGTAGGTGATCTTTCTTCACCTACATATTTTTAAACACCAGGAGGTGATCTGTAAAGTGAGACACATTCAACCTGTGGCACTCTTTTTGCCCTATCACAGCTGTTATGCTACTTCTCACTCTCAGCAAGAGGTGGATTATCAAAGGACCATGAAGAATGTACGTGGAAGGCCAGTGACGCACCAAGTGTGTGGCCTCCTTCCCTCTCTGGCCCTGCCTGCAGTATTCACACCTGCTCAGTGGGCAGTGGCCACACCAAGCAGCAGAACCAGAACACTCTGTCACCGCAGGGAGCAAGAGTTTCATCTTTAACTCAGATCTAAAAACTTGCTATTGAGAACTACTAGTCCAAGAAATGTGATCAGCCTCATCACCAAGTTGGAAGCAATCAGATATGTCCTTTCTTGCAAATTTTCAGACGCATGAGATACGTAGCTACTGCAAAGGTAATTCCAGCCATTTCTGGGGAGTGAGCTACTTGGGGAAAGTTGAGCATACCTTTAAGTGCTAAACAAGTGTGTAAATCTTACCAGAATCAGAATTTTGATCCTTATTAGACCTCACATGATTAAGAGAAAATAAGATAAATTTTTTGTAATTTGAAAAATTGTCATTAAAAAAATTATAAAACCTAAAGAAAAAGAATCAGAAGAGTCAACAAAAAGAAAGACAGGAAAAGGAGGTAAGGAAACATAAGGTAACAATGTGATGCTAAGTGAATCTAAACTTCATTAATGGAGTGGATCACTGCCTATGAGACACCAGTCAGGCAATGGCTTACACTGCACAAAGACCTTGAGTGGTTAAGCAAAGAAAAAAATCACAGAAATTACGTGAGCCTTTGACAGAACATTTTACAAACAATTGTTTTATTCAGGCACAAAATGCCAACCAGGTCACAAAAACAATTCTGAAACTTGTCCTCTGGCACAATTATGACTGTAATGAACCACTTCCATTTCACCTTTTGTGCCTACAGAGGACTTCCCTAAACCTTAGCCCTTTGCCAGTTATGTTTGTTGCAGATGTAAAATCAAATCCTTCTGCAGACTTATTACTCAAAGTCCTGCTATTTTAACAAAGAAACAGAAAACTTCCCAAATCAGGTAACTTTTACACTTGTGTTTGGAGGAACTTACTGAAAGAAATCAGATTGCAAGAGTAGTAGCAACACCAATTGAAATGACCTGACACGGACTATTAGATATTCCTACAATAAAAGCTTTGTTTTCTATTGGACTGGTATTGCTAAATATATGCTTTTCACAGGATTACCTGGGGGGGCAATCAGCTTAAATGCAAACTGAATTTCTCTTCATGTAAAATTTTGGTTTGGTTTGATTCAAAGGTTTTAACGGTTCTTTTTCAGTCCAGAGGGGAATTTTGAGAAATGCATGAGAAACCATTTGGTCATTTTAATAAGGAAAACATTACTGATACTGACAAAGAAGAAGAAATTGGAGCCTCCTATAATATTTACAGACGTAGATCCTACCAGCTGCAGGGTGGTGTAATGTGCCAGTGAAGCAGTGAAAAGTTGCACTCATTGAAATTCTGGCCTGGCAAATGTGCAGAATGAAGACCAGCAATTTCCGCTGTATTTATTCCCTGAACAGAAGGTATGTAAATTAATTATTTTAAGATTACATTGATACATGCCCCAATACTCCAAGGAGTTTTAGTTGCATGCATCCTGCTCTCATATTACACAAACAGTTGATAGAAGTTGAAGCAAGTTGAAAGTCTTTAAAGGACTGATGCTGTACTTTTTCATTCGGATAAAATCTAGCAAAAGCTGCAGGTCCTCACCTGATCTCATCAAGAATTTGGCTAGAAATGATTAATAGACTGAGACTTTGTAAAATCTGGAAGAGAAATGCTAGACGCACTCAGATCTTGACAGAATTACTAATTCAAAAAAAAATGTAGTGGTACTTACCACATTGCAAAGAGTTATCCTCTTCTATCGTTGTGTTATAGGTCCAATCCTCCTTTCTCCAGCGTATAACACCACTATCCTGGCAGTCCTTAGATTGGGTTATATTTGCTTTGTCCCACATTCTGAACAGGTACAGCTCCCCAGTCATACCCAGGCGGGGTGATGCAGCTGTGCCTTGCAGCTTTGAACAGCCAAGTAAGAACTGGCCTTTTCCAGGCAAATTAAGTTTCCCATTTAGTCTCTTGTGTAATTTTTCTGTTCCATTTATGAATACCTTCATCTCCTCATTGTCACTTTTCCACTGGATACATATTTGGTTCCAAGTGTTTTTACGAAGTCTTACTGTTTTATTTATTTCATTTCCAAACAACCATATCTTCAATTTACCATGATCTCCTGTAAGTCCCAAATCATACTTATTTGCAGAGAGATTAGTGTGAAGAGTTTTTTCAGCATATACATATGCTGTCCATGGACTATTGGAGGAATACAGCTTGAGGTGCACACAGACAAGGAACTCTTTCAAGGGACGCAGAGAAATTCTTGATGACATACTCCATGGATCTTCACATGCAGTCCTAAAGACGGCTTTGTATCGCCCTAGGAAATCCTCATCTAAATAAAGAAAAGGTGATTTGTAAAATTATTTAGTCTTAAAAAAGGTATTTTATATGAAAGTTATTCTTCCATATAGTACTGTTTCTAGGAATTTTCCTAGGAGTTTTTAAAACAATGCATTAAGAAACAATCTTGTAACCTACTCCTTTGGATTTATTTTTGTGGTAGGGAAGTGATAAATTTGGAGGCAGTCAATAAATCATAGCTGCTCATGAAAGCTTTGAAGTAAAGTTTATGCACAAGACCAAGGATGACAATGTAGAATCACAGAATCATTTAGGCTGGAAAAGACCTCCAGGATCACTGAGTCCAACTGTTAACCCAGCATTGCCAAGTCTACCACTAAACCATGTCCCCAAGTACCACATCTACACATCTTTTAAGCATCTCCAATGATGGACTCAACCACTTGCCTCTGCAGCTTGGTTCAATGCTTAGCAGCCCCTTACATGGAGAAATGTTTCCTAGTATCCAATCTAAATCTCCCCTGGTGCAACTTGAGGCCATTTCCTCTTGTCTTGTCACTTGTTACTTGGGAGAAGAGACTGACCCCCATTTCACTACAACTTCCTTTAAGGTAGAGTGTGATGGGGTCTCCCCTTAGCCTTCTTTTCTCCAGGCTTAACAATCCCCAATCCCTCAGCTGCTCCTCACAGGACCTGTGCTCCAGACCTTTCACCAGCTCTGCTGCCCTTCTCTCAACTTGCTCTAGCACCTCAATGTTTTTCTTGAAATGAGGGGCCCAAAACTGAACACAGGATGTGAGGTGTGGCCTCACCAGGGCTGAGTAGAGGGGACAATCACTGCCCTCGTCCTGCTGGCCACTATTGCTGAAACAGATCAGGATGCCATTGGCTTTCTTGGCCACCTGGGCACACTCTGGCTCATCTTCAGCAGCTGTCAGTCAACACCTCCAGATACTTTTCTGTCATGCAGTTTTCCCACCACTCTTCCTCAAGCCTGGAGTACTGCATGGGTTTGTTGTGGCCCAAGTGCAGGACCTGGCACTTGGCCTTGATGAACCTCATTCAACTGAGGTTTCATTCTGCTCACCATCTCTGTCTTCTGAGGGAAGGCAAAGAGACTCTGAGACTGAGGCATCGAAAGCATGAAGTACACCAGCCTTTTCCTCATCCTTTGTCATTACATTTCCCCCTTTGCCCAATAAAGGCTGGAGATTCATTCTCCTTAGCCCTTTTGTTGCTAACGTATTTTTAAAAACATTTTTACTGTTTTTCGTGGCAGTAGCCATATTAAATTTTAGTTGGGTTTTGACCCTTCTGATTTTCTCCCTCTCTAACTTTAAGACATCCTTGTAGTCCTCCTGAGTTTCCTGCCCCTTCTTCCAAAGGTCATAAACTCTTCTTTCGTTCCTGAGTTCCAGCCAAAGCTCTCTGTTCAACCAGGCTGGTCATCTGCCCCACTGGCTCGTCTTTCAGCAGGGGAATGACCTGCTCCTGTCCCTTTAAGATTTCAGTCTTGAAGAAGAATGCCCAGCCTTCCTGGACTCCTTTGCCCTTCAGGACTGCTTCCCAAGGGACTCTGTCAACCAGTCCCCTAAAAATGCCAAAGTATCCCTTCCAGAAATCCAAGGTGGCAGTTCTGCTGAGTCCCCTCCTTACTTCTCCAAAAACCAAAAACTCATTCTTTTGTAATTGCTGAGGTCTCCAACCATCACATCATCCAAACACTGCAACTTGATCATAACTGCTGAGTTCTTGTAGGCCTCATTTCCTCCACTGTCCCAATACAGAAAAGGATAGACTTTTGTGGCTGTAGATGTAAATTCTTTAGAGCTGACTCTTATTTTATGGAAATAAACACACTCCAGTCACATAAGCATTATCATGGTTGCTTGCTTTATGGTGCACACATCAGCAATAAAATAAGAAAAAGTTCCTTTGGAACGTGAAATGGAGCAACAGAAAAATGAAACAGCCTGGCAGATGCTCAGCCAGTGCAAGAGAACACATTACTGACACCTTTAAGGAGGCCATTATTTACCAATATATGCAGAGCTCTTATGTACCCTCCAGAGGATGTATGATATTCATCATGATTGGTCAGGGCTGGAAAGCAGAAAAACATCGGCCAACATAGGAAAAAATCCTTTTCCATTAGCTCTCCTGCAAGAAGACAAACTTCCAGGCAACTTGGATCAGGAGTTTTTTTTCCAGGGTAGGTTACATTCATAGTCCCAGTTAGCTGTCAAGATCACAGCCAACTCTTCCGTAATGTTCTCAAGCAACCAGTGCACCAGCTTTCATCAGTTCTGACAACTTTTCTGTCTCTTGACCTCCAGGCTCTCAAATTTCTTTTTCAATAGCAACAAGCGAAAACAAGGAGAAAGTTCTACCTTCCAACTGCAACTCAATAAGTACAAGCTACCAGAAAAAGTCTGAAACACAAAATGTATCAATCCAGTTTCATAGAAAGTCATTGATACCTATTCTTGTGGAATCCTATAGCTTCAAGACTCTCTCTGTGATGCTAACTAGCAGAAGCTCACGGGTGTTTTTCACAACCCTGAATCATTCCTGAAGTTCAACATACCTCATGGAAGTGCCATGCAAGGCTGTAGACCAAACAAAAAGCTCTCTGGGTACAGGCTGAACTCGGTAAAAATCCTAACTAGCATATAGTGGATTTTGAATGGTTACTTAATACTTAGATTGGTTCTAAATGGCAATGGAGAAGAAGAACATGACCGAACAGCAAGCAGTAGAATTACCTCCCCCCTGCCCACCCCAACAGCATGAATTCACTCATTCAATTTGGCCACTTGTCAAAGTCTCAAAGCAAAATCTGGGATACTCAGCTAAGAACACTTTAGCATGGAAAACTAATTTTTAAAGAGCTGGATGAGGAAGAATGGATGGGAGGGGAAAGTGTCAGAGAATATGAGATTTTTAGATACAGGCTCAAATGTACCCAGCTTTTCAACTAAAATTAAAATAGATCTACAACCTTACAGTATCATGAGGAAACTGATTTCATAAACAGCAAGCTAGTTACATGCCAACACTGGTGACACAGTCTTTCCAAATAAAAAAAATTTCAAGTCTTTCACTATTAAGTAAAATTTTGCCGAAGGTTTTGAAGGACTTGACGCAGCAGCTGTTTCTCAGACAGTATATGTCAGACGTATTCTTGCATGACTCATATAGCCTCCAAAATTCTTGTAAGCAATCTTGAGCATGAAGAGATGGCCAAATTGACTGGTAAAGAAAATTTCCTGACACAGCTTCAAAACTTGAAGTCACTGTTAACTATCCAAATTGACAGACCAGAATTCCATTCCTGAGCAAAAATATTCATCAAAACTTGAAGTATCATCAGCAGACTTTGTTTTGGAAATGAACGAATTCTGAGAGTCTTGATTTCATGTTAAGCATTGAATCAATGCTGATGTGCCAATAGTGAATTAAAGGGCTGCTAAATTCTATTGCATTCTTTAAGGGAATTGCCACTTCAGAGTTGTCAAGGGAGCCACAGTGGGCATAACCTTGCAGATGAAAACAGTCATAAGACAGGTAGCCAAGAGAAATCATGCAAAATGAGATCAATCTCCTGATGATTCTCCTGGTCTGCTTTATATCATCCAAAAAGACTGCTGTTGATCAATATGCAAGGCTTGAAGAATTAAACTAAGAAAAGTGTTTACATAGAGAGGTCTACCCTTCTGGAAACTGGAAGCTGGCCCACTTTGCTCTAAACAGTTATTTCAAAAAAAGTGTCAAAAAGGGATGCCAAAGTTAAGAGAATAGATACTAATACTATCTGAATTGTTACAAGAAAGTTTTGGAAATCTTAATATGTTTTATCTACCCAAAGAATGCTGATAAAGCACAAAGGAAATCATAATCATAGTCTAAAAATGCACTTTGCAGTTCCAAGTGAACAGTATGGAAGCACTGTTTAAGTACTTAATGCAGTGCAGCATTAAGTTCGAAATTAATTTTCAGTATGATCTTGACTAAGTCTCCTTGATATTTGGGTGCATGTAATGTAAGTAGGAGATGACATTACAGTAAAGCCTTAGGAAGATCTGTTAATTGTCACTTATTTTCTCTAGCAATAGTGCCTGTGGGCTGCAACCCACCCCTGACCACAGAATAGAGGAGCTGCAACTGCCTGTGCTCTGACAATGGCATTCTTGTCTTATAATGAGTGTCCTTGAGTCCAGACAATACAATACATTCAGAAAAGGAGCCACGAACATATCTTTATCACCACAGCATAGAAAAGGTAGCATAGTAGAAAGAATCCTCAGTAAAACTAAAAGCATATACTTAATAAGTATGTTCTCTTAAGCCCTTAAAGAAATCACAAAACATATGCACATACTTTTCCAGATGTTTAAAATAAACTTTCTGAGAATGACAACATAAACCAAAAATGCAACCTCTTGCTTTTTTCTAAACATTTTTAGATAGTCATAATTGGTATCTTTACAAGAGATAGCTAACTGTACGTATTAAGAATTAGACCTACAGGAGTAGATTCTTTCAGCACCAGTGCTGTTTTCCTTATATTGCTAATAACCACTGTATCAGTGTAGCTGAACATTAATATAGTCAGGTATGCTCCTGAATAAAAATACAAATTCATGTGTCTGCACAATCTGGCTTTTAACTAGCAACAACAATAGTCATTAACTTCCTTGCAAGTGTTTGCCACCTGTGACACATTCGGCTCGCTACAGTCCATTAATATTATGTCAAAAGACTCTTGTATACTCATGTATTCCATCTAGAGCTCATAACTGTTCTTTATAAAAAGTTTAAAACTCTAAACTTTCTACATGTGGGTCACCTGATTCTGTTGAATATTTTGAAAATCTGAAGCTAAGAACTGTTTCCTCAAAATAATTTCACCCCTCCTTTTCATTCACAGTTCTATTTGCTTAGCTGGGAATAAACAATGTGACATTATCCAGCATCCTGAACATCAGAAAGAACACAGAAGTTCTTCTATTTTAATATTTTTTGGAGAACATAAGCATATTTTGGCACCTCAGATGAGGAGAGAACTGAGTAGAGATGCTGCTGACAGTACTAACAGCTAAAACTACAAAACCCCAATAAAATAGGAGGGAAACATAAATACATTTGTGTCAGTTTAGCTTGAAGATTACTGACACTTGCAAGTGATACAAAGGCAAAAAATTAAATCCCTCTTTGCTTGCTTCCTCAGAACTTTAGATCCAGTCAAATTTCCCCTGGAAAAACTCTTCTATGACATCTGTCCATCTGCTGAGCAGCTCTGTCCTTTTTACTGTTTAAAGTACAAGAGGTTAAAACCTCTCCACCTTAGTAGCAAGTTTATCACCAGAATCTCAATAAATATTGAGCTGCAATAAATATTTTCTGTACATTTAGGTTTTTATCTCATCTGAGGTTTTTTGCCATTGTTCTCACCTCCTGAGATGGGCCTGGCAAAGACAAGTAGGGACAGAATCAGACAGAATCTCAGACTCTGTCTCAACAGAAACATTTTATGAAATTTACTATATTTGGATAATTAGGGTCAGAATTAGTCTAGTCTGTAACCTATGAAATCTCATAGCTCATACAATGTTGTTAAGCAGGCATACTTTAAAAATATGGAGTAAAATTGAACTGCAAGAAGTGCTGACATAGAGTAAAATAACATGCCATGAATGCAGCTTCTGAAATTAGCCATTAAGTAAGCACATGGCAAAAAACACTCTCAATTTTTTAATACTCTAACTACATTACTAACACAATAAATGTATTACACACTATTGATATAAGGAAGCTTTATGAATGACAAGCACTCTTCTCTTTATCAGCTGAGGTCCAGAGTAGTGACAGATTAACCATCAGTTTACAAAACAGCCATGAAAAAACACAAATTATTTTACCTCACTTTATCCTACTTTACATCACACAAAAGCATCACCATGCCATTTATCCAATTTGTACAAGAACCTTATGAATTTATTTTTCATTTACTGGAACATAAAGAGCATAAACTGCCAAAATCAAATACACCACGTCTGTTAGATATTTTGGACCTTACTGCTTTTTCCTTAGTCATATTCAGATCCACAACCAAGAGCAATGCAGGAGATATTCTACACACATACACACCCTAAATACAGTAAAGCTCAAAGGATCTTGGGGTGTTTTTGTAAGAGTAGTCTGAAAATTGTAACACTTCCAGTTCAAAGAAAATAGCAATAAAGTAATTTGTTTTGTTATTACAAATTGTGTTTTGGTTCTCTCCTCATGCATAGCCTAGAAGAAGTTATTACCAATAATTTTTTATGAAAACATAAAAAGCATCCAAAATTCTAAGCACCAACTGTTTTATTTCTCATTAGTGACAGTTTTTCCTCCTGATTTCAAGAGGCAAAAACTTGCTTGTTCTGAATATATTCAGAAGTCCTATTCATCAAGACTAATGCTATTTATTTGGAATACCAACACTAGACAAATCAGGAAAAAATTCCCTTACCTTTGCTAGCTGTAGCCAGGAACAACTGAAGTAAAAGGACTGCTTGAACAATCCTGAATCTCAAGAAAATATCCAGTATTCTGCCAACACAGCAGTGCTGTTTTCCCCAGGCAACCATTCTAGAAGGAAAATAAAATAAAATAAAATAAATAAATAAACCACAATGACTAGAAAACTTATAGGTGTGTGGACATTACGATAAAATGCATCTCCAACATGAGTATAAGTCTTTTAAACCTTGTTATACTATTGGGTATACATTGCACAGAAATGCACAGATACTCTGTATATTGCCAAGACATTAAGAGAGAAAGAGCAGTTTGCTGAAAGGAAAAAAAACCAAAAGCAAAAAAAAATCCACTCAAGCTCTAACTCTCCAAAGACTCACAAATACATCAGAGCATGGCCATGACTCCTTGCACAAATAAAACTTTCAACATTTGAAAAACAAACAAACAAAACCCTCTAAAAGATTCAGACACAACAACAACAAAAAAAAAATCCAACCAAAAGCTGACAGATCAAGTATGGAGAGGTTATCCAAAAGCTTTATTAACCTCAGTAAGTATCTTTTCAGTTCACTACCCACACGTTCTCTCTTGCTGTTCATCTAAAATAAGATTTCCTAGAATTAAAAGAGATGCTCATCCGAAAATGGTTTCCTTTCTTTGCTTGCTCACACTTCCCATTCTAGTCTCAAATTAGGTCACTTCCAAGCAAAACCAAGCTGCATATCTATTCTTCCATTTTATGGGGAAATCTCTTCTTCTGTACACTAAACCATCTATCCATAGTGATACATTTAGACAACAAAACAAACACAACTTCCAGCATCCCTTGTCTCTACTACCTGGACACCAAGAGTTGAAGTGTGAATGGGATGAAGCCCAAAAATACTCAGTGGCATTCACAAGTGTAGGCATTGATGCTGGCAAGTAATGAGGCAAGCTGATTGCTATGTGTCACATATGATACTGATTCAGAATACTCCTGCATTCCCTGTATTTAGTTTTCTCCTTAAGCTTCAGTCCTGCAAACAGATACACATGAAATGAGCTGACTAGGACAGAGGTTTACTCCTGAACCACAAAGCATGCCTTCTATTTAGTTTGGCAGACCTCATTAGACAGTGATGCTAGTGTCCCATTCTCCAGAAATAACAACTGCATTACAAAAGTCTAAACTTGAGTACAGGAGCCAAAAAATTCCTGGTACTGACTCCAGCCCTGTCTGGGCACTCTGTGGCCCTGAGGAGTTTGAATGGACCTTCCGCCAACTCTGGCATTTCAGAGTGAGGTATCCTAATATTTGTCCAGCACTTAAACAAAAGGCTGCAATAAATATTTTCTGTACATTTAGGTTTTTATCTCATCTGAGGTTTTTTGCCATTGTTCTCACCTCCTGAGATGGGCCTGGCAAAGACAAGTAGGGACAGAGTCAGAGCTTCTTGTTGACTGAACACAGTCACATCAAGATCTCCAAAACTATTCAAAGCTATGAATGAAAATTAATGATCCCAGGCAAAGCAATAAAATCCAGGTAGCAGGAAACTGAGTATATGTATAAAGAGAAATACCAACATGGTCACAGCTCAACTGACTTTTCGCAAGACTTTGGACAGTTAGACTAGCTCCAGATTTGTTCCAATGTCCAGCTAAAATATACAATCAAAAGACTTGGGAAAAGAACGTTAGTATTCTTTCTTTTTGCAACAATGTTGTTCAGACACTACCAAAGAAAAAGATGCTGCTAGCTTTGGTATATTTTTTAAAGAAAAAAAGCAAGATACAAAATATGATTTCACCACATATATTCAAATAAAGATCATTTCAAAACATTTGGCCACTGTGTTCTTCCTAAACTTATTTAAGCCCTTTTCTGTATTAGAATCCTAAATCTTTACTCCTATTGATCCTAAACAATAATGTAATTGCAGATATTAGTTGTGGACATTATAGAATTAGGCTCAAGTGCTTTTTTTAATTTGTTATTAATTTTGATCATTTGTTCAAATGAACATTTGTATTGTTCTTTGTAATAAATGAATACAACATGACTCAGAGAGCCAAGCATGAATGAATATACATAGTTTTTGCAGTAGGATGAAAAATTTTCACTTGTGTATCAAGCAAATCTAATCAAGTCAACAGCTACTGAGCCACCCAAGTGTGGGAAAGAATTCTATGCACAGACTACAGGTAAAGATATAACTGGCTGTTCTCACTTTCTCAGTTAAAACTAAGTCACCTTTATTTACAAAGAGCTAAGTAACTGAAGTAGATGACAATATAAAACATTTTTTTACAGTCAGCAGAAAATAATGAAAGTTCAGAAAACAGGAAGTAAAGGCTCAGGCATAAATCTTTTACCTCTTGTTTGCTCTCCATGAAGAGTATTGTATTTTGACCAATGACAATCTTGTAGAATTTATACCCAGGTTTCACAATATTTCAAACCATCTTGTTAATTTGAAAGTCAAACTAGAATTGACAGAACTTAAAACGAATGAACATTCTTTGAAAAATTAGATGGTTTTTTTTTAAAGTTTGTTGAATTATACCTGTCACAGTTCTGCATTAATATCACATTCTCTGGAAATTAAAGAAGTTACCAAAAGCAAATACAGGAAGATGGTACAAAAAGGCTTCTGTATCACTAATATTTATTAGCTCATGCCATGCTGTTTTACTTTACTACTTTCCAAGTGTGCACCCACAGGTGACATATCAAGACATGCAGGACTTACCTTCAGCAACTGCTTGCCTTGTATTACAGCAGATGTATTTTCAATAAGATTGAAGACAAAGAAAGTGCAAAATAAAAATGCAGCTGTTGTGTTCTGTAACGTATTTTGTTAAATCACTTTTGGAAAAATACATCCAAATTTCACAACTCCTGTTGGAAATACATATTTACTGGCAGTCTTTAGCATTTAATGAACTATTAGGACTTTTATGCTAAGTTTTAACCAGAGCATGTTCTCACTGCCAATGCATAAACAGTTGGTTAGAGAAACTTATGCTGGAAATCATGACCCAAAGCAATCATTCATTTACTCCAATCATGCTGTCTACTGCTGCATTTCAAACTGTTTTGTTCAAGCCATACTTATTTCTTCCATAGTCTTTGGGTCTCATTCTGTCTTCTGTAGTCATCCCTACTAAGATTTCAGATTTCAATAAAAATATTTCCCAAATTTATGGAAGTTACTGCTGAGGAGGAGGGTAATTATGAATGGTAAGCTTCTGGCTGCTGTTCTGCTACATTCTGTCTTATTTAAGTCTATACCAGGTGATAAAAGGCTAACAAGATCAAGAGAAACACATCATACTGCCCAGGTATGAGAACTTCTTGATGTCTTTCCTTTCAGAAATGTAAGACTGTAGACTTCTTCCATCAACTCCTTATATTTTCCAGACTGGGACCAAAATGCAGTAAAGTTTTTATGTTATTTTTAAATTTTGGCTTGAAGCAACTTAGATGTAATAGGGAGGACGCTTATGCTGGAAACTCTTGTGTCACAGTAAATCTTGGCACATACAGTATTCACTGACTTAACAGCTGAAGTAGCACCATTGATTTTAAAATGTTGTTCCATGGGGGTTTTTTTTACGTGTTTTTCCAGAAGACAGTAATAGGATCATTACTGTCTGATAATAACTTGGTTTTCATTAATTTTCTCCAGTGTTAATCTGTAAAGTCTGTATTCTATATAGTCTGTTAGTCTGTAAAAACTGTATTCTATACAGTCACCATGTTTATATAGTCACTTTATGTGGAACAATCAGCTTTTTCTAAGACTGTAATGGTAGTGTGTTCAAGTTCAAGGACCTTCCTCCTGACATAAATCTTTACTGTTTTCAAAGACATTAAATATTTTACTTTTTAATAAGTTGGCTGAGAGAGAGTAACAAGCCACTTAGTTACAGACATCAGTTATCTGCAAAACTCATAGCTTATTGATTCAGTTCTTGGCAGAACTGAACAGGAGGAAGAACCCTCTGAGAAATCCGTTCTTTTGTTTAGCCTTTCAACTGTTGCAGGATACTGGCATTAGAAAGACTTTTTAATATATTTTATATTACAAATACCAAGATATGAAAGCCAAGGTCTGCCTTCAGTTCAACTCACAGACTTCCCCTTAGAGTCATGTAAAAGTGTGAAGTTAATCACAAACTTAATCCCGTGTAAGTGGATTCAAGAGTGTGATATGCTATTGGATGGCTCTCCATTATAGACCTCACTGCCAAAAAACCCCCACTTTTGCTACTTAATTTTCTTGTACAACAACTTGTGTCCTATATAGTTCAAAAATGGGACAGAGGACAATTACAAGCAAGTTTTTGCTCCCTCTTATCCAGCCTGGAAATGTTTCACCTCCTCATATCCAATTGTCACCTGGGAGATGAGCAAGAGGCCTCTCTCTTGCTCTCATAAAAGTTTTACACTATCCAGGAAATCCTTGTCTGCATAGTGTATTCCCTCAAGAGCATAGTATTACCCACACCCCCTATTAATTCTAGAGCAAACTAAAAAGCCCTTCAGTGACCATGTCTGAGCAGGTTTCCTCTTAAAAGAGTTTATAATGTACTCTTGAAGCACGACAAGCAGAGATGCAATAAAAGTAGTTATATTTGTCACAAGTCTGATTATTTCAACTTCAGGCATGCTGTTTGCATTTTGTTAATACTTTGGGGTATGGATGTATATAATGGAGGGGGAAACAAGAAGTTGTGTTCCACAGAGTAGAAGACTGAAAGTACAATGAAGACCACACAAAGGCTGGTGCATCAAAAAAGATTAAAGGAAACTGACACATGCACCTTGAGCCATATAAAAGCATGAGAACCAGTATCCAGAGATACAAGCACGAAAAAGTAGACAAGAAGTTTCCAAACACCTTGTATTCAAACACCTTTGTATTCAGCTACAAGACTTGATTTGATGCAGAAAGAGTGAAGGACAAAGACTTTTCTAAACCTCAAATATCAGGGAATAATGTAAGCAGGCAGTGAAGAGTCAAGTGAGGACCACGCATGCCAAAAAAGAAGACTGTCCAGCTCATGCTTTCAATTTTCCTACTTTTCAGAAAACAAAAGAGTTCTGAAAGTTTCATCTTACTGTAAGTGGGGGAAAATAAAAAGTAAATAGTTGTTTCTGCTCAGTTTACACTTTCCCTCCCCAGTCTCCTTTCCAAGCTCTCTTGGCTTGAACAGCAACACCTTTTAAAAGAAATTATACTGTGATTTCATCCTAAGCTTCACTTTATGGACTTAACAGGTCACTTGGATCTTGCAATTGGAGCTGTTAAAATTTCTCTGGAAGCTAAGAAGCACAATATTTGGTGAAGGCTTTTTGTTGGGGGGGAGGGCAGTTTTGTAACAATCTCTCAGACTGCTTCAGTCAACAGCCCAAAGACCAAAGCTAACAGTTTGTACCAAAGAAATAAAACTCATCCTTTTGGAAAGATGGATGCACTGAAGCAAGCATCTTCCAAAGTGCCATTAAAACTCTGATACAGAATATGGCATCACTACCCTATACAGCCTAAGGAAATACAGTCACATTGGCACTTCAGTCTGCACATGGGGTAAATATTTAGGGAACATCTATTAAGACATTCTGGGAAACAATGTTATGCCAGAACAGCATTCTGGGCCTCCTTTAGCACTACTCTTCCTTAGGGTTCAACGTAAGTCTCTGCAGAGGAACAGGAGACGGTACCATGTTAGACTACTACAACCGAAACAAGTTAGTCAATAAAAAACATTAGTAAATACTTGAAAGTCATCACACAGGTGAGTAGATGACTTGAAAGCAACTTCAGAAAAGTTTACATTAAACCTGAACCATTCCTGTGTGCAGCCTCCACAAATGTATCACCTCAAAAAATTCACTTTGTTCAACTACATTTGACATGGCTTTTTTGCCATCATCACTTCTCTTAAAAAAATGTGATTAGCCTTCTCAGAAATAAACTACAACAACCATATTGCTGACTTGCTGAAACACAGATAAAGGTGATAAAAAGAAAGCATTTTTAATTCAACTTATATGAATACTTGGACTTTGCTATGAATGATGGAAAAAGTCACTTCAAAACATGGAGCCCATAAGAAACCTATTCAGTCATCTTTATGTCCATAATTAATTTGGAGCAAACGAAACAGAGATATTCAAAGTCTGGTTGGGAACTCAGAAATTAAACATGGAATTTGGCAACATTCTCTATTGGGCATGTCCAGATGTCTAATAAATCCAGGCAGAGAGGCACAGTAATTTTTTTCTCTAAATAAAGGGACTTATTAAGAGAATATTTGGAACACTAAAAGCATCAGTAAAAGATGCTGAGTTTTGTTATGTGTGCACAATAACATTTCCATAATTATCATAATCACATTACTCCTTGTCTTTCTAGTTCTACCATTTCTAAATGTGTCACATCTTGTCAAACATGACAACTTCTGGCAAACCTTCTGATGGATCTCTTAGACCTTAACTCCTTAATGATTCTTTCAAGGAACATCATAAATGAGAACACAGTGCCTAATTTGTGAGGGGTTGTTCTTTTTTGGTAACTAAAGCATCACTCGAGGTACTCATGTAAATTTTAGAAAACAGAAATACTGTGATAAACTCTAGTAATCTTCTATAAATTCTACAGATTGAAAAAGTATTGTGAGCAGATTGGGGAACTTTATAAAGTATTTCTTTTCTATATACTGTCTCGTCTAGTATAACTGATATTCTACAGTTTTCTTTTAAAACAAAAGCTAATCACGTTACTAACTATACTTTTCCTATGAGATCTTAAGAACACTGTATTTAAGCAGCCAGCAGAGGAGGACCTAGAACAGAGCAACAAAACCGCATTTCTATAAGGCACTAGCTGAAAAGCAGCCATTGTGCCAAACAGTACTTATATTTCTGTACTACAGCACTCATCAATAAAAGAAAGACAGAAAACACTTAGTCTGGGACTTGCCCTAAGGCTGATGCAGGTAGCACTTACAGGTTGAGTACCTGTGGCATACAAAATGTTCAGCTCACAGCTGAACACAAATCCATGTGACTCATGCAGGGAAGAGTTTGAGATCCATTTTTTTGGGTTTGATTTAATGTCAGCTAAAAAGATCCTATGTCCATCCTGAACAACAATAAATTTCAAAGTTGTTTTGTCACAAAAGGAATGCAAGAGTCCCAAGTAACTGAATCCTATTAATTACCTTATAGTTACAAAAGCCTATCTTTTTCATAGAGCACCTATAGATCCTTCCCAAATCATAACTTCACCAGGAATTTATGACTGCAAAGAGTAAGGCCCTCATAATCATGAGCACCTATCTAACAAACAGAATGATCGACTCCATTCATGTTCACAAGCTGAGTATCACCTACCAACAAATGAATATTCTCTAAGTCCTTGCATCTGGAAAAGTGCCAAGCTTTTAACTGAACCTAGATAGAAAACCACTAGTAGACTTAGTATTTATCAGAAAGCTAACATTTCAGGCCAAATAACATGCCTTATTCCTGCTAACTCTAACGTTGAAGTCTATGAGATTACTTGCATGAGCTACCCTTACTTTGGCCTTCAAATAATCTAATCTAGTATTCCACTGACAACATAAAACTTCAAACTCAAGTGTAGTGATCAGTTTTGAAGCTACACTGCATTTGCCAAGGCCACTGATCATATTACATATTAAGAACTAAAAATTGTCCAAATTTAATATGAGTTTATCTCCCATGAAGTCCAAAACTTTCTCAACCTGCTAAAACTCTACAGTTACTAGTGTAAGGCTTGACTAAAAGCACTCGCAGCACAAAAACTGTACAAACTGAGTAATTAATTTGAGAATGGGAATTTAATTCTTCATCTTCTCCAACTGGCCCTAATCTGAGCCAATTTCTGTTGATGTCTTAGAAATAGAAGCTTAACATTAATTCAGAAGGCTCTGAAGAAACATGCTAACATAATCCATTTGATCTACAGAATTACTGCAAGATACTAAAGTAGTATTACTGAAGATACCAGCAACTCTAGTTCACTTGGTACCATAGTTGAAATAACATAATAGTATTTTGGAGTAGGTAGAAAATGTGGTGGCCCCAATTCGTATCTGAGCAAATTTTGTTTACATGCAGTTTCTTTCCTGCATCTTCTTTGAAAGCATTCCACTTTAGAGATTTGTATTCATCATTAAATTGTAAGTCTGCTTCCTCAGTGAAGGCAAGTACTTGGAGATCCTCCTAAGCAAAGACATGTTTTCTGTTCTTTAGTTTAATTCAACAAACACACTACTGGTCACCTAGCAGAGGAACAAATCCTCCTTGCTTCCCCCATGGAAACAGTTACAGAAGTATGCTTTCTACTTGGGAATACCCTTAATCTTGAAAGCTTAAGAGCAGGAATGACAGCTTGTGCAGCTCTCTTCTAGTGATGATATACACTGCCAGCCTATGCAAGCAAAAGGGAAGAACGTGTTCTGACTAGGCACACATAATGCCAGCTTTACATTTTCAGCACAAGTAACAGCTGAAGACACAACTAATTTGCTTTGGGATTGATAATACTTAGATCTGGAGGTTCTAAGCTCTATTTTGGCTCACGTTGAAGCCCATTCGACCACACCTTCAGCGTTACTAGAACTGATTTGAGCAGGGAGGTTTGGCCCAGATGACCCACTGTGGTTCCTCCCAACCCTACCAATTCTGATTTCATGTAAGTCAAAAGCAGCCTACGCTTGTACAACCACACATTTCATTTGCAGGATAAGCACACCCTGAACTGGTTTACAAACATTTATTCCCTTTTTCCACATAAATCAATGCAAGAAAATAACACAGTGAAAGCAACAGAGCTTAGTACTGTTCTAAATACTACTCGTGAATGGCAAAACCTATATATTTGTAAAGAAAAAAAAATTCAGTCAAGAAAGGATGCTTCCAACACATTTAGCCAGTGGACATGACCAAAAAAACCCCAGACAACGCCACCCCGGAAACAATTATTGTGCACAAAAGGTGACTCTGAAGACATCCCTTTCAGTGATACAGGTTTCCCTGCAGAGTGCATGAGAAAGAAGCTGGGAAAACTTTTAGACTGAACATATTCTGCGCACCCGTTCCCACAGACAGCGGGTGTGAGAGCAAATCCCGACCCAGCAGCAATGCCGTCCCAACGGGACACTGCCCCGTCTCGTCGCCTAAACCGCGTTCAAACCCCACCGACGCCTCTGCCAAAATCACTCACTCTTTAGGCCAGTCTAAACGCGTTACTGAAAGTTTCTCGCCGTTGATTGATTAAGCGCTTAAAATAATGCCGGGAAGGAGAGCTTTTCAGCAGCAGCACCGCGGGCTGTGGCTGGTGAGCAGCGCGGTGCCGCTCAGGGCGATCCGGCCGCGCTCCGCATCCCCTCACGGCAGCCTCGCTCCGCATCCCCTCACGGCAGCCTCGCCCCGCATCCCCTCACGGCAGCCTCGCCCCGCATCCCCTCACGGCAGCCTCGCCCGCATCCCCTCACGGCAGCCTCGCTCCGCATCCCCTCACGGCAGCCTCGCCCCGCACCGGCCCGCCGCGAGTCCCAACGGGCCCGGCCGCCCCGCGGCACTCCCCGCTCAGCCCCCGGGCCGCGCTACCCCCGGCCGGCCGGAACCCGCACTGCCGCTGCGGGGGACGGTCCGTGACTAAGCGTGAGCCGCGGCACTGGGCTACGGAGGCCGGAGCTCCCCGACCTGCGCGCCACCGCCGCCCCCGTGGGATCTCCCCGCCCTAACCCCGCTCGTCCGCCCGGGAGAATCGGCGGGAAAGCGCATCCCGAGGTGGCCGCGCGCCTCTGCCGCCCGCTCCAGCGGAGTCGCTCACCTCCACCCGCCTCAGAGTGTCTCCCATCCCCGCTGCCCGCCGCGCTGCCGGTCCCTCCCGCGCTCGGGAGCCCCCCGCCTCCGGCCGCCTCTGCTCCCGCGAGCCCGCAGCCGCTCACCTGGCGCCGGGCGGCCGCCCGTCCCGTTCCGTCCGTGCTCTCCCGCCCGTCCCGTTCCGTCCGTGCTCTCCCGCCCGTCCTGTTCCGTCCGTGCTCTCCCGCCCGTCCCGTTCCGTCCGTGCTAGCCCGTCTGTCCCGTCAGCGCCTCGCCGCGCCGTCCCGCCCCGCTCGCTCAGCACTGGGCACAGCAGGCGCGCCGGCGGCCCCGGCAGCTGGGACAGCCACTGGACGGGGGGCGGAGGCAGGCGAGGGAGGTGCCGCGAAACGCCGAGGGAAGCCGGAGCGGCAGCAGCCGGCGGAGCCGCCCGGGAGTGGCCCCCGTCGCCCCTCGGCAAGGCGGGCTCGGCGGCCCCGGGCTCCTCCCGCCCGGCGGCCCCGCGGGTACGGGCGCGGTCCCAGTCCCGGTCCCGGGCTGCCCTGAGGCGTGAGGCGGGCCCGGCGCGGGCTGCAGGCAGCGAGCAGCGCCGGCTGTCTCGGGACGGTGCTTGGGGACACTTGGTGGCTGCGTGCAGCAAACTCGGGGAAGGAACTACAACTCCGAATAAACTGATTCACGTTCCTTGGTGCGCAGCGCGCTCAGGGTTAAACCAGCTGTTGTATAGCTTACTTCACCTTTAAAACAGATTTAACTACATTGAGCCGTAATGTAAACGTTTTTCACGCTTAGCAGCCTTCGTTGAATCTCAGTGAGATTCATGCCTTCAGTTCGTTCAGATTATCGGTAGCGTAAATGAACTCCACTGTCAGGACGGTGGAAAGCTGAAGCTGTGGTCCTCCTCTCCCCGTTTTCAACTGCTTGGAGTGAAGCATATTCTGAAAATGCAGAATTTTCAAAGAAGCGTTTCATACCAAATGTTTAGGAACTGCTCCCTGCATATGGGCTGGAGCTTTGGTCACTAGGCACTGCTGAAAAGAGAAAAAAGCCTGGTTCCAGGGCATAGCTGGGGAAAGCACACCCAGAGGGAAAGGCTGGAGCTTTAGGCAACAACTCCTCTCAGTTTTATTGAAAAGATAAGACATGGACAAATTCTGCCAACTCCACATACAGCAGGTCTTCCTGAGGATATGAGGTGTGATGAGTCCACATGATGAGCAGAGTTTTGCAGAGGAATACTTGTTCAGAAGAGATGGTGGTGGATGAAGAGGCTTGTTTCATTCTGCTTAGATCAGCAGTATCTTTGGATGCTTTGGAATTGGTATTTAGTGGGAGACAAGGCCAGTGCATTTGCAATTTCTCACGTAGGATAGATAAAAACGGGAGGCATTTGTCTTTCTCTGCCTTGCTTAGTGGAATATATTTCACTTCTTTAAAGGCTGAAGGACCACAAACTCTGTTCTCTTCCTAGCTTAAATCCCCTGGGAGAATTGCAACTCCTTCACTTCTGATCTACATGTCTGAGGTCAATGAGGAAGAAAAGAAAAATTGTGCTGAAGTTAGTTCTGAGAGTTTGACACATAAGAATACAATTTGTCTATGAAAAGGCTTCCCTAGTGATTCCACATCAGTGCTCTTTTGACACATCCACAAACAGTGTGCTTTACCAGTGTGGCTTAGTGACATCTCCTCAGGAAGGCTGAAAGGTTGAATGAGGCTGGAAACTGAAGCCCAGCTTACCCCTGGACACCTTACCTGTTGGTAGTGCAGGATTAGGAAGCTTTCTGTGTTGCTTGTTGTGTGAATAGTTACTGGTGTACAGATTATTGGAAGTCTGTCTCTGTCTATCCAACATGAAGATACAATGTTTTGGATAAAAATCAGCCAGTTGATGAATTTTTAAGCACTGAAATGTTATTGCAGGCAGGGGATTCAGTTCAAAATACGTATTGACTTTCCACTCAGACTAAGTTAATTTACTGGGAGAAATGACCATGCAATTTACTAAAGGAAAACACTCAAATTATATTTCTAACTGTTTATTTAAACTGTGTATTACATACAAGTGGGTGGCGTCCAATAACACACAGAGAAACTAAACCAAATTGATTTGTAATGACCTTAAAATAAGTAAAGAACTTGATTCCCAGCGTATTTGTATTGCTGTGCTTAGCTGGAAAAGTCCCTGAAATCTGTGTACAGCCACTCAGATACCAGTATGTCATTTATAGAGTTCTAGCACTACACTGGATCTGGGCAGTGTTGCATGGAAGCCAAAGGTAAACTCCTATGCACTTACAAAGAAAACATAGACTTGATCAGGTCTGAGGAGCAAGCATGGATAATTGAGTAACAAAGAACTTTTCAATCCCACTAGTTTTGTCATGTTTTTGAGAAAATGCCAGAAAAAAAAGTTATGTTAATTCAGATTGCTCAATGCCTCCTTTATTGTGCTTGTGCAATACTGAACACTGGTTTAGAAGGAACAGCAGGTGATAAATGCAGGTTTAAGAGAGTGATACTTCCTTGAAGAAAAGGAGTCTAATCTTCCCTCCCCAAGCAAAATGATCATAGGAAAACATCTTAAATAAAATTAATTGTTTCTAATCAGGAAGGCTCTCCAGAAAATGGGAGCACAGATACCATAAAGTGGTGTTGATATGCAGTTTGGCCATGCATTCTCCTAGTGGGAAAATACTGGATTTCAAGGGTTTAGCAACTGAAGCATTTTATTTTCACCTATGTTCAACAAGATTGAAACCCCAACAACCCCAACAACTCCAACAAAGTCAATGCCTAAATTCCCATTACTTTCATCTTAACCAGAATTTCATATTATGCTTTCTAAATGGTTTGGGATTTATTATTATTATTATTATTGCTTTAAACTCTTTCTCTCTTTATTTATGTTTGTGCGTGTATATGTGTTTCCTAGGGAGATAAGACATTACTGTGACATATTGTGGCATTAATTTCATGTTTATAATTTATCTATCCAAATGGAATTTGTTCCAATTACATAATTCATGTCTTGGTAGGAAAAGACATGTGTAACTGACAAGGAAAAGAGGAGATGGGAGGTAGTGGGATAAGAAGATCTGTTTTCATTTATGCTATGAAGGTTTGAAGCTGTTGTTTCACAAAGGTTCTTGCCAGGACTTCACTGTTTCTTAGCAGCCAGGACTGCTCACTGGAGGTTGCTTTGCCCTGTGATGTGTATGTGGTTGACTCCAGGGAGCATAAGTAAGGGGAATGACTGTTTCAATGAATTACATTAACATAGTACCTTTTATGTCAAATCTAATTGGTCTAAAATCAAAGCAAAAAAGATAATTTCTGTGGCTCTTGATTTTGTGGTGTTCTGTCTTCTTCTCTGCCTTGTGATAGGTTTACATGAACTCCAGAAACTGACAGGAGGTGTAAAAAGCAGTTAAAATGGTTACACTTCTCTGTTTTGTATATAAATATAGTCCTTTCCCAAAATCACTCCAGTTTTATAATATCATATACTAGTACTAGTAATCAGTCACGTAAATTATGGATCATTAGGTAAAAAATAGATTAGGGCTTTTGTTTTAACTGATGGTAGCACTGAAGATTAAATAAAATTATCTGTAAGTCCTTTTGGTCTGTTTTCTGCTTTTAGCGTTACAAAGACATAAACAACAAGTGAGCAATTTAGGATAAGGAAGTGATGCAGACTAGCTGTGATAATGAAAGGACTTAAATGTATCAAGGGAGGAGGATCTGAAGCCTAATCTTAAAACTGCACATATTAGGCACAAAGTTGAGGGCTTTAATTGTGAAAAAGGGGCTGACCCTCACAAAAATTTGTGTCTGACCAATTAATCTGTATCTTACAAAAGAGTCCTTGGAGTAGATACACCTATCTAACATTCTAATAGAATAACTACTTATTAATATTTTCTTGTCAGAAAGTAGCATATAGGTGTGGGTACCATGAGAGCAGTGTTTGCTGAATGTTAACTGAACCAATATGTAAAAGAAATCTCTTAGATATGTAATCATTGAATAAGGAGGTTTAGTCTATCCAGCTGTGATTTTACATATGTTGTCAAATACTAAGTACAACACCCAGGGTTAGATTTCCTCTTGAGTGTAAAAGTTTCTTAATAAAAAAAGAAATATTAGTATCTTCCCTACTGAAGGTCTAGAGAGTAGTAATAATATAGTAATAATAAAAACAACTGTATCTCTGTGGTTAACTTCTAAGCCTCAACTCATCAATGAAATATGCATTTCACTACTTGTATCATTACTGATGACAAGTGATATTTATGTTCACCATGTAATTTGGCACTGCTGAATTCCATGTTGTAGGCTGTCCTGCTTGCAAACACGCAGCCATGTCCTGTCAGACTGTATTCCAGCTCAGTGTCCCTATTGCACCTTACATTCCAAAATGGGATAAAGGTGGAAGGCAATTTGTTAGGTATTGAGGCCCAAAGAAATGAGAAATCTTTGATATGGTTTTCTTTAACAAAATTTGATGTTACTTACATGAAGAGTGAATGATTATATGTAACAGCAGGAAGAGCATTCTGTTCTGTTGGGTGATCAGCCCTTCAATACTTTACCCTCTGCAAGTGTTTTTATGCAACTCTCCATTCTGTGGAATTGAGAAGCTTCATTATTACCTGTTGGACTAAAAGGTGAACAGAGCAGAAACTGAAATGCAAGAAATGCCATCTAAACAGTAGAAAAATATTTTTTGTGGTGAGAGTCACTAAACACTGAAGCAGCTTGCCCAGAGAGCTTGTGGAGACTCTACTCTCAGAGATGTTCTAAAGAAGTCCAGATATGGTCCTGGACAACTGGTGCGGCAACCTCTGCCTGCAGCAAGAATTTGAACTGAACTATCTCCAGAAGTCTCCTCCAGCCTCAGCTGGTTTATGCCACTGTGAGAAGAATTTCTGCTAACACTCTGCTTTCCCTTAGAATAAAATACACTTTTGGCCAAGCAGAGGACAATGATCCTCAAATGTTAAAAAAATTTGAGGGTGATGAAAAGCTCACATACCCAGACCTAGGTGCTAATCAGCATTATGGGAAGCTACAAGGAAGGGTTGCCAAGGAAAGCAATTCTGAAGAGAGCACCTGGAAAGGACAATTAAACCTTTCAATTCTTTATTTTTGGCACTCACTCTCTTTAAATTGTACTGACATTTATATTTCCATTAAATAAACATTTTAAAGGAGTTGTAACTTGTCCATAAAAAGTAAGTCTGTGTGGATCTTGGCAGGCAAATTCTCATTCTGGGAACATTTCACATTTTTGCTTTTCCTTTTTTAAAACTTACTTTACAAAAAAAGCTCTGTCAACCTCTGAAAATTGACACTGAGTGTAATGGTTCCACATTAAATGCTCTTGTGTAGTAAGACTTTTATCATAGCATGAACTGTTAAAATAAAGTCAAGGAGGTTACTATACCCCTGTTGATTGCTATGTCTGTGTAACTTGTAAAGCGACAGAGAAGGATCTTTTTTTATCATGGAACACTTTTCCAGTGTATGGTCTGCAGTGTGTATCTTTCACGTACTAGGGAAAGGATTTTAGCTTTCTTGCCAAGTCCTTTCACCCCTGACAACACTTTTTTTCTTCTTTTCCTGAGAGGAAAACTTGTGTTCATAGCTGTCCTGTCTTAACTCTGTTTTTGGCTTCGCTGTATCTTTTAAACAAAGTACGTATATCTCAGCTGCAAAATAAGAGATGGATGATGTAAAGGCAGAGTAAAATGTAAGATTCCATCATGTTTTAAGGCAATCTGCTTTTGGGCTATCAAAGGAGATGTGATTTCCTTCCTCAGTTTAACTCTAATTTATTCCCTTGCTTTGCACTGTTGAACTCTACCCACTTTACTCTGAATGACTGAATTCAGGGAGTGCGGGAAGACCTTTGGAAACTGTTGCACTAGTTCTTGAAGACCTTTCTGCTGAAGTTTCAACGTCCTTTTCAACCCTGTTCATTTTTCAATCTTTTGCTAGTTTGAAAGAGAGGAAAGTTGTTCTTAAAAGGTCAACTAATCCATGCTGCTTTTGATCTTAACCCAGCATAAATCTGTTTCACAAAGTTTCTTTTTGATCGTACTAAAACCCTTGGGAGGAAAAACAGAGGTTGAAAAATTTTTTTTCAGAAGAGACCTTCCTCCCTGGCTCTGCCAGGGGTGCAGGAGTATATCTGTATGGAAGTCACAAACCTGACTGTTCATACTGGTATTTTGAGGAGGATTAAGACAAAGAAGACATCTAACTTTCCAAAACTTTCAGCGCGTGCAGACTTTGCAATAAATGATTTCTGAGTTGAAGACTGGAATTTGAAGTACTATTAAGTATCAGCTTCTGGGACAGGCTATGGGCAGCTAGACAGCCTACTACAGGCTGACTGTGTTTCAACAAGTCTTTCATGTGGTTGGAGGCAGATACTGTGCATGGCAAGAGCCATCACATAACATACGGCTTGTTATCTTCACCTGGGATGCATTGAAAACACTAGTTTTCAATGGCACAATAAAATGGTAGACAGCAATTAGATTGTTTGTCTCTAAAATAGAGACAAGAGGTAATATTCAACCTTTTTCTGTATATATCTGTTGTTTGATACTAAATATCTTTTTATTTAGTCTTTTAAAATGTTAACAGTGATGTTAATATGTCCTTTATGGTTATGCCAGAAATCTCTTTGTCTTTTAGCAAACCTCAGCACATTAGTTTTAATTTGACTGACATTCTGAATGCTCTGTGCAGAAAATCCACTTTTACCTACGTCACATAATTATCAATATTAAATATTAAACAAACTGTTATACTGATGATTGAGATAAAAAAAAGAAGAACATAAAGCCTCAAATGCTAGGAAATTAATGTTTCTTTTACTCTTCTATGTGTGTTTCATCAAGTAGTTTGGAACGTATTTTTAAAAGTTGTAAGAATTTCACAAAACCTGTTTTTATTTTTTAAAAAATAGATTTTCCAACTGGAATTACTCAATTGAAGAAAACATGTTTTTATAATAGAAGCTATTATATTTGGTGCCATTGGGCAACCTTGTTTTGCCAGGGTTACCTTTCTGAAGTCCCTAAACTTGTCTGGGAGGTTTATTTTGGGGGGAAGTTGTTCCTCTGTTTTTTTACTTGTGACGTGTCTTTTATCACTTTCAAACTTAAGCAGGCTCTGCCACAAGTTTGGATGTTAGATAATTTTCTGAAATATATTTACCTCCAATATTAAATTAAAATTTATCAAGGTCCTGAATGTTAACAGAACTTTGTTCTGCCTTTCAATAAAGGTGCTATGGTGTCCCCTTGTACCTCCAGCAAAGTGTTGAGCAGACTTCTTAATTCCAATCTGTATAAATCTCTTTGGTTTGCCAAAGAATCACTAAGGTCCTAAGAGGAGTTTTATTTAGTCCTCTTTATTTGGAAATGTCCATTCAAAATGAAATGGATTGGAAATGTAGCTGATTGTACTGGGTTCTTGGGTCAGAAAATGCTCAAAGCCATGCCACAAAAGCAAATAAACAAATAAAAAGACAAAAGACAACTGTGTTACATGTCTGAAAATAATATTTCCAAACAAAGTCAATGACCAGCTGAGATCATCATGTCAGCTGACACCTGGAACTTGCTTCAGTGAGACAGTTTTGCTGAGCTTGGCATAAGGAAAGTTGCTTGAAGCAGACCAGGATGGATCTAACTATGGTCCTCAATTCTCTGAGAATACTGTCCAATAAAAGGACAATATAATGTAAAAATAAGCAAGAATATGGATGTCTGTATTCATACAGTGGAAACTAATCTTTTTTTCTCAGTAGTTGTGTTTGGCCTTACATTCCCAATTATTATGATATTCATTGCACACTGAGATTCATATATGATCTTTGTGGTCCACATGGCATTTCATGAGGTCTGGTCTTGGCAGAAATTTTTCACAGGTAGTATAGGAGCTAACCTTATACTTTCTGATAACTTCTGGAAAATCATGTTTGCAAAATCTTTGGGCAATGCAGTCTTGGATACCTTGCATCTCTTTTATCTTCTAAAGTTTTATTTAGCCACTTATTAGCTGTGGTTTCTTTGTTTGCTGATATGTACATTTTGCATTTTATTCAATGGTTTAGTACATTACAATATTAACCTACAGAAATATTTCCATTTCAAAATAATTAGTCACATTAAATTAATGATTTGTTCTTTAAAATAATAACTCAGCTTCATGATATCTTCAAAGAGTTGTCTTCAAGGTTTGTCTTTCATGATGTTAAAATATTTTAAGCTGAATAATTTGATTGCAAATGTATGACTTCTGCGAAGTAATTTCTGGGATCTCTTGGTTACAGAGATTGTATCAGGCATAGGGAGTGCAAGAATAATTAAAGTTACTAAGGACAAGATAATCCAGAAGTCAGAGAGAGCATCTGGCATGTGTTTCTCTGCCATATCTGCATAGTTCTCAAGTTCCATATTTTGCAGCATTCTGGAGTGAGAACGTTGTCTGAGCTGCACTAAAAACATTTAAAAAGTGGCAGTATATTGTAAAAGAAAAGAGATATTGTTGCTTATAAAACAGAACAGAGACTATCCTAGAGCATGTAGTGGGTTGGCGTCCTCCAACTGCCAGGCATCCACCCAGCTGCTCCCTCATTCCCCCTCCACAGCAGGACAGGAGAAGAAAATACCATGGAAAAGCTCATGGTCAAGATAAAGGCAAAGACATCAGTTACCAATTACCATCACAGGCAAAACAGACTCAACTTGAGGGGAAAATTCAGTTTATTGCCAAATAACATTGAGTTGGATGGTGAGAAACAAAGGAAAAAACTGAAATATCTTCCTCCCACCTCTTATTTTTCCCAGGCTCAAATTCACTTCTTCATTCCTGACTCCTCTCCATTTTTCCCCCAAGTGGTGCAGGGGATGTGGCATGGGGCTCATGGTCAGTTCAGGACAGTTCTTTGCTGCTGCATCCTCCTCACACTTTTTCCTTCTACTGTGCGAGTCCTCTCCTCGGGCTACAGTCCTTCAGGGTAAACCTGCTCCAACACCAGTCCACCAAAGGATCCAGTTCCCATCAGAACCCTCTCCAGTGGGGGCTTCCCACAGACTCCATGGATATCCCTGCCTCCAAAGGCAGCAGTGTGGATCTCTGCTCCACCATGACATTCTCCATGGCTGCAGGGGCACACTGCTTCACCATGACCTTCACCACAGGCTGAATCTTGGCTTCAGCTCCTGGAGCACCTCCTCTGCTCCTTTTTCACAGTCCTTGCTGTCTGCAGGGCTTTTTGTCTCACTGGTTTTCCTCATTCCTCGCACCTCTGTGTGGCATTTTGCCCTTTCTTACACACTTGTCCCCAGAGGTGCCACCACGTTGGCTGTGGGCTCAGCCTTGCCCTGTGATAGTTGGTTGGAGCCATCTGGAACTGTCAGTGTCTGGCACAGGGCACTCCAGCTGCTCCTCGTGTGGGCCATCCACAGCCCCCTTGGCACCAACACTAAAGGCTTTGCATTGAGGTTCAGCATTGCTTTTCAGACTGTGGTAAATCAGGGTTAGTTCTCTCAGCTCCATAGAGTTAGGTTTTGTTAGTTTGAGAACAGCTCTGAATGAGATGAGGACAGACCCCTAGAAGTCCTCTAGTGAGAAACTGACTCTTTGGAGGACAGACTGTCTCCCAGTGCCACAAGATGTTGCTGAGACAGCAGATTTATTTATGGTTCATGTGGCAGTTGCATACTGCGCTGGTAATAAAGTTCCGTCACTGCCTAATGTATTTTCACAAATTATGTAAGTTAAAAAGCATGATTTGCACATCCTAACTTGTTCATTTTGCCAAGACAACATGTCAAAGTCCAGCAATTACATTTTACATGGAAGAAAATGGCCCTTTGTTTTACATGAAGCTGGCCAAAAACAGTAATTTTGCTGCAAAGCTGATAAAAATGTACTTTTCTCAATTTAGTCAGCTGTCTCTAATTCCATTTACTTTAAATATGTTGACACTTCAAATTTCTTTTATGTTTACTGGTTCTCCAACATTCTATTAAAGGTATGATTGTGGCTTAAAAGATGCAGCTATTGAAATAGAAAGGCGTTGTAAGAATACAGAAAATGTAGATTCTTTAGGCCTTGGTAACTCATCTAATCCTGGTTGCAGATGTTTCAGCTGTGTCTTCAAGCTATTGTGATGTGCCTGGTGGGACAAAAGGAGACTTCAAGCCTTCCTGTATGATTGGAATTTATGTTCACAGTTGATAGCTGATAATTTATCTGAAAACATTTACTTTGGTATGAAAAGTACTTTTTAATTTGCTTTTGAATTATTTTCAATTACTAAGTTACTATGATTCTCTAGAAGTAAAAGAGAGTTTGTGATTGTTGAGGAAGGGTATTCAGATTGTTTGGACAAATCCATTGTCCCTGCAACAACTTTAAGTATTGCTGGTGAAAGAAGGAATCTAATTCATCTGCCTGTTATCACTGTGTGGGCTGAACATCCAAGTTTTCACTGGCTGAGATCCATTGAACGCTCATCTTCACTGACTTTATTGTCAGTGTAAACTGGGTTATCATGCCAAATACTTGCATGTATTGCTATTTTCAGGTAAACTATAATAGAGAGTCTAAGGGCCAGAGCAGGAAAATGAAAATTAAAGCCTGTCTTAGAGATCTCAGTAAAGTATTTAACTGTTCATGGTTCATTTTATTTGCAGGTAAAACAGGTATATGATGCTTAATGATCAGGTATATGATCCTTCGATGAGCAAATGAGGGCCTGACTCTTTTCAAATACTGAAGCAAATCTGGCAAATCTGTGTCATGGCAAATCTGGCATGACACTTGGCTAGATGCTTTGCTCACCCCTTTTCATCCTCTTCCACTGAAAAACAAGCTAAAGGGCTGGAATTTGCTATCAGACATGACTGAAGTGAAAGCTTTTTCACAGCTGTTGGTTTCTTCCAGGCTCTAAATATTTTCCAGTATTGTTTTCCTGAAGGAAAAGGCAATGACTACTCTCTGCTGTCTGTAACACAGGTCATAGCATGGGTACAGTGAGTGATTTTATCTGCATTATCAGGAACTACCCTGCTCACACAATTTCAATCTCAAAGATGCTCACATTTCCTTACAACTTACAACCCCAGGGTATTTCCCTCTATCCTTGAAATATGAAAAATATTCCCTTGCTGTTGGCACACGCATTGATAACCAGCTACCATCTGAGCTCCATCTGCTCTGCACCTTAGCCAGGGCCCACAGTTTTTGACTGACTGCAGTTTGGAAAAGAGAAGGAAGCATTTCCTGGAGTTGCATAAATCCCTTTGACGCACATGGTTTTCAGAAATTTTGTTGGAGATTGAATTACAGCAGTTTGAATTGCAAGCAAAATGGGTGGAGCTGGGATAGGAATAAAGATGACCTGGTTTCTTTCTAGTGACTTGCTAACAGTAAATGGATGTATCTTGGCATCATTCAAAGTGTAGGAGAGAAAATCTCTTTTTGGTTCTGGCAGGTTCAGACGAGATCTTGTACAGAGGCACAAGAAAGCAAAAACCTGAATGAGAAGCTGCCCAAGCTACTCCCTGGACATAAAGAGATGTGGACAACACAGTACCAACTGGTCTTACTGCTGTGAACTTCAGTTTCAGAGAAAAGGACGTGAAATATGTCCCAATGTCAAATCATCAGAGCAAACAGGGAAAGGATGATTCTCACTCTAGAACAAACAGGGAAAGGATGATTCTCACTGCAGACAATGAGCTACACGGAAGCAGGATTTACAGAAAATTCACAAGGGAAACAAAGAGATCATTTGTCCCTCCTGTCTCCTAGCCCTGTATTTGGGTACAAGAGAATTATTCTTCATTAATAAAGTGTATTTCTGAGTGAACAAACTGTGTTTTCCTGGAAAAAAAAAAGTACTTATTTGCTCTTTGTTCATTAAAAATCTGCTGCTATCCTATGCCAAAATTTGTCATATATTAGTCAGAAGCTTGGCAGCTCTCTCCGATCTGTCCCCTTGAATATTCTCCCCATTGTTAAATTATTTGAGCTGTAATGAAATAGAAAGCTGGGAGCTAATAGTGCTGCCTTCAACTACTACTTTGAATGAGAATCAGAGATAATGGCATTTTTACAGATGAATGAATAAATGAGAATTAATAGAGACATAGCTGTGAGGATTAAATAATCAAGAATCTCAACTGGATGGAGAAAACTCTCATAAAATGTGCTAGGAAAATGTAATAAGCATTTTAAATAATGATTGTCAAAGATAAAGCACATTTTTAACTGCAAAGCCTGTAAATTCATCCAGGTGTATTAATATGAGTTATTCCATATACCAAACTTAGATACTGCAGTCTCTCACAAGAACAGTAGGTAAATGTAAAGAGTGAAGGTCCTCACAAAGTTTTCTGCAGGGAAAAATAAGCAATGAGAAGCCATTAGCATTAAGGACTGCATAGAAAGTCTCAGGGCGTAAATTCATTAAGAAGGGCAAGTGTGAATTCCCCAGGCATAGCTGTTCCCTATTCATGGATATTCAGGCTGATCATACTTGCTGGAGAGTCCTTTGTCAATGGATACTAACTAAAAACTACAGGATCTTCACATGCAAAATTGCATTTTCAATTGTACTAATGTAATTACTCCATAATAAATAACTGTGAAAGTGCCAAATATACCTGAGCTTCCTCAGCAATAAATAGAACTATCTGATCATAAAGAAGGCAATTATAAAGCAATTCAGTCCCTGTGCATGTGTGAAGCAGAAGTCATTGTTTGCTGCTGCAGTTTCCTGTGATGTCTTAGACAGGCTAAAGCAAGTGTACCACATCCTCCACTTTTCTCCATGGTTCCTTCTCCTCCTCTTTTCAGATCATGTTCTGCTTTTTTCCAGCACAGCCACTTGTGTACCCACCCAGTCAACTGGGGTTGTTGGCAAGGGTAGCTTTCACCCATGTTTGTGCCTCAGCCCAGGGGATGAGGGACCACACAAGATTCTACTCCTGTGTGAAGAGTGGAGGATGGCTCTGGGGCAGGAGCAGGGAGCAGCAGGAATGGGAATGATGCAGAGCCACTCCTTTCAGTGACAGTCTCAGCCTGAAGTGCTTGTGGGAGTGCTGTGTCGGTTAATGCAATCATTTCCTGTTCTAAATTTAGTGAAGGGGGTAATGCCAGATATCGCTGTGTGGTAACTGCTAGCAAATAATTAACACCAAATGTCCAGCCAGTTAGGTGTTTCTTGTTATATATTCCAATTTTGTTGAGGGCTCAGTCACAGAAACAGACATTCTTAGCAAGCCAATGACACTTACTTTCTTTTTGGTTTCGGTGATGAAACTCCATTATGTCTTTCTCAGGACCCAGTGTTTATGTCCCAATATTTAGAATACAGACTTTTGTATGGAGATTCACTTTAGAGGGCATAAGATATCTCCTCACAAAAGGTGTGAAAATAAAACCATTCCATTATTGTATGAATGAGTGATTGAAAGGAGACAAAATTCCCACTCTCATCTGTATGCCGTGTATATACATCACAAAGAAACAACTCCCGAGTTGCAAACCCCGTTGCAAACTGGGTTTACTGAGAAACTTAGTCATCTGCATGGAAGGAAAAGTTGGGCAGGACCTGATGATGAGTAGAACAAGTTTACTAATATCTGGACATCCAAAAAACAGAACAAAAGTACATTTTCTTGTGTAAGACACTGTGGTCTAGATCATGGGGTAGTTAAAAAGAAGACACTTAGAATATCACAGTTTTTACCATGCCTTTCCACTTAATGTACTTCTGTTTTCTGTGAAATGGTGGCATTTGAGAGGGTTTTCGTTCATTTGACTTCAGTGAGACAAAAGTGGAAGCAGAAAATATGTGTTGTTCAGGCTTCCTGTCTGAAGACATCTGGGTCTTCGTTTGATTGCTTAAGTCAGTGGTTCCCAAAGTAAGGTCACAAATCAGAAACAACTGACCATGTCATACTAAGATGCTGGAAATACATATTGCTAGGTTAATAAGTAGAATAGATAGATTTTAAAACTAAAATATTTGTGATAAAAGCATGGGAAGATTATTGATAATCTGAGCCTGTCTTTCAGTTTGTGACCACAGGCATAAGTAAAATGCTCATGGGAACTATTGAAAATGTTTTAATTAATTCACGTTTCAAATGACATGTATAAAGACTATATATGTCAGGGGCTTCTCTCTTCTCTTCTCTTCTCTTCTCTTCTCTTCTCTTCTCTTCTCTTCTCTTCTCTTCTCTTCTCTTCTCTTCTCTTCTCTTCTCTTCTCTTCTCTTCTCTTCTCTTCTCTTCTCTTCTCTTCTCTTCTTCTCTCCTCTCCTCTCCTCTCCTCTCCTCTCCTCTCCTCTCCTCTCCTCTCCTCTCCTCTCCTCTCCTCTCCTCTCCTCTCCTCTCCTCTCCTCTCAGCATCACAATGCATTTCTTATACTTTACAAGACAGAGACTGTTTCCAGGAGCTCCCAGAACCTGGGAATTCTGGTCTGTACCCATAGAACTCTACCCCACTGTATGTGGGTAGATTGTAATTCTGTGTGGATTCTGCTTCTTGCTGAAGTGAGACATGATTTGTTGGAAATGAACACATGAAACTTCTGCAAAGCCTATTTTTATAATATCTGAATCATCACATCATACCTGGGAAGGTAAAGACCAACATTAGTAATGCATTTTCTCATGCACAGCCCTGCCCATGCAGTATGTACACAAGAAATCAAAAGCAGAAAGGATTAAAGACAAGGAGCCACTGGGATAAGAAAAACAGGTTGGGGCAAATCAGAGGCAAGAAGGCTACCAGAGATAAGGAGGTTCTGGAAGAAAGTTCCCCTTTACTCCCATGTTTGTAGTCCACAAAGTACTGAATGTTGTGAGGGTAGAGAAGCTACTGCAGCCTCCTGTTTTGTTCCACAGGCATCTATTGTCTCTAGGCAGAAGCACAGCACTGGGAAGCCAGTCAGTCCCCTCTGAGAAGAGGTACACTTCCCAGATGAGGTGATCAGCATATGGATTGATGCCAAGTTCCAGAAGCAACAAGATCTTACCTACATGGTTTAAGACCATGGTCAAGGGAGGCAGGCCTGGACACAGTAGTTCAAGAAGTATCTAGGGAGGGAAGCTTTACCGCAGGACTGGAATTGTTGTCAGAGTTTAAAAAAACTCACATCAAACTTCAGCATAAGGCGATGTAAATACCTAGAATTCCTATACAGAAGATCTACAGTCAGTATAAACTGGGCTATTTTTTTCTTAATTAATGGGTTTTTTATGTTTTGATGACTTCCTTGTCTTCTAAATTAAAGTTTTTAAGAAGTGTAATTTGCAAGCTCTTTTTCCAATACTGATGAGTATTCCAAGAGGTATTGTGAAACTAACCTGGGATCTGCACAAAATACCAATTAGTTTATTTCCAGTGTATTCCAATTATGACATCTTCTTGGCTTAGTGATATCTAATGGTGCCAAGATAACTGCTAACATTTTTTGAATAATTGGATGATTTCACATCTGATTTTTCTTGGACAACAGCATAAGATTTTTCAAGTGGCCGAATAATGACCTAACTGCAGATGTAATGTATATTGTCTGCTTAGAGATTGTACTCAAAAACCTAACTAAACCCTACCATCTTGAATTAGTTATAGTGTTTTTAGGAGATTGAGGAATTTGTGTGTTACATAGAGGATAAATTCTGCCCCTGCCCTCAGTAGAATTCATTTCTACAACAATAATATGCAGGTATTTCTATGATCTCTTGTGCCTATTAGCCAAGCAAAAGAACTATTGACCTGATCCAAAGATGAAGCAGAACTGTTTTTCAGTGTGAGATATGCAAGAATGTCAAAACAAGTCAAGCTCTTTTGGTGTTTTTACCTGGTAAACCAGACACTCTTCTAAAATAAAATGGGCAAGGTAAGCACCATGGTAGTTCTCGCAGGGCGAAATAACATACTCTGCTGAACATTGATCTGAGTTTTCACGTCTGTGTGCCTAAATTTGATGCCTGATTTCAGGCATCTAAACAAAGGTGGATCTTTGAAATGGCAAATGCTCATTCTTGCTGTTGACCTTCTCCTATGCAAAAAGAAAGAAGCTGTTTGACTCAGACATCTCAACCCAGATGTGAATGCCTAAGTCTATTCTATTGTAGGAATATGACATTGGAAATTCTGAAAATTGGATGTATTTTTTCCTTAATTTTATGATTTTCAGGATTTTAGGACTGAGAAGATTTAAACTACCCAGCCCATAGAAGGACATTTCAGTTCCACCAGCTCATCAGATGCACATGAAAGGGAAATAACTAGTCATGTGAGCTACCTGGATGTTATTTAAAGCCAGCAATAAATAATGGTGAAACAATCAGATATTTTTAAAGGCCTCTATTTGATGTAGCATTGTAAAGAAATCTTTAGGGAAAAAAAGAAGAAACTTTTTATTTTTACCTCTTCAATCAATAAAGAAGTAAAGGATGGTAAGATTGGACCTATGGTTCCTGTAAGACATGGTGTTCTGAAATAATTGTTGCAGTTACCTAACTACATGTACACATTGTTTAATAAATCAATAATTTTAAAATTAAAAAAAATATTTTTATAATCTTACTTTTAATTTAGTCCACTATTTTAGAAAAATCACTCAATGATCATAGTACTTAAAGTCACTTTTAGGCATGTTAACTATTTTTCAATTTTTATCAAAATGCACCTTGACATAATTCAACATAAATGAAAATAGTAGAAGAAACCTCATAGAAGATTTGTGGTGCTTTCGCTTCTGAGCACCATCAGCAGTTCCAGCTGCAGAGGGGGCTACTAAAGATGGGGGTGGTTCAGAACAGCTTTAAATTATGTCTTTGATTTCTATAATTTAGGAATAATAACCATAATTTTACGTAATTGACATTTTGGTAAAATAAGAAGACAATATAATTCCTTTTGGGAATATTACATGTACTGCATCTTTCTTGATCTCTGCAAAAGTTCCCAAGAACATAAAAGAAGGAGAGGTATTTCATGGCTTATTATGATCACACTGGAAAAGTATAGGGAAAGTGATTGTCTGATTGGAAATTCAAAAATATATATAATTTAACCTAGATCTTACCATGCCAGAACATCTGAATTCTAAGGGCCGCAGCTTTCTACTAAATAAAATAGTAGTTGCTAAAATGCAGTTTATTTCCTAACAAGTTACCAGCAGAATCCATTATGACCAGTAAAAATTTATAAGAAGAATTTTCCATTTCTGAAACTAAGCAATTTGGGTCTGCAATCTGATTAGGTTAAAGTAAAGCATCCCATAATTACCAAAGGAAAAATGTTTTCAGAGACTTAGTAGTGTTTTCTGGTTACATCAGAATATGTAAATAAAGCTGAGAGCCAACATAAAAATATTGATACAAAAATGTTGCAATAAGAAGGAAAAACTATTACATGAGATCACAGGCACTATAATTATCAAATCGTATTTACAACTCAAATGTGTCAACTTCAGTTCTTGTTTCTCTAAAGCTATTAAAATTTCCACGTCACAAACACAGCTGCAAAACTCCAGCCTTTCAATGATTTTAGGAGAGTGAGACTTCAGCTGCTCTGTTAAACTGGATATTTTACTCCAGAACTTTGCAAATTAAACATAGTCAATGTTCAACTTCAATAATCTTGATGAGACCATTTCATTTGGAAAGAGAAGTAATATAAGAGCAGAACCACTGGAATTTTTAGCAATGGTGTATCAGTCTTTCCATAATAAATACTTATTTTGAGGTGTTTTTTTAAGTATACTATAACATTTGGCAGAGAAACTTTTAGAGCTGGGGAGATTTTTTTTTTTTAATGAAAAAAATATAAAACTAATTTGACTGTTCTATATTACAGGACACAATAAAAGAAATTAAGTCTGTGGTTTCTATATCCCCCAAGCTGATTGCCTTAAAAAGAGCCTTGTTTTCAATGCATTGTAAATCTCTGTCATACGGGCTGAGATATTTAAGGTTTGTAGACAATGCAAAAGGATAAATGACAAGACTAAAAGACAATTGCATCTGTAATAAGCAGCAATTTCCTGTATTTGTAATGAATAAATGAATTAATTTATTCAACATGTATCCGTGACTCGAAGTGAATCAACATTTGATAAGCGCCCAGAGTCAGTGTATCATATCTGAGTTAGGAACATGTTTTCCAAAGCCTGGGGAGCTGCAGCAGTCTCTGGGATGCATTAAGGAGTGGCAGAGCAGAGCTTGCCACTGGACGCAGCAGCTGCATCTTATTCCGTTTGCCTTGGACGGCGCAGCTGCTGCCTTCGCAAAAGCAGCCCCAGGGCGTGGTGTCCCAGACCTTGGAAACTGTGGCCAGCCCACGCACCCCCCCAAACAAACCAGGCCTTTTCAACACCTACTTAGCATCAGCCAGAGCCCTCCCTGGTGGCCTTGTGGCCAGAATTCCACACACTCATCGCTGGGTCTGGGCTTCACTTCTGCTCGGGGCAGTTCACAGAGATGCACCAGCCAGTGTCCAGCCACAGGGAGAGATGGAGCAGCTCATGAACAAAGCTGAAAATGAGCTCATAAAACACTAAACGTCTGTAGAGTGGCACTCAGAGGAGAGGCTTGAAGCCAGTCGACCATGTGCTGCATGACTGCTGATGCCAGCACAGGTGTTACAGTGGGAAACCACAGCCTGGGCAACAGGGAAGGAAGGGACAGTCCCCATCAGCCACAGCATGGCCACAGGGCAGCTGGGTGAATGGGGAAACAGCCTGAGGGGCTTCTCATCCCAGCTTTCCTGACAGCCTCAGGAAAGGAACTCAGTGTACTTTTGTCTGCATCAACTGCAAAAAAAGTCCACAGAAATGAGAATGTAAAAATCATCAACGGTGTTTGCCTGGTTGAAGAAATCCAAGGAGTGGGGGTTTTTTGCTTTTAAACCTTTTAAGTTGTTATGCTAAGCTGTAATGTGACATAGCGTTGTAATCAGCTTGGCATAAACATATAAACAATGAGATAGCCCGTGGCTAAGTAGACAGCAACAATGGATCACTGCAATAAAATATTACTTATAATAAAGAAGTCAAACTCACCATGACCCACAGAGTTTCAAATGCATTATGGAGCAGAAACTGAGTGGTGAGAAAGCTGTTCAAAAGTAAACAATTTGTGCCAAGATCTGAGTGACAGTCCTTTCTACAGATTTTTCTCTTTACCCGATCAGCCAAAACTGGAAGAAGATGGTCCTCAAAAATTTTATATAAACAAATTCTTCCAGTGTTTCTTCAAGGGCATACAGAAATGTGACATTTCAGGAAGAAATATTGTAGGAAACCTGGCCTAAAATACCTCAAGTCTGCAACACTTTTATTCCATTAAGAAGCATTCAGCTAACAATTTGAAAGAAAATAATCACCTCTATATTTTTAGGCCAACTCAAGTAAATGAAAAGCTAACACAGTGTAATGGAGTTGGGGATATGGGAAATTAAATACCAGTGTGGCTCCAAGAAAACCCAAACACTATTCCAGCTTAGCACTGGAAGATTTATTTTAAAAATCTCTCTGGAAAGAGAAGGAAAAAAGTGGTGGGAAATCTTTTCACCTTGGGCAGGCTACTCAGTAACTGGCTTTGTGCTATCACTGGTCTTATCATGTGACCTTAACCTATATCTTCCTGGTCTTTCTTTGCCAGTTTTTCTTATCTTTCATGCTTTCTTATCTAAAGTTTTAGCTCAAGTGTTTCCCTGGCACTGTTCTCATTCACCAGGCAGTAGCTCCTGTTAAGCACTAGTTAAACTGAAGGTAGGTGATCATCAGCTGGTGCTTGCTTGGGGATGATGTTTAGTCCAGCAGATTTTAGGCAGGTCAGCTGCACTCCTGGTCAGATCAGGATGCAGCTCTTTCCCCAGCTGGGATGGCTCACACTCCCACTGAGCTAAGCCAAGCAAATTGAGATAAGTGCTGAACACACAGGACACTGTTGTTACTGTCAGGTCTGCCTGGGAGGTTTTCATCCTGATGAGACTTAGGAGGTTGGGTTTCTAGAAAAAAAATGTTCTTCCTACCTGTGAATAATTCACACAGGTAGGAAGGTACCTGTGAATAATTCACAGGTTCACCATGATCACTGTAAACACATTTTGTTGTCCTTAAATCTTGTGCCAAAGATCTTAGGAAATAAATTTCAGGTTGTGTTTTTTTTTTCAAAGTGTATCTTATTTCTCCATTGGTTCTTCACTGTTAATGGTGATTAATGATTAGTCACATATGTCTAACAATATTTTCCAGTTGACTGCCCAGATATCTAAGAGCTTTAAAGCGGGACAAAACAGGAAGGATGTTTATTAAATACTGAATAATCAGCAAAACTGCATTCTTGAGTTTCTTGTTGCTGAATGTTACAATACATTAGAGCAGGTACTCTGTAAAACAGAACACTGTTTGCGAATCATAATATATCTAAAGTTACATTCTACTGTAAAAGAAGTCTAAGTCACAACCCAAGTTGTTTAAAAGAGGATTTTCAGCATTTTATTCTATGTAAAAAATAAATTGTGTGTGTTTTATAACACACCAATACCCATGCTTTTTGTCTTTCCATCTGAGTGTGCACAGCCTATTTGGGTGTTCCCAATTTTGACTAAATGGCTTGCTCATGTTGATTATATAATGACACATATTTCCAAGGCTGTGGTTGGGTGCAGGTGCTAAGGTCAACTTCTTGTGTTTTGATTCTCAGGAGGATCTTCAGAAAATGAAGCATCTGTGGTTACATTTAAAATTATAAATCATGCAATGAGATCATTGTAGATCTCTTTGTTTTCATAATAACAGCATGTAACATTTTAAAGCACACAGATTGTATGCTGGAAACAACATTTAACAGGGAACATCAAAAGGTAAAGTGCCCAGAACATTTCTCGGACACTTATTTTTATATACTTGGATGTAATTCTTAAATCCTCACTTATTTTTTAAGATGAGTCCTTCACAGATTTTTTCCAACACTTTTCAAGAAAAGTATACAAACTGCACTGCAAACAAAGGCGGTACCTAAACTATGCAGTAGTAGAAAAGTCTTCATATAATAAGTGAAGCTAAAGCGTGAAAAACATGCAACCTATTCAGTAATAAAAATCACCTTTTATTGGCTTTACTACCTTTTTTCCTTATTAAGGAAGTGGCAGTTGGTACACAGTACTGTTTGCTCAACATGATATGAATGTAAATAATAAGCTAGTGGCTAAATATTTACTTATTACATTCTTCTCCTATATGCTATTCACCAAGTCATGCAACTTGCAGTTTTACATAGGAAGATGATCAATCATTAACCACAGGTTACAACAAATTCCCTGGATAATCCCACAGAGATTTCTGCAAAATGGCTGCTGTTTATTAAGGTGGATACACACACAAAGATTATGTCCTCTTTTTTAGGTGAATTAATTTGTGTCCAAATTAATGGGGTTTTTCCCATATTTTTTACTGTTCTGCATTATTTGGTAGCAACTGGGAGAGAAACTTGGTAGTCCATGTGTCAGAACATCAGAAATATTCACCAAGTCTTTTAAAAAGTACAAATACTTTTTCGTTATCCCCAAATATTTTCAGTCAAAACAAGTAATTGTTTAGGTTTGCAGTATCCTGAAAAATTACTGATTTTCCTCAGCAAACGTTTCCCACAAAATACTTTGCTCATCCATACTATTTTGTATGAAAAACACACAAACAAACAACAGCTTTAATTAATATTTAATGCCCTAGAGGGTAAGAACAGCTGATAAAAGAAAAGGTGTGCCTCTGCAGCATGACTCACCTTTAGGGACTCCTGTGTGCCAGGCAGTGATCACCTCGATTGAATTTCTGTGTGCAAGGACTGTTGAGCCACAGACTGTGCCTCTGGGAGGCATGGCAGTGGTGAGGACAAAGGGGAAATGGCAGAAACATATCTGAAGATAATTTTGAGAAGGATGGGAGTCCAGCACAGGCAGGTGACAGTGTTGCACAGAACAGAGGCAGACCTTTTTCTATGCATTCTAGCTGGCTCTACTGTGCCACTCAGTCTGGGGGAAAAGATGAATGTGCTCTGCATCATCCGGCAGGGAAAAGGTCTCTGCTGAGCCAGAAAGGAATAGAATAGCAACATAGAATCACAGAATATCCTAAACTGGAAGGGACACACAAGGTTCATCAAGTTTGGCTCCTGGCTCTGCACAGGACACCACCAGAAATGACACAATGTGAGTGAATACACAAATTCAGTCTCACCAAAAAATGTTGGCTCTGCAGAGCTTGTTCTGAGAAGCTTCTCTGAGAAGCTTGGCACATCTTTCCCTGAGTACATCCTGTCCAAGACTTCATTTGCCATTTAGGATGTGCCAGTCAAAAAGTTGTCACTGTGAATCTCTCAGCTACCCAAGCACAGTGCCATGACCTGTGGACCACTTTCCCTTGGTGCACCTTGGGGTAAATCATCTTCATCTTTTTTGTGGAGTGATCCATGGCAAAACCGAAACTTTTATTTGCTTCATGCCCTGGTCTGCCTGCATGCTGCACTCACTGATGCCCATGTAACTCTTTATATTTGATGTACTGTACCATGAATATCACAGAACATTTCTTCTGAAACCCAACTAACCCTTTAGTTTCTTAATTTTGCCTTCACTTCAAAGTCAAGGTAAAATGCAGGAATGTGTTTGCAGACTTTTATTATATGAAAATGAAACACCTTTTTTCTACTTCTGTACATGCACCCACATTTTAATATACCACACTAAACCACTTCTGATTTTATTCCTAACAAGATTGTTCCACCTCTACTCTCATCACAGCAGTCTCTGTACCACAACTGCAAATCAGCTAATGATGGCAAACGTGAATCTGAAATGAGTATTTTGCTTCCTCATTGATTTCTACATTATATACTTGTTGTATCACTCTTGGGAGGGAAAGGATGCTAAAAATACCTAGAGTAAAATAGTTATTTTAGTGGATATGGTAAGAAAGTAAGAAGTCACTGAATGTTATGTAGAGTTCTAGATACTTATCTGATTCACTGAGTCACAGAGTTAATGGACTTACAAGACAGCTCATCTCTTCTGCATGACTGCTAGTGTGAAACTATTTTTATACTACTTTCTCCAGTGCTTAAATCCACTCTTATATTAGTATTCTATTTCTACTTATTTTCCTTAAGTACATTGATTTTTGCATTTCAGCACCCCACAAAGACTCTTATCATCATTATGGTATAAAATAAGTGTGCAAAAAAATCCTCAGAGTCTCAAGTTTAGAGGTTACAAAGTAAAGCCACAAAAATGCCATGTAGAATTGCAAATAATTATCTGAGAGATTCACTGAGTCACAGACCTAATAATGCATTAAGTGCCCCTGAGTATAATGCTCATCTTGCTTCTAGAAGGTGTTGGTGTTTAAAATACTGATTAATTTTCTTTGATTCTGGAATCACACGAAACATCCCCTTTCTGGCAATCAGTACCTACACTCCCCTGTGAAATTATCTGCATTTTCATATTATGAAACTGCTGCCATGAATTTTCTAGTACAACTGAATTTCTCTTATCAGTAGTTTTCTTCCATGATGTTTCCAGTTTAGTTACCAAGAATAATAGGAATATGCAGTCTGTGCGTTTTTTCTAATGTTTGCATTGGATGATTCCTAAAACAGCTTATAAATTACTTAGCACCAACTGAAATGTTAGGCCCTAAAGATGACTCAGTTTGCAATCACAACTCATTAGTAAGATTCCAGGGAGACGAACTACTACTAGGAAAACACATGGTTTTCCACGTGAAGTTTTCCACTTAGAAAATCTTGAATTTTAACAGTGTGTTGCAGAATAGCTCATAAAGGTTTCTGTTGACAGCTCCAGCCCTCACCAAGGGTGTTATGCTCATTGTTCTATTCTAATTAGAAGCCATCATGATTTGTAAAGGATATTTTTTTCGTTTTAATTTGGATTAAATCTTTATTTTTTCTGTTTTAATGAAAACATCAGTGACTCGCAGTGACTAGTTAAACATCTGAGCTTATTTATTGCAACACTTGATTTTGTGTAATTATACAACTTATTTGAAGCTGATGTACAGTACACCAAATTTAGTCAGTGGAAAATAGGATTAGCACTTGCTGCAGTTTGGTTCATCTATAATTTCCACTGATGTTTTCATCAAGAATAAAACTAGATTATCCTTAATTCTTCCATATCTGTGCAAAGAATTAAACCCACAGAAATCACTGCAGTGAGTAATTTTATCCTGTAATGGTCAAGAGGTTCAGTCTATCAGAAAGGTGACTTTCATCTATTTGTTTTGTAGCTACCCAGAGAAGAGGCACGAGGCTGAAGGACAAACACACAGTATTCTTATCTGGGGAATAACTGCACCCTTGAATGACCTCCTTTCCAGCTAAACCTTGTGCTTGGAAGCATTATTTCTTCTTCTTATGATGTGCAAGTGTCCCTGGCTTGTGCATTTCTTGTACAAGCTGGCAGTGAAGTCCTGCAGGTGTGCATTTCTGCTGAAAACATCTAATTTTGGAATGGAGTGGAGGAACACCAGCCAGGAGGTAAGCTCAGGGTTATTCTCTTTACTTATTCCCACTTCCTGCAGTCCAAGCCCCTGGGAACAACCAAAGGGATATCTCATCTTCCTGGAAGGACTTCCCATCTCCTGTTGCTTGTCTTCCTGGAGAAATCTCCAGTGTGTGGCAAAGCCATGTATCCTCACAGCTCAAAGATGCACATCCTTGCACCTAGGATATATTTACACATTGATGCCTCTCCTTGGGAACTGGAATATTAAAAAGGTGTCCCTAGAATAATGCATATTATTTTCTCTCTTTTTTACATATTCCTAAACCCAGAAATATAAATTACCATGTCATGATTTACAAACTGGTTGGTATATTCATTCTCATACTTTATGATGTTTTTAAAACCCAGATTAAAAAAAAAAAAAGAAGGGAAAATAAAAAATAAAAATAATCCAAAACAATACAGAATAAGTAGCATTTACAAGACAACTGGGAAAATCAGATAAATACTAATAGTTTGGTGGATACATTGTCAGAAACATACAGGCTACCATTTGATCAATAGCTACTGCTACTTAGTTTTAGCAATAGCACATTGAAATCAATAGCTCCTTTTTAATATTTGATGTCCTTGTACCATTAGCCAGTTCTTGTGTCCCTTTTTCATTGCTAATCGAAGCTATTGGCAATTTGACCTTGACATTTTTCTAGGTTTTTAGTGGCTCAGGTTTCACTTAAATTAGCAAAAGGAGCAGTTTTTTGTAGCTTTATAACTCACCTACATTTTAAGAACTTTGGTTGCACTTTATTATTCCTCTTGCAAGCAATTCTATGATTTTTGTTTGAGAGACAAGGCTTAAATGAAAATGCTTTTGACTTCTGTTTGCATTGCCAGAATGTATCAAACTGACCTATACATATCTGGTTATGTGTTATGAATGTAGGATGCCAAAAAAGAATTTCAATCTTCCATTGTAATAATCCAGAGAAGTCATTGTCACCTTGGGTCCCATGTTTGGGTTTGCAGGGGGTTTTTTTAAGGATATTTTGAACTTTTTCTTATTTCATTATTATTCTGTAGCTGTGGTAGAAGGTACAGAAATTCAGTTATGAGTTTTTCTGTGTTTCATTAAAAGTGGAACATCCTTTTAGCTCAAAAATCCTAGTTTTTAGGAGCATTGTTACTGCACACTTAACTACATCTTGAGCATTTCCTTCTATATTGCCACCAGCATATGGTAATGTTCTCTGTGACACAGAAAAGCATGCAGCATCTCATTATTTAAATTAGGCAGGTGAGGCTAATGAACAAGGGTCCAGAACTAAAGTCACACAGCAATTAAATAAACATCAATCCAACACTGCTTTTTCACACAGACTACTTTCCTGTAAATGGTGTTTTAGCAATTATCTTATCAGTTCCTTCTAGCTCAGCAGTGATTTATGCAATTCCCCCAATGTAGTTAAGCTGGTGTTAGATTATATCCATTGAAATGAACATAGCAGTTGCATTAAATAGCTCATTTACTTTTCAGTGAGTCACAGGAAATACTTACCCCAGTTTACCTTGTACTAGCAAAAGCTTTGTATCCAAAGTTTAAAAAAAAAAGTAGGATCTAATCAAAAGCTTGCTGAAGTTCTTTAAGTCTTTCCACTCACTGCATATGTATAATATATATGTAATATGTACATGCACTCTCCTGGAATTTTTCCCATCTGCAGTAACCCTTGCAATTTTTTAGCATCTCTCTCTCACTGGAGTTCAGATCCCTTCACAGAGCTCGGCTGACAGCTCAAGGTACAAGAGCTGTTAATGTCCCTCTCTGCTCAGGGCTGCACCTGAGCAAATGAAGTCCAGAGGGGTCTGTCAAAGTAGCCTTGGCTGGAGGCAAACTTGGCAACCTTCCTAGTGTTACACAGTGCCTTAGCAAGACCCCGGACAAAGCAGAGGGAAATGCAGGTGCTGTTTGCTTAGAGCAAAATTGCACACATTCTGTGGAAAAGCATGAGGGAAGCATGGAAGTATTGAATGCCAAGGCCATGCCTTTGTCTTGCCAGCCACTGTGTATATCAGCCACCCTTATATATGTGACTCCACTGAGAGAGGTGAATTCATTGCCCAAAGACGTGCAGGAGCATCAGGAGCAACACTTCTTACAGACCAGAGCCAAAGAAAAAGCTGCCCACAAAAGTTTCTGGAATTTTTGATGAGGAAGTAATTGTGGAACAAATGGCATCATATATGCTGGAAGAAAAATATTACATGCATCTGAACAATCCCTTTCACACAGAAATCTCAAGATGTCATCCCACACATGGATAAATATTTTCTTTATCTGTGGGCAGATGTGAAAATTAATTGCAAAATAGTGGTTTCCCACAAGTGACAGTGAGGGTGTGTGGTAGACCTAAACAGAATTATGTTGAACTACTTTTAAAGCAGTTCTTACTGCAAACTGAATGCCATTTATTTCTGTTATATCTTCTGGTTTTGCTTTTTTTTCAGAAATATGCACACTCCCTTTTCACACTGATCAATGCTAACAAGTGAAGATGCACTGAAGTTCCTTATGCAAGAAAATACCAACAAACCTGTATAAAACTGACCTTTAACAAGAAGATTATTTCTGTGCCACCAAGAGTCCACATTTTATCTTCTCCTGCAAAGGGAAACTTCTTTTGCTATGAAGCTTAGGATATAAATGAATTTCTGGAAAACTTGCCCATTTTAGAGGTACCTTCTCAAATAAGTGACACATAAAAATGCTGTCTAATGAATTCTGTGACCTTACACAAGCAAAATAATTAATATTTTTGGAGCATGGATCATGCTCTGTACCATCACAGTCTGGTAGGCAACATCACTATCCCAATATTAAAGTGCTAAGAAATTTCAGGGGGTTATTATAGGACTCAAATTCCCAATACAGGAAAGGGAAGAGTTTGATTACTGTGTACTCAGCATTTCTTGGACCTCAGACTTTGTTCAGGTGTCTCACTCTCAAAATAAAGTCTTAAAAATTATAACTCTGCCTTGAAAATATTGGCTGAATTTTGTAGATGTCCCAGCCAATGACCCAATCAATGGCTCAGCTAAATTCAAAGAGTTTAAAGGTTAAGTTTATTAACAGTTGAAATGTGCAAAATGTATGCTTAAGGCTCAGTTTCTGCAGGCTACTGGCACACTAATGACATACAATGGAGCAAATTATTTGTAAGGCTTATTGCTGGTGGTGAAACTGCTTAGGAATTTTTGAAAAAGCAGTATATAGAGAAAATGATGACACCAGGACAGGTCTGAAAAACTGGAGCTGTTCTTAGACATGTGAATTTAATTTATATACTTAGAAATATCTACATTATTCTCTTCTGGAATGAGGTGTTCACCTTTCAAGTATGATTTTAATCTAGGATTTCCATGTTCAGATAATGAGACATTTTGGGTATATTTTATATTAACATTCATTTTATAAGAAAGACATAATATATAATAGATTTAATAGCCCTGTTCTAAATTATTACAAGCACTATACTAGAGCATGGCCCAGTCCTAAGAGAAAGGCTGAAGACAGAAATATTAATATCTAAATTAAAAAGATGGCATCAAAATTGATTTTATACCTTTATCTCTTCTATTGAATTTCAACACCAGCACATACCCCTCTGCTTTGTCATGGTGTCAGTGGAGTTCTATTTTGACTCTTGAAGTTCCATATGTCTTTCACTCCATATTTGCTGGGAGAGAGCAGCACAGTATTGCTGACAATTCTTTAGAAACCATGCACCTGAGCTACCCCAGATTTCAGCTACATTTGGATCCAGGTCAGAATCATATAACTTGGATGAATCTCTGTTATTGATAAACTCCTCAGAATAATACTGAGAAAGCAAATATTAAGGTTGCACTGAGTACAACAGGTTATGGTAGTCTGTACAGTGTTTGCCTTTTATTTCACTACATGCTTTCAGCTTTCTAAAAATAGGTCTCCCACAGGAAATTCTATAGGATTTATAAATGCCTGAATGCTTTAGAAATACTAATTTGTTTTAAAAGTGCCCCTTTGTGGTAAATAGGTACTACTGTAGTCACTTCTGGTTTATATAGATGAATACTCAAAATCAGTTTATCTAAACACTGAAGAATAAGTGGAGCTGCTCAGGTAGTTCATAGCATAGCAGTTTTTCACTGCTGCTGTTTCCTGGTATTATAGCTGTCAAGCATTGGCATGCAATGTCTTCATCCTGCAGTCACATCAGAAAAGTGATCAGTATCAGAATAAAATCGTGGGCCAACAGCTATATGCAGGCATATAACATCCCCATATACATTCTGCCCATTGTAGAATCAGAAGGGCTGAATCGCTGCCTCTTCCAGTACCACACAGGAACTCCATGTTGCATGAAATTTGTGTAGGTTCAGGAGGGACAGACCAAGTACCTGGAAGGGAGATCCTGGGAGTTACTAAATAAGCCACAAAGTGAATCACTTGATTTCAAGTGACTTCAAAGAAATCAGTTGAGATGCAAATCATAGCTAGGAAAGAATTGCTGCAGGACAGAAAATTGAGTTTGCTTTGACTCATTTTTCAAATGGATCTATTTCTGGCTTTTGAGAGAGAGAGAGAAAAAACTGAGCCACATGGCCCATGGAGTGAATCATTATTTCCTTTCTTATGGAAGCTGCCATATTGCAATACATTAAAGGTATCTCCTCCTGCAACTCCCTGCCTCAAAGCATAGTCCTCCTCATGTCAGAGTTCATCTCTTTCACTTCTGTTGGGATGTGGGTGGGAGGATCTGGGTAGTGCCTGACCAGCTGCAGTTATTGCAACCCAGGAGACACAGGGGTTACAGAGGAAGGTAAGTGCCAGGACACTAGATGGGGAGCCCCAGTTGTCTCCAAGGGTGGTAGCATCTTCAAGCAGTCATTGATTTCTTGCCTGTGGGCTGCTGTGTGTCAGACTGAGGAGATCCTGAAGAAAAAGACAACACAGAAGCATTCTGGATCTTTGGCAGCTAGAATATAGATGAGCAATACCTGGTCTGTACCTCAGTAATCAGCCTGGTGGCAATCCAGAAATGGTCCTACTGAGTGTGGTCACACTGCCTACGCAATGCTCTCCCTCAGCCAGCCCACAGCTTAGATAAAGTGCACTCTTCCTCTCTTTTCTTCACCTTTGTCTTTTGTAAGCCTTTTAGGATGCCTGATCTGCTTGGTTTCCATGAATGAATGCTTTTATTCACATCTTTGGTTAACTTGACATGCATTAAGAGTGATTTCAAGGTGACTGAATAACAACAAAGCATTCTCCACCCAAATACTCAGTGAAAATATAAACCACAGCACCTTAACAGTGCTGTAATATGCACCTCCTGTGCATCAGAGAATAACAGCGTGTTCTTCACAGGGGCCAGGGCATGAAGAAATGCCTAGTGATTATTGAGTAACAGGGAAGGCTCTCTGCCAGGCCCAAGACACTGGGAGCCATGGCTGATTCCAGAGAGCAGTCAAGCCATGTCTTCCAGAGGCTTTTCTGAGAAACGATTCATAACGGCTTCTAATTAGCAGAAATCTGTGTTTGTCCTTGGCTTTAGCAATAAAAGTTACTGTGTTATAAAGACACTTTGTTTTGTGGAGGGCAGGGGGTGAGAAGTAATTTTTATTTTGTTGGTTGTTATTTCTAATCTGGGTATTACAGATTAGGGAACAAGGGACAGGACATTTCAAGCAAGAGTGTTTGTGGAGGCTGGACTGTAATTTTATACTGATTTGGAAAAAGATTCATGTAGAAACCATTGATTTTAGGGGGGGAAAAAAGAAAAAAGAGGTGCCTTTCTATGATGAAGGGCTTTCGACCTGTTTCTTTTTGCATTTGAAGTTCAGTGTATGCATGGGTATTTAGATTTTCCAGGGAGAGCCTCAAGAAATACAAAACTATATACATTCAGCACCCTGAGGATCACAGCGGTAAAACAAGGTTATTCTCTTGGTTTCAGCTCTGTTCTGGGAAAATCTGGGGTACTCTTGAAGCATAAGTACTCTTTGCTGAGACAATTAGGAAAGATGCAGATGAAGAAGGGAGCTAGAAGAAAGGGAAAAGCAGCCAGAAGAGGGACTTCATGGCCATTATATGAGATTTTAGGGACCCAGGGGGTCATTTGACTTTGAAAGATTCTTCCTCTAGACTTTCCAAAAGGGCAGTTTGTGTTAAGCCATATCTTGCAGTCTTTGAAAGTTTATTGAAAAGCATAAAGTAGCAAAAGAGCACCAGATGTCTGCTTCACTATCAAGCTGGAGAATGATGTTCTATTTTCAACATGCTCATCAAGAATGAGTTTTATATTACAGCCAGCCTAAAGAAGCTTTATTTTAAAATATTAAAAAAAAAAAAAAGACTCGCAAGGAAAGGAACGCTGATTTATTCCTGGATGTGGTTGAACTGCTGGAAAACCTGCATTAGATTAACAGACATTAAGAAATTTATCTCAACTGGTTCGTTTTTCTTAGCATCAAATATTTGACTGTAAATAAGTTTTGTAAAGCTGTCTCTGTAAGGATTGCAGACCTCAGCTCTGCCTTTGGTATGGATGGAGGTTATACATCACTTCTGATTTACTCTGCAGCCACAGACTGAACTAAGGGTTTCCTCAGTGCTTTATGCCACTGTTCTCTTTCCTGAGAAATGCAACAGAATAGCACTTAGTTGTTTAGTGTGGATGCTGAGATAGTTAGGTTGAGCAGTCTCAGACCCTTAAAAAAAGGATGTCATGAAAGATCTAATGTATTGGTAATATTTTTGTTGATGTTGAAAATTTGCTTGGATACTACAACAGTGGGCTCTACAGAACATACTCCAGAAAAAGAAAGAAACCAAATATTTGCACATGCTGGAAAGAGAGTGAGTCAGCAATTGAGTGGGAACATTAATCAAAACTCAACAATGAGCAACATTGTGATGAGTCTTGCATCAAGCATGGCATTCACCAAAAATTTCTCCTCAAATTAAGTTTTAAGAAGAGGCTTTATCTGGAAATTCTTCTGCTCAAAAGAAGTGCAAAAAATAGGTGGTGTAAAATTGTTATTATTTTAAACTTCAATTTTATTCAAAGCACTAAAAGGAAAACTCCTTGTTCACTCCTGAGACCTCATTTGGCAACATGTAGGCTATGGAGAGAAGTTAATTAGCTAAAGAGACTCTTGGGCCATGTTATAACTCCTGCCTGGAAAACCGTTGCTCTCTATACGAAAGGAAAGAAGGCAGTGAATGGAATCAGGGAGGGACAAGCCAGGAGAAGTATTTTTTAAAGAATTCCAAGAGTTTAGACTAATCAAACAACTCAGTTTTCATGGTTATCTGGGTAGTCATTTTGATACCCTGCCGCGCTGCACATGCAAAGTATAAAATTAATATGTCTTGTTGATAAAATAACACCATCAGTCACACAGTTGTGTCTCCAAAAGACAGATAAACAACATTGTTCAAAAATTAGCCAGTGTCAGAAATTACGCAGCCTTCTGTATCAATAGCATTCTGGAAGAAGTCCAGACCTGTCAACACGGAAACATGCAATATGATTTAGTAACTTCAGCAAAAAAAGTTTGTGTCCAGCCCATCCTTAGTGAAGATGGAAAACTGTTGGTGTTCCCACACAGAATATAACGTTTCATTTGCATGTGATTTTATCCTGAAAACACGTATTGTTATTGTGAAATCTATTAGCAAATGTTTGCTAAAGAGGGCGAACATTGTTAAAATTTTTACTGTTTACTCCCTGAAAATTTCTGGACAATGGTCCTGCTTGACTGACCCAATCTCCTTCTATGACAAAGTGACCTGCTTAGCAGAGAGGGAAGAGGCTATATATGTTGTCTGCCTGGACTTTAGTAAAGCCTTTGAAACCATTTCCCACAGCATCATTCTCCTGAAGAAACTGGCTGTTCATGGCCTGGATGGGTGTGCTCTTGGCTGGGTGAAAAACTGGCTGGATGGCTGGATCCAGAGAGTGGTGGGGAATGGACCTAATCCAGCTGGTGGCTGGGCGCTAGCAGTGCTCCCCAGGGCTCAGGACTGGGGCCTGTCCTGTTTAATGTCTTTAAAAGGATCTGGATGAGGGGACCAAGGGCATCCTCAGTCAGTTTGTAGGATGACACCAAGCTGGTGGTGTGTGTTGATCTGCTGGAGGGCAGAAAGGCTCTGCAGAGGGACCTGGACAGGCTGGATTGATGGGCTGAGGCCAATTGTGTGAGGTGCAGCAAGGCCAAGTCCTGAGTCCTGTGCTTGGGTCACAGCAACCCCAGGCACTGCTAAAGGTTGGGGAAAGTGTGGCTGAAAAACTACTCCAGGGAAAAGGACCTGGGGGTGCTGGTGACAGTGGCTGAACATGAGCCATTGTGTGCCAGGTGGCCAAGAAGGCCAATGACATCCTGGCCTTTACCATCAATTGTGGCCAGCAGGATGAGGGCAGTGATTGTCCCCTGTACTCAGCACTGGTGAGGCCACACCTCACATCCTGTGCTCAATTTTGGGCCCCTCATGACAAGAAAGACACTGAGGTGCTAGAGTTTGTCTGGACAAGGGCAATGGAGCTGGGGAAGGGTCTGGAGCACAAGTCCTGTGAGAAGCAGCTGATGGAGCTGGGGGTGTCCAGCCTGGAGAAGGGGGCTGAGATGAGACATTATTGCTCTCTACATCTGCCTGAAAGGAGGTTCTGTCGAGGTGGGGATTGGCCTCTTCTCCCAGGTAGCATGCCATAGAGCAAGAAGAAATGGCCTCAAGTCGTGCCATGGGAGTTTTAGATCAGATATTGGGAAAAATTTCTTCATGGAAATGGTTGTCAAGGATTGGACCAGGCTGTACAGGGTAGTGGTTGAGTCACCATCCCTGGAAGTATTTAAAAGATGTCTAAATGTGACATTTGGGGACATGGTTTAATGGTGGACTTGGCAGTGCTGAGTGCTTGATAATCACACTTTCTTTCAGCAGCTTAAAAGTTAATGTTCTATATTTTAGAAAAAATAAGTTTCTTCCTGTAGAGTGGGCATTGTTTTTGCAGCTTATGGGTGAACATTGCACAAAATCAAGTCAGAAATGGCTCCACAGACATAAAAATTAACTACCACAGCACCCAGTGCTACAGTACTTACAACAATGTTGGACCTAGAAGTATTAGTTTATCTGGGGCCATCTCAGTCTTTTTTTTACTTAATTAATTAACCTAAACCCAAATAAAGTGCTTCATCTGAATTAGTATATTGTATCTGATCAAATGTCACTACCGGTGCCTTATACATAACAAGAAATAAATGGACTTCAATTCCAAAATGAATTGTGATTGAACATTTCATGTATAGGAAGAAAAAAGTTGGGAAATAATTCCCATTTCCTATATTTGTTTAGCATCCTTCGGAAGCTGCAGCTATGTGGTAATGATATAAAGTGAATATAGAACCATCCTATATTCCTGCCAAGCTTGTTCATTAGATAACATTTGGAGAAATACTTCATTATAATAAGGAGATTTTTGCCCTGGCGCCTCTCTTTCACACACATTTCCAAACACAAGACAGACATAAAATTTTTTGTTTGGTTGGTTTTGCTTTTGTTTTTATTTTAGTTTGGGTTTTCTTGTTTGTTTTGAGGTTTTTGGTTGTTTGGGTTGGTTTTGTTTTGGTTTTGGTTTTTGTTTGATTAATTTTTGTTTGGAAGCATGAAGTAGTTTTTTATTGTTGTGTTGTGTTTTGGTCTGGTTTTGATAGGCTATGTTTGGCTGTTCCTTATTTTCATCAAAATCAGAGCAGCCAAAATGACTTGTTCAAACTTGTAAATTGAACACTACAGCACAGACAGTTTTTGATGTCTTGTTACTTTTGATCTAAAAGAAGAGATAAGAGGCTTGTTAGAGTGTAAATCACATGTCACCAACATGTTTCAAGCATCTGAAATGCAGATCTCCAAGTTATCTATACCCCCATCTCCAGGAGAAAACCATCAGAGGCTGCAGGGTGTTTTCCATGTTTTCCTGGGGATTCCATCCTGTTGCCCCCAGCACTCACCCACACTGGGTCACTGCCATGCCCGGGAGCCACAGGCAGCTTGTGCTTGGGACTCATGAGCAAAGCCTCCTTTCCCCTCGGGTTCTGGGGTACGTGGAGTTCTCACAGGGATTTCTGATGCACAGCTAAGAAGGGACAGTTGATTCTGATGAATTTAATCTCCTCCGTTACCTACTCTCCTCTGCATCATCAGAGGGGGACCCTGGTGATCTCTGGAAGTCTGCTTTGCAAATTTCAACAAATTTGATACAGGTCATTTTCTTACAGTAGAAGGGAAAGGAAAGGAAGGAAAGGAAAGGAAAGGGGAAAGGAAAGGAAAGGAAAGGAAAGGAAAGGAAAGGAAAGGAAAGGAAAGGAAAGGAAAGGAAAGGAAAGGAAAGGAAAGAGGAAAGGAAAGGAAAGGAAAGGAAAGGAAAGGAAAGGAAAGGAAAGGAAAGGAAAGGAAAGGAAAGGAAAGGAAAGGAAAGGAAAGGAAAGAAGGAAAGGAAAGGAAAGGAAAGGAAAGGAAAGGAAAGGAAAGGAAAGGAAAGGAAAGGAAAGGAAAGGAAAGGAAAGGAAAGGAAAGGAAAGGAAAGGAAAGGAAAGGAAAGGAAAGGAAAGGAAAGGAAAGGAAAGGAAAGGGAAAAATAATAACACAGAAGGCTGGCTGTGAACATGTGACTCCAGAAAAGCCCAGTTAGTTTTGCTGCTATTAATGGGCTTTGAACCCTATGGGACTGGAACATCAACAGCCAAATAATTTTGTGAAGTGCAGCTTTAACAAGAGGTTAATATTGCAAAGGCTTTAGAGGGTATAGGGGGAAAATAAGAGATCTGGAAAATAAGAGTGACACTGTTCAAAGTTGTTTGTTCCACCAACTGTTTTATTTTGCCCAAGGAACTCTCCAAATATCTCAGCCTTGGCTAGTAAAAGTAGCTGCTAAAAAATATTAGCAGAGCTGTGGGGAACAATGAACCAGAGCCTTTTGGCACAGCAGAGAATGGATGGCATTCTGAGATGTGTTTTCTGCTTCACTTTATGGAGTTCATCACTATGGTAGTTCTGCTTGTTGATATTGGTAAAGGGTGGCTGCTCTGATCAGGGAATGGCCTGTATTCAGTAATTTGTGCTGTGCCTTCCAGTGAGAGAACACAGCGAACTAAAAGGAGAGCAATAAAACAGTGGAAAACATAAATCCCATGTAAAGGGAAAAAAAAAATCCACAAATTTTTCAGTGCATGAGGAAGGAGTAGAAAAAGCCCATATTCTCACCAGGACAGATACCTGTTTATGTGGATTATTATCAAAGCAGGATATAAACTTCAAAAAGAAACTGCAAACAGCTTTTAGCAATGGCAAAATCAGATCTATTATCTTTAGATATAGCTAGTATCTTGCTTCTTCATCATAGGTGCTACTACATTTTTGTTTTGATCTTCTGAAAATATGGATGAAAGGTACTGATTCTGGTACTGCTTCTTTCCAGCCTTTTTCAGGCATTTGTAGATGTGAAACTCTGATAGCCTAAAGTTATATTGAAGGTTTATGGAGCAGAAATAACCAAGAAGCTAAGAGGACTTTCCTCTGTGGTAACCCAGATATTAAAATGGAATGATTTAGACTATTTGTGAGTGGAATGTGCCTTCTGCCACAAGCCAATATGCATTAGCATGCTCAAAAAGCACTGACAAAACTTTTGCTGCTATTGCTAAAGTCCAGGAGCATTTGGATCCTCAGATTAGAACTACCACAGACTTCTCAGTATCTCTGTAAATGCATCTTTCTGGCACTCATGCTTTGTCCATGCTCTGGATTACAATGCCAAATGTGACAATTGAAAAAATTTTGTAATGTTTCCAAAATGCCAAGTTCTGTCTTTTTTTAGTTGCATGACAAATGTAAAAACTAGGCAATCCTATAAATAATTGCATGCAAGGCTTTTCCGCGCCAATCTCATAAGCCCTGTTGTAAGTATCCTCCCAGGATTTTTCTTTCCACACTTGCCTTCTCCATTAATTCACAAATTCATAAACAGCAGGGATGAAAGGACTGTGAAGAAATCATGTGGTGTACTTTGGCCCTAAGCAATATCAAATACACCTAAATCATTCTAAATGGATGTTTGTCTGACATCTGTTGTAGATTTTTATACTATCCAAGCAAAATATTCCAGTTCTTCCGTGTTCTATTAGATTCTCAATGTCTCTAACTTATGCTTTCATCTCTGAAAGTCCATTGCTCTTGCATAGAAAAATGTGTAGAAGATGCTATGGAATTTTTCTTTTTTATATTTAGATATTTTTATATTGTGTATCCCATCTCCCCCTCTCTAAACTGAGTCTTTTTCTCCTCTGTATGTCTCCTAGAGTTCATCTAATCCAGCTGCCAAACCAAGGAAGGCTTTCCTATATTTGTCATTTGTGTGTATCTGATCAGTGTTTGTCTGTTTTCTTAATAGTACAGCTTTCATGTCAAGTGAAGTAATAGTTGTATACATTTTGGTTTATGTCTGTTCTTTCCCTAGTAATGTACCTTCTGACTTACCCAATGTCCAGTAAACGCTCCCTAAATCTGTAGTGGAATATCTGCCCACATGCTTCTCAGTGTGTTTTATGTAAGGAGGTGTGAAGTTCCTTTATGACCAAATAAGATAAACAACGGGTGCCAATCACTTTTAATGTCATTTATAAACACCTCCAAAGTGAACTTGATCTTTTATCTAGGGCCCACTTCAGAAGCCATTCAGACTGTGTATTTCCCTCTCTCACAGAGCTCTGTGACACTACACTGTGTTAAAGAAAAGTGAGTTTTACCTTTAGGGATACAAACACAATTTCAATGCTTTTGAAAAGACTCCACAAAGAATTTCGCTGTAATTTGTGATGATGGAAAAAGCATGATAGTGATATGTGACATACATGATGCCTTTTGTAGGATGGAGCTGATAGAAGGCTTTGCCACTCTTCTTACATACGCAGCCCTAAAACAGAGACATTCGCACAATATTTCATTCCTAAAAACCGCTTAGCACCTCCAGTGCCTTTCTGGTAAGTGGGGATAATTAATAAAGTATAATGGCATGGCCATACACTGTCCTCTGGCAAGCAGTTGTAAGAAAATAAGCATTGTTTTTAATATTGAGTCATCCACAGTAATAAACCATAAAATAATACAAACTAGAGAGGGAAAAGATCGATTAAGTCATCAACTCCATCTCCTGCCAAGGCAGGCTTCTTTTCTGCTATATATTATTAAGTGCTTTGTCCAGCCTAGTTTTAAATTATTCAAGCAAATTGATTTCCGCTATTTCCTTTGGGAGACTACTCTCCAATTCAATTCAGATGTATGTTTATTTATTCCTTGCTTTATAAATAAAATGCTCTTTGCCTATCTTCACTACATTAAACACTTCTTTTCAAATTATTTTTTTTGGTTTTAACTTTATTTTATTCCTATTGGAACTGAGATGTAAAATTAGGGATGTAGAGGACTGTGGATGAAACAAAGACACTAAGTTCTCCTGGAAAAGTAAATAAAGGTAAGGTGTTTTCTTTGGGTTTGTTTGTTTAATCTCACATTATATCTTCATACATCTCACAAACCAAAGCCAAATAAAGTAGCAGCCTTTGCTCATTGCTGAAAAACTTCTCATCCTGCCAGTAACCATCCTGTGGCAGTAAAGACCTCAAGCAGCAGTAGGGGAGATATTTTGGGAGCATGCAAGAGACAGGGAGGCAGGAGGGCAGAGAGGGATAGCTGCCCAGCACCCTGACAAGTGAGCACACTGCCCATGGACTGTCCTCGGCAGCAGCAGCTTGCTGCAGAGCTGCCCATGTGGTGGTGCAGTTCTGACTCAAGTATGCCAAGAGTTTCTAAATTCTTGGGCTTCTCAGAAATGGAGCATCAGCTCTGGAAAGCCCTGCAGAGCTCACTGGGTCCTGTGGATTGCTGGGCGAGGTGTTGTAAGGGGAACAACCAAGCACTAAATGTGCAGGACGGCAGAAAACACAGGTAAATGATTACAAGGCATGTGCATGGCATTAAAAGATAAATAGCAAAGAAAGAAATTCTTAATCCCAGTTGTTCATCTGTGCCTTGTCAAGTGTTCCAGCAAGCTCGTCCCCGGCCCCATGCTCTGGTACACTTTACAAGAAGTTTTCAGGTAATGGGAGTTTAAAAATTAACTGGTGCACCTTGTGCTGCACGCTCATGAGCCAGGGCCCTTTGAAGTGGGTAGAAACATCCCCACATTTTCAAAGGGCTTTGAAGCTGGCCCTGGGCACACAGAGACAGTGGTTAATTTTACACTCGGCTGCAGAGGCGCCCTGCAAGAGTGATGTGGTGGCTGGGACAGCGACAGGCGTCACCCCTGTCGCCCCAGCGGGGAAAGGCTGCTGGGGACACGGCAGGGGCAGAGCCTGGGTGTGGATATCGGGCAGCCAGCACAGCACAGCACCCATCCTGCAGCCGTGCCTCTTGCAGGCACCTACCTCCTGCTAGCCAGATTAAGGCAACGCACAAGGACACAGGAAGAATAATCCACCCTTCCTCTAAGCAGGTACAAATGCTGACCATTGGGATAGGCAGCAACTGCAGACAACTTCCCTGGGAAGCCACCTGCAGTTGGCAATGAGAACGGAGGGCAAGTTTAGTGTGGAATAGCTGAAAAGACTGTGAATACTCAGAAACACTCTGAAGGGTAGACCAGAACTGGAGCAAAGAGGACACAGCGTGGCATCAGATTGCTTCTCCCTGCAACCACAAAAGGAAATGAAGGTTCCCTTTGAGCAATCATACAGAAAACCCTGAGGTCTGGCAGCAGTCAACAGCAGCAGCTCCTTTATCCAGATCTCCTTTTCCCATATTCTGACAAAAGGAGAAGGGATCAACCCATGGCTGGTGGCACAAAGTCTTGCTCCTGAGTACCCAGAGGGCACTGCAGAGGGAGAAGGCAGTTTCACAGCCAGCACTGAGACCCAGAAAGGAATCACCCAGCATGGCTGTCAGACTGGCACATCCTCCTGCCAGAGCAGCTCCTGCCTCGCTCAGCAGCTCCTGCTGGGCACAAGCTGGGGAGCCTACCGATTGCTGAGACACCCCAACCTCCCCCCGTGCCTCCTGGGGAGTAGGGCAGCAAGGGCTCCTTCCAGCCTGGATCACTTGGGCCTCCCTCCCCATGTTGCTGTCTCAGCCCCAGCCCTGTGTCCTTGGGGTGGCCTCACTCCAACACGGTGTCACTGCCCAGATGCACTATGCCATCCCTAAGGCACTGATGAGGGACTAACCAAGGCCAGGGAGCAAAACCTCAGCTTCACCGTATGGAGATTGTATTTGGACTCCATTGATAGAAAGGATTCCCTGTGAACTCCTCCTGGTCCCCCTTGTGAACTCCTCCTGGTCCCCTTGCACAGCAACAAGGCTGCCCCAGAGTCTGAGCACACCCACCTTGAGACTCAGAGCTTTTTGTAAGCTGTTTTTCTTCATTTTGAATCACTCACAGTGTTATAAGAAGGATATTTGAATTGTGTTGTGTCGTTGCTAGTGTCTGATTGTACTCCTTAGAATAGTTTTAGAAGAAAAAAACAGTAAGAAATGACAGCATATTAAAAAAATTGATTTATAGCATAAAATTTAAAGACACATGAAGTATTATGCCATATATCTTCAAAATATTGGTGTGTGTGTTACAAGTTTCCAGTTGGTAAAAAACCACAGATATTTCTAAGGGACTCAGTAATTTTTCCAATTTTGTGCCTGAGCACATTAATCACACTGGTGGGTTTTATTCAAAAAATATCTTCTTCTTCTAACCATAGAAGCTCTATTTAGCATTTCCCATCTGGATCTACACAATTTGGTGTGAGATTCTACGAGGACAGTCACCATTTCTGGCACACCACAGGAACAGCTGCATTTCAACAACCCAGTCTGGGATTCAGGCAAGTAAAATTCCCTGAACAGGGCGTTGCCCACTCCAGCACCTGAGCTGAAGATTAATAAACACTTCAGGATGTTTTAACTTTAGTTGTTTCTTGCTTCCTTGGCAACAATTTTAACTCCATTCATGTGAGAAGCACACAGAATAATATAAAGTGGTGGAAAAAATTATTTGGTGAACTAAGAAGGGGACTGGAAATAAGAGCTATATAGAAAGCTCACACATGATGTAAAAATTTCCATTATTAACAAATATATTCAAAGCAGCTCCTCAGAAATAGTTTGAGACTAGCTCCTCCTGTCCTGGGAGAGGAGGATGGACCACAGTGGTGCCTTCTTGGCACCTTGGACTCTCTGTGGGGCACACAACCTGGGAGCAGAACAGTGTTCAAGTGAGGGAGAGTTTACAGTGGCTGATGGGTCTTAACAAAAGGAGTAGAATATTTTGCAAAACATGTTTGTTTCTACTTGATCATTAAAATTCTCTACTCACACGTGTTTTGCTCAACTCAAATATGTTTAACCACTTCACCAAAAGAATTACATTAAATATGTTCTGGGTTTGTTAGTGATTTTATATTACTGACAGGCTATTCATAACTTGCTTTGCATTTTAAATATGTAAAGTAGGCACTCCTTAGATGATATAAAAGCCATTTTCAGCTACCAGTTGAAAAAGAGGTCATATTTGTGGTACTGTGTTTTCAAAGAAGAAAACTTTTAGTTCCATATAGTCAAAGATGTTCATTACTTTGTCTTTTATAGCTGGATAAATATTTAGACTTATTGTAATTGAAGACTTACCTCACAGTATCATCCCCATGACTCTGTGTGACACCTTTATATCAGCTTCATTGATTTCCTGTGCTGTACAAATGTGGGAAGTAGTCTTTTATTTTTTATGTTGGTTTATACTTAAGCTAGGCTATTGGTTGAAGAAAAATGTTGCAATTTCATTCCTTACATGCATATTAGGACTGTGAAAACTAGTTTTGGAAGCCATTTGCACTTTCCTTGATATTAAAAAGAAAAAGAAGAGAAGAGGAGAGGAGAGGAGAGGAGAGGAGAGGAGAGGAGAGGAGAGGAGAGGAGAGGAGAGGAGAGGAGAGGAGAGGAGAGGAGCTTTTTTACCCTTGACTGGAGTCTGCCACATTGCTGAGTAACACCTGCCCCTGGCACAGGAAGTGGTTTTTTGTGGAGTAATATTTAATATAATCATTACAAAATCCAGCTCTGAGGGAGGTAAGGGTGTACAGTGACTTGGCCTGTTGCTTTAAGGTATTACTGCACATCACTACATGCTCTTTGGGACTGAAGGGCAATGTCTGTGCTGTGCCACACTGTATAGACCAAAATCCTCAGAACTAGCTCCCAGCATTTCTAATGCAGGATGTGGCATCATAAGCTCCATAAAGCTCTGTAGCTTGCACCATTGCCCCTGAGCTAAATTAGCCCTACTTAGCACAGCTAATTAACCTGAATCCACACTGACACAATACTGGCTTTGGTCCCAAAGCCAGCTGGGTTGCTGCTGGCCTGAGGATGACCAACATGCTCCATTATAGAGTTTATATGGACCTGGATGTGGATGTTTTCAGATGTGAATATCTGAATCCAGTGCCAGAGGGATTTAGCTGGTAGGCTGGGAGATGGAGTTATGGGGTTCCCTTCAGGCCAGGGGCAGCTGTAGGCTGGGATACCAGACAAAGGCAAATATTTGCAATGCTATATCCAGTCACAATAAAAACAATTATTTTTTTTCCTGCAAATTGATTTATATTCACCTGGCCAAATGCTTTTGTGGAGAGTAAAACAGCTCAAATGCATTGGCCAATGGCTCTGTCCAACCCAGCACTGCACTGACACCAGAGGACTTTCTGTCAGGGTCAGGGGACAATGGAACTGCTGTTTGAGCAGGAGGGCACAGCCCCAGATGGGAACTGAGTACCACCTACAGGCTAACACACCTCTTTCCCTTCCACTAGTCCTCCTGAGTGGGGCAGCACTAGTCCCAGACTATCCAGAAGAAGACAAACCCAGACCAGTGGCTTACTTGTGTAGTCCAAGGCCAGCCTCATCTGCTAAGTTACACATGTGTAAGAATGCAGTTAAAGAAAATATACATATTTTGTACCTGGAAGAGAGATGCAAATAATTTTAAATGGAAAACATGGGCTGGTAGATTCCACTAAAGAAAGAGGCTTTTCCTTAACAGGAAAGTTTCCAGTTAAGTATAATTCCACCCTCTTTTGTTTATTAAACAGCTTTTTCAGTGATTTTGCAGAGATGATTTATGTTCTAAAATATCTTGCTCTCCTTTAACCTCCATTGTAGTCAAATTTGAGACCTCATATTTTGCTATAGCAACAGTTTGCTTTCAGAAAAACAAAATTTCTCAGGGATATTTCACTTCCCTACAGAATTAAAGATTTGGTAAAAACTGAAACAGGGACATCTGAAATCACAGGTTAGGGAATAGAGCAGCATGATGTACTGCAAACTTCTTATTCCAGAGTATTGCCAACTGTCACAATTATTTAATATCTAAAGTTCCCAACACTTGGCATCCTTCTGGTTGAACTTTTTTTTATTATTATTTTTAAAAATAAATCAAAAAACAGTTTGAGGAGAAAATAAATAGATGATCTTTTGTAATGGAATTTGCTGTTTATAGGGAAATATTTGCCTTATTAAACTACCTGAACAAGCAACTTGGAAGTACTAGTACGTAATGATGACCACTAAATAAATAATATAATATAAATGTGTTTGAAAAACTGAGGGCCTCACTGGGAAGTTGATGTATGATATGAGAGAAGCTGTTATAATGAATTCCAGTGGTTTGTACAAAAACACACAACTGGAAACATGATCCATGCATAGAAAATACTTGATATATTACTTATTGAGAGTTACTGGGTGTCACGCACATAAAGTGCATGCCACAGAGTTGAGTACCTCACCCTTAGGCACCTTTCTCACCCAACAAATAAACATTGTCTCTGTATCACCTAGCGACACCTTTTTTTCCCCGTAATTACAAATAATCCGTAAACTGAGCACAGTATTGCTGTTAGAAAGCTGGAGTGTATAGATTCACCTTTCAGACACTGATACACAGAACAAAGCACATTTTGGATCTTGACTATAATATGCCAGCTGGTAATGAGTTTTAAGAAGCCAGCAGTGAAAAAGCCTTGCCTGAGAAACTGTAGACTGTGAGTGCCAGAGCTACTGCTGAGGATGAGACACAGTAGCAAGAATGGAGCAAACATTGGCAGAACAAGAAGCTCACCCAGTGTCTTCACAGACCCCTGTCAGACAGAGGAGGAACAGTCAGTCCTAGCTGGAATCCCAGTTAAAAGCACCATGGTGGTGATGACTCATTGCTATGATATTAAAACGTCCAGAACCATGTTTTAGGAAAAAAAAAAAAAAAAGCATAGCTAATAATAGCCATGAGTATCTATATATGCATCTACCCATATGTATGCTAGGTTTCATATGAGCATTGCGAACAATTCTGTCATATTTTAAAAAGTAAGGAATCACAGAAACTCAGAGAATTCAGTCTCTGATAGACTTCAGATACATTTTATCCCAGTATGCATAGGCACTGTCAACAATCCTGTATTTAGTTGCATTTGCACATTGGTTAGTAGCTTTGTTTTGGATTACATGTGTTCTGCGGTTTGCTGACTGACAGTGTATTCTCTAACTTCAAAACCAAGTCCAAAAAAAATAGATCATTTAAGCCCCATGCTCCAGGCTGTCAAACAGCCTCCAAACTGCCATAGACTCTCCTTTCTAGTAAGGCCAGGGAAAAGCCTTTTCATAATCTGGGTCACGATGGAGTTTTATGGTTTTGAGAAAAGTTCCTGGCTTCCAGAACAAAATGCATCTTTAAACTTTCTAACAATACAGCATATGTAAATGAGATATCTTTCTTCAAGCTCTCCTCTTCTGTTTCATTCTTTCTTCTGTGTTTCTTTTCATGAGTTATATATATCACTTATTTAATTTATGTTTTCTATATAAAAAGGATCTGGGCAATAAAACTTTGGTATTTAGTCATCTCAATTCTTCCTCTTTCTGGTTTTGACTACATTCTTTTCTCTGCTGGAAAAGATAAAGATGAGCAGATCTCCAAAGCCAAGTAATATTTATTTTTCCTTCATTATTCTCACATTTTAAGAAATGCAATCAACTGTGGAGGAAAGTGTAGCAGTTAGAAGAGCCGGTGAGGCCCATCTGCCCATGTGGTACTAGAGGGAGGTGTTAAGTGGAAAAAACAAGATGTTGCCAAAAACTCTGTCAAATGTAGAGACAGAGCCAGGCTGTGACACAGAAGAGATTGAAGCCTCCCACAACAAAATGTGGGATTTTTCAAGCTGGGATGGACAGTGAAAGGAGGGAGATGAAGCAGGTAGCTTCGCTCCAGACAGAAGGGATGGGATGGCAATAGCGGGGAACAGTGCTTTTGGAAATGTATGGGGATTTTCTAGGGGTTTTCTTGGGGTTTGTCTTTAATTTTACTTAAGCTGTTCTACCAAAACACCTTCTGCACAGCCCCAGAGAAGACAGAGTAGTTAGTGTGAATCAACAGTGAATATCTTGACAAAGTTTCTTTGTTGGCAACTCAGACCAATTTCACTCAGCTCTTCCTAAGTATGGAAAATTTTCAAAGCCTCTATCTACTGACATACATACATATATATGCACACACCTTTTCTACCTCACTCTCTTCTGGACTTCTTTACTAACATATCTTTCCTCTTCTCTCTGAACTGCCCTTTAATCTTCCATTCTTCTTTTCTCCTGACATTTTCCCATGTCAATCTTCTGACAAGCAGACTTCATTCACAAATCTGAGATCCTCTTCATAGATGACACCTTGATGTAAATAACTTTGAAGATGAGAGACAAGAAAAATCAAGACTCAAGTTTGAAAAGAGAGCTGCCAGCACTCCTCCCATGAATTTTCCTGTCACAGCAGTTATGATAGGAGTGATGCAGCAGGATGTTTTTCCTGGTGGTTTCGTAGGAACTCAAACCAGACTTTTACTATAATGGTTGTTCTCTGACCTAGAATTTATGCACCCCTGGATCTTCCCTGGATTATGCTGCCCACAGAGATAGCCCAAGCTTTTGCTTTGTTCTTTTTCTGCTGTTCAAAGAGTGGGTTTGCCTTCTCTTATTTTCAAAATAGTGTAGGATTCCCTTACTACCAGTCCAACTGATGGGATTTTTTTTTCATTTGCAATGAAAAGTCCTAGAGACTTAACATTCCTACTTTAATTTCAAACCCACAATATTAAATTGGCTTTGATGTTAGGCAGGGAGAGTCTGCCCAGCCAACTGTAAATACATGTAAAATGCTTACATTTATTCCATTACAGCACACATTTGTTATTATATTTAATCATTAATAAAGTTACATTAAAAGGCTTGTAAGAGTGAGACAGAAACTTCCCACAGAAGGAAAATATTGAGTAAGTATTTCTGCTGTCTTTAATTCCTTTTGTCTAGACATCACAACAGCCGTTAGGCTTATCCTGCCAATGTCAATATAGTCCCTTGAGGATACGTGGTAAATTAACAAATTTAGCAATAAAAGTAATGGGCTGAGAATTACTAACTATAGCATTAATACAGCATATATTAATGAAATACACACACACACACACATGCATACAAATATAGGTCCTTGCAGGCACATAAATGCATATGTATTACTTCTGAGCCAAATTCTCCAGCTCATACCATAGCAAGCCTGTTTTTTCCATGTTGATTTTTACATGCAGTTTTTCATGGCAGATGGATGTGACAGTTAGGCCATAAAAATGGCAGTGAATGAGAATAACAACATGTATGTTTAGTGCCAGATCTATGCACCTCCATAAAAGTGCCCACACACACTGCCACAGCCACCCTCCTCTGAGGTGAGTGACCCCCTAACTCACAGTGGGTACCTGTGTGAAGGTACCCCCCATGTTCATATTTTTGCCTGCTGTTCCACCTCTATCTGAGCTCAGGTGGCCACTAATCCCAGATGTCCTCCTTGCAGATGGAGCAGAGCAGCACAGGAAGAGCCCCCTGCCATTTCTGCAGGGCTGGCAGTGATGTGACAGGACATTCAGATGAGTCCCTCAGCATTTTAGGACCACAGGATGCTGGTAGCTCTGGTGGGGTTACCCAGATCCCCCTCCACAGCTGCTTCTGCAAGCAGGCAGGAACCAAAGAGCCTCTCTGAATCCTTCAGTACTGGGTGGATGAAATGAGGAATTGCACCATTTTAAATGGAACCTTTTCCTTTTAGAAACAGGACAGAGGCTCTAACTTCACCAGGAGATACATGGAAAAGATGGGGGTGGGGATGGGACACACAGTCATTCCAGCAGAGGTTCCATCTTCAATTAGGAAAAAAAATTATCATGAGAACAATCCATCGCTGGAACAGCCTCCCCAGGGACCTGGTGAAGTACCCATCAACGGAGGGCTTTAACATGCCAAGTGGATAGGGTGCTAGATAATCTCATCTGGGCTCCCTCTCCAATGAAAGGTTGGGCCAGATGGTCTTTCAAGATCCTTTTTAGCCTGGGCTGTGCAGTAGTTCTGCAGTTTGGATGGAAATTGCTTGAGTTCTCCTAACGCTTCCAGAAGATCTGGGAGTCACACGGCCAGAAAGAGCTTTTCATGAGCAACTTTAACTATGACACCCTTCTAAACCAAAATGCACTAAGAGAAGAAGAAAAACTCAGTTCTTCCACATCTGTGCAATAGGCAAAACCATATTCACAGATTTTAGCAGTCCCTGTAGCTGGTGAGTGGATTGGAAAAAAAAGGCCAAACTCATCTGCAGTGACACCTTTCCCTTGGTTCTTTATTGATCCAACTGAACAAAATAATCTGAGGGAGGAGAACACAATAATGTTCTCCTGATACACAAACTCCTCCTTTTCTATAGGAGCCCTAAGCAACCTTTTTCCCCAGCTCCATCTCCTTTGACACAGAGCACATAGCAACTCAGCATCCTTGCAGCAACTTGAATCACACTTCACATCCATCTCATTGTTGCTGGGTGGTATCTGCCCGTCTAAACATTACCAAGGTCAAAACTGAATAATAGACTTCTAAAATATTTTTTTCCTCTTTAAAAAAAGAAATCTCCACCTTTTCATAGACAGCATCCCACACTATACATTTCTTGAAATTGTTAATAATATCAAATATAGAAGCAATAATGAAGATAGTTATGACTTTTATTTTTTGTGAGTTTTCAGTGAGATTGTACTTCTCTTAAAATAAAGCAATGCTATATTTATCCTACATTATTATTCAAACACCCCCATTGAATATTATAGTAAATTCCAGGTTATAAAAGTATTGCACAGATGTCAGTACTAGATGAATATTATCCACACCAACAAACTCAGATTATGTCTTCACATACCTCTCCAAAAGACAGTGAGGTTTCATCAAGTTTAATTGAGGTTCAGTTTGTTATTAGGGAGATAAACTTGAGATTTTCTTGAAAGAATGGCTATAGATTATAGTCTCCACAGCTTCAAAAATTTAACAATATCTCAGCAGGAAATATAAATGGCCTTAGGATGATATCACACCTTAAGGCTCTTTTTAAATAGAGCAAAACAAGAAAGTTTCACAGTTTTAAGCATGGATGCTGTCATTAAACTGCTCTGACCAGTCCTGAAAGAGTTCGTAATTTTTTTCTGTTTGTTGGTTGCTGTCACCACAGCAACTAACTGGTTCTGCATGAAGTTACAGTGCAAGCCAGCAAAGCTGTAATGGAATACATTCCTTAGCATGAGTCAACGCCTGCACTGAAGAGAAAGTACACTGTTTTGGAAATAGGCTCTAACATGGTGTGTTGTGGTCAGTCTGGAAATAAGATGTTGTCTGAAATCAGCTTTTTCCCTCCTCCGTGTATTTTTAATCATAAGTACTTCAGTTATGCTTTGTGCTGGATCAGTTTTTCAGTCTGACAGCAGCACTGAGAGGAGAGAGCTGAAGCTGAAGGTGTTTTGTGCCCTGCAGAACACACAGATCTCTATCACTCACAGTGTAGGCTGGCAAATATTTCCTTTGGTGCGGTGATTTCCACACTGTGTCCCACAGACCCCTGAGGATTTGCTGGCTGCTTCTGAAAGGTCTTTCAAATGGGGCTGTAAAACACAGGACTACTGGCATTGTAATTTAAATTCACTACCCCAGGATCTGTCTTTCCCTTGGAAAATTATGGAAGGTCAATAACTCATAAAATGTTGAAATTCACTGATATGTATAAAGGAATAATACCTACTGTGCAAAGTGAGTCTCCTTCAGCCTCTGTAAAACCAGCATAAGAGAAATTCTTATTGCACTGAGAATTATACTGCTGCAGATGCAGAAGGCCAAAACTTTTCACTGGATAAGCTGCTTCTGTTCATGTAGTATAAAAAACATTAGACATCGATTAAAAAAAAATCAAATATATTTTGTCATGTGATTTTCTGGCGAGAATTATGATGCAGTATCAAATAATTAAGTATAAAGGCAAATTCAATGAAAAGTAAATTCAAATTATATTCCAAGCAGCAAATCACAGTAATGATTAAAATTAAGTAAATTATTAACACAGTGTATTTAATAACATGCATTTGAGGTTACCAGTCTGTGAAGGGAGTTGCATGAATTTTAGTTTTCTGTTTTAAAGCAACATTGCATTGTCCAGATTCATAAATCAGCAACCTGAGAACGGATTATTTTTTCACCAGTGTAATTCTCTGGGCAGTCAAAGCTTCTCTGGGCATTTTTTTTCTGAGAACAGAATGAGAGTTTACTTTGCATCATATATATTATGTCATCTGCTTTAAAAAAATATTTCCAGAACTCCAACCATAGGCTGGTAAACCCAAATGTAACCAGTCACATATTTTTTAATAAATGCAACATATTCATTATCAGAAATTTAATAATTATGTCTTCTTGGAATTCCTTTCTGTAATATGATTTAAAGTTACTTTCACTCAACCTTTCCTTAAAGACATTTATTGCAGATGTCTTAAAATTAAGCCATAGCTTCATTAAAATAACTCCAAATGACAAAATACATTTGTTCCCCTAACAGTGAAGCTTATGAAAGGCTTACGTGAGATATCAGAGTTTGATTTAATTGGTCAGGGAATATTTTTGTTCTCAGTTTAAAGTAACTGTTTGATCTCATTTTCTGATGTGCTCCCTCTCCCTAGATATATTTGCACATACGACTATAAATCTTGACAGCTGTGAAGCTTATTTTTATCCTCCCACTAATGGGCAAATTGCAACCACAGAAATCTCATGAATATTTTCAAGCAGACTTGCAGGGGCCACCCTAACAAACTATGATTTATCAACACTTGGGTAGAACAGTTGCTCAGAAAATGAAATGCAATAATGACCTTGCCTTCTCTCTTACAAGAGACAATACATAATGCTAAAGAGTAGAAAAGAATTTGTAATTATTTCTGTCACTTTGATAACTATTAATAATGGTATTGAAATCTGCAAGAACATACACAGGAATAAGAGAGTTCAGCCAATAAAACCTTGTATTCATAGATTAGTAAAATTATTACACCACCAGCCTGATTTCCTGCATAATGTCATCTGGGGAATGGCATCCAGCGATTCATATATTGAGTTTAACAACTTGTGCTCAGCTCTGGAATCACTTCAGACAATTTCAGTTTTAAGATGGAGACCCCCACACTTCTCTTGGTAATTTTAAGTATCATTATTACCACTATTAAATATATGTGATTTTTTTTCTAGTAGCTCAAATTTTCTGGCCATTGTTCTTTTTATTATTTTCTCTATGTGATTTCCTGGGGTGAAAGTATCAAGGATGATATTTTATCTATTAAAAGCTTATTTTGTGCATATAAACAGGTTGTGCTCTTTACATTTATGACTGTAAAGCATTATAACTATTTTGAGACACTTTTGTTTTCACTGTCTGCAAAAGGGTTTCAGAACATTCCACAGTATTCCAGTATCAACACTATAAACAAAGATAAAATAATTTTCCTGATTCTCCACACTATGTCCCATTTTATACAAGTGTGGATTATCATAAATATTTCTTAATGCTTACCTGTATTTCCACAGTGAAGAATGAAACCTTTCTCAAGCCTTCAAGGTCACTGCTTCTAAGTACAGAATTTACAAGAGTAATTATTTTCTACCACTACATTAACAGTACCTCTGAGCATTGACATTGGTTTTGCACATTTCTTCGCTTCTAGGAAGGGGTTTAGAAATCTGGACTCAAAGCTTTGACAAGCTACAAAATACTAGATATATCCCACAGTTCTGCTCACTAATCCAAGATGATGCTCAAGTCTGATCAGTACCAATTTCTGAATTTTCTCTTACAAAAGGCAGGATGTTCCCTGTCCAAAAGGACAGCTGGCTCTTCTGTGTAAAAGAAAGTGAACACTAAATCATAACTAGATGGGAACTCTCCAGTTGTACATAACTTTTTTATTCAGGCAAGAACACCAAACGTTAGATGCTCCTTAGAGAATGTTACTTTGTGCCAATTCATGCATGTAGAAGAAAGAGGACTTCTTGTAGGTGTTGATGAAATCCCTCCTGTTGCAAATTAGACCATATGACACATGAAGAGCTCCCTCCAACCCGATTTGTAAATTATACAGTGCAGGCGACAGAACCAATTCAGGATTTCCTTTCATCTTGTCTCTCTCCTTCCCTGCAACTGTGCAATCACCAGACATACACTTGGTTCTGCTAAAATGAGCAGGCCTGTAATGTGGTCTGCTTTGCTGGATGTAAAGCTTAGCTACTGAAAAAGTATTTCCAGAATTGAGGCCAGTTTGACTAGCAAGTAGAAAAGTTTGCTCTGATTTCCTTTATACTTCTTATCTACCAGAGGCTGGAAATGTAAAGATTTTTTAAAATGGTGTAATCCTCAGAAAAAAATGCTGGTAGCATAGCTTCATCTGATTGGAAAGGCATGAATCAGATATATCTTTAGCTCTTACTTACTGGCCCTCCATGACTGGAATTACTTCAATCCACAAAGCAGCAGCCTAAGCAGACAGGTCCAGATTCCAAAAGGGAGATTTACCAGAATAACAGTGATCTGATGTATTTATTCTGGAGAGGGAAACCTACATGGTGTAAAATGTACTTCAAGAATATCTCTACTGCAAAGTGCAAAATAAAAGCAACAAGTCAGAGAAAAATGTAGACTCTTGCACTGGGCTGCATGGAATAGAGGCTGTTTCAAAAGCAGTAAGTCCAAGGAGCCAAGATTACCTTAGCTCAGCCTTCCATAGATCTATTTTCCATCATAGGTTGGATATGAAGGCTAATTGTAGTAATATTTTTAATTATAACAAAGAATGAACAAGATTTCCATATGCCTGAAAACTAAACCAAGCCTCTGTGCAAATTTCAGCCTGTGCAGCATTTGGCAGGGTCAGAGCAGGAAGAGATGGCAAAATTCCCCTCCTTTTCAGTATGCATTAAAAAACTCCACTTGAGGTATCTGCATTATTTCAGCAATGACCACACCAAAGAAACATAATCTCTGAAATCCATTTGGAGAGCAGTTAAAAGGTTATTGTGAGTTTTGATTGTTTAATAGGAGCTATTGGAAAGGACATGAAAATGTGATTGCAAAAGCTGTTGAAGGACATAAAAAATAGACATCACTGAATTTCTGGATTCACTTTCTGTTTCTGTTTCTCCTTAAGTGAAAGAAAGAAACAAACAAAAAAAAAAAACCTCCCAAAAAAAGACAGTAAAAACCATAATATCCTCTGATATTTTAATGGTTCAAATACACCAATGAGCTGAGGGTGGGGAAGCACTGGGACAGGTTGCCCAAAGAAATTGTGGATGCCACATCCCATGAAATGTTCAAGGCCAGGTTGGATGGGGCTTTGAGCAACCTGGTCTAGTGGAAGGTTCTCTGCCCATAGCAAGGGTTTGGAACTAGATGATCTTTAAGGTCTCTTTCGACCCAAACCATTCCATGATTCTACAATTCCCCCAGCTGACCTCTCTTTGCTCTTAATTTTCATCTAATCCTGGATGCATAGCAGGCATGCATTGCTTTGACACTATGACACTGAAGATACTTGTTTTCATGGTTGAGAAGGTCACTCTAATATTTGCTGGTTTATTCTACTTAGTACAAACTAACATTTAACACCTGCCTTTCTTTTCTATTGCATGTGATTCTTCTCACCTACATATGGCCATTTCAGAGTAAGTACATATTCTAGGACAGTCTTTTCCATAGGTCCATTTATTTTACTGGTTATAATTCTGTAGGATTGTTTACCTCTCTTCAGTGGCTATGAAGTCTAAACAATGAGCTCAGACAGCATGACTCACTTCTATGTCTCACTTCCTATATATGAAACTATGAAGGATGATCCCACCATTTTTCAGGTAAACCTCTGAATCTTTTCATTTGGCTTTATAATTCTGATTTCTCATTTGCATGCCTTTTGTTCTTATTCTTAAATTGTTGTCCATAATTAATTTTGAATTTATTTTGTATTTCATTCCCATTTAAATCTTAGTTCTAGGATGAGCTTCTGTGTGAAATTCCAGGCTGTCCACAGTCTAGAAAAGAACAAATCACTGTTAACCTTTTGTCCTTGGAGGTGTTCTCTGACATCATGCACTGTACACCCTGTACACTACTGTCTGGCAATCTCATGTACATGTTTCTCTTGAGGCACATTTTGTAGGTGTTTCTAATGCTGCATTCTTTGTTTTGCATGACTGACGTGTAATAGAAACCTGTTTTCCCTGTGCTTTTGCTCTGACTTTATGCTTTGTCTTGATGGGACCCTGTTCTTCCTTATTCCTTCTGTTTTTGTCTGCACTGGATTCTTCTTTGAGAAAATTTGTCTACAAAAGTTGGAAAACCCAGTTATTTAATTGATAACATAATGACACCTTCAGACTTCATTTCTCAGAGAGAGATTTTTACTGTTTGTGAACCATTTTATGTACACACACTTGCAAACACAGCTGCTATGCAAAAACGCCCAGGCTAACTCAAACAAGAAAGATAGGGAACCATTTTGTCACATCTGAATTTCTTCTGGCATGTAGATTACTTGATATAACTCAAGCTCAGTATTACTACATGATGATGCTTTTCCAAGACAGATCTTTTTTAAAAATCTATTTAAAATATGGATTCTCTAAATTATTCTTAATGGATCTCCATTTGAGGGAGCAATATAAATCAAGACATGCCAGCATTACCTGCATAAAGTTTCATAACACTTATTCCCACCAGTAAAAGTTCAAAAGCATTCCCCTGAGTGAAATTTGACAGATGTGAAACCACTAAAAGAAAGAACATCTAAAAAAAAGACAGGAACCTCAAAATCAATTTTCATTAATATCAGAGTTTCTCCCCACTCTCTGAAATTTGTGGATTCAGGTATGTTGCCTTTACTTCCCCAGGTACTCATTTCTCCTAGGACTGGTCAAATTAGCATCATGATGGCCTTAATTGCAAAGGGGCTGTTTGCACCCAGATTACTACATGATTATGGTTTTCCGAAACATGCACAGTCACTTTTACATTGCTTTTAATTATGTCAAATTTCAGTTTAACAACGTTAACCGTTCAAATTCATTAAGAACCTAATCAACTGGCTGCCTAGATATTTTTCAAAAAGCCTTCAGGGCAGGCAGACAGATTCACAGCTTTTTGGCATATAAACATCCCACTGATAACAATGCAGCTTTGTGCATGTAAAAAGAGGATGCAAGCCTTTGTTTTCAGATTTAATGTCCTTGCAACAATGGCTTGCAAAGAAGTACTGTCAGAAACTCTCATTTTAAGGTCCTTGAGATTCATTGCATTTTAAGATTGGTGATCTGGTATTACAAAGGGTTACAATTAACTGCAACTTCCCACATGCTGAATGATAGTCTGGTTAACAGTTCCACTCAGTTACAGCAGTTTTCCAGCCATAGAAGAAATAACACCCTTGCAGAAATGAGATCTGGTAAAAAATAATAGCAGAGTAACAGTCTAGATCAGAGAAAGCAGCTGGCAGCCTGTGGGATGATTTTACTCAGCCTCTCACAGTTCAAACTTCTCCTACTGTGGTTACAAATGCTTGGGCTCTTTCTTAGATAAGAAGTAATTCCATCTGAGTTGAGAGAGCAGCACAAATGGGCAGCAGATATGCCCAAAACTGGCATCTGTCCCACTAAACTGTTAAGAAGCCCTGATCTAAGTGTCAGTGAGTCTTAGAAGGCGACAGTGTCTCATTCTGCCTTTCACAGAGAAAATATTTTCTTTTTAAAAACAATAAAATCAGGTCTTTAATATAAAATGCTACAATAATAGCTCAAGTGCTTATTGCAGTGCCATTGTGGGACTTACATTAATTCTAGTATATTAAGAAGAAAATTAATTGCATTTATGAGGGCAGGACAGCATCTTTAGTGTCAAACATTTTATTTGATCCAAGGTACACTGTTCCCTTCAACATGTTTTAGTCCTCCTAATGATACATCTTTTGCTGGCATGGGCAACCTGCAACAGAGGCATGGCTGAATCAAAACTACAGGCACTGGCAGAAATGAAGAACTTATTCCTATCTACTGTCCAGGAAAAGTCAATCTAGAAGCAATTTATTAAGTATTTTATTCCATTTCCTTACTGGAATAATTTATGCTCTTGAACATTCTTTAATGTATGGCTAACAAGAAGACTTTTTAAATATTTCAGTTATAGGTAGGCCAAATGCATAATGTAATTACTAAAATCAGTACCATGTTAAGGCAAACCAGAAAGAAAATCAGTTGAATACAGCTGCCTGAAGCACCACCATTTTATATTTCAAACTCTGGCCTTTCTTCTGCTGTACAAGTGGAAAGAAGTATGCAGGACGAATGAGAGAGTTCTTTAGCTGACTGAATGTGTTCAAAAAAGCTTGGAAGAATAACAGGAAAACTCACACTGGCTCAAATTTCATTTGCTTCTATTTTCTGATCTATTCCTTCAACTAAACTTCTCCTAGAAGAGCTATAAAAAAATCCACACTGGAAATCTACAACATTCATACCACTTTGGGTCAGCCAGCTGGGTCACTTGTCTCAAACACTTTTCCAGCCATTGAGAAATGTTCTCTCACAAATTCTGTTTATCCATCTTTCCAGGTCTTCTCTTCTGCTGTCCAAGTGAATAAAAGGTAAAAATAATATTTTAATATTGTGCATCCCTTGGTTTCATGGCTGCCTACTCCTCACGAGTACCCACGACTACCATCACTGAGTTTTGCCTATTAGAACTCTCTCTGGATAAACATTAGTGCTGGAAATTGACGTGCAGTCATCATGGTTCTGAAATGGGCTTACCCTATTCTTTTTTCCAGCATAGATCTTCAGATTCTTTGAGGTATTGATCAAGCTGAATATCTAAATAGCTGACTATATGTTGCAATTAGAAAGGCTTAAAATCTTTCAGGAGTAAAATTCTGAAGAAGGAAAAAACCATATAAGGTGTATATAAAAAACAAGCAAGTTGTATTTATCCAGCCACCCTGCAATCTTAAAAATGTCTATTCCAGCCTTTGTGGAAACCAGATACTCAGTCTGTGTGTCTACTGAAAAACTGATGCAAATTTAATGCAAGAGAAAAGAACCCATTTCACAGGAGACTAAAACAAATTGCGATGAATTTTGCTGAAAATTACTGTTGGGCAGTATAAAAATGTAACACATTAATTTTCCTTATATGTGTCCATTCCATTCAACTCACACCATGCTCTTCCTCAGCAAAATGTACTTGCTGCAGGTAAAAAAGGCTAGCAGAACTTTACAAGTTTCTTTTATTTGGCTAATAATAGTTGAGTAGCTTGACATATCAGCTTTGTTTGAGGAATAAAAAAAAAATAGCCACCTGCAAAAACAACCGCAAATATCCAAAGAAACATAATTTCAGGTTTGACTACTGAAGTTTCTAATGGAAAAGAAAATTTGCCCTCAATTGCATTATATGGCATCAGCTAGAAAATACTGGATTCTAGCTGGTGAGGGACCTGGGAGAACACTGCTTGTCATATGAAACTGGAGACAGATGATTAAAGTAGAGCAAAGGGATGTGGTACCACACAGTGAAAAGATCCAAGGCGTAATTGTACAAAATTTATGGGACTCTAAAACAGTTGGAGTTAGTCAGACAAGAGTAAATAAATTCTGCCTTATTTGGCAGAGACTGTAAAATTAATGAACACTTAAAAATAGTTCCAAACATGAACTCTTCCCCACGTTTACTCATTGTTGAAGTGCAGCTGAAGTTAATTATGCTTCCAAACTCTGAACATATGATGCACAATCTTCAAATCCTTTAATGATTTGTCTGTTTTCTTTCAAAGTATTATGAGCTTGTATGTTTGACTGCAAATATGCACATATTGATATATTTGAAAGCTAATACTCAGCAGGGTTGATTGAAAACACACAGAAACAATAGGAAGCTTCTAATTGATTTTGATTGAGTCTGGAAAAGGCCAGTAATTAATAATCTGACAACCAGTATGATAAATTGTGTTCTTATCAAGATAGTAGATACACAGACAACCCTTCCTAGCCTGCACCCGCTGCTTTCTAGAGAGACATTTCCCTCTTCCTCCCTCTCCTGTGGCTTTACAACAAATTACTCTTTAGCAAATATTTTGGCAAACAAGTCTATGTTTGCAGCACACCTTCGCCCTCCAGGCAGACTCCTAGGTTTTGCAGGCAAGGTAAACACATCAAGGAGATAGACAGCTGGAACAAAAATCATCTTCATGCAGGGTCAGCTAGAACCATGGGTAAAGCTGAGATTTGCCTAGAACAGCTGCTTGACAGACACAACAAAAATATGGTGGCACTACTGCTTATTTTGCTTGTGCCAGGTCCCTGGAAAGTCCTGCCGTTTGCTGCTGCTGGCAGAGGTGCTTGGGGCTGCAGTGCTGCTCAGGCAGTCACACAAATGTGCTCCCCATTTCCACCCCCTTCCACCCCAGGATCAGGAGCCACAAACACACATCCACACAGCTTCTTCACAGTTTTATAGCTCTCCCCACTCCTTTCTGCCCCTGGCCCACGACACAGCTCCAGATTTTGGTTAGCCAGCTCAGCCTCCCTAAAACTGCTGAGAAGTCTTGGGCCAGTTCTGCCTTTGGCCACTATTTCAGGACTTGGCTGACTGATAGCAAAGCAAAAAAAAATTCTAATATCCAAATGTAAAGCAATAATATAGTTAAAATATTCTGAGTTTTTAGGAAAAAAATTCTATGGAAGAGCCTATTTAATATTACCAAGAGAATAACATTTAGAGAAAAAAGTGCAGCCAGTAGCCATTGCCTTGTAATGCTTGGGACCAGGTGACACTAAACTGAGCTTTAACAAATTTGTACTTAATTTTAAAACCTAGCAACAAAATAATAATATAGGGTACATTCTACTCATGCAGATTACCAGAAGAGATTTAGCAGCTTGGTGAAAGCTAGCCAAGTTCCTTTAACAAATTCTTACATTTAAATGTTTTTCAACCATCCTCAAGAAAAGAAAAAAAATGGCTGGAAGGTTGTCAGGCTGAGGGGACTACTCTTCACTCTCTAAAGTTTGTTTTCTTTTTAATTTGCTTCCACTCCCCAGTCTATTTGAATGCATTTAGACCAGTTTTAGTTGCATAATTGAAGACAACTTTGAATACCCTTAATCACACGGAAGAAAAGAATTTCTGAAAGTGTGAGATTGGCGAGATGAGCGTCATTCCAGAGTCCTCCACAAAGGGGTGAGAGTGTGTCTTAGAATCAAAGCTCAGGAAGCCAAATTAAAGAACATCCTTAATTCTGCAATTTGATTGATCTGCTTTCATAAGCTTTCTCTCCTAGTATTTGCAGGATTTCTGCACATGGATCCAGATGCACACATGCTAAAGCAAGTGGCAGCATATCATCCCAAAATAGAGTAAGGAAGAGATGAACCACAATCTGCTAAGGGTATCAGGATCAGCATGCCTTAGTGCAAAATGGCTTCATATCCTAAGACTTTGGTATGAAATGGTCATGGCTCATCCCTCAGGGTGGGAGTTTATGTGACATGTGACCCTTTCTGTACGCCATAGGAATGGCTTGGATTTTGCAGAGGTTCAAAACACTTTGCAACAAGTACTGCTGTGTTTGTCTAGTGTGGGGAGGAGGGCTGTATAAATTTGATTTCACTCAGATGTATGAGCTTCATTCAAAGCAGATAAACACCAAAATTATTGAAGGACAAATCTAAACTAGGCACTCCTTCCCCCGAGGAAGCCAGGGGACTGGACTGGGTGTGATAGCAACAGAACAGGTACTGAGACATCCCTCTTCTTGTGCTCAGGGAAAGGAAATAAACACCACGGACACAACGGGGGAAGCAATACCAAGTGGTCACACCCATTCTAGTGTAACCAGTTTATTTTCAGTTTGTTCCCTTAATGTTATCCTAACATGACTTTGCCAAGTAACTAGGCAACCTCCAGTGCCCCAGTGCTGAAATGCTTCGCTACTGACTGCAGGGGAAAGTGCAGAGCCACTTCCATCCCAGGAGAAAAGCGCGGGGTCACTTCCATCCCTGGGCTACACTGCCGCCTCACGGCACTTCTGCTACACAGCTCTCGCGTACTCCCTCTAAAACACCAAACAGCCCACAACCAGAGAAGAGTTCACTGATTCTGCTGGTAACACAGTTCTGACAAATTGTGCCTGTTCTAGTCAATTATATTATTAGTAGATATAAGGAAGCACAGAATCTCACATTTAGTTCTAGAGAGACACAAACCTGACAGGAGCAGAGGATCAGAACTCAGTTATTTGTAAAATTGAAAGAGTGGTCAGGAAGACAGGATGTAACTAATTGTTTTATAGCTAGTAGCAAAGAGCAGGACCCAGCAAAGAAAAAGTGAGCAATCAGACTGGCAAAAATCCCACAGGAAAGAACTTGGCATTGGAGTGGCTCACAAGTCAGTTTTGTTCAAAAGTATTCTGCCACTGTGAAAAAAGGAAGCTGTTACACAGAGCTTTATCAATAAAAATATTATCTCTAAGGTGCTGGGAAATACACCACAGCAGAAGAAGGATGCCTGTGCAAAAAATATAAAGTAGAAACATTTGGTTTCTTTACAAAGCTTTCCACGAACTCAGGCTTCACAAATGTGTTTTTAGAGCATTTTCCTGAGTCTTGCCAACACAAAGCCTAAGATCTCAATTTTGAATAAAACTGTACCTTTGTATGTACCTGAAAGACATATATGAAAATATCAAAATGAAGAAGGATTGAACTGAGCCTCAAACATAACTTTTCAGTGAGATCCAGCAACCACAGAAAATATGTCTGGTGTCTTTTCCTAACAGTATTCAAGCTGATCAACATTATATTCAAATAACTACAGCAGCTGGGCTTACACAGAAAAGTAACATCTCTTTTCCCATGGACTTTAGCATGTAAATGGATAGAATGTTTTCTATCCACTTACACAGGAGCACTCTATATGTTGTAACACTAATTGTTCCTGGGACTAAAAACCCAAGAAAGTTATCATAATGAGAAGCACAGAGGCATAAAAGGATGAATAATTCAAGCACGAAAAAGGACATTGTAACTTCATTGGCATCTTTCTCCTTCAAGATGTTGGTGTTTCCCAAATAATAATGCAGAATAGAAATCAGAATGATGAACAGAAATTACATTTTCTTAATCCGTTTTTCTATCACTACTCGAAGCAAAACATCTGGAAGATCCTAGAAAACTGCCTCTCTTCCAAACTCCAATGACTCTAAAGGAAACAAATCATGTGAAGGATTTTGACAGTATAATTAAGTGTTCTAATTCCCCCACCTATGTTGCTGTCTAAAGCCAGAACTACTAGAACATGTAGGACAGAATTGGAATCAGCCAGATGGGATGGGAGACATAGAGCAAAACAGAGACATTTTCTGTAAGAAATGTAAAGAAACAATGTGGACCTGAGAAAAGGAAGACAGGAATATTAATAAAAGAAATGTTTGGACAAGAAAATCAAATGAGGGTGGGGAGGACAGGAAGAAAAAATGAGAAAAGATAAACAAATGGAAACTCAAAACAAAGAATAATGATAGAAAAGATTGTTCCTGCTGAGCAGTTTAAAAGTGTATAGTATATTTATTTACATTTAGAATGGAAGGACGCATCTGGAGTGAAACTGGTGATTCAGGTTTTAAACATGAAAAAGGAACTAAGACTATATCTGTTCTGTTTGATAACTTAATTCTTCAACCCAGCCCCAGGACCTGGTCCCTTGTCACTCACATCTGAATATGTTCATCCACTTGTGTGCTCTCACTCAGAGTTAATTGACTGCCTCCCACCAGGAAGAAGTCAGGGCAGGGACTGTGAGGCTGCTGTGTGACCAGCATAGATAAGACTATGGCACCATCCTCCCCAGCCTGTCCTCCCAAACAGAGCCAGCTCACCATCCACCACACAGACTCTTACACCACTGAGCACACAGCAGAGTCTCCCTGTATTGCCCTTCAAATGCCACTCAGAAGGGCTGCTACATAGCCTCAGTTTCCTTCAAGCATTTTGAACAAAATGACCATGAAGAACAGATATTACAATTTAAGGGGCTGCCATATGGTGCCACACAGGAGACCTGGGCAAACATGCTGTGGCATGGATCTTCCCACGGAGGAAATGAGGCTGAAGCGATGTGGCCACAAGCTGTTCCTTGGCTGCCTTCTGAATTACAGCTACAGTGGCATGGGAGGAAGAGAATTCATACAGGAAACTTCTGGCTCCTGGAATGAGGTGGGGATTGCTTTCACCTGGTTGCAGACAGTGAGCTGAGGTGAGTCCTGGATGCTCCCCTCTGCCTTCAACCCAATGGCAGACATTTGTAACAGCAGCTGCAACCCGAAAAATAACATTTTAGGATCACACCCTGAACAATAGAACACAATGAGTTTTGGCCACCTGCCATGCAACACACCCTTGATGTAATACTAGAGTCACACATGGCAAGGTACTCCATTATGAAATCTTACATAATCATCTTTCACTAAATTATTTTCCAGGGTCATTCTCTGCTTATGATTTTATTATGTTTTCCTCTTTGTTGTTTACCTCATTCATGAATTAGCTTTCCACATTAGTTTTCTGTAGGATGATTAATTATTTCAGGATGTTTTAAGAGTTTTTAATAAAGAAAATATACAAATATTAATGATATATTGTGAAAAGTAAAAAACTGGCAGAGGTAATATAAATCTGCTATTTGCAGAGAGGACAAAAATGGATTCTTTCCTGCAAAAAATAACTATTTCCAATGACTTTTAAAAGCGTTGATAACATATCAGTTTTTAATTGTGTAACTAAAAAAATTGCTCTGCTTTTTTTTCCTTCTCATTAGGAGAAGGAACAGGTAACGACACTGCACTTGAAATAATCTTGACTGCATTCTTTTGTAGTAGTAATAATAGTAATAATAACAATTTTCCTTTGAGCAGGAGCAATTGTCCAGTTAACAATTGTTCATAGATCTCTTGAAACCTCTACTTCATAGTGTTGCTTAGTGAAGTTGGCATTTGAGTTTACCAGAAGCTTCCTGTCTCATGTACAGATACCAGTATACTTCATTCTTTTGATGAACCTCATTTAAAGAATGTGAAAACTATTAAAAGTGGTGAATCCTTGTTTTGCCATGCACTGCAGGAAATTCTGACAGCCTCAGCATCATTCCAAGTCCAAGTTATCCCAGCCCAGGTGCCACTTGGCCTTGCTACAAACCTGAGTTGGGCAGGAGGACAGTCCTACCTGCATTTCTTGAGTCTCACAGATGGAACTGGTATGGGCATGAACACCATCGATGTGCATGAATCCATCAGTAATTTCTCCAGGACTTTGCAGACTGATTGACAAAAATGTAGCCTGCAAACCTCCAGACAGATGGCTACACTATTCAGAAGTGTCTTGGGACCTCTGGGGGTATCACAGCACCTTGGAAGCCCTGGGGAAAATCACACACAGACCTTCTGGATAATGTTTTCTTTAGCTGCAGAGCCACTCCCTGCCTGCAGAACATCTCCAGCAAGTCCGTGCTTGCTTTCCAAGCAGTAAAGTGCTACAGACTAAAGACACCTTGGGAAAAATGCCTTCTGAGACAACTGATCAACCTTTTCACTTTGCTTTTCATTCTCTTGGAGGCCAGCTGCTGTTGATGCCATTGTTGCTTCATGAACGATGCCTAAATCTGCTTAGTAGTGCAGAACTGAGTTGCAAAATTCGAATTTCCAACAAGTTGCATGCCAAGAAAGATTTCACTAGAGGCTCCTGTAGAGACTTGCCTTTACTAGTATTAGCAAGAAACTGCTTTATCCCTAGGGACACTGAAAATTATCCAGCTACTCCAGGATGGATTTCATGATTGCAAAAGTGGTAATGCTTTCAGATTTTTTTCTTAGAAGTGAAAAGCAGTAGCATTATTTTGCTTCTTTTAGACATTCCAGCTTATGTAAATGCACAGCGTATGTCAAGGAACCTGCAGGGCAGCAGCACAAAGGTAGGATGCTGAGCACTGCCAATGCCCTGCTCTGTCACCAGTACTTGAAGCTGAAGGAAGCCCAGTTAATTTTCAGTTCCCCAGCAAGCTGATACCAAGCCTGGGTTTGTTTTTCTAAGCAAGAACAAACCAAATAAATGAAAACTTAGGCTTCTTCACAACATCTTCATGAGATGAGAGAAGGCTACCTCTCTTCTTACTCTGCATTACCGACAAGGTGAGGAAGAAATCATATTAGCCACGAGTGTCCTTATTAATGGAGCAGGGGAAAGCCAAGGAAGGAGGTGAACAGTACAGTGGGGATCCAGATGAGGCTGTATTTTGGACACAGACACTACTTTCAGTCCTGTCTCAATGGAGGTGAGGGTGTCATTTGAGGGACATGTTTTCACTGGCAATTATGCCTCAAAACATTTATCACTTGTGCTGCAAATGTTCTGAGCTTTGTGAACCCTGTGTGACTCAGCAGACACAAGCATTTGTGATGCCAACAGGTGAACAGAATTTACTTTCTGGGCTTTTTTGGCAGGGGACCGGGCAGAGTGCACAACCCATCAGCTGCATCTCTTGTGTGTTCACCCCATGGTTGTACCGGTGCTGCTGTCAGCAGAGCCCAGGGGACAGAGCAGGGCACGGAGCGGAGCCAGGGCAGCAGCACGGTGGCTCCCCTGGATCAGCTCTCCAAGATCCCAATGTCCAACCCCAGCGTGCCCCCGAGCTGGCGGCAGGAGCAGGGGAGGCTGCCGGGAGAGATCAGCAGATGTGATGCGATGGGAGGGCTCTGCGGCATTAAGTTAAACCTTAACTTCGCTGTGTATTTCCCAAGGGATGGATGCCGGTGACGTTAAGAGGAAACTGTTTCAACACTGACTTTGTGCATTTAAAGATCAGGGGATGCTCACGCTGAGCAGCTCTCGCCTAGCAGGAGAGCAAACATTGAAACCTGATTCACAGAATCAATGGGGTTGGTAAACACCTCTGACATGATCGAGTCCAGCCCATGACCCAACACCACCACGTCAGCTGGACCATGGCACTGAGCGCCACGTCCAGCCTTTCCTTAAACACCTCCAGGACAGCGACTCCACCAGCTCCCTGGGCAGCCCATCCTAGTGTCTAATCACCCCTTCTGTGCAGAAATTCCTCCTAGAGTCCAAAACTCCTCCTTATGTGCAGGCTGCCCGGGGCGCGCAGTACGGCGGGGCTCTGCCGCCCTCAGAGGGCTCGTGAGGCGATCGGATCTTCCCACATCCAATGACCTTTAATGACCTCTGTGGCTCCGGCAACCAGCAGGGGGCGCTGCCCGGGGCGCCGCCGCAGCGCAGGCCGCGCATGCGCGCAGGGCGCGGGGACGCAGGGGAGGCGGCGGTGAGCGGCTGAGGCGGCGGCGGCTGAAGGAGAGCCGAGGTCGAGGCCCCGCGCCAGGCGCTGCCACCCTTCCCGCTCCATGCGCAAGATGCTGCTGGCCGCGCTCTCCCGGGTGCTGCAGGGCCCGGCGGCCGCCGGGAGGACGGTGAGTGCGGGCGGTGAGCGCGGCCGGGGCCGGCCGGGGGTGGTGCGCGGCCCGGCGGGCGCCGTGTGGGGAGGGACGGGGCGGGGGGCGCGGGCGGAGCTCCGGGGACAGCCCGGCACAGGCGGCGGGAGCGGCCCGGAGCGTGGTTCCGGCAGCGCAAGGGAAAAAGGAAAAGAAAAATTAAAGAAGGGCAAAAAAGGAAAGCTTCCCCCCCCCTTCCCCCCCGACTTTGCGTGAAGGTCCCAACTGACAGTCAGATGGGCACCGCGTGCAGGAGCTCGCTTTATAAACGCACGGTGTCGCAGGGCTTGGATCGATGGCTTTTGTGTATATTATGACAGCACAGGTCATGTCCCTCAGAAAGATCTGCTCGGCCTGACTGTGGTTCAGCGTCTGACTGAGCTGCGTGACCTCCCTTTGCTCAGTCAACAGCCACTTTGAACCTCTGCATGAATTTTCTTTCAAAGTTTGTTATTTTTCTGTCATTAGTGTGAGTCATTTTTTGTATTTTATCTTTTTTGTGTGAAAAATCATACTTTTACCACTTCTTCATTCTCCTTATTCCACTGTAATGACTGTGAACGTGAGGAGATACTAACCCTGCTGAAAAAAACTTGTTGGCAAAACCAGAGTTAAAAGGTACTTTTTGGTAACTGGAAATCACCTGCCTTTTTGACATAGAGAGCAGATGTCTTTCTGTACCCCTGTTCTGAGGCAGCTCTGTCACCCAAGCATTCACTGCTTGTGGATGACTGGATCCATGAGAATGGCACAAAGGAGAACATTTCCTGGAAGATTTTCCTATCTGTGTTGGGGCTGCATATCTAGGAGTATTTCCTAATTCACACATAAAATATCTAGATTCAATTTTGCAAATATGGGTGCCTAAAATTAGTCCCTTACTACAAGTACTTGGCCTGCTCTGGGGATACTGCATTTTCCTGGAATGTCAAGCTAGATCTGATACAGATATCTTAATAAAGATGTTTGGATCCTACTGCTTACCAAGTATGTAAATATTTGTCTGGAATTGTTCCTACACCTCTGTAGTGAAGGCATAAATTACCAAATAAATAGAAGTAGACTTAATCCATAGAGCAGTATCTCATCTATGCCTTGAGCATTTTCCAGAGTATACAGATGGATTTCCAGGTATGGAAACTATCACCTGCAGTGTTTTATTCTAGTTGAATAATAGTTTACTGGCTTCTCCTCCCCTGATTGTTTGGTACAGCTACTTACTCTTTTTTTTCTTCCTTTTTTTTTTTCCTTCCAAATGCTGCTAACCTAGGGAGCTGTTAGTGAGGTAAGGCCTCAGTCTTGTCAAACTTTACTTTTGATAGGTGTAGTGGCCACGTATCAGGACTTCTGTTCAGACTCCTCAGTGTTGCTTTTATGTCCTGTTCAGGGCAGGGGATTTAACCAGAGGGCCTCAAGAGATCCCTCCCAACCCGAGCCGTTCCGTGATAGTGCAAATCCCAAATTCTGGATATACTTCCTACTCTAGAAGTAAAATAGCTTTTCTTCACTGATAGTACTTATGTATTGTGGTAAATAGTGTAGAAACTTGGTTTAAATAAAACCTCTAAATACTTAATCTGATAAGGGGGCAGAGTGAGTGGGGGCATTGTTACTGATAAATCAGATATGCAACAGAGTAGGTAACCAGAATTTTCTCCCAATCTTTACACTTGTGTGTCAGACCTTTATTTGGAGATGGTGACCTGGACATTCTCAAAATTTTGATGAAATGTGCCTTCAGCTAAATGTATGTGAATTCCCTGGCTCAAGGAGCTGCTGACATTTTTGTGTAACTCAATTGGCAGTATGTTCTTGCCAGTAAAGGTGTCGTGTGTTCTTATGCTGTGGCCACAGCACATGCATGGACACTGGCCCGTCTGTCTGATGCTGCAGTGAAGCTTTGCTAAAGTCATCTAAAATCACCACCATTCATTAGTCAATAGCCTGTGTTCATTCTTTAAGAATGTGGAACTGTGAATGTGTTTTTAAACATCCTTCTTGTCTCTCCCCACCATGCCACCCTTTCTGTTCTGTGTTTCATGTATCCTCAGGTACCTTCTGTGTTTCCACATAATTTTTAAGTAGTGGCCATGCTGTTACTAAATGATGCTCTCTGTCTTCATTGTTATGGCTTTGAATCCCCCCAATTACTCTTCCTATCGAAAAGAAAGAGTGACAGTAGTTCATATTTCAGATACTTTCTGGGGTTTTTTTTTTGTTTGGTTGGCTTTGGGTTTTTTGTTTTTGGTTTTTTTTCCTATCAAGGCAAAATTCCAGTCAGCACAAAGAGCAATCAAAGTCTGCATTGGCTATCTCTCCTCATATTGTCAGCCTGGTATGTGAAGGGAGAAACAATTATTTTTGTGGTTTTGGTGCTCTTCAGTGTCAAAGTTTTGAAACTTACTGGGTTTATTTTAGATAATAAAGGGTATTACAAGTTTAAATTATTTTCTCTTTTTCTAATCTTAGTTTTAAATACTGGGTTTTAAAGGACTTCAATATATGCATACAGAATAAAAGTTCCCTAATTTTACAAGATATGCCACTGAGTCTAATTCATAAGTTATTTCAGTTTGGGAGTACTTATAGAAATAGTTTGAAAATTCACATACTTTTACTTGATAATTACGTGTAAATATTGCTCATGTTTTGGTTTTGTCTTTTTTTTAAGGCCTCTCGAGTGATGGTAGCATCACGTAACTATGGAGACTTTGCAAGTGAAGCTTCGTTTGAGATTAAGGTAAAGAACACGTAATACTGGCATTCTGTGTGAGCATTTGTTGCAGATCTTAACCTGATGGAGTTGTTCCCATATTTCTTTCAGTTTAAAAAATACGGTTTGAATTTCCAGAACCAAACCCCTCACTATCTGACCTGATTACTAAGTGCATCTGGAAGTGATGTGTTTGGCAGTGTGCAGTAACGTTACTTGTTTCTTAAGAATGTGAAGTTGTGATTTTTTGCAGCTGTGATATTGCAATGCAGCTGTGAGAACAGACTCAGAAGGGAGCTAAAGAACCTTTTGTGTTCTGTTCTTACGTTTCCTTAATGCTTTTAAAGCAATTAGGTGTTTGCAGCTTGTCCCAAACAGGCAGTTGATTAAGGTATGTATGGGTTTTTGAGGAGAAAATATGGCATCCTTTCAATGCTTGATTTGGTGCTACTCAGAAAATGTGTACTATATTCTGCCAGCTTTCCACTGTGGTTGGGTTTTAGGAAAAAAGTGATGTTTCTGTTGGCAATAGCTTCTGTGCTGGTGTTTCATTCAGGAACTGATGAAAGAAAATCTGAAAGAAATAGCTTGGATTGTTTTCCACCCTCTCCCTTTTTGTTTGTGAAGTATGACAAGTGTTTCACAGGTGGAAGGGAAGGAATATATACTTAAATGGAAAGTGTTTTTTGAGTAGATACAAGATTGAATGTTTGGTTCTGTGTTATTTATAAGACTCCAAAGTTTCTGTTGTTCTGTGTACTTTGAAGTAGGGTTGTCTTGAGTAGTGTGCCCAGGTGTTATATCCAATTCATGTAGGTGTCAGTGGATTTGCTCTGGAGAGACTTTTGCATTGAGATAAACTGTCTTTAACCTATATAGAAGTATTTTGGCCATTTAATCTTCACTGACAGAGTAATGTGTTTGGTTTCTTCCACTGAACGTATTGGTTATTTATAGCAGAGGTAGCAGAGGTGAGGCCAGTCTTAGGTCAGATTGTACAAACCGTTTTACAGAAGGAGACTCTCTATCTTTCTTATCTCTTCACTAAGCCTCTGTAGCTCTTACCAAGTATTGGCCTGCAACAACTACGGAAATGTGCTTTTTTCCCATATTTTCTGAGGACTTTAGTTCAGCTTCTGCTTGTAGGAACAGAAATGCTTCATTTTGTGATTGGAAATCTGTCTTTCTTAAAGGCAAGGAGTTTATTTCCCTGAACTTTGAAACAGTGCACAAACCTTACAGTTGTTCTGACCTATGAATTTAAGTTTTGCTTTTTTTAAAAGGAATTGTGCTCTGAGTTTGAAAGTGGCAGATCATAGAAGAATCAAGTAATATTCATAAAAAGGATGAATGATCTTCAGGAAATAACAACTTGTTTAACTTTGCAGAAATGTGACCTCCATCGACTGGAACAGGGGCCGAGCACCACGGTAGTGATGACTCGAGAGGAGGGGCTGCATTACTACAAGATGATGCAGACCATTCGGCGCATGGAGCTCAAGGCTGACCAGCTCTACAAGCAGAAGATCATTCGTGGCTTCTGCCACTTATATGATGGTCAGGTAAGAACTTTTGGCCAGGAGGTCTTATATTGTCTTACGTTACTTAATTTAGCGATTTTTGTAGAGTGGAGAATGTAGAACTGAGTATGTGTATACATTGTAAGAGAAGGAGAGGGACAGAGAGGAGGGAGAAGGGGAGACACAGAGACCGGGAAAGGCACAGTGCAGCGAAAGACCAGCTGAATGTGAAGAATGAGCACATTTGAAGGCCTGCGTTTTCCTCCTCAAATTTTCATTGATGGCTTTTGTTTCTGTATCTCATGGATCATATGCCCACTAAAAAGCAACAGCCAAGAGAAGAAACTTAACGAACTTTTTGAAATTTTGCTGTCTGTCCATTTTATCCCCTGATGCTTTTGAATTGTGGTTGTTGAGATACTTCATTTGTGGGGGGTGGAATTCTTCAGATTTTTGCAGATTCTGGTTCCTCTCCCATGTGCCTTTGCTGGTCAGTCAGGTTGGAATTTAGAGCCCAAGGCCATCGTAGTTCCAGGCATGCCTCCAACCCTTGAGATTTAAGTCAGTCTCCTGTATCTGTGTTCTTCCTGTGACCTGCTGATATTGACGTATGTGGGATGGACAGTGTGCCACAGTGCTGACTGTGACAGCTGTGTATTTTTCTTCATTGCTAAGCTTCCCTGTCCTTTGTAACAGGAGGCTTGCTGTGTGGGGCTCGAGGCTGGCATAAATCCTACAGACCACGTGATAACAGCGTACAGAGCCCACGGCTTTACCTACACCCGAGGAGTGCCTATCCGGGAGATTCTCGCAGAACTTACAGGTTCGTGCTCAGTGAAGTGAGGATTCACTTGCTGCTGTGCTTGTGTCAGTATTCTTTGCTCAAAGTCAATGTCATGATGGTGCAAAAAGTGCACCGGGCCTTCTGAAGCAGTTTAGTGACATAGAATAAGTCAGTGTTTTAATTTTATAATGCAGACACTTTTTAGTGTGAAAAGTAACAAATAAGGAATATTTAAGTGCTGATACTTCTAAATCACAAATTAATAAGATTTTTCTTGAATCCATATGCTGTATTCATTGTGCTGCAGCAGTTTTGAACTTGCTGATGGTAGGCATTTGTTCTAGTGGGACAGGGCATTACCCTCCCTAGGAGAGAGACCTGGATTTTCAGAATTACGGTGATGAAGTCTTAGGAAGGCTGGTTAACACTGCCTATAATGATAAACTGAATGGTTTGGGGAAATATGACTGTAACAAGAATATTAAATGATAATCTAGACAGAGATTTTGTAGAAAGGAGAGATGGCTGTCCACAATAGGGTCGAGGATGGAGCAGAGAAAAAGGATCAGCCTGATGAACTCTTCTGAGATCTGTGAATGATGCCAGAAGTGAAAAATGAGCAAGGCGCTTCAAGGCCTTTGTGCATCACTGGCATAATACAGACTTGATCTGAGAATCTGCATGTTTGAAATGTTCACGTAGGAGAGCATGTTTTGGGGTTAGAGAAGAGGTATGATTTTGTAGACTAAGAATTGTGTATGCTAAGAATGCGTATCAATGATGTGCACAAAAGCCAGAATCTAGTGGATGACTGATTTGCTAAGTGTCACTGGATACTGGTAAGTCAGAAAGTAAATGAGAAGATTGTCATGACTGAAGCCAACTTTTGGCCCTGAAACTACAAATATGAGTGATAATGTGGTGGGCTTTTTCTTTATTTCATTACGCACATAATTTTCTATAACATTAGGCTTGACTTTATTGGGGCTGTTTTAATTGGGAAGAAGTGGCTACAGTACAAAAACTCCCGGAAATTACACTTGGGGAAAGTTCCTAGAGAGAAGTGCTTCTAAAGCCCATTCTTGCAAAGAAAGATTTGGAGTAAAAATGTCAAACTGAACTTGAGTTACAATGACCAGGAAATAACAGAATTTAAAAAATTCTTTGAAGGAGAGGGAAGCAGAGTCACTCAAAATAAGACCAGTGGATAAAATCCTAGAGGAAACAAGCGATAGGCAAGGACTTCTCAAGAGAATTGACAATTGCTTCAGAAATGGATTTGTGTACTAAGTAGAAAATGTAACAAAAAGTGTCATTGGTTAATCAGGAGTTCTTAAATACATTCTAAAATACAAGGAAGGATTGTACAAAAGTGGAGGGAGCTTACTAAAGGTATATTTCACTTAATCATAAAACTATTCTTCTTATATTTAGTCTTTTTTTTTTCCTTTCATCCTTCCTAGCTGGCAGTCTGTAACAGCTCTCATAAAATGAATTCATAAACATATGAAAGCTATGAGAAAGACCGATAATAGAAATTATCCACTATTAAGTAAGAAAGAGGAGTACAAATTCAGAAAGAGACCCACTTCTAAAAATAAAATAAAGGCTAATGCAAAAAAAAAAAAAAACCCAACCAGACAAGCTGTGCTTATTAGAAATAAAATACATTCTCCTGTGGATAGTAACAAGGCAGATGAGAATAGGAAATGGAATGGGCTGATGAGAAATTTTGTGTTCTTAGATGGGCTCTTCTAAATAGGGTTTGATGTAATGCTTCATGGATCACTGGTTATCTTCAAACTACAGCTTGAATAAAGCTGGGCTGGGTGACTTACGTTTATACTGTGGTGGAAGGGGGAGCTGGTAATTGCTGGGGTTTTTTCAGTGTCCTGTTTGTAATTTTTGCTTGTGATTATCGCCCAGTCTAAATTACTGCAACTTATGTGGAACAGCATTCTTATCTTTCTTGCAGAAGCCAACAGTAAAAATATACTTCTTGCAGATTAAATATATGAGACCTTGAATAAAACACCCCAGAGTTATCTGAAAGTGCTTTTGTATAGTAGGACACTGAAACTTCTGGTTGGTTTTAAAAGTTTTTCTTAATCTCATCTGTATTTCCGGAATTATTTTTTCATTATTGTTCTCTTTTTCCCCCCCTTCTCTTGTTTTCTGAGATACTTAACTGTGAACTTGTATGAGCAAGGTCATCAGTCTTAGCTCCACACAAATCCAATGACAAAGATATGGTCTTACTGTTAATATCTTTAGGAATTGATTTAGATGTTCTCATTTGCATAGTATTTTTCCTGCAAAAAATAACTTGCTGTTATTCATGTTTCAGGTCGTAAAGGAGGATGTGCAAAGGGAAAAGGAGGATCAATGCATATGTATACCAAAAACTTCTATGGTGGCAATGGTATTGTTGGTGCTCAGGTATATACATGACTTCTGTTTTCAAACCCAGGCTGAATTTGGCTCAAGTCCTGTTGACAGTGTTTTCTCTCAGTTTTTGTGGTGTATGAACTTGCATGCAGATACCATTGCTCTGTGGCTGTTACGGCTTACTTTGGTGTGCTCACCATTTTGTAAACTGTAGCAAAAACAAATAAAATTGAGAATACAGTTCATGTTTGTAGTTTGGCTGTAATACCAGTTGGAACAGAGGGAAGTGTGTGGGTAAAAACTTGTTTGTTGAGCAGGTCTCTGACAGTCTAAATGTCTCCTTAGACTTCACAAGCTGCCTATCTTCAACTCCTTTAAACGTTGTTCTACAATGTCGTTTTGTCCTGTATTCTGTGGCAGGTTCCTCTTGGAGCTGGGATTGCGCTGGCCTGTCAATACTTCGGTAAAAATGAAATCTGCCTCACCTTGTATGGGGATGGTGCAGCCAATCAGGTAAAGGAGTGTGGCTGGGGGGAATTGATTTTCCTTTTGTGCTCTATGAGCTCTGCCTTTACTCCCAGGAGTGGGAGAACACATTTTGCCCTTCCTGTGTACCTGCAACCCAGGCAACGTCGATGAACTCCATGTAGGTGGCCAGGCACATTGCAGATTTTGGACACTGCCACCTCTTATTTGAGTTGTCTTAGGTGTTTGGGTAGGGACGAATTCCAAGAACTGTGTAGTCCTCAGAGGGGTGATTCAGATGAACAGTTAATTGCTAGGTGCCCTTTACATATCAAGAATGTAGCATGTGCTTGCAGTTTTTAGTCATAGTTTGGACCTGTGTCCTTCCTCACCCCCATTTTGAGCTTGGCCCTTGTCACTGTAGTGGAGGGAAAATGTTTTGGCTCCTTCCTTTTATGAACACTCTGGATACTCAGGGAATAAGTGAGGCTAATGGGTAATTATGTGAACATTGCATGAGTCTTGGGAGGAGGGATTTTACTACTTACCCTCTTTTGTGCACAGCTCACCTAAGTGTGACACCCTGAAATGTCTGTACTGTAAGGACAACTCTGAAAGATGGCAGTGAAGATGACAATGTTGCTGGATGGGAAGGAATGTATAAATTAGGTTTTTTAAAGACAGGAGAGGACAGAGCATTCTTGCAGAGCCATGTACCATTGACATTCCAGACAGTCTCTTCATGTTATAAAGCAGATAAGCAGTTGGTGGTTAAGTGTACCATTGATAGTTTCCCACCTTCAAAGCTTTCAAGGCCCAACTTTTCTCAGTTCATGGTTTTCCCTGAATTTGACTCAGAGCAATAGGGCTGATGCAGTCACTGCAGTCAAACTTTAAAACTTTACTTTGCTGTAGCGGTGTCCTGCCAGGTTAATTAATTGTCAAGTTTTTTATGACTTGCTGGAATACCTGAGTTAACATTGAAGGTTTTGTGCTACCCTAACACAGATACTGATTCAGGCTTAAAAATTAAGTTCTATAAAATACTAATTGAGATTAAAGTTACCTTACATAGTGTAGGTTCTCTTTTATTCCTTCTGAGCTGTAACAAATGGCTGGTTTCAGATCACTTAAAATTTTTAGACCTCTGCAACTGAAGGATTGTCTGTAGAGCCTAATGATTGAAGGCCAAGCTCCCTGATGAGATGTACCCTTACTCTTTTTCTTTCAGGGCCAGATATTTGAAACATACAACATGGCTGCCTTATGGAAGTTGCCTTGTGTTTTTATCTGCGAGAACAATCGGTATGGAATGGGAACATCAGTTGAAAGAGCTGCAGCCAGCACTGACTACTACAAAAGAGGATACTTCATTCCAGGGCTCAGGGTGAGTACAGCTTTTTTTGAGTGGGAATGTATATGCACACACCTTCACAGTGCACACATATGTATTTCTCTTATGTCTGTGTACATTTATGTGAAGCTGAATTCCTATTCTACTTGTGGAAATACTGAGATTGCAAGTTTGGGCGCTGGCACTTTTTTGCGTAATGTGTAGTTTCTCATTACCAGGTGGATGGCATGGATGTTCTCTGTGTCCGAGAAGCAACAAAGTTTGCAGCTGAGTACTGTAGATCTGGAAAAGTAAGTCTGTAACTTGAAATGGCATTCCTTCACTATGGTTGGAATTCTTACAAGCTATTGCTTCATATGTAGTTCCTCAATTTGTATTAACCAAACAATATATTATATTATTTGTACTGTCATTTTTGTCCCATTTCTACCACAGTTACATTCTGTTGTGAAAGGTTTTATTACTGTCAGGCAGTTGGGTTCTTTGTGATTAGTTAGGGGAAGCATCAAGGAATGTAATAATCATTCTCTACAAGAAATGGAAAGTGAAGTAAAAGTTTGGTGAGTCAGTTAGTGTCTGTCACCCAAATATGATAACACTGGTTTTGAAGATTCTTAATACTTCCAGTAACGAAGGTTCTGTGAGAAACAAGTAATTTGAAATATTTTGAATAACAGTAGAATGTCATTGGAAGGGAGGAAAATGTTAATGCTGCTCAATAAGAACATGATAATAAAAGCTTACAGTATCAGGACATGCTTTCATTTGAAAATAATTAGGTTTTATTTTACTGAATGAAATTGCATATGCTACTGTTATATAACTTAAACTGAGAAAAAAACATTAAAATAACTGATCATTGGTGTGATTCATCTTTAGCAAATACTTGCTGCTGTAATGAGTTTGGTCACTGATGGTGGTAACATCCTCTGTACTGTTTTTCATTTTAAGGGTCCTCTTGTGATGGAGTTACAGACATATCGTTACCATGGCCACAGTATGAGTGACCCTGGAATAAGGTACTGTCACATTCTTTCTTCTTTCACTGAAAAGTAGAAATTAGTAAATTAGTAAAATAGTCAAATTTTAAGAGATTAAACTGTGAAATTCAGTGTTTAAATCAGCTGTCAGATGCATTTGAAGGTTATGATGAAATTGCTATGAGCAGCTTGATCACTCATCTTGTTGCTCAGCTGATAATCTGTGGCCATGTAACACACTTGTTTTACTTGCAGAATTAAAAGATGTGGGTTTAGAACAAGCACAAAGTCAGTTAAACTTCTGTGCTCTCTATTAGTGAATTCTCCTTTCAGTGTGATCTTATGGTGTGTCCTAATGAAGCTTTGTCTGAAAAGCAGTATTATTTTCTGGGGTTTTTAAAAGAGGATTAAAATCCTGTAAGGTAAAATTAAAGAGCAGTTTGGATTGTCCAGACAAATAGAACACTTCCTAAAAATACAAACATCCAGGTGCCAGAGAGACTCAGGCATTGCTTCACCTGACAAGCTGAATTTGTCTGCGTGAAGTAGAGATGTATTTCAGCTTTTCACTGGAAACTTGCAATGAATTGGAAGCATGTACATGTCATGTAGCCCCCTCCCTAGGCAGGGAGGGGAAGGAGGAAATATGGCTCCTCAGAGTAATTGTCTCAGGCTGGGTTTGCTCCCCTTTCCCTTGAGTTTGCAGCTACTTCTGCTCAGTTGGCATTTACAGATCTACAGAAAGTTCTGGTTGTTGCTGTGCCATCCTTCAAGTGATGAATGTTCTGTGTTTTCATTGCATCCCTGACAACTCTTTGGACACACCTTATTCTGTAAGTGTGTTGTGTCCAGAACCTACCTCTGCTCCAGGGTTGATGTCTTTACCTGTCTTGGTCTTAGCTATCGTACTAGAGAAGAAATTCAGGAAGTGAGAAGCAAGAGTGATCCCATTACTTTGCTGAAGGACAGAATGGTCAACAACAACCTTGCTAGTGTTGAAGAACTAAAGGTATGGTTTTAGTTACCCTGTAAGAAAGCATTTGAGCAGTCACACACTGATAACCTCTAGAAAGCACATCACAGGGCAGTGTGCAGTGCTCCTGCTTTGAAGTTTCGTAAAGTTTACTTTATCATTCTTAGAGGTGAAGGTGAAATTTTGTTGCAGACCAGTTACTGAAGCTGTGTTCTGCTGGAAAGGCCTTTTGATTTTGGGTGCTGACTAAGGCTGTGGGTGTCATTTGCTAACAGGTAGAAATCAAAATTACCTGGGCTTTCTTGACTCCCAGTAAAGGGGTGAGTCTTGGAGGAAAGAAAAGTTACCAGTAGTCAAGAATCCTAGTGAAGAAGTCAGGAAGCCTCCAAGCAATTGTTGTCAACTCTATTTAAAAAATAAAAAATAATGGCACTGACCCAGAGGCTCAGTGGGCTCATGTTCCTCTATCAGTAAGATACTGGTACTACCCAAAATACTGCAGTGTAGTAGGGAGTGAGTTTTTATAGGTTTTTAATTTTATATTTCTAGTTACTGTTAACTAATTCTAACTGATACTTAATCATAGCTTTTAAATTCAAAATTATGATGCTTTTTCTGAGCTGTCTTCTAATAAGCATCCATTTTTGGTTTAGGAAATTGATGTGGCAATAAGGAAGGAGATTGAGGAAGCTGCTCAGTTTGCTACCACTGACCCAGAGCCTTCATTGGAAGAACTGGGTCACCACATCTACTTCAATGAGCCACCCTTTGAAGTGCGTGGGCCAAACCAGTGGATAAAGTACAAGTCTGTCAGCTAAAGGCCTTTTTGTTGGTGTAACTTATTCATAAGAATAAGTGAATGCATTTACAGGAACTATGATAAACAACTCTTAAGCTTATTTAAAAGCTCTTTCAAAAGAGGAAATGTGTAAGGAAATCCATCTATGGAATTTCTTAAACATGCTGAATGTTGTTTCAGAACAAGCTAAATTAAGAGAAAGTGGTTTATTTAAAGTGCTATATATTTGCATTACTGACTTTCTTTGGATTGCTGTATGTGTTACGTACAGTGTAAGAAGAAAAATAAAAATTAAACTTTACCAACCTTTATCTAATGGTCTGTTTGCTTTCTTTTCTTCATGAACTCTTTCCCAGAAAACCCACCAACAATGCTGTTTGTATGCTCTGGTTTTGCTGCAGAAAAGTCACTAATTGAAAACATCACACCAGGCTTTTATCACTGGTTCAGTGAGAGGAGCTTTAATACAAAAAGCTATATAAATCCATCTACAATGAGGTGACATGCTCTAGCATATCCACTCCCAGCTCAAACCATCAGCCAGCAGAACTGTAACACATTTTAAGGTGGTAGTTTTCCCAATGCTGAAGCCAATTCAGATGGGTTTTTGCTTAGCTGGTGTTTTGTATTACATTGACAGGCATTAGTCTTGTCATAAATAATTTAAATGCATTGATACAGAGTTAAAAGCTGTTGCTATTCACTGTGCAATACACTGATGGTCAAACAAGCTACGTAATTGTGCAAAACCTGCAAGGCCACTGTACATATATACATCTAACAATTAAAGTGCTGGGAATGTATTTCATTTGCTTTTTCCCATTTTGTGTTCTTCCAAAGCATTGACCTGTGCTGAGGTCCTGCCAGATGTTTGTCGGTGGTTCAAGATTGCATTCCAGATTCTGCAGCGAAGACCACCCCTGCATGGAAATAGAGAACAGTTAGGGAAAACTCCCTCGTCTCCACTGCTTTGAAGTGAACAAGAAGAAAAACCTAGAAATCACAAGGATAGACCAGTTATGACAGTACATAGCAAACTACACTATTCTATGGGTATAGCTGAAACTTCTTCCAGGTCAGCCAGGGGTTAACAGAATGGTGATACAAGGACTCAAATCAATGGGTAGGAAAACCAAGTTCTTTTTATGCCTGTTTTCCCTGTAATTACAATATCTGAAGGGTGCAGAAACAGGTCCCAACCTTGATAAATGCCAAAACAGATGGCTTGAAGCATCCTCGGTGTAGTTGTGTCAGTTAAGATGTGGAAAACCTTTATCAGAAAATCTGAGATGAAACTGACAGCAGTTGCCTCTGAACTATCACTCACCTATTTGAATAACCAAACTTTAAAAGGTTTCTAACAAAATACATTTTGTTAAAACAATGAACTAACAAGCACTTTCTTACCGCAGCTGAAGGTACCACAAGTCATCTTTGGTGATATCATTAAGGACAGCACTTAGTGTGTAATCTTCTTCAGCAAACTGAAAGGTAAATTTATTCATAAATAAATATTCCTTATTTGAAACCAAACTGCTAATGATGACTAAAATGATGGTTTTTAAAATGGGATTTTTTTTTTTTACCCTCTTAATGGTATCCGAGTCTGCTCCTTGTTGTTTCAACCAGTTCATGAGCTCAGGGTCTGCATTCTGTGTAAAAGTTGCTGCAGACCATTGGGAGTCTTTAACAGAAAACAAACATTGAGGTTAACAGACCTCAAAACTAGGGCAAAAGTGGTTGTTTTCAGGTAACTGAAGCTTAAGCTATATGATTGTGCATCCTTTCAACTAACAAATGATCCCATATGTTTTTGTGTAACTGCAGTATCTCCTCATACCTTTGGGTTTAAGTTTTAATTGAAGCAAGTGTAATTCCTGAGTCTTCTGCTCCAAAGATTGTCGTAAGAGGGTCTGATACTCTTTCTCCTTCTGAACAAGGTTTTCCAAAAGCCTTGTAGCATGTAAGAGATCAAACAGAACCACAGTGAGAATAAATATAACTGAAAAAAATACTATAATTTTTAATGAGTACCACAGGACAGAGGCATTTGTGAGGTACTGTCGTAAGTAACATCTCTAATAGCTTAGAGATTTCATTTTGGTTGTCTGACACTCAGGGGTGCCACTTGAAGGCTTTCACCTGCAGAATTTACTAAATAGCTCATAAATTCTGTTCCTACTGTTTTGCAGCCTCCCTGGGCAGAGTTGCTGCCTTTATACTGTAATTTACTACTGCATAATGTAACACTGATGTTTTGCCAGGGACTTTCTAATCATGGATTTACATCACATCCATGAAGAAGAATGGGAACTTCAGCTGTTAGCACCCTGGCAGCAGCCTAGGCACGGAACCCACGAGAAACAGGGCAGGGCTCTGCTGAGCTCTGCTGGTGCTCTTCAGAGGGCAGCCTGTCCTGTGAGCCAGGACAGAGCTGCTCTGGCCTCTCCTTGCAGGAACAGCTTTGGGGCACTGACACTGAGGCAGAGGGCATCCAAGGAGTAGGAAGGAAACTGGCATGGTTGCACAAACCTTATTACTTTACAGTAGAAATCCAATGTGACATTCTACAATTAAAAGATTAATTACACAGAAACATAAGCTGTTTTGAAGGATGTTCAGTTGTCATACCAGTGAATTCCAGTGTTCCTGGAAGGCTTTATCACAAGGCAATAGGTGAGAATACTATGGCTAAGAATGTACCCATCAGTGTGGAAAGCAAGGTCTGAGAGCTTTTCAAAGAGTGCCTGAACATACATCTTTACAGGAGGGTTACCTTAAGCTGTCGTGTTTAAGTCTGCCCAGCTCCTGGCTGAGCTGCTGCTGAGCCTCGTGTGACACCACAGAACTGAGGGTGCTGACCCCAGATGTGATGGCAGCATCCTCAGCCCCGTTTTGTTCAGAGGGCTGGAAACTCTCCTCCACTTCATCAGCGTCCTTGTCACCACCTTCAGTTTCTGATGCTGGCTCAAAGTGAGTGTGAAGCTCTGGTAAAAGGAAAGAGGGGAAGAACAAGACTTTTTGGATAATTCTGTTTGCAGAGGTCGTGCAGTTTGTTCTTCCTTACTGTGGGTGGGGGAGGCTGTTTGCACAATGTGCTTTATTGCAATACTGAGCAGAGGGGCAGTGAAGTCTTGTGTGAGCTAGAGCACAGATTCTCTGGCACTGGTTCTAGAATGAGCAGTGCAACAGCAAAGGTAGAGCTGTAGGTCACCATTGTAGTGGGGACAAATATCATGAGATGAGTAATAAGACAGTTAATAAAATATGTTAAGGAGAAACCCTTGAAAGGTTGCTTTTTTCCTAAACAGTAAAGGAAAAAAAAAAAGTTGGTGTTTTCCCCTAATGCCTAGACCAATGAGTGTACAAAGAATTCCTCTTCTCCACGTAGTATTTCTAGCCCCAGTTCTCAGAACCTGCTGTGGGTGGCAATCCTTATTGCCAAGGAACACTTGCCATTTCTCTAGTACAAGTAAAAGCCCTGAAAAATTTGGCTGATTTGGCATTAAAAGCTGTGGCAACTTTGGACTGAAAGGGCTCACTGTCACTAAGTCTCTCAGGAAATTCCTATACTGGAAGGGGTGCTCAGCATTTAAAAGAGTTACACAATTACTTGCATATTTCCAACCTAACTCATTCCTAGACAGTTCTTAGACATTTATCCTCCTTATCCTAGTGATTTTCCCTGTTGTCCGTCTGTGGGCCAGAATCATCCTCTTCCTTGTATAAATGCACTCCCTTCTACACATCTGTTCCACAGCTCATTAATTAATAATTTTTCAGAATACATAACCAGACCTGAGCAGTGTTACCCACCCTGGATGTCATTAATATGTACAGAATATTTTTTTTTCTTACTGGAAAAACTCCAGCATGGACTGAATTTAATTTGCCTTTTTTTGTCATGGTTGGACCACACTGGGGGGGCAGAACACTGGTTATCTCCTCATTATGTGCTTTTGTACTGCAAGTACAGCATTAATCCTCCAGATCAACACTTCTTTCTGAGCAGCACTCTGACCCTGTGCCTTTGATGAGTGGCACGTGGGGTGCAGTTAATGGCATGCTGACAGATTAAACAGCTGAGCTGTTCCATTTGCTGCAACGCTTTGATATGTGAGAAACCTTTTTTTAAAAAGAGGATTATTTTCAGCTGCTTTGATTTACCTGGAATAAGAATAGTGACTGCTGCTTGGACTGCACGGCGGATGATGTTATCCATTGCAAACATCCAATGGGGTCTTATTAAGTGATTCCTTAATACTTTGTTCACCTGTAAAAGTAGCAGCAAACACCATTTGCTCACACCTTAGGAAGAAGAATCATGTTTTCCAATAGTCATAGTAAGCTTTGTAAGGTAAAACTGCATGCAGCACTAAAACCCTCCCACCTTTCAAAGTCTAAACAACAGATTTGACAGTCTTAGGCTACAGCTTTCAAACCATTTCAAACCAGACTGTGACATTCATATGTTTCTACAGTTCAAGGAGGGAGAGGAGTGAGGAACAGTGGGGAAGCTGCAAATCCCTGAGGTGAGCTCTGTCCAGGAGCAACCTGATGTAGTGGAACGTGTCCCTGCCCATGGCAGGAGGGTTGGAAATAGATGATCTTTAAGGTCTCTTCCAATCTAAACCATTCTGTGATGCTTTGAAGAATTCCTCTGCCCCTGCACCAGGAAAGGAACTCACCGCATCCTGGAATCCAAACAGCACCAGATGAATCTGATTGATGGAAGTGCTGTCAAAGTCCAAATCCATTTTCAACTTGGATATAGTAGAAGCCATCACTCTCTGCTCAGGAGAGTGTATGAAGTCCCTTAAAATCCCAATAATCTGCTTGATGTGGTCCACAGAAAGTTGCAGTTCTTCAGAGCTCTGCAGAAAAGATAATGAATGTATATCAAATAAATCCCAGAGTCATGAAATATCTATTTAGTAGCACTAATATTCTTAGGGTTACATAGTTTTGCTTATGTGTATTTCACAAGAATGCGCTGAATCACCAAACTTTTGTTTCTGCAAAGTCTTTTCCTATTAAAATCTTTTCCTATTAAAAAAAATTAAGAGTGAGTTCTGTTTTCAAAAAAAACGCTGTAAGTCTACTGCTACTGTGGCTGTCACAAAGGGAAGAGGTTCCAGATTGTATCTACACATTCCTGCAATGTAGGATTGTGCAGATTATACCTTCACAATTCCTGCAGAGGGCAGCTCTCCTCCATACAAACGGCAAAATGAGTAACTAAGAGATCAATTTTTTTTAGATGCTATCCTTTCAATAAACTGGATCTGGACTTATATCTAATCATGCAGACAGTTGATTTCCTTAGGAAAAAAATTATGTTTATATATGCATTTATCCCAAGTCAAAAAAAAGGTCTAAAATGACACTATGAGTCACCAGTGTTCATTCTATGATTTGCAGTCCATAACCCCCACAGCTAAAGCCATCCAAGTGTCTGTAAGAACAACCTGTGTAATTACAAGGTATTACATAAATTATGGAAAAGAGTTGATTACAGCATTGCTACGAAACAGCTGGAGACTGAACCAGGACTTGCTGCTACCAAATAATCCTTCATTGTGGAAAATATGTGGAGCCCTGATTATTTCTAACTCTGAATTTTAATTGTAAGGCTATCAGCTGTTTTGCAGTTTAAGCTCAGAGCAGAAATTTACCCCAGCTGCTTCTCCAGCCTGAGTTTGTGGTCTGTAGAGCCCTACAGGAGCCCCAGTGGTGCAGTTTGCCAGGGAAGGGAGCATGGGGAGCAGCAAACCCTGGGCTGTGCAGAGCTGGCCGTGGAGCAGCAGGACCTGACAGCTGAACCACGAGTGTCAACAGCTGGCTGGGGACACCACACCAAGAGTCAGCAGCCTCCCCTTCATGGGAGTGCAGTCCAGGTGAAAAACCATAGCTTTAGTAAGAATAAATTATGGGAAAGGCACATCAGAAGCAGACATTAAGCAGAAAAGGCTGTTACAGGTATGTGGCAATGTTTGGCTGTGCATTAACCAGTTTATGATTTTTTTCTTTTTCCTCTTAGCATTTTAAGATTCATGTACTGTGATCTTGGCACCTAGTTAACAGTGTCTTAACAAAAATTGTTAATCAGTTCTCTACCTTGAAAGCAGAACACACCTATTGCTATGTGGTGTTCTAGCTCCATGTCCTTAAAAGCTGAAAGAAAAGACAACATCAAAACCACCCAACCCACCAACCACAATCCCACATAAAATGCCCAAAGATCTCCCTCAAATAAAACTAAGAGCCCATTAGCAGCCAAAAGGTGGTGTTTGCTACCCATTCAGACAACAGCAAACAGCTCACACACTTAAAAGTCTCAGAGATTAAAGACATTCAAAAGGAACAATCCAAGCACCTTTATTTATTTGTTTTCAGAAAATAAATACTACTACTTGGCTTATTATTTTCCTTTTGCCACACGAAAAGGAGAGCTGCAATGAAATTACCTGTGCAATACACTCCTGCAAATTGGAAGCCACTTTATCCTGTTCTTCCTTCAGGATTTTGTACAGAATTGCTCGGCGTTCGCTGTCCTTGCGCAGCAGGAACAGTCCGGAATCCTTATCCTCCACGGAAGGCGAGGCACTCCTGTCCTCCGAGGCTGAGCCCTCGTCAGGGATGCTGTGTCAGCCACCCGGCACAGGCACAAGAGACCTCAGCATTAGCAAGGCACCAGCACTGCCAGAAGGCAGCAAGGACACTTCTAGGGTTAAAAACTCAGTTGAAACTACAGCAGTAGATTGATCAGACTGGTACATGCTAATTCTGAGACAGAAGATGGCTCAGATCCTCTGCTGGCTCAAAACCCACATGGCTGATTTCCCCCTGCTAAGAAACTGGCATTAATGTCAGTCAGTTTTGGGGAGGAAAGCTGAAACTACTCATTTTTTTTCTGGACCCATACTGTAACACACTCATTTGAAAGTATTGCTTTGTACTTTGGGAGAAGCAGAACACTATTTCTGCTTCCCCTTTCCCCATTTTTTCATGGCTACATGGAAGGGTCAATTCTTCACTTAACTCCTGAATCCATATCCATTCAGTGAATAAGACCACTGATGTTTATTCACTGGAGGAAAAAAAGTATATGAGAACATGGAAACCTTAAAGGAGAAGAACAATTATTTGTTATTAAATATAAGCAATATTTACATTAACTGGTAACCTGAATATGCAACTCACTGATTAACACACCTGCTTACCTAACCATTATGTGAAAAAATTGCCCTCAAGTAAAATAAAATGTGAATTAAATCAACATAATCCCTCAAGAGCACTGAGTGAGAAGTAAATATTTTACCTTAGTAAATGGGAAATGGGATGCTTTGTCTGAATCTCTGAAATGGATCTCTTTGGCCTTTCGAAAAACACATCATGCTGTACATCAGAGTCTGGTGAAACAGAGCCGTGCTCACTGCTGCTACTGCCAGCCTGTTCCCCATGGATTGGCAGTGGGAGGGATGTGTTACGATTATAATCTAGAACAGACATTGTAAAATGTGTGACAGAACTAGGCCAAAAAGGGCAACATGCTTTAAACAGCTGTGATCGTCTTCAGTGACATCAAGGCCTCATTTTGCAAAATGGCTGACAGAGAAGTAACCTTGTTGATAAAAAGCAGTTACACAACTCAAAATCATTGCATGCATAATCAATAAAAGGTTTTAACAAATTAACTACTAAACCCAAAGATGGCACAGCTCTTCATAGGAAATGCCATTTTGTTACCCTCTCTCACACACACACTGAGTCCTGCTTGGGGTTCGTCCCATGAAGTGGCACAAATGGATATGGGCAGTTTAAAGAGCCTGAATCAAACCAACAGGTTCATCTGCTGCTTCACCACAGCCATCTCTCTCAGCAGAGATCACTCTACTACCTGCCCTTCTCATCTCTGCCTGACTGTGTTAATGGGCATTAAACTGCCCTCTCCACACCTGAGATACCTGCCTCACTCACAGGTGCCCCTGCCCTCAGCAAGGACTCTCTCAGCACTGGCCTGAAGGAAATCTCATGTCCCTTTCAAATTCATCTTGAAAGTAAGAAAAAAAATAAAATAAAATACAAACAAAAAAACCCCAGATATTTAGAGTTTGCTGTAATCCTGATTGCCAGTTTACAGCTGTGTGACAGGAAAGGTAAAGAAGTTCTGTCAACCCAGGGTGCACATACCCATGGAACTAAAAAATGACAAAAGTTTTTGATGCTTGTCTCTACAAATGCTGTGGAGGTGAGGGAGGAAGAGAGCTAGAAGTTAAAAGTTGTTCAGAAAGCTCTGACTCCATGGCTATGACTGATGTTCAAATGGCTGAGGTTAACAGTCACAGAAATGAAACAATATATGACACCTTGTAAAAGCCAGTGCAAGGCATCTCAGGACAGAAAACTGAGAGCTGCTGTCCCAAGAGTAAGGACTAAGATTTGCTCTGGGCTGCCTTTATTATTGGAAAGAAAAAAGGGATAAGGATGGGATGGAAAGGTGAGGACAAAGCTGAAGAAATTGGAGGTGAGGGAAACAATAGAGGAAGAAGGTGGTGAACTGCTGCGGCTGGGACTGTGGTAAGTTCTGGGCCAGGACCTGCCTTGGCCATCAAACTCCCCCTGGGCATGGCTGCAGGAGCCAGCACAGCTCTCCTCAGCTCTGGCAAGGAGAAGCTCACACTCAGCTGCAGTCAGCTAGGTGCCTTTCCCTCTCCTCATCCAATGCACAGTTCTTTTCCACTTGCCCACTCTGCCTGTGTCCATGGCCAGCACTGAGCTCACTCCCTGCTGCACCAGAGATCCTCAGGCCACCCAAAGGAGCTCTGTAACCTCATCAATGAGCAGAAGTGAAGAAAGGAGGAAGGCAGGAGGAAGGAGTGGTGCACCTCTCCTGATATTTGATAAAGCCAGTTGCTCCTGAGGCTGCTAACAAGGCAAGCTCCACACTTTCTAATGCCATGCAATTTTTCCAGGGAGACATTCTCAAGAGAGAGCTGAAAGGCCACAAGGGAAGATGATTGCTGTGGGGCAGAAGGCTACAGCCTGCCAACAGCTCCTGAATGCCACTGCCCTGACTAAGCAGTAGGAACTCTCCTGTTATTCCAGTGAAACTGCAGGGACTGGAGTTCTCAGTGCCCTCAGGACAAGGGGTGATGCCCATTTTCTCACTGAAACCAATTCAGCTAGATGGTAAAAATTCCTCACTAGTTTTTATCCTTAGAATTCTCCTCTTTCAAAAGTTAGTTGTTGAGGGAGGAAAAGCTCAAAAAGGAAGCAGTTCAATTTGCACTGGGAGTGTGTGTGTGTGTGCAGACAGGGGAAAGAAACAGCAACACCAATGGCTTTCCTTGTTTTGAAACAGACAGTTCCTTCATATGATTTATTTGGCAGGTCTATATTAAGGTTCATTATCTTATCACTGAGCAAGTGGCTAATATATCTGGGAGGGAGGGAAGAAGAAACATGCTATGCAGATAAAACAAAACAACCCACTCAACAGCTACTTCAGCACCTTCGTGCCAAATTTCCATATTATGTATCAAGTTTGAAAATGCTGACCCAAACACCTACTAGACCCACATTTTCAGGTGCCAAACACCTACTCTGTGAAGCTCAGACCTCTGAAGTGTATATAATTGTGAATCTAAAATGCAGATCTGCTTTGCCAAGTCTTCGTCAAATGTCACTTTTCTAAGTTTAATATACAACAAATGAGGCATTTATTTCTGGGGAGAGGAAAAACAGGCCTGGGAGAATTCAGCAAGCAAAATACAAAATAAGCAAGACACTGTATTTTCTGGGAATTATTAAATTTAAATATGTGTAATTACAAATCACAGACATTTTCAACAGCCAAGTTCCTGCTGTTTTCCTGGCACAAGAAATGCCCTTTGTAAAAGAAAGTGCTTAATGACTCCAATCTTTTATATAACACTTAATGATGCTGTTGACTTGGATTTGGCTGATAATTCCTTACCTGAGGGCTTGAATGCAATTTTGCTTTTCTTGCCCTTGTTTACTTGCTTCAGGAAAGAATCTCTGAGCAAATCAGATGCTGTAACACGTTTACCAGGATCAGGTTCAAAACAGAGCAAAATAAAGGCCTTTGTTTCAGCAGACACTGCTTCTGGAATTTCAGGATGTATCTTAAACATCCCAACCTACAAGTAAAACACAAGTACTAATTATTTTTATGAAACAACTGCAAGGAGACCATGGGCCAAAACTCTTATAATAGGATCGTTCACACTTCTCCTGACTCTTGTGGAAAAGGAGCGATCCAGGTACCCACATAAAGCAGGGAAGTGATAAGGTTCTAATCCTGTTTTATTTCATTGCAAACATGGTGTGAATATCCATGTGATGTTACATAAATGTCAAGGTATGGATGTATCTATTAATCTGCTTTCAGGCAGTCTTGGGATCGGGGCATTATTGACACCAAGTGCTTCAAATATTCCTTCTCTTAGCAGCCACAAATCCCTCCAGCTATTGCACAGGTTTCCCAGCACCCCTGCCCAGTACTGTGTCTCTCAGTTGCTGCCTCCTCCAGCACATTTGTGCCCAAGAACAGGAATAATTTCCTCCTCTAGCACCGGCAGGCTGGGGCTGCACCTGTTCTGCTCCTGCCACTGCCAAATTTCCTTGCACAAATACGCACAGTGACCTTGCCAGACCTTGTCACCACCCCCGCTCTAGGGCCAGATGTCTTCCCTTGCCTTTCAGTGTAATTTAATTGAAAAACACATGATGTCCAAATACTTAGTAAGATCATTGTTAAACCACTCTTGAAGTAATGACTCCTTTTTTAAAATGGAGTATCTTTTAAGACTCTGTCTTTCAGTAACGAAAAATGTGCTTCTACAGATTGCTCCCCAGTGATTTTTCCAGCTCCTCACTGCCTTCTTATTCTCTGATGGAAATCTGGCAGAACTGTTTGGAAGCCAGAGCTGTATAACCTGTGTGCACTGTATGCACATGTCTGGAGAAATTATGGCTTGTAGTCTCAAAATCTTTACACAAAACACATCCTGGAGAGCAAGCACAAAGATAACGTCCACAAGGAAGATAGAAGCCCAGCAGTTAAACAAGTGCCAGCCGCTTTCAAATAATCTCATTACAGAGCTGCATTAACACACTCTGGCACCATTAGGCACTCACAATACTGGTTCAGCTTCAGTGGAGGCTGAAGCAAAAAATGCTGAGCAGTCCTACTTCTGTTTGAATGACAGTCCAGTAATAAAATGCTACTGGTGCTTTAAGGCCTTCCAAACCATGACTCTGAGAACATTCAAGACTCAGGGTCACAAACTGGCAGCACTCTGGTGCCAGGTTTAACCCATATGCACTAAACATATATCTAGGAAAATCCCAAACCAGGGACAGGAAGTTTGACAGCTTGTCTCTGATCTTATCTTAATCTCTGTTGCTCACGGGGAGTGAATTTCATCACAATCACCTGCAAATTCTGTAAGCAACCATTAGAGTACTTTGTCTTCACTGAATGTCATTTGTTTGGGCTCTTTTCACACAGACACAGATGCACACATTCTATGCCCACATAATAAATACCATAATGATAAATAACCATACAACACACACCCAGCCAGGAACTATCCAGTTCTCAGGTTATTATAGCCCCTTTTCTCCACTTTGTCCAACTCTTTGCAATTTTCTAAAGTGACTGCACAGGGAGACAGACTTTTCCTCTCCTCACCTGTCCTATACACAACAGAGCATGCATTCATGGAGGTGGGGACTTCTAAAGTTCGATATTCCAAGTTTTCCAGACTTCTGTTCTTTTTACATGCTTGCCCAGCCAGCCTGCTTCAAATCCAGTTTCCAGCTTGCTTACTTTCATTACACAGAAAAAGAAAACACAGTTTGTAATCTCTGATGCCTAGCAAGATGCAGCTCCAAACAGGTCCCAGCAGAGCCAAGGAACAGGAAAACAAAAACCAACGCCTGCCTGTAGTACAGTAACACAGTCTGCAATTAGAATGCTAAAAACTTTTCCACATCGTTGAAGAAAGAAAAGGCAAAAAATGCATTTTCAAAAATTCCAACTCAGAGACTTCAGAGCAGAGCTCTGTAGCCTAGAAGTGCTTCTCAGGAGCAGGTAGGACAAGCACCATCCTGCCAGAGCTCACCTCATGAACCTGCACAGAGCTCACTGAGCCCCCAGAACTGAACCAGCACTTCCTGGGCATTCAACAAACTGTGCTGAAAAATAGGATGTGTAACTCACTGAACACTTCAACTACATGCCAGATACATAAGATGAAAAGGCATCTGCCAACAGAATTGTATCTGACATTTACAGCGATGTGGAAAAAAGCTTCTTTCCATGGCTCCCTCAGGAAAGCTTTAGTGAGTCAAACCACATTCACCCAGGCAGCTTCTTTTGAGGTATGTCACACGTTGAGAGCACCAAGGTGACATATATACCACTGAAATAACTGCATCAAAACCCATAACCACCCCTTTCTTTGCCTTTTAGCTGTGGCGCATGGGACAACTCACAGGTCTAGTGTGATGTCTGGCATTACATGTCATGCTGAACTGCAAGACAGATGTCTATACCTATTGATAAAGATCTGATTTTGCCACCATGGCTCCATTAATGATGATACTAATGCTCACGTAGTGGCTTTCAACAGGATGCATGAAAAAATTACAATATTGGTAATTTAAAACAGTTTGCTGGGTTATGGATATTTCCCCCACTATAAGAATAAGAATTCTGAAGCATAAGTGAAAACTTCAGTGCTTTACTAAAGGTCTACTGCAAGCCAATGGAAGAATCAAAAATTTGTAGTCTGCATATCTGATACATAATCACATCACAGCTGCTCCACTCCTGTTAATTATAGAGTTAGAACAAGTAATTTTTTTTTAACTTGTATTATCAAAACTATCTGAAGAATTCTCAAGTGTTAATTTGTGCATTTGAAAACAGATGCAGTAAGAGAAACAAAGTACTAGAGACAACAGCTTATTGAGAAGGTAGCTCTGACCTGAAGGATTTGGAATGTAAAATATAGAGAATTTAGTACATACTGGAAATTCTGGAATTCCCTTGGCCCTTTCCAACATGTTGCAGAGACCAGGCCTTTGAAAGAAAGGTTTTCCTTTGGGAAGGAAGCTTGAAAAAATGACTTGTTTGTCATTACTGGGGAGACAGGTTACAAGAAGGAAATCATAAACCAAGGGCAGGAGATGAAAAAAGACAGCAGAGAATATTAGTTTTCATAAGTCTTCACTCATTTTTCAGATTGCTGCTCTGAGTCAGGACCTATTTCCAGCACCAAAAAAACTGATTACCCCCTGCAGCAACACAGCTTAGAGAAGAGAAGGATCTTTCAGTTAGAGTTAGAAACACAGGTCAGACCATGGCTTTGTGCAAAACAACCCATGTGACCCAATGTTACTACCAATTCATATGATAAAATTAAGCTATATTTGAAAATTCATCAACTCTGAAGCAAAAAAAGCTGTATTTACCTTAAACATTGCAGCTTGAGGCTCCCCTAGTTCATGAAATGGAGGTTTGCCTGTTGCCATCTCGATAATGGTACAGCCCAGTGACCAGATGTCAGCTGGAGCACCATATCCTCGTGGTCCTTTATCGATGATTTCTGGAGCCATGTACTGCAAGGTTCCTGGTCAGGACAAAAACAGTAGTCAAGTGTATGGTCTTCATACTTATTAAAGAGGATTAACACAACACTCAGCAAGCCAAAAACTGTCAAATGCAACCTGTATGGCCAAAATACTCAATTTTCCATATCAGCACTGAAAACTAGACACAAATTTATGTTTTAACATCTTTTTCATAAACTTTTTGCCCCTACTTTCTAACACAAGGTTTCAAACTGCTGAAAGTCTACTCACCACATAATCCAATAGCTTCCTCAGGAAAAAAAAATTGGATCAACAATGTTTGCAGACACCAACTTTTAAAAATTATGCATATAAGAGATGACAAAATCTGAGAAGTGACAGATAGTCTTCATGAGAATAATTTTCTTATTCTACCCCAATAATGAGAACACTAGTGACAAGGAATTTCAAACAGTTTGAAAGAAAGCTATTTTTGTAAATACAGGGCAATAAATAAGGCAATCCATTATAATTTGTGTAGAATTCCAGGATGTCTTGGATGTGCTTGGCATTTCTGACATCCAAGGTTAGCAAAAAACAAAATCACAAACAAAACCCAAACAAAACCCCCCAACCAAACAAAACAGCAAACCAACCTGTTAGAATTTCTAAAGCTACATATATTGACAAAATAAGATCCTCCCTATAGATAATCTGAGTGTAATAGTAGTAATAACACTGATAAAGAACAGTACAGTAAAAAATTAAATAAAACATCAATTTGGTATCACTGTTATTGAACCACTCAGTAACACAGCTAATGAGGTCTTTACAGGAAGAGTCCACACCACCACCACCACCACCACCAACCTCTTGATGTTTGAGTGTTTTGAACACTACAGTACTTCCCCCCCTGAATTTCTACCAGCTGTGTTATGACATCTTTAAAATTAAATTATTTTTCTTCTTAAGAATGCAATAAAACTACACTGTGGTAGAGCTGTGAGCTACTAAGTAATGGACATGTGGTGAAGATAAAAGGATATATTATGTTCATTGAATGTGACTGCTGCAGAATGAAAGTTCAAGCCACAGCTTTGCCCTCAGGCTGTGTGTCTTGAATGGAGGGACATAATGTTTAAACCAAGAGAAATCTGATTCTTCAAACCATGTGATTTTATTATATAATGCCTAAAATCTAGGGTTTGTGTACCAAGTTACAGAACAAAAAAAATTGCTAAAGACCTTTTAAGGCCTTCTGGGGTATAGCTACCTGCTTACTGATTTTAAATCCAAAATGATAACTTAAAATATTCATTCACCTGTCAAATTACATGTCAAAGGCACAAACAAGGCTGGAAACTTGCAAGAGAACAAAGAAGGGCATAAAGAAAGAGTTAACTCCTTTTATTACAGTATGGTGACTTCTTAAGATACCATTTTTCCATGTACTGACAATCAGCAGCTAAAACTCACTAAGGAGTATGTAAAATACAGGCAAAACCAGAATGATTTTCCCTTAGTACCTGCTCCAACCCTAACAGCAATCAGCCACAATAGTGGCTTCCTGGGCCAAAATTAAATTTTGGACAGACTTTCAAAAGCTACAAAAGTGTTTTTCACCATGATTTAACTATTACCTTATGGAACCCCTTTATACACTTAGAAGTTCACAGAATATCCTGCAGAAATGAGCAGCACAGTACATCACAGCATGTGGTAGTGCAGCTCTTTTCCATGGAATATAACTGCATTGAACCAGCCTAACAAAAATGGCAAAAAAGCAGGCAAAACCTGAAAATACTGTTTTCCAGAGAGAAAAGACCTGTACATATCTCAGAATTATCAATCCAGTTGCAAACAAGATGGCTGATAAGAAAATTATTTATTGAATCATGTATTTGGAAAAAAATAGTGAACCTCCTTAAAGGAAAGCTTCAGAAGGCAGCATTTAGCCAGCTCTCTGTCACATGTGTATCTATCTGTTGTGGCATCTGTAAAATTAAGAGATTTCTTCTTCTAGATGTTATAAGAATGAAGAGCTACATGTTTTATTTGAAATTCCAAACATGAAAAATATTTTCTCTTCCTTTTAAAGAACTCCTAACTTTATTTGATTCTAACTACTGTGCTTATAGCTTTGAAGGAAATGTATTTGTTTAAAATGCCTGCACCTGATGGGATGTTGACCTCATGAGATCCTGATATCATATGCTGATTCTGCATATTCAGATCATGATGTAATATGGGGCTATTTTCCAATTCACAAGCTTAGCTAATAATGAGTAAAAAGACCTGAGAAAGGTAAGTTACTTCAGAATCTTAATTTTATTCTCATGGCTTCCTTTGTAAGAAAGCTGGAGAAACTGCAGACTCACCACCAGATAGGTAAAGGAAAGTCTTGATTATCATTTAAGTGAAGGTTGTTGTTTTCTGTCTTCCTCACATGACTGATACCTTTGTCTGTGTACCATTTACTTAAACTGCAGGCAAGTAAGAGGCTTGCAGTATTTGCGAACGCCATATAACAAGCAAAACCAGCATGTTACCTACATCCACTGATCACAGAACTGAGAAACTAAGTGACCATGTATTCATTTTTTTATGTGGCGTTTCCCTTTTTGCTTAGCAATTTTTCTTTTCCCTGAATATTACAAGTCTTTACAACCTTGTTGTATTGAAAGCTTTTCTGTAACACATCAGCCTCAAATTTTCATATAAACTGTTCTTTTTACTGTTGTTAGTCAGTTGTTTAGGTTTTATAATTAATACCCCAAAACTGAAAGGGTTCATATCTTTGAGTTTGGTTTTCTACACTTTTAAACATATCTAGAAAGTGTGCATGTGTAAGTTACTAATATCAAGATTGTTAAATGAAAAGGTTGCTGTATTCAAGTGTTGCCAGATGTAATTGCAACAAATTGAGTGCTACTTAATGAACCCTTAGAAAAAAAACTTTTACCCCGAAAAAGTAAAATGGAAGAGACTTACATTAAAAAAAAAACAAAGTAAAGAAAGCTATCAAGCCTATGTTCATGGTAATCACACACCCATTTACTCTTCCCTGAAAACAGAGACCCAATAGTGTTTTCATCACAAGCCCAAAGAGTCTCTTGGCTCAAATGCTAAGTCTAATATGAAAACCCTTATAAACTCTGCTAGATTAATCTTACCTGTAAATGTTTCAGTGCATGGATTGATTCCTGCCAGCCGTTTGGAAGTACCAAAATCTGATATCTTAACCACTCCACTGTAGGTGTTCACCAAAACATTGTCCCCCTGTGGTTGGATATGAGAAGGAAGGAGGGGAGGGAAGGAGGGAGGGAGGCAGCAAACAGGGAGGGGAGACAGATGAATGCAGATTCTCAATCTCAATACTCATTCAAGTTTGCACTTTGTAATACACCTTTCTACAAATGAATATTCCAGGAGCACCAGGAAAAGCAGTTGGTTAATGCTTTCCTTTTGTTTTCAGCTTCCATGAAATCCTATTAAAATTCTACTTCAGATTAGGGCAAAACTAACTGAAGTAAATAAGATAAAAAGCAAATCAAACAAGACACACTGAAGGAAAAGTTACCTTTATATCTCTGTGTACAATCTGGTTCTCATGGAGATACTTAAGGCCTTCCAGAATCTGCTTGGTGTAAAATTTAATTGTAGGTTCTTTCATTGGGCCCCACTTGGATCTTAAGAGAGCTGAGAGGCTGCCTACAGGAGTTCAAGAAGAAAGTGTATCAAGACAGAGAAATGCCCAAATGAACATGAAACAGTTAAGTCTGGATGAAGCCTTTGCACAACATCCTAATACAAGACAAAAGCAGTACCTATAATCAGGCCAAATTCTGGCTAGATCACCCAAAGCAAATAATTTGCTGCTGCTCTGGACTGGTTTCTTAGTTGCCAGGTCAGGTTTTACTTCCATGACAAGAATAAATGTTATGGAAGGGCTGGATCCATACCCCTCACTTCACTGTTGAGACTACCACGAAACAAGGACTAAAAGTAACACCATACCATGTTGTACACTGTACTTTGTGAACCACAGGTATGGGCAAAGAGAAGCTGATTTTATTGAAGCAGGGAGGGTAGAAGAAAAAACAGAAAGAGCCTTTTCCTTGCAAATGTGGGATTAAATTCTGGAAATATTCTCTTGAAAAGACCCCTCTGAATGCATGTTCAGAGTAGGAGATAGGCTATCCACACATCCCCAGTTCTAAAAAACTAATCTTTAAATAACACAAATATTTAAATGATGAGGCAAAATAAAGAACAAAATAAACTAACTACAGTAGGTCTACTTAAGGCCAGAAAAATTCAGCTAAGGGAACTTTCAATCCATACCAACAGCTTTCTAAAGTGAAATTTCCTCAGAGAATCTTGCACAAACTGAACAGCTGGTTCCTTTTTAAGACAGGCTATGGAGTTTAACATCTCTGAATTGGTTCAGTAATATCTTGCCATTGGCAACTAATCACAGCACACTTTACTGTGCATATGTGAACAGAAAATAACACCAGCTGACACTGCTAACAAGTGTGGGAAAACAACTGGAAGTGTTGCTATAACTTCATCACATCTGCATGCATCATGCAGGTCAAAGTGTCTTAGCTTTCAGTTGGGAAGGTCACAAGGATTCAAAAACTAAATAATTTCCTGACATCCCTAAATGCCCTCAATGTATTTAATTACACTTTGGATGTTTGTGTCTGGAACTTTCTAAGAAAATCTGACCTTCCCCCCACCCCCTGCCCTGTTATTCTTATTTCTGTTTTTATTTTGCAAATTAAATTCATGCAAAATTTAACACTTATTCTGACACATTCTTGCCACTGTGAGTGAATATCAAGAGGGAGATGGAAACCATGTAGAGAGGTTACACAGGGATTTCACATCTTCTTCCTCCAGCTGAAGAGAAGGCTGGAGGAGTAAAACTGCAAATTAAGAGCAAGGAACACATCTCATTTTTATCTCTAATCTACCTAGGAAACAATAGTGCTTTGTATATAGGAGTTATAAAACAGAACTTAATTGCTCTATCAGTGTTATTGCTCAAAGAGAAACTTACACTGAAAGCTCCAGTCACCATTCAGACACTTGAGCTAAATGAACTACACAGCTCTAACTCCACTATTTTATAACAAGTGAGTATTTGAAACCAAATACTTTTAATGACTTCTCTCTAGGTTTAGAATTACAGAAAGTGGAGAGGATACTGGGATCTATACTCTTCAAATTTACTCTTTCTATCAGAAAAATTACTTATACAGTTAACATCCCAGCAGAAAAGCCATATACAGTGCACAAAACCATTAAGTGCTTATCTATTGACTTCCAGTAGATTTGGAGTCCCAAATGCTTTTCCTTTGGCAGACCAAACTCAGCATGATACAAACCTCCTGGCACCTGCTCCATAAAAATCTTGATGTATCCATTTTCTGAAACAGATCCAAGATACTGGACAATGTTGCGATGCTTTAAATATTTGTGCAGGGCTATCTCTTCGTGAAGAGGTTGAGAATACCTATTAAAAAAACAACCAAGGAGTATTTAATCATGCAGGAAAAGGTTCTAGGCTATGCTTAAATGCTAGTTTGACAACAGAATGGATTTTAGGGATACCAATCCAATTCTCAGCAAATATCTCATCCCTGACCTTCAAAAGGCAGCATGATTCACTGCCATTTCAGAAAAAGTACAGAGAAAGGTCTCAAGAGGAACCCTGGTGGAGAAACATACCCTCCAAGAATTTATACTTGTGTGTCTTCTGTATCAATACATAGCACTGTCTTTGACTCCAGAGCTCCTCTCCTGATTTTCACCCTCCCCAAAGCGAATACAAATGAGATACAACTGCAACTTGAAACCAAAAACACGTCTTCTTCTAGAATTTATGACATACATGCAGATTATTAAACTGTAATATTTATGTCATATAACATATGTTTTCCCCCAAAATACAAAGTCTTTATTCTCAAAAAGGTACTGTTCAATACTAGGAGGAAATAATAATTGAATTTCAGTATATTGGGATTTTATAAACTAACCACACAGAAACACATGCTAAGAAAGAGCCAAGTTTTCAGAAACAACTGCATACACAACAATGAACTAGGTCTTACCTGCTGTCTCTCTCAGGTATTTCTTTGATGGCTATTCGGACTTGGTTGCTAATGTCTCTTCCAGCATAAACTATTCCATAAGTACCTTTCCCTAGAACTACCCTGTCACCATTCTCATCATAATCATATTCATACTGCAAGCAGAAAAGATAAACAAAGCAGGACAGAAATTGTTATCACTAACATTTGACATTACAGGGAGCCTTAAACACAGTTATGTACTTAGTACAGGATGTTGAAAGAGCACTTTTGCAAAGAGTTAAGAAAGGTATTGGACAGTTTATAGTCTCAGATATTATCAGGAGTACACAGACCTCCCCTAGTATCTTCCCACATCCAAGAGGATGCCCATATGGGAAAACTGCAGGGTATTGTTTGGGGCTTCATGTGAATTCTCTATTAAAAAAGCAAACAACAAACCTTATTACAAAGGCCATAACCACTGACTTTTCTGTCAATGGCCCTTTTTTTCTGCTTTGTCCAATATAACTCCCTGATACAGAATGCAGACTTGGGATCTATTTCTTTGAAGTGTCTTCCCAGTTCACACTGCAGCTCTGCTGCTGCGCTGTCCATGTGTCACTGACACTCCCCCCTTCACCTCAGCAGAGATGGCAAGTTTCATGCTGCTGTGTGGAATGTGCTAAAGCAAAGCTGTCTGCCGTTTATCCTAACAGCATATTCTGCTCAGTGGAAGTGAACTGGAGCGAGCACAGCTTTAGCACAGTTTCATTTACCGCATTTCAGCACTTCGCGGTTCACAACATAATCTCGTTACACGATAGGCATAACTGACCCAAAACGCCATATGCAAAACTTGTCAGGTTCTTTGGTGGGAGCATATCCAGCTTTCACAGCTATCATATGACATAAAACTGTGCAGAAAAAAGACAGCAGTCACATTGCAGAATTTAGGATTGACAGCAACCCCATCTGCAAGAGACTGGTCCTAAGCCAACCCTTTAATTACTGTAGAGAAACCTATATTCTCACAAGATACATGAAAATGGTTGGGATTTAGAGTTCAGTGCTAATTAGGAGACAGTTCAATGGGCTTTTATGTACTTGATGCCACTTTACATTTGCCTCTTCTCATCCCAACAGCTACAAATGTTGAATAAACCCCTGCTGGTTGCCAGAAGTCTGAATAAGTGATCCACTGGCTGTGAAATCCAGCCATTAGGTGTAAGTAAACAAGTGCTCATATCTGACCTTCTGAAGGGCAGAGTGTTCTCTAGGATACCCTATTTGGGGTACAGCAGGTACTCTTAAAGTGATAGGAACTTCTTCATATCAATATACAGAAGTGAATACCTTAAGGCAGAAAAAACTGCAACATTCACACTCCTTCAAAATACTTGCTAGTTGTAAAATTAGGCTGCAGTTCATACACAAAATATACTAACCCTTGTGACAACATTCTCATAAGAATTCTCACTGAAATCAAATTTCCTTCCCCCAGACTATGCATGAGGTTATTTCTTCCTCTTCCCCAAATATAAAGTTGGTTTATCAACAGTAAAAACTGCTTTCTCTGTAGTAGTCAAGCCCATCAAGACCACACAAAGCTGCATTTTCCTTGTTGTCTCATCTTAAATGTAAGATCTCAAGCTGCAGAAAGGCATAAAGTGTCTTCGTTCATTTATACACTAAACTAATTAATTCTCCCCTTCAGAAATCCTAATTTCTGTTTTAGTGTCCTGACCTAAGACAGCAAGTACAAGGTGACAATTGTGAAAACTTCAAGAGAGGTAGAATGATATAGTTTAAAGATTAAAAATTAATTTCTGTAGTCACATCTCCATGCGTCATTCATTCCTGCAGGACTGTTTTGTGCTATGCATTGTCAAGTGATTTTTCAGTTTAGTTTTTAAAAGGCTCAAGCCATGGTGAGCTCACATCCTCTGAGACTGTTATAGAGCTGAACAGACTGTGTCGTGTGGAGATTGTCCTGCTATTAGCTGAGTACATATGTATGCAATATAAAACCTGCAGCTAGAGATGATGCCCTGTCTTTACCAAGGCAGAGCCCTGAAGATGAGTCAAGACCACAGATGTATGTATTAAACCTGGCTTAAGACATGTGTATTTGTCCCTTTCACTTGAGGAAGGAATTCTGTGGCCAAAGAAACAAACTTCAGTGTAAAAAACTTACCTTTCCTGCTATATGCAACTACATTCAACAGTACAGCAGAGAGTTTTATACTTTCTTTTTTCTCTCCTGAAGCCTCAATTCCTACAAAAGGCTCACTACCATGAAGAGCTGCTCTGAATCATAAGCCTAAGAGAATTGCTGGAATGAGACAATCAGAAAGATGCTCAGATCCCAAAACCCAGGAGGGTTTTCATGCTTATTAATCAGATTGACTAAATTTTCTTGACCAGAAATAAAACTTACAACCTATTTTCTATGGTGGCTTTTCAGATTTTAAAACAAATAAAAAATGCACAGGGTATGTATTTAATGCTACAAATGTGGCCTTCTGCTATGAGTCACTTTGTTTTATGAAGACATGGATTCACCTATCCCAACCTGAGGCCACATAAAATGTGAATAACCCTTTCCAAGTCGTTTGTTTTTCCTCTTTTCCTCTCTGTACTAATTATAAAGAAAGCCTAAAGCTACTGGATTCCTAATATGGATGTTACAGTGATAAGAAAAAAGCACAGTGTATTAACCTGATCCTAAATACCTGCAATATCTCTGGGACAGAAGCCTGTCAAATTCAATCACCTGGAGTATTAATGGTATCAGGTAACAGCTAGAAAAACTAAAGTACCTTTATAATAGCTTTTTCCTAGCATTTATTTAATATTTTATCTTTTTTATACACTTGAGTCAGCTGATATCAGTTGATTCTCACCTATACACTGTTTTCAAGAAAATACAAACACAGTAACACACTTCATTAAGGATTTATACAGTTTACAGTAGTAACAGGCCCACTTCATTAAATGTGTGGTTTTTCAAATGAATACAAATCTCATGTACAAATAATTTTGTAAGACTTTAAATTTCATATACAACTAAGGAGTTTAAATGCTATTTATCTTTCTACTATACTGATACAAAAGTGCAGGGAAGACAGAACAAGTTTCAGAGTTCTTAGATGTTTTATCCTTGACATACCTCCAATGTGTCTCCATCTATTTCTCCTTCTAGTTCCAAAGTACTGCCAACTGCATCAGACAAAATTTCTTTCACCAAACCACAGAATCTAAAAAAGAAATAAACATCACAAGATCAAAGAAGAATATCCTTTTGGAAGCAGACTAAACAGATTCCTCACAAGTTGGGCTTTGCTTTCAAGCTACTAAACTGACTAGCATGTTCACAGGTTTCTTTCATTACTGACCTTTTCCATATTTATCCCATTTTAAATGATGAAGAACATCAAACAGACACTGAAAATCCTCATTATTTATAAAATTATTTTATTTGCTGTAGCAGAACCCAATAGTTAGTTGTTATTGTAATTGCACAGTAAAATCTTTGAAGATCAAACTCAAATACTTTTTTCAGTACGTTTGGCTGCAAGTGTGATTAGTCAGTATTTCAGAAAATCAGATGTTGTAGCTACTTGTCAGGCTTTCAGAAAGCCAAAAGTATAAAAGTAGTAATATGGTTAGAAGAACAGAGTTTTAACTAGTTTCTAGTTCTCTAGGGTGGAAATATTTTAAACATTTTTTCCTGTAGTTCCCTGCCTGAGCCACTAATTTTTTTCCAAATTCTATATGAAATGGTAAACAATTATTTAAAAATGTTACAAAATATTTATAATTTCATTTCATACATCCCTTTCATTAACTAACAGAGACACATCTCTGGAACTGACTTCTGCAGTGCACTGAATAAGGCATGAAAAATGGGACCATGTTTCATGACACACAAATTGCACTGCCAAATTAAAGCTGAGGAGATAACATTAATTTTAGTGTTTCTTACCTTTTATGCAATGCGCTCTGCAAAGTTAATAACTTTCTTTAACCTGAATTTATTCCATGTAATACATAGGTAGTAATTATTGCAAGAAAAAGTGAATATAATATTAAACTCCAAAAACGAAGTCTATTAACAACTCCCTCCTACATAATTCAAAAGGTGTATTTGCAACTAGGAGTTACAAGGCAGAATTTGGTCTGTAATGATTTAACCCTGAAATTCAGCTAGCCTCCTTACATTTTAGAGACAACAGATCACCAGAAAATATTTCACTCAGGGTAAATTAACATGGATCTTTGACGCAATGTAAGTTAGAATGTTTTGTTACACTTAGATGCCTTTATTTAAATCCAACTGAAAAGACACTTAAGGGAACCTGAAACAATGTAGTACCTTACATGACACAGCCAAGATAAAGAAAAATAAGATAATAGTTATAAGTTAGATTAAGCTACTTAAACATTTTTCAGACCTAATGATTTGTAGATAAACTAATCAGAATCAGACAGGAAGTATAATGGGTGCTCTCATCACCTTAAACATCACCGAGTTTACATTGCTTCTTCATCAAGAAAAAATAAGTGAAGAAATAAATTATCTGTTTCTCAAGCAGAAATATTGGTTTTCAATCTTTACTAAATCAATTTTATTTAGGATATGGATGAGGCATGCAACACTCACACAAACTGAACTCACCTACTACATTGGTTTTCTGTAGAAAAGTAGATTTGAAAGTCATCATAATTGTCATGGACATAGAGAAAACAACATCGTTCATCAAATTTGGAAATGCTGTAAAATTCACATTACGAAAATATTATTTTGGTTATAACTATTAGAAGAAATAGTGCAAGGAGGAGTTATTTTTTTATTATGAACACTTAAGAGACATCTTTTTCACAGTTAATTACCTCAGAGAAGCAGTATGCAATCAAATATATTTTCCTTGTAACTAGGAGTTTTCACTTTATTTATACATCCCATAATCCTATCTCCAATTTGAAAAAGAAGCTACTACTTACTTTGGCAAAATAATAGTTTATCTGAAGTGCATTGAGGTTGGTTTGTTGTTCACCTCCACTTCCACTTCTACGCAATTCCATCTGACTCCTTGGTATCTGATGATACCTCAGTGGAAAGTGAATTGCTTTGACACTAATTTAGCTATCTGGAAAATCTTTCTTTAATGATTAAAAAGTACTTCAGGTTTTTATAATTCCATTGCTCCCACAATAAAACTGAACTGGGAAATACCAACAATGTAGCAGATCCTTCTTGGTCAATACTTTTTATGGCCTTAACACTGATAAACAAGTTTTGGGATGACCAATATTTACTTCCAATTGCAGCAATAATTCTAACTAAGGGATTATTTATTGCATATTGTGTTTTGCCAGTGTCACATACATCCCATTTAAATGCACTGAAGTGAAAAGTGAAATGCCATAAAACACAGTATCAATATGAAAGTAAATCTAGGAATTAATCTTTTATCCCAAACACTTGCACTTCAGTATTTTGATAAATACTGACACGTTGTAAGCCTTACCAAACTATTTTTGTGCCTTAAGTTAATAAAATTTCTTAGACTCTTGCCTGATCTGTTTAGTCAAACTCTTCAATTTTGCTCCAATGCTGAGCCAGTTAGTTAAAACACATGACAGTAGACTATAGTAAAGTTGCCACATTACATGATCAATTTGTTGGAGCATCATTAAGGACAATATTGAAAATGTTAAAAAAAAATCTGAATTTTGCCTGAAGACCTTTTTAGAAATATGTGAAAATACACTATGCCATTCTCTAGTTTCATTTAATTTAGCAATTTCTAGTCTAACAACTCAGGTAAGCACATATCTGACATGAGGACTAAGAGACAAAGGTGATTCTTCCAGAGGCAAATACTGGATAGACAAGAGAGTATCTGAGTAACAATATTTAATTATAAACAGTGTCATGTATGTGGTATATAAGATGAACTGGTTAGCATAAAAACAATTTAAGGGCTTTTGATAAGAGTGTATGTTAACTGAGACCACAATTTTTTTTAACCAATGCAATTTCAAAAGCATAGCAATTTTAATTTGTCACAAAGCAAACATCTAATTCCACTAAATTTAAAAAAGATTGCCTCTTTGAGTTTTGTAATCCTCAGCAGTGATTAAAAACCAAAGCAAATGAAATTAATTGCTTGCTTCCTTTTGATTAAAGTTATCTTTCTCAAAAATTGATTTCTGTGCATTGTCTTGACTGAAGGTAATTAATATGGTACAGAAACTTTATGCTGAGTTATGCTCTTTCAGTTCCACAGACTTCAGTAATTCACATTGCATTGGAGTAGTAGAATAAAATACCATATAAAATTCAATTAAACCAAAACCTGGTTTGTTTTTTTCCAGAAGAAAATACTGGAGTTATGGTAGAATCCATGTCCAAATCCAGCTTTAGGTTTTCAATCACCACTCACATTATTCAGAGAAATACTGCTTCAGTGAGCTTATTTGTTTAGGCAAATAATACAAATTATACAAGTTCAGGGAAGACAAACTTGGAACCTACAAATTAGGGCACTCTGAGTGAAGATCGAAGCCTAGAAGCCCTGTCCTTTCAGAACTACAGAACACATTAGGCATCTGAATTTATTCTTGTACTTGAACCAGAAGGTTTGTCAAGCACTTGAGCTTACACACTCACACAAGTGGCCTCAGACAACAGTCACTTATGTCCCTAGAAAGGCCAGATCTGCCAATGTAGTGACTCAGGAGCTCAGAGAGAAGGCAAAAGTCCACCTGGTGTTTCCTGTACTTAAGGTTCCTCTGGTTTTTAGCTGCAGCCTGCATAATTCAGACAGAGAGGAGATAGGTTTCATTTACATTCCTCTTTGCTGTTCTGCCTCTCACCTTTCTGGCAGCCCAACTTAATATACATAAGCTACCTTCTAAATGTAGTCACGCACTTTGCAATTGTTAACCACAAATGTGAGTATTTTCTATCCTTTCAGTTCTCAGATCAATCCTGTTCTTTCTATATAATATTCTGATCTTTTTTGGTACTAATATTTTGACCCATTTACTTGTGATTAGTGTTTTCACTAATCTAGGCATCACAAAATACAACTGTATCAACCATTTAAAGGCTAGTCCTTGAGAAAGAATTCTTTCCTGTCCTCAGCAAAAACTACATTTATGCCTCATTTATTTCTCTAATAATCCAAGCCTTAGCTAGCAGGTTTTTAAATAAAGCCATAACAGAAGCATTTCTGAATTACAAATAGAAAATAGATACCATGGTTTCCTTTTCTTAAAGGAAAAAAGAAAAAACTCTTTTTTCACTTATGGAAGGAAGCAAAAAGAGCTAAGGGCTCTTCTTTCCTTCTGCCCTCCGTATTTTTAAATGCAGAGATTGCAGTAACTTCACCGAACCATTTAGCAAAATATACAAAAATCAGTAACATAATTGAAAACAAGGAAGTCTACCAGATAATACAGACAACCACACACCCCTCTTAGATGAGTTCCTATGAGAAATATACAGCTCTGCCCATGCATGGAAAGGCAAACTCTTCTGTAACATTTCAAGGCAGGCTGGATAGAACAAGCTTTTATAACAGGGAATTTAAAGAGAGAGATTTAAGGTAGAATCCATATTTCCCACTTAAAGGCAAGAGAAAATGTACACAAAAAGACACTGAACTGTTTTCTGACATACCAACCTTATTCCCCGAATGGAAGAATTTGTAAAATTCCATTCATGAATCTGTTTCTGTAAAGAACAAAGAGAGACAATCAACCACAGTTTAACCTTGACTTAATACTGAAAACAAAGTCACAGCATGGTAAGCAAAAGAAAGCTTTTACAACATCTTTCTTTCTCTCCTTCTCTCTTACTTTTTGCCATATTTCAAAATAAGATTGATACATGGGTAAAGAACTTATACATAAATTGCTATTTTACTCATTAGAAAAAAAATAATATACATGGCACAGGATGGAAGGAAAGGCTGCAAATCCTCATGTAAAATTGAATCTGAAAAATAAATTATGCAGCACAATTTACCAAACATTATGTTTTGATGCAATACATCTATATTTCACATTAAACATGGAGCAGACTATGCCCTGCTCTTATCTGGGCTCAAAGGGAAAGGCAAATTCACCCATCTCCCTAAGAGGTTTTGGGCCAACAACTTTGGCCCAGGGAACACACTGGAGGCAAAACAGAGGAAGGACAGCCTGTGTTTAGGACTGTAGCTCTCCATAAATCTAATTATAGCTAATAGCTGGATCTTACTTAGTAATGTCAGATATGCACCAAAAACATGTTCCATAAAGCAAAGTTGTGTCAGAAATATTCACTTTGAAACAGTGAAGTGGAACAATGAACTGGCAAATTTGTTCACAGATCCAGGTAATTATGTGGTCTTGTCCTGCTCCAACATGCATCTTTTCCACACTTGGCCTCTCTGTTTTCAGTCTGTTCTCCATCTATGTTGTTCTAATATTAACAAAGTGTGGTAAAATACATTGCAGATTTCAAGTCTTTCAATGTGAAGAGCTAACACTGTCCATAACTGTGCCTACTCCTTTCTTAATCCCCTATGCCTTATCCAATAATCCAAGACACCAAATATTTTATTTCTCGACAGTTCTTTATCACAGGCTGCCATTTTTTCTAGTTTCTAATATTACAGTTGTAAAAGTTTAAAATGTCTAAAACACTAAACACAATACTGGGCTTTAGCTTTAATTTTAATCTAACTTTGAGCTGCATCTTAACAAAAATGACAGAATTCTAATGAGAAATATTATGAGCAGACCAAATAACCCATGCATTTCTAAGAGACATGGTCAAGATAAGTTAAAACCAAATGCCATCAAAGCCACTTGAGTTGTAATCATAGTCACTCCTCTTACTTTCTCTGTAAAATGTCAACTTTCGTATCTGCACAAAATTGATACTGAAGCTTGGGCTTCACAGAAATGTAGCAAATTTTAAATTATTGTAAAGTGCTCCAAAATCTACTTCATGCACAATTAATCAGAGTACATTTAAGACATCTGCTGGCAGTTTTACCATTTCAGGGGGAGAGACATGCCACAAAGACAGAGAGCTCTCATCTGCTTCACTGTTGATTGAAACATATGCAGGCTGGTAGACTTTAGTTGGTTCTATCACCAAAACCTGAGGAGAGAGAGAATTTTTCCTTAATAAACCAGCAGCTAACACACTACAGTATCTTCAGATGCTCTGATACAGATTACAGGTAATTTTGAAGTAAGGCCTAAAATATTTCCAAGGGAGAGAGGAGGGCAAGAAAAGGCAGGAAAAGTCTGCGTTATTATGAACAACAGAATAGTATTATCACAATAGGAAACTTACAAGTATTTCTTAGAATGTTTTCATGGTGGGGGGTAATTTTTTTTTTAATAGCATAAAGATTAAGAGAGTACAGGAGTTTGGTTCATGCAGTGAAATAACAGGCAGCTAAGTTTTTAAGTACTGTGTTTAGAGTCTTCCAATTCTTGTAATATCCTATCCAGAAACATAAATCATACAAAACTTGTTTGGACATAACATCTTACTGGAAATCTCAGTCCATTAGTTGTTTCTTTCGTTGCCTCAAAAATTATATCTAGCCAGAAATTCAATCTCTCTTGTTTAGGAGAATGTTCTATGGTGAGTTTCTTGAAACGCTGAATTAACATCAGATTCTGAACTAATGATTTCAAGTACCTGGAATGTATTGAATTAGTGAGTTAACAGAGAGAAAACAAAATTTGACCAGATTTTAAAACCACTTAACTGACTCAGACATCCAAAATGAAATGTGTTTTAAAAGCTACCATAATGGAAATGGTAGTGTTGATTTTTACAGATTTCTGGAAAGAATAGCAAGTTTAGACAATGCCTTAAGTCACAAGGTCACATGGATGTTCACGAATAGCTTTTTGCAAATGGGTATAGTTAACACAAGTAGTTACATGGGGATTAGAAAGGATATGATGAGCTAGAAGATGGTGGGGGAGGGAAGTAGCAGCTAGCTAAACTCTGGAAACAATGGTTTCACAATCTTTTCAGTAGGAGTCATTACTAATTTCCAAATTCTTTCTTATAAAATATGTGCTTCAATGGGATATAAACCTGACAATGTTGGATAACTTCTTACCTTCCCCCTTCCTTCCCATAATAAAAGAACAGAGTGTAAAGTCAGAGTTGCAAACAATCTAAGATGGAAAAATGCAGTTAAGTTATCCATGTGACTGCAAGATTTTTTAAATTTGTATATTTCCCCACAGTTTAGTACTTGAGCTACAGCCTTCTACCACATACCACACTGGAGGTTTCAGCTTAAAAAGCTTCTCTGCTGCTTGTACTGCTTTACCAACATCATTAGCCAGCATGCTCACACTGAAGAACTGTCCCACATCCCAGTAATTGTTCATTTTTTCTAGGCTTCCTTTTCTTCCCAACAAACTGTTTAACCGTACACCTGTAAAATTTCAATTAGAAACCACAATTTTCTATCAGTAAAACACTCTTTTGTGTTTTTTACTGATAAGTCTATCAGTAGATGTCTAATTTAAGACTTGATTAAGCATTACTGATAAAAACAAAGTGGAGTAAGTTTTCCCCAGGAAACAACATTGCACAACACAGAGGCAGGATCTGCAAATCACACCCCCAGTACAGTTCAGAAAGTCAGAACTCCTACTACACAGTGCTGAAAAACCTCTTTTGCTTCCTGTCTGGGCTATGTGCCTCCTGATTCTCAGTGTAAGATGCACAAATCTGTGTCCTCATTTGCATTTACTGCAAGAGATCCATGGCTAGAGGTTCACACAAGTCTACCCCAGAGCAGAGTCAGGGGAATGATTTAAAGCCACCTTTGCCCTAACGTTTAAGGCTCAATGCACATTTCAGATGAGACCAGATTCAAAATATAATGTTCAACTACCGTCTTTCTAGGAAGATCTGTATATCTATCATGAGATTTCTTTGTGAATGTGTGATGTGTTTTAGTTAGCACATAGATGGAAGATATGACTGACTCTATGCAGACAGGTAACTGTCCTGGTAGATCCTTCCAGACAATACTTCTTGTGGATCTCTCAACTCAGTGACAACAGAGGCCTTTTGGAACCTTTCCTGGCATTCCTGAGGAGAACTGGGCCACACTTTCTCTTCCTGTCTTTGTGCCCTGCTGGCTCTGCAATGGGGTAATCTCTGTGGTGCAGTAAAGGCAATTTACAGGTGGTGCTGAAGTTGGTCCTCTGTTCTTTTCCCATCTCTGGGGCCCTTTAGATGGGCCATGTTACCAGAAAGCTGCTCCAAGGCAGCCAGAATAAAAATGTCCCTTCAAGATCCCTGTGCTCTAGACTGCCATCCAAGATTCACCACTAAAAAGCCTGAACCACCTTTCTGTCTATGCAACCCATCACTGTAAGTATTTTGTTTTCTTCATAGGGAGGCAGAAAACTTGCCTGGGGCACTGTGTGTGGATATTTACCTATTTTTCTCAGTTCCATTGAGCTTTCAAACTGTTGTCCTGCAACAAGCAGCAAAACTGCAAGGTTAATTCCAGAATATAGAGTTGGCTGGAGTTCAAATCCTTTGCGATACCTGCAGAGAAGAGTCAAGAACTAACATCTCATTGTTTATGACAACTGAAATATTGCAACGTTTTGGTAAGTATTTTAAGCTATTGATTTACTGTGAAGATTATATGGCTAGTTGGCACCAATGGCCCCAAGCCCTTTGTTTTAAAGCTTCATGTTCATTAAAGGTAACTGTGACACAGCTAGCACAGGTTGAGTGCCTGCCACTAACTGGTGCAGGATCCAGAGATCCACCTGAAGCTTTCATGTTCATTATCACCCATCCATGTTGCACAGGGAGGGAAAGAAAGGTGGTGGGAAGAATATTTCATAATTACTGTACAAACCCACATTGCTAAAATTATTGTACTCAGAAGTAATTTATATGATGACACAAACATACCTATGTGAACAGTATGTCAGTGAGAGCCTATGTGCAAATGCATGCCTTAATTTCTTAGGAAAATTTATAACACAGTTTATCACTGTTTTTCCTTATATACAGTAGATCATTGCATTTCCTAGGGATCCAGCATGGAAACCATCCTTGCACAGAGGACCAGCATAAGTCCATGATCTCACTTGTATTTAATTTTGGCCATGAGACACTTTAATTGTACATTTCCTCTACAAAGACACAGGTTAATCTATGTCTCTCCCAATGAAGTGCATCATTCAATTTCCAGGAGTTTATAAAGAGAAGCAAGGAAATACGTATACAAAGATCTGATGCTCAGTAAACCACGACTTCAAACAGGATCCTGAAAAAAAGAGAAGTAGAGCAACTGATCCTCTAATTATTACAGCCCTGCTTTTCGTATCCAGAAGTCTGAAAATGTTTTTAAACAGATTTTTTGTGGGTTTTTTCTGTTACCATTCAATGGAATGATCTCGACTTTTGGTATCTTTACAGTCAGAATCAAGAAACATATCCTTGTAGATCCTCCCACATAAGCAAAACATGTCTGGAGCAGGGTGATCACATGTCTGCAGGACTTGAAGCATAACTTGCAGTGCCTTCTCTCTGTCACCTGCATTATTTCTTCTGAAATCAAATACAGAGAATAAAATAAATTAATTCAGACCTGAAACACTAACTGCAAGATGGGAGAACAAGAGAATCCCTCATCTATCCCACAACCTATCCATCCCTGATATACATACAGTTGACTTTATTCACACTGATGCACGATTGTTGGCTGACTGATAAAACCCAAATTTACTCTCCTGTCATTGGTCTCTAGGTGTAGCTCACATAAGAACTGACACAAACCCAGAACTCCTCTATGATAAAAATCTCCCATCTAATTTGATTCCTTCCTGCATACACAGACAGACTCTGCACATCCTGCAAAGAGAAAAGAGTGCTTGTTCAGTGTTTGTTCCTGACAACACTTAACAAAAATGGCCATTTTCAGCATTTAGCGTGACAGATCATGCAGCTATGTCCAAGATTTGTAATCTTGAATCCAGAGGATCCAGAACCAAGACCAGGAAATACCAACTAACTGAGGGGGAAGAGAGGCCAATCCAGTCTTACCCAAAAGAATGACAGAGCTCAATATGGAGCCTTTGAACTACGACAAGAGGACGAAATTTAACTGTATTTCTTAATTAAAATTCTTCAGATAAGAAAAATACTTTGAAAACAAACAGCAGTCATACAGCATCTTTTGACAAATATATAACCATTGTATTAGTAAGAAAACAGTGATTAAATAACATTTCCATTCCTTATTATTATTAAACAGTCAGAATTTTTGCCTCGATTTACCTTGCTGTTTTTCTGAGTTTAGAACTCAATATTTACTGCAAAAAGTCACATAGAACAAACAAGAAAGTCTATTTGCAAGAGTAATGCAAACACATCTTAAGAGTTTAATAGCCTCTTCAACACTTTTTTTTCATCACCAGAGAGATTTAAAATATTTACCAACCCCTTTTTAGAACTGTTTACAATTTTCCAATCCCTACCTAGGTATCCATGAAGAGGCCTACAAGGACTATGACAACTTTGTCAGCAATACCAGTAGCAGATAATGGTTTCTGGCAAATTTATTACTTGCATGCCCCAAAAGGATTAATATTTACTGTAAAGTGGCTCTGTTCCCTAGGTGACCAGCTGATGCAATAAAACCGGTAACAACACATCTGTAGCAAAATTCAGGCTTCTGTGCATGTTAGGTGGTAGAGGACATCTAATAAGATTAAACAGATTTGTAGTTGGTTGTGCAGGCTTTATCCTGCCTTTGATGTTCCTGGCAGAGCATAAACTTCCACATCAAGTACTTGAATATTTTTAAAGCATTTTTTTCTTCACATTAACTGCTCTGAAATAAATACTGGTCTTCTTTAATGAGCACACAAGGAGAAAGTATCTTTTTGGGTTTTACAAGAAATAAACAGGAGGTAAAAACTGTGGGGGTAAATCCATTGCACAGGGCAGAATGCTCTAACCAAACCTCTTCTGAACAAACCAGATTCTTTCACTAAGAGTACCCAAGCTTCACTGCTGTTAATATTAACACAGAGAAAATTGAGTAAACAGAGCTTAGAAAAAAATTAGACCCTAAAATTAACAATAAGCAGCGCCCTGGTCTTGTATATTGTAATCACAGAAGTTGGCATATGTTCTGAGCTCTTCCTGAAAACACCAGAAATGCACAACTATAACCTATGTAGAGCACTTTAGCATAGGAACATAAGATCTAAAAATCACTGCTTTGCCAGACTTGACTCAAGTCTGCCTTGTGTGAAAACAGGTTAATTGTTAATGTTAACACAAAGAGGTGTTATGTACTGATTGAAAAAAGTGTAACAAAACAAAAACCACAATAAACAAAGCAAGATACTGCTTAAAATGGAACATTATGCAGGTTAACATTTCTGGTCATCAAAGGATGAACCTGTACACAGCAAATATAACAGTAGGAGAGCATTTCAAAGGACCAAGCCCTAAATAAATACTGTACTAGGGGACTTAAATGAAAGACATCTCTCTCTAACAAGGAAGAAATTTTGTTACAAATAATTAAATTCAACAAAATTTAGCACATGACAAGTATACACTCATGTAACAGGATATTATTAAACAAAAATCAGTTTAGGTATCTTTATATTAGACCAAATTTTTCATTACAGCAGAATTCAATGCTCATTGGGTAATAAAAAACCAACACAGCAATTATAATAATTTACAAATTTGGGAAGTTACCAGCTTCTAAATCCCAAAATTTAAGGGCAAAATAAGGAAAAAACCAAACAGCCTGTACGATCACATAGGCTACAAGCAAATTCTCTGAAGTCAGTATGAAAACATACTGTTGGATAGTATGCAGAACCTGTTACGCTTGACCAAGACAGATTTTTGCTTCTTATTTCAGACTCCACACTTTGTCAGGTCTGCATGCCTGACCTTATAATTTGTTTCAAGGTGCCTTGAAATGGTCTGTGGTGTTATCAATACAGTAGAAGAGATTACCTTAAACCCTCAAGGCTTAGCTCTGACTTCTATTTTTTTTTTAACCAATCTCAACTGTATCAGCTTCCCCAGGCTCCCCAGCCCCCATTTAAAGCCACATTAGAACAAATAACAAAAAACCAAGTCATTAAGGACTGCTGGAGGTCATCTAATAGAATCTTCTTCTCAGAGCAGGTCCATCTCGCAGCACTAGACCATGGCAGCCTTGGCTGTGTCTGAAAAACTGAATCTATTAAACCTCCAAGGATGGAGATGCCACAGCCCCTCTGAACAGGGAAAGCTGAAGTACTGTATAGGATGATGCTCAGGCATGAGAAGAAAGGCAGAAAATGTTCTCTTTATGGATTAACTTGGTGCACCAGATGAGATTTGCAAAGTACATCCCCTGAATACGAAATTTTATAATCCAGAGCAGAATCCCAATAGGCTACACCAGAAAGGACCCTACCAGTTCATTTTACTGCTCCTTGGTGGTTACAGGCCATCTTGCACTGAAATACAAACGTCCCTCATGGTATCACACAAACAAGTCAACTTGAGGAACAAAACAGAATTTTGAAATAAGCATTTTTCAATGGTGCTCTTCAACACACAATCTCTTAAACTCTCCACATCTGGGAAAAGATACATCCCACCTTAAAGAAGTTTGCATACACACCCAGTGAAATGTGAGCTACTCTTCATATTTTTTCTGGGTTTGAGTGGCACAGTTTTTAGAATAACTAATCACAGTTGTGGTGGTTTTGATTGGCCCAAAACATCAGTGAAGTGTTTTTAACATCTAGGAGAAATTTGGACCCCTCAGAAGCTGTTCTAGTAGGCCTAGGGAGGTGTCTGAGGGGTGGGGTGTGGCACAAAGATGGCTCCTGTGTGTCCTGAGTGCAAGTTCTGGAAGTTTTTACATCAAGGCCAGCAGAGCCAATCTCTGATGGCTCTGAAGGTGATGGACATGCTGCTGGCCAAGTTTGGGCCAGTTGGAGGTGCTGGTTACGCCTCTGTGAAAACATATTTAAGAGAAATTCAAAACAAAGCAGGCGCGCACTTCTTTCACTTCTTTGTAGCTGGAGAAGGAGGAGGTGGAGGTGAAAATATGTAGAGGGAGAACAGCATGGAGAGTGCCAAGGTCAGTGAAGAAGGTGGGGGAGGAGGTGCTCCAGTGCTGAAGCTGAAAACCCTCTGCAAGCCACAGTGAAGGCCATGGGGTGGCAGGAGGTCCCCCTGCAGCCCATGGAGTTCACAGGAGTGCAGAAGTTCTGCCCACAGCCCACGCCAGAAGGGCAGGCGGATGCCTGGAAAAGACTGTGAACCAGTGGGAGTCTCATTTAAGAGTTAAAACTGCAAAGGCCTTGCAAGGGAGAGAAAGGCCTTGCTCCTGGCATGGAAGCAGCCTGGCCTCAGCTCGGGAGAGTCTGCACAGCACCTTATGGACAAAAGACTCATGTTGCAGCAGAATTTCGGGCGGGATGTTGCTCGTGAGATTGGACCCACGCCAAAGAAGTTCCCAGAGAACTGTCTCTTGTGGGAAGGACCCCTGGCTAAGTAGAGAACCTCTTTTCCTGATTGGACTGACCAGAGGACCCCTCAACCTGCCCCCTGTCTGTGTTGCTGGTTTGGAAAGAGGGAAGGGGGGAGTGAGTGCAGAGACTGCTTCTTAAGAGGGTGGGGATGAGAGCACAAAACTGTCTGGAGAGAGAGAGAGAAACAAGTAGAGATAAAGAGTATTTGTAGTAGAAGAATTGTAGTGATGAACAAATTTGAGAATCTGCTCTGTTGACTGAAAAGAGGCCCCACATCCCCCCCCCCACTTGGCTTGTGGATTGTAAAGGAGGAAAGGGGGTGAATACTATAGGTTCGTAAGAGGGAGGGGGGAGTGAACAAAATAATGTATGGAAAGTTTATTTTTGCCTTGCATTTATCCTCCAGCTCTGTTAGGTAATTAAACACTTTTTGCAACTTTACGCTTGAAGCCTGTTTGCCATTTTTCGTGCGTCCTCCTGGCAGGGTCCTGTCTCAAACCCACAACAACAGTCTGAAAATTCTTTCAAAATACAGTTTTAATGGTCAATGAGGTAGGAAAAAAGAGAGCTACTACAATTTGTTTAGAAACTATACTAAGAAAATCCCCAATGGCCTTGGAGAGCTCTTCAAAAAACTGGGTTTTTCCTTACTGCTTTCTTTGTTAGCATATTTTAGTCCTCTTACTGAAAACTTTACCTTGTGAAAACTGAAAAACTACAGAAACTAAACAGAGAAAATCAATCTACATTACCTGAACATGATAGCTACAAAAGCTGCTGCCAGTTAAGAAAGACATCTACAAGTTACTTCCAAAAACTAGGGCAATTATGAAAATATCCTAGTGCTCAATAAAACACTGTCAAAGTCCCTGCAAGCAAAATGCTAGGAATTGAAATGAGCAAGGAGTAAAAATTAAAAATGAAAAATCATGTCTTTTACAAATAGCCAGCACACTAATCTTCAGTACTGTGTACAGTTTTAAGCTTTATTTTAAAAAGAAACAAAAGTATTACGACTAGGGAAAAAAAAATTATATTCAGGGAATCATCAATTATATGGAATCGTTTCTATATGAAGAAATCTTCAATAAACTATGGTTTTTCAGACAGAAATGGCTACATAGAAACTATTTTTCCTAAAAAAAAGTTGTCCTGCAGGGTACTTTTATAGCCTCTAATCACTTCCTCTAAATTAGTGCCAGTGTTCAGCTGCTAGTTTAGTTTTGCCTGACAGCTTGCATCCTCCAGAAACTGCTGGCTGATTCACTTGCCAATATACTAGTTTGCTCACTGCAGTTTTGCCATGTGATTTATCTGTCTGCTGACTACCACATTTCTTCAATCACAGAGGCAGTTTTCTCACTTTCCTGGTCTACACAAGCCTCTTGCATCTGTCTTCCTGTCTTATCCAACTATCCACTCCTCCTTTACCTCTCTGAATTACTCTGTAGGGCAACAAACTCGTATCACAGCCTTGTCTCTGAATTCTTCTCTATACTTCAGTCCTTGTAATAAGGCTAGTTTTAAATATTCCTAAACAAAAAAATATTCCCACTTCACAGGCTGGTTTTACTTGCTTTAAAGAATTGGCATGGTTACAAAGTCAGAACTACACTCAGTGAACCAAGCCTTTGTCCAAGAAACTTAACAGGAACCATGTTAACCATGGATTTCACTGGGACAGGAATTAGATCACTCTTTACATAACAGGTGGTGTTAACTTTTTTTTTCAGCTTTTTTTCACATCTTTCCCTGCATGATTTTTTTTTTCCATTTATCTAGATGGAGAAGAGTATATATGACAAAAGAATCTTGTATTAATGAAAAGTATTTTCTCAAGGGAATCCAACTTTGGTTTCCTTTTTATTTCATGTCTTAATGACTCCATAGCAGTTTATCTGAACTACTACTAACTGTAGAAATCTAGAGCAAAAACATTTTAAAAAATTCTTAAGTATTAAGAAATATGACAACTCATTTTAATTAGTTATTACACTTGTATTCTCACTTAAAACTAGAAACTAATTTTTGAATTAAGACACATTTCACTGAGGATGTAATTTGACTGTAGAACCTTCAATATTTGAAACAGTGAATGAGGAAAACAAGACCCTAAATTAGTCTTTCACAAGAACTGAATTTGCAAGCCCCCAGATAGATATGACAAACAAAAAACCTAGCTTTTTTCCCTCATTCATATATACTTCAGATACTTAATGAAAGCCAGGCATATAAATCAGGAGGCCCACAACATATTTTTTACTAAATTTGAGTAATCACAGAGCAGAACATTTTAAATACCCCAGTGTTTTGCAATGGGAACAATTTTCTGTGGCTACTATTATTCACAATTACTAGTGATTTTCTACTTGCACCCTATTACACCCTTCACTTGCTAATCACCTTTTTTTATTATGGTACTGGAATATGTTGCTCATTAAAATACAGCATGCTGAGTTAAATAATAGTGACTGCAGCTGTCATCATCTTTAATATAAAGGAAGATAGAAGTGCCCTGGAAAGAGACTGAAATCCTCACAGTTCTGGCCTCATGACAGGACTGGGTTTGGTTTTAAAGTCCACTCTGTTTTGAATAGAATTTGGCATACCCTTGGGCCTCTCTGCAAGCTTCCAGAACTTGGTAACTCCAGCCCTGGTAAATAAGACCAATTAGAAAATTGTCCTTACACAGTGCTTGCCTCCCAGGCAAGGTGTACCAATGGACTGAAACCAACAGCTATCTGGAACACCCAGCCCTCAACTGCACAGCATCTTACTTCATATCACAGCTGTGAATAGAAATAGTGAGAATATTCATATTGCACATTTGGACTGCACTTATACCTAAAGATGTCTAAATTAAGTTATAATCAGACTTACATCTCAGCTAGAAGGCAACAGGAACAATGTCTTAAACCAGCCTGTGTCTGTACAGAAGAGAGCACTCTCTGCTCTGCTCCTGTGTTACATCCAAATTACTTAGCTTAAGGCACTGGAAAAGGAATGGAGTTTTGCTCTGTAGGACTTCTGAACAAGCAGCAGGGAGAGTGATGCATTCAGATTGCCCAGGTGTGAAAACAAGCACAAGCCTGTCATTGCAAACACGCATGGTTAGACTCTGATAACAGCCATGAGCGATGGCAAATCCAAGATGCTCTCAATGGTCTGAAATGGGAACCATCTCAGCATGTTTTGCTGAGAGGAAGACAGCAATCTGGGAGAGGGGCTGTGCTTAAACACCTGCCAAATGAATCAGGGTTCCAGAAATCAGCATGAAAGTGTCTGCCTGCCCTACATAATAAGTGCTTTAGAACCTTTCTGCACAGTACCCTTCTGTCAGGCCCAGGCTTGCTTTGCTCATGATCCAAGCCCAGCCAGACACAGGCTGGCTCTGAGACAGAGGACATGCATCCAGGCTGGAATGCTGCAGAGTCTAAAGCAAAACATCCCTGTCCCTTGCCATAGCACTACTTGTTAACCTGGACTACACACAACTGCCCTTCAGACTGGGCTTGTGTCCACCTGATGAAGCAGCAAAGCCCTGAGATGCCCAGAAACAACCCTGCAGCCCTTCCTGCCACAGTGCTGGCTCTGTGCAGCACTAGAGCAACGCTGACCTGACAATGCAAGTGACATTAATGGCCAAGAGAACTCAGTTACAGGGTCCAAGTGGAAATAAACTAATTACTCTCTCTGGATCACAGTTCTAGTGTACTTCTTAATGAAATTAAGCTAACAACATTCTGCAGGGTCAAATATTCTTACAGCTGCTAATTCTGTTTTGAAGATGATGTATTTTTTCCCTGGTGGGCTCCATCAGCTCTACTGAGCAACATTAATACTGTTCTGTATACTGCAATTAATAGAACAAGAAGTGAAAACACAGTTCTTTAAAGACAGGTTCTGATAGAGCTAGATAAAAATAATTTGGCTTTAAAACAGAAAAAATAAGTGATTCAAAAATTTCATGGAAGTAGGATACTAAATGCAACACTTCAGGGGTCATTTTGAACTAAGTGGACTTGTTAAAAAAATGTTTAAGCTTTTGAGTTTTCTCCATAATTTTGTTTGAAGAAGACAAAAACATCTGTAAAAGCTAAATTCTGCATTCTTACCAATGAAAAAAAGAGTCATTTATTGCTGAAAAACCATTTCTATAGAAATGGTTTAATGTTCCCAGAAGAAAACAAGGAGAGTCGTGCTGTTTTGGGCTAATGATCTATTTAATGAAAGCTGTTGACAGGGAAAGCAAGTTCATGAGCAATTAATTTTATCTTGTCTTACCAGGGCACTATGGACATTGTCAAAACAGAAGATTTAATGGCATGGGTTTCACATGCTGCTCAAAATGCAAAGAATTTGAAGACCAACAGCGTAAAGGAGCTTGCCAATTTTGTTCAGCACATCTAAATGAAAAGGTTTAAAAAACTGATTATATTAAGATATTACCTAAGGACAAGCATTATTATTACCGGCAAATTTAAACATTTTGAGCCAAATGCCTGAAATAATTTTTTAAGATTCTGAGAAATAAGGCTAAATCCATATGCAGTATTTTTCTGAGCAATAGTTTAGTGTTTACTCTTATGTCTGATGAAACTGTCAGATAGGACAAGACTTATCACCATTTTCCATAAAATGCCATAGGAACTGCTTTTCTAGATCTATTATTAAGTTCTTAATCCCTTTGATTTATGCCATCCTGATGTTGTCCAATGCTAATTTTTAGTTAGCTTTCAGGTCACAATATTTAATAGTATGTAGATTGCATCTAGCCAGTTACTTTTATTTTTACATGTGACTTCATCTGCATAAGACCTGTCTTAAATTCTTTAGAAATTGACTAATTATTATACATAGCTACAACAAAAACCTGTACCTAATTAGAAGAGTTCAATAATATTTCAGTGTTTCCTAAAATAGTGATGTGCCTATTTCATGACGATCTTCTAGCCTTTCAAGAAAACTCTATAACGAATGGGTATTCATGGATGAAACAGTGCTTTTTACCTACTACTTTAATAAATCACCCATAATTCTAACACACTTAGCTTTTCAAGACATTTAGAATAATCAGTATCTCAGAATAAACAATGTCAGACTGACCCCTCGGTATCACTGGAGTCTTTTGCAGTTAGTCACATGGCCTTTGGAACAGAGTTACTCTCTCCTGGTTGTTGACAAAATGAAGGTTGTTGGAAAACAGTGATTTTAAAAGTTACAAACTTCCCTGGTGCACAGTAAGTATGGGATTAAGGAGAGATGACTGTGATGAGTATCAATGTGTGCAGAAAGGGAAGGGAATTTGATGTGATCTGCACTATAAATTTATACATAATAAGAATTTCAATCAATCATCCTTACCGATTCAGTGCAAAAGCATAATGAAACTTAATGTTGTGTTGATCAGCCAGATCACAGGTAGGAAGCATTTCTAGTGTTTCTACCAGCTTCACCATAGCATCATAGTCCTGGTATGAAATAAAAATAAAAAAAATAAAAACAAAAATAAAAATAAAAATAAAAATAAAAATAAAAAAAGAAGAATTAAAGTAGAAGAAACTGAAAGCAGAAGAAAGCATCACTAAGCTAAAATGTATCATGATCACCAGAGTTTTCTCAGGTGACTGTTCCTAAAAGAGTCAGAGAAACAGCCATGAAGGCTGCGTAGAAATAAACAGGGCTTTTGTCTAGCTATGTCAGTGTTTGCCTCTTGCTCACCACAGTGCCCAAATTCCTGAATCCCTGTAGCCAGTTTGATGGATTACACTCTCGGCAACAGGAAGAAGAGGTGACGAGTCTTTTTCAGGCCTTATTAAGGTCTTCTGGTGACTGACACCTCACCAGGTCACCGTGGCCTCAAACACAGCTGTCTCTGCAGTACATCAGCCACTTGTGCAATCATTTTGGATTCCCACAGGTACCCCCCATCTACAGTGCTGAAGAGACCAGTTTATCCATCTCAAAGGGTCTTGTGTTACTTCATCTGTTTGTTCAAAACATGTTTTGAGACAAGTACATTTCTCAAGGGAGACCTTTCATGATCACCAGAGCTGACCCAACTGAAGTTGGAAAAAGTGCTGCAGGGAAGTACACATTTCAGAATGGAAAGTTGGGTAATGAAGGATGATGTGGTCACCCACTGCTCTCACAACCCGTTTATACACAAGAAATAACCAAGTTAGCTCTTGATGGGAAACAATTCTATAGAATGGTTGAAATTATATTTGAAAATGGATGTCAAACAGACAGATTGTCAGTTTGGAAAGACAGCACACAGGCTGTGTTTTAGCAAAAGCAGAACTTACTTAAAAAAATAAAAACAAGAGAAAAAGGTGCAGTTATATTTTAAAAGCAAATTTTGTTTTGTTGAATGATAGTTCTCAATTTGGGCATCTCTAGCCAATCCAATGGTCACAACAAATGCATTTTCTTCATTTCTAAATTCATCTAACTTTATGGGGAGAGGGAGGAAAAGTAGAGGAGGGCAAGGCAAGCATCTTGGTTCAGTAGGGATTCTTGGTTTTTTTCTTTTTAAGGAAGTTAAAAACAAAGGAAGAGACCTTTGTCCACATTAGTCTTTATGCACATACCTGAATATCTCTGTAAGAAAGAAGCAGGTTTATGACAATGTCAGAAGTCAGCACTTCAGTATTATCCATACGAAGCTTAATCCTGGCCAGCTCCTTAGCCAGTTCATCTCCTTGGTACTTCTCTCTAGCTTTTCGAATGTCATTTAGCAGTGTTTCTTTATAGTAGGCACTAAAAAAATAAAATACAGACATATGGGAAGAAGACTGTTAGATATTTCTTATGAAACATGGCTGTATTTCTAATAGGAACTATAATTTCTAATAAAAAGTACCATTTCCTCAGAGTGAGGTGCACATCAAATGCTTCCATATTTTTCAGTAACTACTTAACAATTATTCCACCTTGCCCCACCTCAGATTGTAGAGCTATGTATCAGTATGCTTATAACCAGGATCATGAGGCAATTTTACCAACACAGGAAAACTGGAGCATTTCTTTGCCCCATTATGGACAGTGACAAACATGGTGCTTTGTATCATAAAGAAGGCAGTATTTGGGATAACAAAATGACACTGAGAAGATACACCAGTGTAATGTAAAGAGGAGGTATAATATTTTATCATGAAAATTGGAAGGGATTGTTAGGATAGGATCCCAAAAGAAAAGTAGTTTTTTAGGCAAGATTGTCACTTCAGTGGGATGGCAATGGGTAAACAGTAAGAAATCTGAGAGTCCTCAGTGCTACCTCATGCTTCAGACACTAGGAAAATTAAAAATGAGAAGCTCAACCTCTCTGGGTGTTTTCCAGAAACACATACAAAACACGATTAGCTGCAGAGGACAGGGTGAGCAACTGAGAAAGAAAGACCTCCTTCTCCAGTCCCAATTCTCAAAACTCCAACAGACCCTTGTAGAAATGCCTGAGCAGTATCATGTTTATTAAGTGATACCAGAAGGTTAATATTTTACAATAAAATCAAACCATAAAAATTACCATTGATTGCCCATTGCTGCCATACATACATATTTTTATTTGATGACAGAAAAGGAAAGTGTTTGTGGCTTTGTATGAAGAAACTATGAGCTTGGCTCCCATTACAACCTTATGCACTGTAATTTAAATTTAAGCACTTTATCTTACCCATGGACTACCTTTGCTTGCTGGAAAGTAACTACAAATCAAATTCTAGCATAATATGGTTGGTTAACTGCAATAACTGCAGGACAGGAATACAAAAAGCAGTAAGTTAGTAGCATCTTTTAACACTGCATTAAGTGCAATGAAAAATATAAAATAAAAAATCAATGCTACTAGAAATTCTGTATCTCCTTTTTTAATAGCATCTAAGAGAGACTATCAAAGGTTCTGGAACTGTATGTGTTGCAACATTACCATGATGTAACATGGACATCCTTGAGAAGGCTGAGAAACTTGTCCACCAGTGGGACACAAAGTGGCCCCAGGATATTGTCCCAGCTGGGCTGCATGTACTCAGAGGCTCTTCGTTGAGCATCACTTTCACAGCAAAAGTAGTCAGCACAAGGTGTGACAATGTATGGAATAAAATAATAATTGCCACTGGAAGCCTAAAATAAAAACAGGCAGAGTTTAGAAAACAAATGAAAATGGAAATATACTTGTGTTTACACAGAGTCTTCTGTTGACAGATAAAACAGCTAGAGTAGTGCTGATGTGTATGACATTTTAGTACTCTGTTTAACACAATATTTGCAAGCATTAAATTCAAGGAAATTTGTGGGGAAGAATTACAAATATTAACAAAGCTGATGAATAAGGGTCCAGGTCTGTTAAGTGACAATACAACAAAACTGTTCAGTTTTTCTTTTAGTGTAATGTATGAACCCTAGTGGGGTCTGGCTGTTGCTAGCTAACATTCTGTTCTCAAATTTTTGAGGTCAGAGATGTACTTGCATCCTCTAGGCTCACTCTGTGCTAGGAAAGGTAAGATGCAGAGCTCCCCACAGACAGAAATAGAGAAACAGAGACACTGGATGGAATTTATAGGGATGTTTAATCCAGAGGAGCTTACAAAACAACTGCTGCACACTACCATCAAAACCCTAACCAACCAAAGCCCAAAACTTCCAAATATTTTGTACTAGATGTAGGACTTGTAACACAAAATTCTAGAAGCAAAACCCAAAAAACCTTAATATGCCACATAAAATGTGTAAACATGATCAAGGTGCTGAAAAGGGTGAGGACACAAGAAATGCCCTTCAGAGCTCCAAACCAGCAAGTTCAGAGCTTTCAGCTCCTGAGCAAGACCCCAGAAACCAGACTGCTGTGAAATTTTCCACACCTGGGAGAAGCACCTGTATCCCACTTGAACTATGGCAATTCTGTGCTGTTGAAAAGGAAGGTGATCTTTATATTTGAGAGTAACTAGCTGGGAGCACTGCAGCACAGGTCAGTATGATATATTTGCCATGGTCAACTACCACTGTGCTGGAGACACCACAGCACTGACCATGTGCAGCAAAATCACCCCTTTCATTTTTTCATATCATCTAAGCATGCAGGAAAGCTGCATCCATTTACAGTCACCTTGCACAATGGGAGAATGTTGAGATGATGTAAGGAATGGATATAGAGATGGTATATTTTTGAATGTATTAATAAACTAGACAGGAGAAACAGATTGTTCACTGGAAGTTAAAAATGTAGGGCATGCAGTTACTAAAAGTACAGATGAAAAACCTGTATCAGTATATCGTGTTGCTGATTAGAGTTTGTGAGTATTTAGAATTTTAAATTATTTCTAGTATACAGAGATTAAGTCACATTCCCTCTTTACAAACCCTACAGTACATTATCTCTGCTGTAACAATATAATCTTTTGTTGGATTGGTATCTTTACTTCCTAATAAAAAAGTCAGAAAAACTGCAACCCAAACCACCAATATGTTAACACAATTTTGTGTCAGGTTTATTTAAATAAACACTAAGTTCAGTGCAATGCAACAGCTGATTGCGTAAAAAATCTGTTCTTAAACCTGTAGCAGCAATTAGCTCTTCCTGTAATAAAAAATTGAAAGGGGGATGTATCTTGTGACACAAAGAGCTGCAGTTATATACTGAAAAAGCAAAGAAATGTTCTGAAAAAAATTAAATTACACATGTGAAACACTGTATTAATCTTAGCAAGCAAACATATCATTTGACTTAGATATCGTCTCCTTTCGCAGAGTGAAATCTATGCAATTAAATCCTTCTGTCTTCTAGCTCTTTCTGTCCAATGTTTACATACAATAAGTTATAAAACTCCTTCATATAGCCTGTGTGGCCTAAGGCAGTCTTTCTAATCTTCATTATGTAAAAAACCAGTCCATCTACTTTTCTTATGCTAATAAGAGTTAGAGATGGCTGAAAATATCACCCTTGCTTCTTCTTATCTTCTATTCAGGATGTTGGTCTCTGACACCAAAAGCTAATAATTTTGAAAATTACTGTCTTGTCATACACCAATTATTGCTTTTTTAAGATAATGAATAAACTGCTTAGGTATATGCAAAATAATGTATATAGCAGCTCTACGTGCACACATATACACATATATACAAAATCTGAAAATTATTACTTAATTGTAATAGAATTATGACTTCATATCTTATCAAGATTGTATGATGAGTCAGTTAATTTCAAAATTAGAAGCTAATGTATTTTAACTGTCTGATTTTGAGAAATTTTAAGTTAAAAATTACAGCCAAGCAGACTGAAAAAAAACCCCAAAACTCTGAATAGCTCATCTTCCAGCAAATAATGTATGCCAGCACTGAAACCTTTGTATTTAATCCCAGCATTTTAAAATCTACCACAAAACCAGTCAAAACTTTAAGAACATACTCCCCCTCCAGAAAATAATTCCAAATAAATTGAGAGAGGGACCTGTTCTTCAGGTGAAATTATTAAAGGCATTAAGTAGGAAGCCATGCCTTTGCTGAGAGGTTGAAAGAGTGAGGCCCAGATAGGTAATTTTTAGGCTCTAGGCAAGCCAGCCCAAATGTGGAGTTGATTTTGTCTGAAAAATACATTCCAAATATTTTTTAATGCTGTTAAAAGTAAAATTAACATAAACAGTTAACATAACAGTTATTTTTACTGGATTGCTAAAGTTATTCTGGTGCAACTCTCACTTTGTGACAGAGATGCTACACTCAAATTAAAAGAGGGTTTTTTCCAAATAAATAATGTTGAGTAAAATCTCCACATTTTCAGAGAGGGAATTATGCCTGCCTAGCTAACAGCACAATTCCCTTACTTGAGCCATGCTATTCATTTTGTCACTCAATCAAATATCAGGAGTATTAGGAGTGCTTACCCGACCTCACTAAGCAGTTAGAATGAAAACAGACAGTAACAGAAAATTAACTGCATTCGCTCCAAAAGATCACAAACTCCTGAGTGTTCAGGGAGTTTAACTCAGTGTTGTCTTAAGTATTAGGGTTTTCACTGTTGTTTTCTGAGACATGATATTCATATCCGTCTTGCCATATAGGCATGTGTTGGATTTGCATGGCCAGGTTTTGGTAGCAGGGGGTTGGGGGGCTACAGGAGTGGTTTCTGTGAGGAGCTGCTGAAAACTTCCGCCATGTCCAGCAGAGCCAATGCTGGCCAGCTCCAAGACAGACGTGCTGCTAGCCAAGGCTGGGCCAATTAAAAATGATGGTAACTCCTCTGTGATAACATATTTAAGAAGGAAAAGTTACTGCACAGATGTAATTGTGGTCAGAGAAGACAGTGGTGAGAATATATGAGAGAAACAACTCTGCAGACATCAAGGTCAGTGGAGAAGGAGAGCCAGGAGGTGCTACAGATGCTGAAGCTGAGATTCTCCTGCAGCCCCTGGTGCAACCCATGGCAAAGCAGCTGTGCCTCTGCAGCCCATGGAGGACCATGGGGATGAAGAGATCCACCTGCAGCCCGTGGAGGAGACCCATGCCAGAGCAGGTGGATATCTGAGAGGAGGCTGTCACCCCGTGGGAACCCTATGCTGGTGCAGGGTCTTGGCAGGGACCTGCAGACCCACAGAGAGAGAAGTCCTGGAGCAGGTTTCCTGGTATTACTTGTGACATCATGAGGGACCCACACTGGAGCAGGCTGTCCCTGAAGGACTGCACCCCATGGAAGAGAGACCAACCTGCAGCAGTTTGTGGAGAACTGTTGCCTGTGGGATGAACTCACACTGGAGAAGTTCACAGAGAACTGTCTCCCACGGGAGGGACCCCATGCTGGAAGGGGGAAGGACTCCTCTCTCTGAGCAGTGGGAGAAACAACCTGTGAACTGACCATAAACCCCATTCCCTGTCTCCCTGCACTGTTGGGAAAGGACGTAGAGGCGGAAAGGGGAGAGGGGTGGGGATAAGGTGTTTTAAAAGTGTTATTTTACCTCTTATTATTCTCCTCTGATTTTGTTAGCAATATATTCAATTAATATCTCTAATTCAAGCCTGTTTTGCCCATGACAGTTTTTGGTGAGTGATCTCTCCCAGTCCTTAACTCATCAACCCTTTGTTATATTTTCTCTTCCCTGCCTGGCTGCAGAGGGGAGTGAGAGAGTGGCTTTCGCAGGTGCCTGGAATCCAGCCAGGGTCAACACACTACAGTGATTAAAATATTGTAAACTTTGAAAAAATACTTCCTCTTCTAATATTGAATAAATGCAGTATTTTTATGTAAAGACTGTGAAGAGAGATTATCACAAGACAAATATTCTAAATGCCCAGGATTTAGCTTACAAGGAGCAAGTAGTCCAATCACCTTGAAGAAAAGACCCTAGAAAAGAATAGTGCCAAGCACTATTCTTGTATTATCCTTATACATTTTCACATGTCTAGAAACACAGTGAAAGAATGGCACATCTATTCAACAGAAAGCAGATTTAAAGTGATACATACTTTGCCTATTAGATTACCACTGTGGTATTCAGGAGGTACTTGAACACGAAGAAAAGTTTTGATGTTGGCAGCCTACTCCAAGTTGAAATAAAACAACAAAGAGGAAAACACCACCACAAAACACCATAAGAATCAAAAAGACAGACATGACACATGAATAAAGAAATAATTAAAGAAAGGAACAACAGAAAATGAATATAGATATTTACAGCAAGACTATATTTACAAGGCCAGAAAAACAGTTCAATATTTTGGTATTTCTCTTGTCTATCTTATCTTTTTGATTTCTCTTATCTATTTACATGATTTATATGTCTATACATCTCCTTGTGGCATCACTAAGATGTTTTCAGGTCTTACTTTAATGAACCTGTCAGATTCATTATCTGATTAGTTAACTATAATCCAACCACTACACATTGCTTGAGATGGTAATATTTCCATTAAAACTAACTTTCCTACATAAATTTTAAAAGCCTTATTTTTCATTATTTAAAGTAACAGTGGCATTATTTCATTATTAAAAGCATTAAAAGTAACATTGACTCGGTTACCCATCGCCTTTGTACTATTTTCCATCCAAAAGAGAAAATTACTGAATTTAAGATGTTCCTACTCTTTCATTCTGTGCCCTTTCACAATCTCTTTTAACACTTCTGCTACCTCAGGCCTTTTTAGAAATATATCACTAAAAGACCGTATCATAGAAGCTTTTATACATTGTAAAAATAATCAGAAAGAAAAAAGAAAGCTACTCTGCAATAATACTTCTTTGGATTATTAGGTTCACATAATGTAATCACACTACAGAGCCTTGGCTTTCATTTCAATCCACTGGGGCTACTTAACCAGTGAATACAAGTCCAAGTGCCAAAATCTTTCTATTTAGTTTTCTTAAATGTTCATTGCTTTGAAACAGTATATACAGCCTAATTTATACAGCTACTGAAACTCTGTAGAAACTTTCTGCCAATTACAATAAAAAGTGATTTTTCAACATAAAAATTTCTTGTGGAAAGGATAAATTCCAATCCAGTTCCCTTTAGATCAAGAATTTTTGTTAATGACTCCTCCATGGCCCAGACATTATCCACTGCTTACTATAAGAGCTGCTACAGGATTTCATGAAAAATAACCATGTACATCTCTAAAAATACTCCATCAGGCCCACAGGCCATAGTATACTATAATAAACCTTTTGATTTAATAGCCAGCCTACTTTCCTCTAAACACCTTCCCTGAATGCAATTAACAGGGTTATTCAACTTTCTTCAGGTATGTTATAAACTAAAGAAAAACTAACTAGTCTTTCTCCTTATGTTCTGTACTTGCTATAATAATTTTTCCACAGTGGAAAGTTCTAGTTTGTGTTTTCAATACCTCATTCAAACAAATTTAGTGAATCAAAGTGTGCATCTCAAACTACGTGCAGCCAATCCAGCACTACTGCCCAAGGGAAGAAAAATGTAGTCCTGACTCCAGCAGTTTTCTAGAGCCCATTGTGCACATTTTTTCACTCAATCTTGAATGTATTTTTATTTATAATGTTTTAAGATCCTGTAGAAGGAAATAAAATTTCCTGTCTAAACAAAAAAATTAAAATCAAGGATGGCAAAAAAAAATTTAATCAAAATTGAACAAATTTCCAATGGATTTTATCTATTGCACTGGTTTGGGAAAGATTTTTTTTGGTAAGCATTTTTTTGCTTTTGAAAATCCTTGAAATTTCATTTCTGCTGTAAACCCGTGTTTATCTGTCATCTAAAGAAACTCCAAAGCACAAGCCTTTTCCATTTTTTTTCCCTCTGCCTTTCAGTGCCTTTTCAGGCACAAGAAATAACCTGTTTTGCAAGACTGCATATTTGCCATTTATTTTATTGATAATAATTTTGACAGAAACTAGGAAGTTGTGCAATCCTTATTAAAACTAAAAGAAAAGTCCTCAAAGCTCAGAGAAGCTCTACAGAAGGAAATCTAACTGATGGGACACAGAATCTTGATCTTGAATTTCATGCCAGGGCAATTTCTTGGGAAATGAATTTCCCTACCCAATAATTCTTTCCTTTCGCATCAAGTAGCAATAAATTATCAACACAACTTTAATTGTTTGTTTGGGGAAGTTAAGTAGAACAGAATCACATTCCTCCATTTTATACTTGAAAACTTCATTTCTTGGTCATGAGTTTGTTCTAATTTCTGACTGAAAAATAACAAACAAAAGAAACAAATTTAACTAATAAAAGAAAGTATGAACAACTTCAAACAATACAAAGAGGTCAAGAATCCATACTTGGTGTTTAAAGTCAATTTTTTGCCTCACTGTATTTTATTCACAATTGTTTTCTTAATTTGAGCACTTGAAGAAAGTGGGTTAGACAATCCCCCTTTTTTAAAGGAGGAATCAGGATCCTAGCTCAGGGATGTCACCCTGCCCCTTCTGCTAGCCACATGGTGTTTACAGGTCCAGTATCAGACCCTGCTGCAGAAACCATGTCACTAGAACCAAAGGTACAAAGCTGCATCAGGAGAGGTTTGGGTATGATATCAGGAAAAGGATTTTTACCCAGAGGTTGGTTGGGCACTGGAACAGTCTCCCCAGGGAAGTGGTCACAACACCAAGCCTGACAGAGCTCAAGAAGTGTTTGGATAATGCTCTCAGTTGCATGGTGTGATTCTTGGGGATGGTCATGCACAGAGCCAGCAGTAGGACTCAGTGATCCTTGTGGGTCACTTCCAGCTCAGCATATCCTGTGATTCAGTCTTTTCTTCTCTTCAGTGTGAAGGGAAATACCTTTCTGGAGAAAGAATCTCCCAAAAGACTGTAGGCTGCTAATCTGATTGCACTAGGCTGATCTTGCCACTCTTTGCCTTTTACTCCATTTCTGGTATTATCACCAAATGGCTTGTTCACAATTCTCTTGCTCTGGAGGGGAAAACACATGCTCCTGAAATTTTGGTTATCCACCATTTGATGGATAGGAGCATTCAGAAGCAAATCTGCTGCATTCTGGGTCCCCCTTCACAGAGCCACAGATCTGTAAATGCAGTTCCCACCGCACAGGTCCAACTGGTTCACAGATCCCTGGGACAGCCAGGAAGGATGACCTGCATTTATATGTGCTAAACCTGATCTATCTTTAGCTCATAATGCAGCACTGTGGCCAAGTCAAAACAGCAGCTCAAAATAAACTGCTGTGACTAACACATTTTTCCTTCTAGTTCTCTTTAAAATTACTATCAAATTCTAAGACCACTTTATTATTTTAATCCTGCTTGATATACTGTTCAGAAGAAAATAAAAGTATATGGTGAATGGGAGTAAACAGAGAGGAAAAAGGGAAGTGTGTTTTGCAAATTCAGTAGTCCTCAAAATAACAGTGTGCAGGATTTAATGAACACAACAATGACATGAAGTGTGACAAAATATACAAGAGTATAGGATACCGTGTTTTATTTCAAAAAGCCTTAAATAACTCCTACATTTTACCTTGTTTCAAACTTACTTGTTTGGTTTTACTTGTGTTAAGTGTAAGAAGATTTTTACTTTGGGAAATAAGCTTTTGCATTTCTAAGTAAATCTGTGAATCTGTAAGGAAGAGGACAGGTATACAGACGTCAAAGCTGTTTGAGCACACCCCATTAAGGTATCACAAACATCTACATTTGGACAAATGGGTGACAGTGGTAGAGGGAAAAAGAGACTTTGAATTTCTGAGTTTATATTTTCATCTGTCAACCTACAAATAAAACTTATATCTACTGGCATTCTTCTACAACTTAGAAAGGAATTGGTAAAGAAAAGTAATTTTAAAATCTAGCTTTACTGTGGATTGTCAACAAGCTTTCCAAAAGTTTGAATTATAGATAGGTAAAACAATTTCCTTCAATCATACAGAGCATGTGTGTGCTTGGCAGCTTTGTTATTAGAGTTGCTTCAAACACAGGCTCTTCATTTTGTGTTTAAAATGAATGTGGATTTAATACTTACTATGTTTTTCTGAGATACCATATCCTGTGGGAGAAAAAAAAAGGTAATAAAAATGTTTATTTGTTTTTATGGGAATTATTATTTGCAATAAGAATCACTGCTATACATATATATATATACATATACACACGCAAATGTGTTCTTCACAGCACAATCCAGATTTCCTAACACACTAAATTCCAGTAAAGGGACACAACAACATCAAGAAGAGTCTTAGTAGTTGAGGTTAGGAAAAAATTAACAATTCAACGAAGAAACCTACTTAAAGAAGTGTTCAGAAAATAAAGAAAGTTGTACTTGCCAGTAATTCGATTTTCTCAGACTGGGCACACCCAGTCACACTCTGAGCATTTGTAAGACAAAAGCTGGAGGGTTATTCTCTCTGAAAGAATGTCCTTAAGATACCTAAGCCCCCCCTACCCAGACTGGCACAGACCAACACATTCCTTCTACACCCTAATTCTTCTCACCTCAAAATCTAATGAGAGATATTGAAACTATGAAGCAGATGATAAACTAATGGACATGTAAACCAGACTTTGGAGATTTCCACTTGCTGGTAAGTAACCTCCTCTTCTCTTTGGTGATGGATTACACATCCGATGAACACTGCTTGGTCAAGCTAAAGAGATCTCCAGGTAAACCACATTACAGATATTAGACATAGACTTGTTTCTAATCAAGGTTGTGAATATGATTTAATTGAATGTGCTCTGACAACCTGAGTTGATTTTGCTTGAGCTACTTCATATCTGACAGCCTGAAATCCACTTGGGCTACCATTGCACAGAAATGATCATGCTTATGCACCCATTTCCTCAACTGTGGCTAGCACAGCCTTTTCCCACGAGAATTCTTCTTGTGTTTTATAAATAAAGATAAAGTTTGGATGTTGTTGGAACAGTGTCCCAGAACTTGGACAGTGCAGGCCTGGCCAATCAGGCCTGGGGGAAGGCTTCTGACTGACCAATCTGGGTGACTTTTGAAAACTCTATATATATGATGAAATCAAAACAATAAAGGTCATTCCTTCTTGCCACTGAGAACTGGTGCCTTCATTACTCTGCTAGCTGCTCAACAGCGACACTCAACAACAGACAGAAGTATCAGGGGACATTTAAGAGGTTTTGTTCTACAAATATGACCCTCTTGAAACGGAGATTACATCTTCTTTTATATCCTCAGAACTAGGTTGTTTTGAAATAACATTGGTGAAACTGAAGAGACAACTCTTGGGACAGTTTGGCTCCTAAGAGATAAACTACATAAAATCAGGTTTCCAGAACTTCGCAGATCTTCAGCAGAAGTAACAGCAGACATCAATACTGCCTTTATAACATTCAGGCTGTGCACCACTCTTAAGAATATGCACAGCAACACAGGTCCAAGTAAAGTAATACATTTCCGAAGAGAAGCAAAAAACCCTGACCAAATTACTCCTAAATTTCAGAATAAAGAAGAATCAGCACAGGGTCAAAAATACATAAAAAGGTACTAAAACCTAAACAGAATTTCTAATTACCTTCAACTCCTTAAGCCAATTAAAATACTTCACAACAAAAGTGATGGAAGGCTTAGACATAAGAAATATTACATATCTGAAAATTAATGTCTACACAGCTAAGCAAGTATCTCTAGTACAGCTTTACACACTGAAGTTAAAGATCTTTCTCCGTAGGGAGAAATTAAATCTTCTGAAACTATCCAGCACCTATGATGTGAAATGTATCATGAGCTGCTCTTTGCTGAAATACCCCAAGAACAGTCCCTGCCTACCTTCTGAAGTATTCCTAAGAAAGGTGTTTTAGCACATTTGAATGCTATCCAACACTGAACTGGGGCTAGTTGCTGAAGAGATACCAAGGACAAGAGGGTAGGACTGAACCCTGTCTCCATGCCTGGATTAAACTACTCTAGCACTTGACACAGAGAGCTCTTTCACTTTGTTCCAGCAAATTAAAGCAAGCCTATGACCCCATCTAAGATATGCCACAGGCCTATTTAGGCCAAGGGGGTTATGTAAACAACTGGGAGATGAGTAAGATATCAGTGCCACTGACAGAATTCCTAGAAGGATAAAGATGAAGGCAGATAACAGTTTTTCTAGCCTTAAGTGACCTAGTCATGTTCCAGTGTTCCTCAGTCCTTAGACTTGAGCTTTATATTCTTAGCAAAAAAAGCCTTAGAACTGACAGTGCAAGGACTTGCAAGTTCTGACAACAATCAATCCGAGCATCCAACCACAGATGAATTTAATCCTAGAGATCCTTCAAGTTATGGAGCAGGTGCTTCAGTTTGTGCTTGGCACAAAATGCAGAAAGCAAAGCCACCTTGTTGGGTAGAAGACAACTAGCCTGTGCTTCCCAAACTTCTGCAGATGCCTGCAAGGACCAAGTTGATCAGAACATCTTGGTGACAGCATAAAAGAAAGAAAAATGTGTAAATGAAAAATACAAATGAAGTTATCTCATTGCAGTCAGATATATTACCAATAGAGGATGAAAAGTTGCATGCCTGCCCACCCCAATTAGGTGGAGGAAAGGAGGACATGCCAGTAACACCTTATCATGTATCTGTAAGGATAATCTCATTGAGCAAAGAGTGTGACAGGGTCCAACTCTGAGTTCTTGGGAGTCCAGGCCCCATGGAAGGTGAATGTGTATGTGGACCACCACATGAAGAAAGCAAGTATGGGTAATAGACACATGAGAGTAAAATCAATGCCACTGAGAGCAGAGGACTGAGAAGCTGTGACAGAATAGAGCTTTTGTGGGAAAAAAGGAGACTTAATATTCTTAGAGAATCAAGAGAGGTTGGAGAACTCCAGAGAGGATTTTTGGACACTGAGATGATGTGAAAAAAAGCAAAGAAGCATGGGGCAATAACTCAAAATAAGGAATAAACAACAAAGCATAAATGGTGCTTCTCTCAGTGAAGGTAGCAAGGAAATGGATGACATTAAAAGCAGCAATAGATGATACAGAGGATAAAAGTCTAAATGTGATTTAAAATAAAGAGAACCTCCACTGAGAAAGGCAGAAATATCCACAATATATGACTTGCATACAGAACAGCAATTTCAGGACTTAAGTGTATAACATGAATTATCCTACTATAAAAATGAACAACAGCCCTATAAAAAGATTGGGTGAGGATGTATTTTCCTATCTTCAAACAGCAATAAAAATGAGATTCCTGTGGTTGTAGCTACTCAGCACCTAGGGAATACAAACCTCATCTGACAAAAGTGCTTAAATAGGAGTAGGTTGCAATACAGCTCTTCTTCAACTGTCTTTATTAGACAGGCCATAACTTTTTCTTACATGTACTCTAATTAAAAGAGGGCAAGAAAGGAAAAAATCAGACCTGTACTCGCAATTTCAAGTCTAACCACCTAAAGCAAAATCAGAACCACACTATGGATTTTTTCTTACAAAAAAACATTTATACTATTCTATTCTTACCATTTTTGCTAATAGCTGCTTTTTCTCAGCATGATTTTGTTATGTAGCTATCAGGAATTTACAACAAATATAAGTCTTAGAAAAATACAGACATCTGTAGGATCAGATATTTAAAGATATTTCTGAAATGAAGCTGATTGTGAAGTGAGAGCCTTACTTTGAGAGACTGAGCAGTGTCAGCATCAGTGTCATGGTAAAGAATGACATTATTGGCCATGTCAAAGCTTTCACGCACGCCAAGGTGGTAGAACAGTGATGGTTGCTTGGAAATATCACTCATGTCCACAACTGCAACATCTGAAATGAGAGAAGTGGAAGAGAAAATGCTAAAAAAATAATACTCTTAAACCAAATTTTATTCTTACATGGGCTTTAAAACAAATCCTGAAATTACACACACAGTGGACAGATAAAACTGACATTTTCAAATAAGGAACGTTTTCTCATGAGAGAGGTAAATTTTACCATTCATATAAAAAATAAGAGCCACTCATGAAATTATCACAGTATTACAGTACGTGGGAGGCTGAGTTCATTAATCCTGCTTGAGGTTTTGAAATTACAGCATCACGAATGCCTTGGGTAAAAAAGCAGTTTTGCACTTGCTTCCTGAGGCCTGACAGCATGAATATCCATAGGACAGACGCTTCAAATATTCAGGTGGAACCTCTAAAAATATTAATGAAGCAGAAAAATAGGGAAAACTGTGAGACCAAGTTTATTTTAAGAGGCTGAGGTTTGAAGAATGGGAAATTCCTAAAGAGTAGAAAAGGAAACAGTTGTGAAAGTTGACTCTTAAAAGCTACAGGCAAGACGTTCAAGATAGGGGGTGCAGCAATGAGGGAATTCAACCACAAGTAGCCAGAGCAAGATTTCCACTGCTCTTGGTTAGTGTTCTAGTCAGAAATGAAGTCAGAAATGCAAGTAAAAACATTTACATCCGTGCAAGATGAGCTATACAGAAAGCTAAAGATAAATACCCCATATTATACAGAACAGCTGAGATACAGGCAAAAGATTCTGAGTTCACCGCTTAAAAACCTAACATATAAACATATAAACCTAAATGCCAGTGCAGGAAGAAGGGGTAACTGGAGGACACTAAATGCAGAGTTTTTATTTCTTGACCCTTATATCCTATATAATCCCACGAAAAATTTGCTTTAAAGCTTTTTAAAGGTCTGTATCTATATGTCTGTCTGCTATCACCACTATGGGATAGATGAATTAATTGAAATCCAAAGTATTCATTAGAACTGAGCCTTGGCATTGAAACCATAGTAGAGTCGAAGGTTCAAAACAGTTTCCAGCTGGGCAGTAAATCCTGCATTTCTGATAGAGTAACAGACAGTGCCTGTACATACAGGGAAAGACAGAAAGGTGAGCTACTAGTAAACAAGAAATCTAAAAGCAGGTCTGATGGCTCAGACCCAAATGCAGCAGCCAGTTAACCTTGGTGTCACCAAGGTTACCCATCACAAGAATCAATACTCCATACTTAGTATGCAGTTTCTTGGAAAAACCTGCAGTGAGTATATGCTCCTGTACAATTCCATCAGGCTATCCTGACACACCAGATGGAGGTCAGCCAATCCCTCTGCCTACTATGAGACTCCTGTTAAAGCACAAGAAACATTTTAAGTCTAAAGACCTGCCTTAAGACCAAAACATCACTGTTCAAGAGCAAAAATAAACAAACAAAAAAACCCCAACCCCTCCAAAATCCCAAACCCTAACAAAACACAAAAAATCCAAATGTACCTCCCTCCCCACCCTAGGAAATGAAACCCCAACACAAAGTCATGGCATAAGAAGATCCCCTTATTCATGTAGAACTCAAATCCAGCACCATCTACTAAAGATCTTTCAAGTTCCTGTTCAGCCAGCTCTGTACAGCATGGATAATATTCTTAGTGTCTTGCACACTGCAGTGTCATGTAAACTGAGAGAGCTTGAAGAAGTAAACCCCAGCTCCATGAACACAACCAAATCTAGATTACCCCAAAACTGCAAAATCATTTTGCAAAACATAAATGATCTATAAAACAAAAGTTAAGGGAAACTAACAAGCAGACAGGAATCAAATACCATCTAGGGAAAAAATAAAGAGTTTGAATGGTTTTAGTGTTTGTGTAAGTGTTTTTGTGGAATCACAGTACTGTGAAATCAAAATCATTATCCTGGTTAGAGAATTCAGGCAATGCAAAGAATTCTTAGTGTACAGAGACTGCGTTTTACAATACAATGTGAGCAATGATTTGTTACAAAGTTCATTGAAACAAGGCTATATACAGCCCATTGCCACATCTAATCTACAACTGAAATTTCTCTTCTGTTGACTGCTGCTCCAAAACAATGTAACTGGTATCAAAAACACATGAAAAACACATGAAATGGACACAACAGAAGTAAACACCCCCATTAAAAAGGAAAATTATTAATCACTTAGATATTAATTCACACTGATAGAAAGATTTATGAGAACAGGTTTTTCTTGCTTACTCACACCTCACAAACACAGGTGTGACTAAGAAAAAATAAAAATAAAATAAACTGAAGAGTAGCAGAGATGAAGATGGTATCACAAAACATCCATGCAAGTGGAAAAAAAGCCCCAGGAAGATAACTGAGTGGATTCAGTTTGATCACAGGAATCAAGGAATGACACAGAAGTAAATGACAGCAGACAGAAGCAGAGCATCCAAAGTGCTCCTGGCTGTGGGCTAGAGCAGAGATGAGAAGCTGCATTCCTATGGAGCTTTCCTGCTGTAGTGGCAGCAGCAGCCTTAGAGCAGGGAGGAAAAAGACCTACTTTGAAACCCTCTTTACTAGCATGGTAATGAAATGCAGCACGAGTAGAGTGAACTCATGCAATTAATGCAAATTTGGGTGGAGAACATATGAGCAGCAGTAAACACTTCCTAAAGCAGTAGATCCCTGATGTGCACCCAGGGCATGGGGTGCTGAGAGTACAGTGCTGTGTCACTGACAGCTGGGTCTAAGCACACACCCCAGAACTAGTGTTTTCAGGGGTACATCTCTCATCGTGAAGTAAGGCAGTTCTGTGAGTTGTGTAATGAACAAGATAATATGTAACACCACAGATACTTCTGTTATAGTTATCTCACTAAAACTCTTTGTTTACAGTTCTTTAGAAACAAGACATGGGGCCCTGCACTTCAACCATGCATTCAGTATGGCTGATAAGAGAGAGATAAGAATTTCCTTAAACGTCCAGAGGCACATAAAAAGAAATACTTCAACACTAGTATGTGCTTTGCAAATCTTGATTTATGAACAGAAACAAAAGTCAATCAGAGTTTATTCTCAACTCCCACCCTCTGCAACAGAAGAGCCCAGTCAGCCAAATGTACTTCAGGACTTCCCCTGACAAATTTAGGTTCAACTTCCTCCATTACAGATGGGGGTGAAGCAAAAACCAATGCCAACTTTTATCAAATCTTATTGCATATGAGAAACTTTATGTGATAAGGATGTATTTCGCACAGGTCTAAATGACCAATGAATAGAATTTCCTATGCTCAAAATGAAAGAGAGCAGGGGAAGGTACAGCCCCTTTGTAAAGACAGAAGGCTTCCAAGTAAAAATCTGTCCAATGCATCCACCAGACAGGGTGGAGGGGTGGGGATGTGCTTAATGTTGCATATGACCAATTTTGAATGATTCTGGAAAAGAATATTTAAACTCATTCCTTCTTTCTTGCAGTAGTAACTTGTATTCAAAAGAACATATCCATAAAAACGTGTCCTCCCTCATTTCTTCCTAAGCATATTTTCAACTCTTTTTGTTCTCTAGTGGTTGCCCATGAAACTATTTTCATCCTGCAAGTAGTTCATTTTTGTCATGAACCCAAAACCTGATCTCAATTTATTATGTGATTGCAGTTAATTTGAGTAGGCTTTTGTTTCTGATGTAAAATAATCATGGTATGTGTGTATTTGTAGTGCATTAAGGTAATTCAGCAATATTGCTTATACAATCTTAATTAGGTCTCTGCATTATTGCAGCAGATGGCACATAATTCAATTCTTATACTACAGTTTACATATTTTAACACTAGTATGTCTTAAGAGAGCAGACAGAGAAGAGAAAACTGTGACAAATGAAATGAAGATTAGAGATCATTAACTGTGGTAAAACAGGAGACTATGAAACTCATAAATAATTCAACATGAAAGACATTATTACACAGGTTAAAACCAGAGGATATGTTTCTCAATCTGAAATGCACTTGAAGACATAATTTAATGATCTAAGCAAATCACAAGTCTTCACATGACTTTTTTATGATTTATGGCAAAACCAAAAGGACAATTTTGGCATTAGGTTCTGGGATCTGTAACTTAAAAAGTAATGAGCAGGAGAAAATACAGAAATAGCCTGAAACCTGCTGATAGTTAAATATAATCTAGGAGGTGTATCAGAAGAAAAAGTCAAAAAAAGTCTGTACTGCTTTGAACTTCTTATCTAAGACTTACCTCTATCCAGCCTTATCCATGTACAGAGCAAGAGCCTTACTCCATTATTTTGGATTAATTATTTTTCAGCATTCGGAACCTTTCTATACGTAACAGATTTCAAAAACACTCCCAAATTTAACATGATAATAGAAACCTTATTGGAGGAAAATGCAGAACTCAGCCCATTGCTGTACACTAGCATCCTGCAAATTATGAACCTTTAGGTGAGTATTGTTTCAGTTGATTGGCTATTTGCATCATAGTAAGTAAAAGAAATGTGTAATTCCTTGAAAACCACTGAAGAAAACTGTCAAATTCTTCAGAACAACAACAATTCTCCTACAGGAAAATAAATCCTTACCTTCAGGATACATATTAATTTTGATTTCTGCATGGTCCTTTAAGGAGACAGTACCAAAGTTATTGCAGGGAAACAATTATGGTAAAACTTGGTGTATTTGAAAACCAGGAACCCCTTACAGCTTTCATTTAAGCTAAAACAAAAGGCACACCACTCTCAACTTTAACACACCCCATACTCCCAGAAACTGGGAAGCTCAATGTAATAAAGCACATTTGTAGCAACTACCAACAGAACTGTTGAGGTGATTTTTCATCACAATTTGTTATACCAGCAAACTGTCAGTGCCTTCCATTAGACCCAAGGCATAAGCCAATGTTAGTGTAAAAACACTGTCAACATTTGTGATATTATGGCTCTCAAAATGAATCAAGTTTCTTTTAAATCTTACTGCTTTATAATCATGGTATCCTGTAAAAATCTCCTCACTTTTCTTAGAAAAAAATATTGTTCCAATTGCAATCTAAAGCACAAAATTAAACCCCAGAAGTTGCCTTAGAAGCTGAAAGACCCAGGAGACAAAGATGCAGCTCTTATTTTTAAATCTTTTAATTTCTGGTATTTCAATTCAACCTTTTCAAGATTCCAGTATTACAGCATGAACTTTGCTAATATCACTGGTTTGCTATAGGGCCAGAATTGGTTATAAAAATAAAAAACAACTGGTCAGTAGTGATTTAAGCTGCAATATAGACTTGAACATGCTATAATCACCTTAAATAACATTTTAAAAACAACTTCAGATATTTCAGACGACTATCTTCTTGTAGATTAAAACCAAGTGCAGCACTATTGTATAAATACTAAATTGCTTACAAAGCACCTTTAAGAACGAAGGTTGTTTTTATAAGCTGCAATCAACTTTTGCAAAAGAGTTCTGGAGAGGTTGGAGTCTTGACTACAAATGTCAGCCTACTCCCTGCTTCAGAAAAGGAAACACAAGTGCACACTGGATGTCTGAAACTTTTTGATGCACGCAAGGCACTTCCTTATGGAACAGTGTTTAGTTCATGGGCAAAAGGAAGTTACTCAAAGGACAGGAAAAATAAAAATTAAATTAGGTATGAATCCTCACACTAGTGTGGGAAAAAAGATTTCTTTTTGTTCACATATAGTAAGCACTTAAAAAGTGACATTATCAGGTTTTACTAATGACAGCAACTACAAACTGGAGAAAGAATACAACTTAATACTGGCCAAATAATTTTAATTCACTATTTTAAAATTATTGTTATCGTGAAAAGATAACAGAGAGGATTCAATTCCAATTCTAGTACATTATCCATACACACTGACTATAAAATGAAGTAAAACCTAAACTTATTATAGCTTTCTTTTGACAGCTCTAATGGATTTGTTAAGTGCTTTAGGAAGTCTGAAAACCTGGGCATCAAGTGGCAGAAATTCTGAAACGTGTTCTTCCATGGTTTGTCTCTTTGCTCAAGAAACCAAATCCACTGTTGTAAAGTGGCAATTTCAGACTCGTGCTGATTTATAAAAACAGTGCAACACCTCTAATCTGTGTTCTCAGACTGAGCTTGTCATTTGCCTTTTACTTAGTTGTGGCACTAATCTCATCTTCATCTGCCACGTGTTTTATGTTATGATTTACTGAAAGGCCACCCCACCCCAAAATGTGTCACTTCTCCTCCCACCAAGCAAAATGGAAGGCAACCACACAGTGCCTAACAACTGGGGCCCTTATAAAAGCCAGCATTCTTAGAACCACAAACATGGCAGGAAAGTCAGAGTTTTCTTTTGCATGTCCTCCTTTCTGTGTGTCAAATCTTGCTCTGGAAACCAGTTTCACATCCTTCCCTGTGAAATCACTCTGCTCAGTGAATGTGAATACAGTGAGGGCTGCAGATAAACTGTGTATTAGCTGAGCAGCAGCAGCATTCTTGACTAAGGAAAATTCACGGTTAAATAACTTTCCTGAAAGACCAGGCAAATCCTGAGCCCTGCTATTACTAGGAAGCCAAAAAAGTTTAAATTTTTCAGATGAGCCTTTCCACTATCCAGAAGCATTACTAACTGTAGCAATTCAAATTATTATTTTACTCTACTTAACACACAACACATTAACACTGGCAAAGTCCCACCTCCAGAGACAATTCTGGAAACAGCTGTGTTAAGCAAAGTGGGCCAACTGGCCTTTGTGTGTAAAGTACACACATCCATGCAAAGGAGGTGGAAGAGGAGGAACAGCTGACACCCAAATGTGTTTCTAACCATAGGATTTGGGTGCATGTCAGAAAGTCCTTTCATGAGGCCCTGCAAGGCACTTCCTTCTTCCTACGCACATAAAACATTTTGAGCACTCAAACTCAATCCTCTCAGCTCCCATGGCAAAAAGCTGAAATAATGCAGGTTTTAAACTACCAGTACGGTTAAAACTTACCAAGCAAAGTTGTAGTGCTTACAGTCTGATTGTAGTCTGGATTACAGTCTGAAAGCAGAGGTAAAAAAGCTGGAACACTTATTTTTCATGCACAGATCACAAAAGTGCCTCATACAACTTCCAGTCAAAGCCCTGGAAGAACCCACAGCAGCCTGAAGTGGCATAGGAATGAGCATTTTTTGGACAGCCATCCTTCAGATGATGAGATGTGAAGGGCAAAGAAGCAGACAACAGAATAATCCAATGTATCAAAACCAGAGGCACATGCAGCTGGAGTGAAACCAGCGATGAATACAACCAGTACAGCACCATGTAATCAGAGCCTGACAGCATTTTAATGTAGGTAAGGAATACAAAAAACTTATTTATTTAAATATTTAGTTGAGTCATAACCAGAGAGAAACTTCGTGCCCATGGGATCAGTTCTCACCTGTAACCTTTTGTCCTTTTGATTTCAAATACTAGTTTTGGCAACATTTGGAAATTTTAGTCTTAGGCTATCTTAGCAATGTATGACGTTCACTGGCTATCCCCATCCAGCAAAATCAACCCTCAGATGACACAGTGAAAATCATACAACCATCCAAAACAACAGAACAGACACGGTTGAGGGGCCAATTCTCATCTCTGGCTTTTGTAATTCTGTACAAAAACTCCATTTCATATAAACAACTCTATAATAGGGTTACATTCAGACCCAAACATTACAGCCAGAAATCGTGCTAGTGCTGTGGTGTTACTTTACAGATAATGCATCTTTCATCTGTCCTCTGCTACATGGAACACACACTAAAAATAGAACTAGAACATATTTTTCATGTTTCAGTGGCATGTATTGCAACTCAGGAGAAATTGGCATCTAAAATTACTCATTTTTCTAACCACGACAAAGTATTTGCGCCATATTTATAATTGATACATATTCCTTAATATCTAAATGTCTGTTCCAAAAATTACATCACCCAAGAAACTGCATTTTAATTGAAAGGAACAGAACAAATTACAGCAGGTGAGCAACACTGCCAGTTCTAGGAGTTGATCTGTAACCAGAGCCTCATTTATTTTTGTTTTGGCTTTTCTTATTCATTAGATACATCATCTGAAGCTTTTCAATTCTTTGCCCTGAAATTGCATATTAGGAATTATTTTGTTAAATGGAAGCAAAACCTTTCAATAGAAAAAGCTTTAGGAAACATTTTAGATGCTTCTTAAATGCAATTAAATTCACAGCAAAACTATATTTCAAACAAGGCAAGACACTATATTAAAATAAAAGTGCAATTCTACTGATCCAGAAAAGCAAAAATAATGCCAAGAGCATGCCCATGGCTTATTATTTTCACTGGTCTTCAGGGAGAGTCTTTCAGACTCTGCCAAATCAGAATACAACCAGCACCCACAAGAACTGGTGTGGGAAGAAAAGTAATGCAGTTAATGTAATACATAGGACATCCAAGCTCAGAATGCGTTTTTAATGCTTTTGCACAAGTATGAAGAAGAAAAATATTGTATGATTGGAAACACCTGGAAATAACCTGTCTCAGAAGATAGCATAATTTGTGGATTTTTTTTTTGTCTTTTTTTTTTTTTTTTAACAGTTGGCAGCTTAGGAAAGGAAGGAAACAAAGAACTAATCCTCAAAGAACTCTTCTTGAAATATTGAATTGCAAAAGTTAGGAAAGATATAATTCATATGTAAACAGTGCATGCCTAGGCTTAGAGGTTGCTTAACATTTTCCATGACAAAGCCTTATTTCAGTCCTTTTTAACTTTGCCAGTCTTTGCTTCAGGTTGTTGGGTTTTGTTTGGTTTTTTCTTTATAAGAGATTTAATTAAAACCAACTCAAGTAATTTTGAGACTGTATTGGAGAACTTATTTTTCTGGCCCCTGTTAAACATCCTCTCATACCAAATTAAGAAGACTTACTGCTTTCAAGCACCAAACCAGAAATTTGTCAGATGGGTGAGGCTGTCTGGAAGTAACTCCTCTTAGCCTCCTGAAATGCTGCTCGTTCCAAAGCAAAGTTATCAGCAGTGAATTGGTCAGAGTCACAAGATAGATGTTTGGTGTCAGATGAGCTTGTTGACACTGCCTTCATTGTCAACACAGAGAGATGAAAAGCACTTTTGGAGCCCCATTCCTCTGATCTATCAGAAGCCTACTTTAGGAGATGAGCTGCAGCCCAGAAGTGCCTGTTTCTCTCTGCTACCTATGAGGGGAGTCCAAGCAGCTGCAAACACCCACACTGAAGGTGTTCAGTGCCACAACACCCCTTCCACAGAGCCTCACGGCTCTGCTTTGAAGAATTTCATTAACCTTTACGGCATTTCAGTCAAGAATGATATAATCTCAGCAGATGTTTCCCTGGACACGTTCCCACCAGAAAACCAACAAAATGGCCAGTGGATCAGTACTTTACTCACTTTCTCTCTACCTCTGAGAAAGGAAGGACTGTCACAATTCAAACCCTCACCTAAGATTCCAGATTTCTCTCTGAAACACCTAACTCTTGCTTGAATTTTCCATAAATTGGCAGTTAATTTGTGAAACCAAATTTACAGTGTTGTTTGTTTTGGCACTCAATATTATACAACTGTGGGGATGACTTTTCTTTAAGAGGTGTTTTTGCATGTACTATCTCAGCCCAGGGTCTCTTCTCCTGCTCATAAAACCTGACTGTTTAATTACATTGAAGCACTGACTATAACCACCTGCCCTATAGATGAAGTTTATATATGAATTAAATTTTCATCAAAAATACCTTCAAGACAAATATAAGCATTACATTTCCCTGCAAGACAATGGCATTTATATAAAAACTAGTAATAGACTTGACCTTTTATTTTACTTTTTTCCTGCCTACCATAGCTTGTGAGGTCCTGGGAAGAACACAGCCTCAAGTCTGAGGGAGTTAACTCACAGTGGTCTGAGAGATCACAGTAAAAAAGAGAATGTCCACACACACTGTCTCTGGAAACTTACACAGCACAGACCCCTTTACACAACCTCCCTTCCTTGAGGAAGGACTGTAAAAATATACCCATTCTGGGACCAGAGTCACAAATCTTAAGTCACCAACCACAGTCATATCAGATGGATCCTGCCAAGATCTACACACCGGTAATAAATGAATTATAAAAGTTGTGACATGCACAAGACATCAATATTTATACCATCTCTTTGTAAAGTTACATTCAAGCTCCCAGGCTAGGAACTGAGAGAGATCTCATCACTTGGATCTTAGCCACTTCAGTGGTTTCATGGCTCAGGCACATGAATGCTTATGGCTGCCTGCAACTCCTGCCTCTTTCACATGACCAACTGTCTCTGAGTCTCTCTCTCACCACCCTCCTGTTCTTCCCTTATCCCTCAACCTATATTTAACTTAGTAATTTCTGGCTAACTCAGTGCTAGCACAGCAGCAGGAAGCTCTGTCACTGTAGCTAAGCAGTCCTGTGAGTGGTATTAGCTACCAGTTTCACACTAGCCTCCTAGAAAAGTACTTTAAGAAACTGTTAAACTTTACCACAACTGAAAGAAATATAGGCTAAAACCTTAAATTCAGGAAAACTCACTTTTTATGTATCATATAACAAAAGACATTTGCATCTGTAACTAAAAAATCCAATTCTGTAAGTAGTAAAAAAGACTCTTGCCTGATATAGTACACATCTCTTACAATCATTCACATATGATTATTATGTGTTATAATCATATTTTATGAGTACCAAAACAAAATACTTACATTTACAATGACTGTTATTTAAACCTTGTAAGCATGCACCCATCAGCAGTAAAATGGGGAAAAGAAGACAAATTAAAGCAATTTGCTATTGCAGGTTGACATCATTTGACCATGCAAAAATCAAAAACAATTAATCACTACAAATTTCAAGATAAACAATCCTTCCTTTATATATACGCTGAAAGACTATATCACAGAGTGATTGATAGACAAGACAGTGATACTGACCACCTGTTGTTAAAATATGCTGAAGAATCTTAATATTCTAATAAACTTTTTTAAACACAGCTGTGCTGCTTTTGGCTGAGATAGAGTTAATTTCTTTTTATTTTTTTTGATTGCAATTTTAAGCCCTGTGTTCTGGTCCAAAGGGAGCAGGGGTACAGGTTTTAACAGATAAACTTTACGTGGTGCAAGCAAGTTTTAAGTTGCATGTCATAGGAATTGCTTATAGAGGAACCACTGGAGAAGAAGTCTTAGAAGAAGCAGTGCAAGCACAGCAGTGACCCAACCTGAGCTGCCCTTGGTGCCAAATAATTCACACAACACAAGCAGTTTGTGTCTTAATTATGGAACTGTCCTTTTCTCAACCCACGAGTTGTTTCACTTTTACTCTTCCAGTTCCCTCTCCAACGCTGCTGGTGAGGGAGTGAGGAACTGTGTGGTGTTTAGCTCCTGCTGGGATTCCCCCATGGCAGCAGCTCACAGCACACGAGTGACTGTGGGGAACATGGGGAATAGTGAGTTCTCATCAGCCTCAGTGGCTGATGAAGTTGAGCAGTGACACTGTGACAGAGGCTGACAACATTGCAGGAATAAAAAGGGCATTATCATGGCTTAAGCAGCTGAATGCTTGCCTGCAAAACTGAATTCCATACCTGCTTCTTTCTACCCCACAGCTGCTGTGTGACGCTAGCCCAGCCACATAAACTGGGATTTTAGAGATGGACTTGTTGACCATACAGTCACCAAGATTCTGAGTTTCAGAAGGAAAAATAAAAAACAAAACTCCTCTGAAACAGAAACAGTGACTTTGAAAAACAGAGACCTCATTTTAAAGGTACTTTGTAACAAACCCACTGCCTTCAGCAGAAGAAAATTCTGAGCTTTTACCTAAGTGATTCACTTCTATCATCCTATTGTACCTTGGTATGAGTTAGAACTTCAGTAGTCTCTGATTCAGCATCTGCTGTCTTCCATCTGCAAAATAGTTAAGCATCTACAGAGCAATCAATATGCCTGATTCCTACCTCAAAAAGACAGGTATTTCCATTTTTCATTCAGCCTTTATACCGAAATGAATAGTAAAGAAGCAGCATTTTAAACTTCTCAAAGAGTATTTAAATAATCTACATTTGTTTCCTTTTTTTTGGTTCACAGATATTAGACAAATGAAGACGTCAGAAGTTGCTCATTTCTTGCTTTAAATCTACGTATCCATAAGACTAAAAAATAACTTAGCAGTCACAGATGATCTGAGAAGGCCAACTGTTCAATAGTTTTCTGTTTATATCTCTCAGTATATTAAAATGTTTTATATAGATGCTAGACAGCCCTAATGAGCAACTGTTTCATATTATACATACTTTTCACTATGCTGAGTCATTAAGGATAACACTATTTCCTAAATTTTTTCTGCACGCCAAAGAACCTACAAATTCTACAGGACATTTTTCTGCCATATTTAGTATCAAAGAAGAAAAGGAAAAGCAGGGTAAATTAAAAACAGGCAGTTCACACTTGCCTGCTGCACTAGCAGTGTGCCAAGCCTCACATGAGACCATTTCCACTGCAGTGCACTAGTGTGGAGCCAGCCAGTTGGGAGCATGCAATAAAAACACCCCAAGGCTGAACCTAATTTGAACCTTGCCTGTAATTGGAGGGGGGGTGGGTGTGTGGAATGAGAAAGGTGAACTTTATTTAACTTTTCCTGCACCTCTGCACTTCCTACACTGGGTCATAAAAGGCAATCAAAGGCAATGAAATATAGGAAAAAAAGTTACATAACTTACATAACTGGATAACCTGGCCTAAATGAAATTAAAGAGAGTATGAAATTCAACAAGAAAGGTTATCCCTTCCTCTGCAACTGCAGTCAAATCAATTTTTAGGCCAAGGAGGTTAGATAAGCTTCAATCTCTTAGACATTTATCCAAACAAAACCACTTGAGAGTCACCCATCATTTAATGTTGAATACCTTGGCTGGGGAACATAAAAACCTGCTAAGTCTGCATATCTCCCACAGGTCACACACCGGCCAACAACATATATTAAAAAAAAAGTTATAAGAAGTAAAATTATGATGATCTTTATCTTCTTCTTGAAGAAATTATCAGACATAAGAAAAGTAATCAAACTAGAAGGAATTAAAACAGAAAGAAAAAATATTTCAGTACACTGAAGCTCATAAGTCTGGGTAAAACTAAGACCTTTATTCCTTTCTTTATGAATTAAAAATACAGCACATAAAAAAGTCAGACTTTCTTAGTATGAATCTCTTATTTTTTCCCAAAGATGTTTTTTTAAAAAACAAATATCAAGAGACATCTCCATCATTAGCAACAGGAATTTTTATGTACCAAACTGAGGTATACCACCTCATAACTGTATTATAGATTTCCTCTTTATGTTGGTAGACTCCCATACTGTCATTTAGGACCCACATAAAGCACAGTAAGTTATGCACAGAAAAAATGTTAATTGAAAAAGGTAGTGTTATTAAAGTGCAAATGCAAATGAAGCTTACAGAAAGCCACAGTATTCCCTGTGAGCCAAGAGACTTGCACTCATATATCTATATAAAGAGTCCCTGATATAATATTCCAGATACTGGGCAGATGTGGATTCACTCTGCTATTTTTATCTTTCCTGTAAACAGTACAAGCTTTACGTGCCAGTCATAAAGACTGCATGTGCTACTGAAAAATCCTTATGTACTACTGAACACTGTAAATTAAAAAATGGGCAGCTTCCATTAAAAAATGAGAGAAATCTATTTCAAGTCACTATGTAGAGATCAATAAAATCTAAAATTTTAGTAGAAGCTGGTCTTTCTAAAGTCATGGCCATTATCTACTTAGTCTTAAACAATCCTATAAATGCAGCACACATTATTACTTCCAGCATGTAGACAGAGAATATTAAGGACAAACACAAATTGTTATCACAGTGTTATCACTCTAGATTTCCCTAAGATCTCTACAAAGTCAGAGGAATATTAGTACTTCCAAATGGTGATTCATCAGACACAATGAATCACACAAAACTGTGATTTTACAACAAACCTCTAAACAATGTCTCCAGTCTTTAGCAGGATGCTTCACATTAAAAACACAGAATGGTTTAGTTTGGAAGGGACCTTAAAGATCATCTAGTGTCAACCCCTCTGACACAGGCAGAGACACCTTCCACTAGTCCAGCTTGCTCAAGGCCCCATCCAACCTGGGCCTAAACACTTCAGGGATGGGGTACCCACAACTTCTCTGGGCAGCCTGTGCCAGTGTCTCACCATCCCCACAGTAAAGAATTTCTCCCTAATATCAAATCTAAACCTCCCTGCGTTTAGTTTAAGGCCATTCCCTCTTGTCCTGTCACTACAGGCCTTGTAAAAGGTCCCTCTCCAGCTCTCTTGTAGCACCCTTTGGGTACTGGAAGGTCCTGTAAGGCCTCCCCAGAGCCTTCTCTTCTCCAGCCCCAACACTGTCGGTCTGTCTTCAAGGGAGAGGTGCTCCAGCCCTTGGATCATCTTCATGGCCTCCTCTAGACTCGCTCCAACAGGTCAACATCCCTACTATGTTGGGGTCCCCAGAGCTGCAGCTGGGGTCTCATCATAGCAGAGGAAGAGAATCCCCTCCCTGTCTCTGCTGGCCACACTGCCTTGGATGCAGCCCATGTTGTGGCTGGCTCTCTGGAGTGCTGGGCCATGTCAAGTTTCTCACACACCAACATACCAAGCAAAAATGTACCTTGTCATAGTAAAAGTACGCAAAAAAGGTTAGATTTAAGATGCTAAATTCTGAATATTCGTCTTTAACATTGTCTGAAATACCAAAACTTATGGAAATTACCTTGTTACTCCATTTGTATTATACCATTGCAGAAGCACTACTGCAAAACAAGGAATCTGAAGAGGTATTAAAGGGTAAAAAAAAAAAAACCAACCAAAAAACAACAACAACAAAAAAAAAACCCATACAATTTTTTTTTACTTGATTATAAGCCAGAAGGTCAAGGCAGTTTCCCGTTTTCCCAAAACAATATGATGACTTACCTAGTTTTGTTATTACAACAAGCAAAAAGCTACATTTATCAATTCCAAAACTTAATTATCATGAAAACTAGAAATCTATCTCAACCACTTTCAGACTTCATTCTGATTTGGTACTTTCTCCAGCTGACAACAACCCATAACTTGTCAGTTATCTTAAGCACCATAAACAGCAGCAGTAAAAACAAGCCCAGTGCCTGCCTTTGAGCTTGGTAATCATGTCCTATTCTCAACCCGGGTTTAAAAAGACAGAAGCATGCCAAACATCCATTGGCAAAGAAAATATCTGAAACAAGTACCTCAGTTCCACAGAAGGCAGAGCTGATGCTGATAAAAGCTGACAGTTACTGTGTGAAAAAGGATTGTGCACACAGCAGCTCTGCTAAGTAAGGCAGCTCAGTACCAAACAGTAACACCATTGTAAACATTAGCTTTTCTCCCGCAAATTTTTATTATCTACTAAGATTAGCACAACAGAGGTGACTAGCACTATTAGAAAGCAACACACAGAGCGAATACAGCCTTGTACTGTTTCCATTTACCAGTTCCCAACTCCAGTGTCACCTTGTCACTCTCCAAGCAAAGGCAAAACTAACAACTAATATCTCCCTCAACACACAAATTAGCAGAAAGAAATTTCTTTCTTCAGTTACTGGGAGTGAAGGGCAGCAACAGTGGAGTTAATGCAGCTAGTCTTCACCTGAGTGAAATTATTATGGGCAGATATTTTTCTGCAATAGAAAAAACCTGCAGCCTTTCTGTGACTCGATTCAGAACATTATTGTAGCTGATCTAGCTACTAAATAGCTGTAACAAATTTAAGGGGAAGGAGGGAGAAAGCAGAGCAATCAAGTGGCAAATAATTCACTATCCCAAATTTAAATCCCCACAGTCATTTTCATTACAATCTACCACTGATTTTGACTTGCCTGGACGCATCAAAGTACCACAATTCGTGGAAAGCACTGCTGGCAACAGTAGAAACTGAATAATGTTAGAGAAAGCTCATTATCATGCTGATTTACATGGAAGTTTGTTAGTTTTCAAGAACTAATGCATTTTTAGCATACACTTCAAAAGCTTTAGATATCATGTGATCAACACTTTTCAAATTGTTGAGAGGCCCATGACCACCAGTGCTTGAGCAACAGTTCTGTGCATGAAGGCATGTTTTCCTGAACAGAAAAAAACCCACAAAATGCGGAGAACCCAAACATTTCCTTCCATAACATGATCCAAAATGGAACAAAAAAGATTATACTGAAATAGGGTTAAAAAGGTACTTCAAGGTTATTCTCCTTGTGTTTTGCTTTAAAGATATATTGAAGACTTTTTAAACTTAATTTAAACATAAAAGCAGTATATACTAGAGGAAACACAACTTTATGTGCACAAGTTTATCTATGATAAAGTGGAGTTTACTAAATCCCTTACTGCTGGATTTAGCCATACCATCCCAAATCAGCAGAAGGCTAGGGATGTAGTCCTAACAGTGTTGTTACTGTTTCATTACATTTCAGATTTCTGCCTGTCATCAGAGCCCACTCCAGCTAAAGAAAGATTATGATAACCAAGGCTGAGATCATGTACCTTCAATGTAATAAAAGCTGGGGAACATGCTTTAAAGTTGTGAATCCCATTGGTCTTTGACATAAAAGCTGTTGAACTACTGACTTAGACAAAACCTTAAATTCTCAGAAGCATTACCAAAGAATATCTGAGAAGTTTCAGTTCCATCACCTTGAATACCACAGCAGAGTCATTGACCTCATCAGGCTGAGTACTACGAAGGATAAAAAAAGCATATGTGGTTTCCCATGACACAGTGATCCAATACTTGTGTCGGAATTCACGGCTCCTCTTTGCAGACTACCGTGATGCAACTTCTGCTCCTGACATGTTTCTATAACCAGCCCAACCTCCCTGGAAAAGTTAAGGCAATTTGCAGCACTTCTGAAAGAACACAGGTAGGGTGAAGTTATACTGTAAGATACATTTGACCCACTGGCTGCCCGTTGATTCCCCCTGACCTCAGCTGAGACTGGAGCTACAGCCTGTGCCAGGGCACAGGAAAAAGCAACAGCTGCAAGCCCTCCTTTGGCTCAGCCTCAGGCACCCGTGTTGCTGTTCAAAGGTAGCCTGAGGCTAAAGCAATTCACATCCCTCCTGAAGTGCTTGGCAAACAGAGCCTACTGTGTTCAGATTTCACCTGCAAGTGGCAAACCACACTCAGGCCCTCCTAAGAAAGACCCCACACTTGACTGCCTAATTTCAGCCACAACACCCCTGCAGCTGCTCCTCCACATGCATGGAAGGAGCAGCACGCCCTGAGTATTTCCAGAACACAGGTTTGCAGCCAGAGTTTGAATATGTGGCTTGTGATGCTGCCACAGCAGACAGCTGGGTAATTGCATGTGACCTCCACACACAGCCCCACACACTTTCTCCCTTTCTGCAATCCCTGATGGCAATGAGGCTTGTCATAGGATAAGAACACCAGGTGAGTATTGCAGGAGCAACTGTCTGAATGCATAATTAATAAATTTCAGAGATGGGGGAGCCAAGATATTCAGGACTGGTTTTGGTGCACATGGGCCTGCATAAGGGTATAAAACGCTGGCAGAGACTGGGCCATCTGGTCTCCCAGTTTTGTAAGCAGCTGCCAGGTGGAGCCCCCTCCCGGCATGGGAGTCTGCAGGGTACGTCCAGCCTAAAGATGGACTTTTTGACAGGGGAGTAAAAACCACTAAGATCCAGTCATGCGTGGAGATAAAATCCTAAAGTAGCTACATAGGTGCTTTGTTGCTTTGGAATTATGAATTCTCCAAAGCCAAAGACTGTTAACCTGTACTTTTCCAGCCAAACCTACTTATATTAAAAGTCTTTAGACACAAACCGTTGACCAAATTTGAGACTAAGTGGGCCTAGCGACACCTAGACTTCTCTGAGTTTAGAACACAAGGGGATCTCACTGAAGCTCATAGCTGGAGAGACCATGACCCTATTGCACTATTATCTGTTTTAACAGATGACAGAGTTATTTACATATTGCATTACAGCAGTATTTAGATACTGAATCAGCAATAAATCTAATAATAATCATGAACATAATCACTGTATCCTACTTCTTGTTCCTGGCCAAGAGCCTTCTCTCAACTACTCTGACACGAGTCCATCTCAAGGAAGCCAAAACATCTTGAATTCTCAACAAAGTTTTGCACAAGTCCTTACACATCAGAAAAGCTCTACCTAAAGGTTCTACACCGGCAAACCAGGAACATTAGTTACTTTTTAACTAGTGGGTATGTGCAAGTGTAATTCACCAATTAAAAAAGCAGTGTATGATTACACTGATAAGAAAAGATCATGACTGCAGAACATAATATGAGCTACAACATATCTACCATAATTTGTCTATTTTATGGGAGGAGGGAAATTAAAGCAATGTAATTAACCCACACAAGCAAACACTTCCTGTATTTCTCTTTAACCTAGTTTTGTGACTTCAGGTCTAAGAGAAACAATTCTTAAACCTATGAAGGTCTACACACAGCACAGCGAGACTGAAAAAGTATGCAACCACTGCAAAGGAGATGAGTGGCTGAGAGTCACTGAGAGTCAACCTGAAATGCAAAAAGGCAGAACCAGAGATCTGCTTGCCAAACATCTCATGGTCAAATGGCATGGCAGATTCCTTCAGAGCAACTTAGGAACTAAAAGAATTATATGCAAACATATTTTTCATTTAAAAAAAAAAGTGACCTTTAGAATTTGCAGACTGGTATGCACAGCCAGCACAGTTTTTCCTCCTACCAGAACAACATCCACTGATATGAAGAATTCCAGAAAATGTTGCAATCTTTATTTTTAAAAAAATAAATTAAACAATATTAAAAACAAGCAAAAAAATCCACTTCAACTGCAGTGTTTTCAAAGGCTGTAAGTGTAACAATAATTGGTCTTCAAAACAAAGGCAGTTCAATATAGAGGCAGTTGTTCCTCTCTTCAGAATAACCCTAAATGCTCAAATTTTTGAAATCATTTGTAATGGCTGTAATGGGCTTAAAAGCTTCTATTTAGTGAGACTCAATAAAGCTTTTAATCATACAGTGAAAAATATTACTGTCAGAGTAAGTTAAAACAGAAACACACCATTTATATTGTACTCCGAGAGGATTCCTTGTTAGCTGATTCAACACCTAGAAATCATCTGATGTGCTCCTGGCTACAAAACCCAGTCACACAGAGTTCACAGTCAAATTCTGGGGAGCCTTCTCAAATTTAGTATTTAGGCTCAGGAGGAAGGAAAGATGAACAGAGAAAATAGACAGCTGCAGGCTGGATTGTTACTTAAGTTTTGTTGGGGTTTTCTCAGGTAAGGAAGTTTCATGCACAGGAAAGCTGGGAAAAAAAACCACCTGCATTCTTTTTCCTTTATCCAAAAGTCATGGCACAGAAATGAGTCACTTCATACAGACAGTACGTGCACCTATTCATAATCTCACCTTGGAACAATGGGAGGAGTCCAAATTTGCATGGCTAGCATCAGATTTTTAGAGACGGAAACAACTTCATTCAAAGCTTTATTAAAAGGTAGGACTCATACTGGGTTTGTATTGTTGGTATGTCTTTCCATACAACCCATCACAGCTCAAAAGAGATGTTCCAAAAGGAGAATTCTCCATTTCTTCTTTTTGTTCTTAGTATTTTCCTTAGAATAAAACTTTGATCTTGCATTTGGTCCATGGCAATATACCAAAGAAAAGTTAATGAATTCCACCTAGCCTACTTACTATTATTTATTTGCAGGCTTCTAAGCTTGTTCAGCTGACATTAGAGGAGCTACTTCACAGAACATATGAGTTGAAATAAAGTGAAGCCTTTCAGGCTACACACAGAAAAAGCAAAAGGGTTGACAAAAAGCCATTATTCACAGCTGACAGACTTGGAATATGTTGATTGCAATGGACAGGACAAGGGGCAGTGGTTTTAAACTGAAAGAGGGCAGGTTTGAATTAGATGTTAGGAATAAATTCTTTTCTTGGAGGGTGGTGAGGCACTGGAACAGGTTGCCCAGAGAAGCTGTGGATACTTCACCCCTGGAACTGTTCAGGGCTGGATGGGGCCCTAAGCAACCTGATCTTGTGAATGGCAACCCTGCACATGGCGAGGGGGAGTGGAACAAGATGATCTTCAAGGTCTCTCCACACCTCATCTTTCTATGATTCTATAAAAATAATGGTCTCCACAGTAAACAAAAGCATGCAAATCTCTGAATGCAAATAAGCATTTCTGAAAGAAATGTTGGAAATTGATGCCAGCTAATATCATGAAAGCAAAATACACCTCTTGAATGCATCACATGTCACAGCACCTGAGATGTATCATAACACAAAAACAAAGCCTATGGAGGGTGAAGCAAGAGCAGGTAGCCTGAGAGCAATATAGAGAAATTGTCCAAGCAGCCAGGGATCAGGATAGGAAAGCTAAAGCCCTGACAGAATCAAATCTGGCCAGGGCCATCAAGGGCAACAAGAAAAGCTTCTATAGGTATGTTTATAGGTGATAAAAGGAAGGCTAAGGAAAACATGGGCTTTCTCCAGAATGAAACAGGACATCTGCTTACCCAAGACATGAGAAACACTCAGTAACTTTTTTGCCTTAGTCTTCACTGGCAGGTGCTCCAGCCTCACCACCAGAGTTGCAAAAGGCAAAAGCAGGGACTGGGAGAAGGAAGAACTATCTGTTGTAGAAGATGAGGTTTGAAACCATCTAAGGAAGATGAAGGTGCATGAGTCACAGAATCAATCAATCAATCAACCACAGAATCGATTTATTAGGTTGGAAAAGACCTCTGAGATCATCGATCCAACTGTGTCTTGTGCTTCACCGAAAGCTGTGTGGCCGGCAGGTCAAGGAAGGGGATTCTCTCCCTCTACTCTGCTTTTTGAGACCCCACCTGGAGTGCTGCATCCAGCTCTGGGGTTTCCAGCATAAGAAGAGTGGAGACCTGTTTGAGACATTCAGGAGGAGGACTGTGAAGAAGATCAAAGGGCTGGAGCACCTCTCCGAAGAAGACAGGCTGAGAGATAGGGGCTGTTTAGCCTGGAGAAGAGCAGGCTCCAGGGAGACCCTACACCACCTTCCCATACCTAAAGTGGGCTACAAGAGAGCTGGAGATGGACTTTTTACAAAGGCCTGTAGTGACAGGGCAAGGGGGAATGGCTTTAAGCTGAAAAAGGACTGATTTAGGTTACTGTGAGAGTAGTAAGGCACTGAAACAGGTTACGCAGACAGGCTGTAGATGCCCCATCCCTGGAAGCGTTCAAAGCCAGTCCAGACAGGGCTTTGAGCAATCTGGTTTAGTGGAAGGTGTCTCTGCCCATGTCAGAGGGGTTTAAACTGGATGATCTTTAATGTCCCTTCCAACCTAAAGTGTTTTATGACAGTAACATATAGACTTGATGAATTGTATCAGGCTTGTTACTGTCATTTAAACCTGGCCTCACACACTTGGACATAAAAGGGCTACAATACTGGTATAGTACAGGGTTTTGTTAGCAGAATATTTGGTTTGATGTCACAATACAGAGATTTGCTGGAGACACCTGAAGTTGCTCTAGATGTGCAGTACTACACAGAGACAAAAGATCAGGTCCCAACAGCTCTGCTGTTGTACTAAAGCAGCACAATATCCAGCCCAGCCTCTCATCCACCTGTTCTGAAGTCGGTTGGTTTGCTTCTCTCCGTATTTTTGTATTTTGTGGTATGTATATATATCTTGACATTTAAAGCAAATACAGCCCTAGCCATTGAGTGAGCTGCATGGGAAAAGAAAGGAAAGATTTTAAGTATTCCTCAGAAAAAGAGCAAACCCTGCCTGCTGAAGTAAGCATCAGAGCACTAACCCTTAACTCCACCTCTGTTCACTTTCACACCCAGTGGCAAAGATAAACTGCTGCAAGAAGGTCTGAAGAAGTTTAAGAAGTTATTGCCCTCAACTGTCATACCTGTCAGAGACTGCACTCCCTGTGGCAGAGTCAGCAAGGGAAGCTGTGCCTCCAGCTAAGCTACACCAGTTACCATGCTGTATATTATACTAAAGCAGTGACAAATGTTTACTGCACCTGATACACTCAGTCTTCAGGCTGAAGAAATTGAAGCATCCCTGCCAGTTTTGAACTGGGGACACTGGACTTCTGAGGACAGAGGGTTTCAGGGCAGGCAGCTGGGTACAGCAACAATGATTACCCCAGCAGGTGCCAGAGCCTGAAAATTAGGATTCAGCAAATATATTTCCTCCTTTCCCAGTGTAACATGAAGAAAAAGAGTTTCAGGGACAAGAAATTAGCGTTATGTTAAGAGTGGTTCAGCTACGGTACAGAAGTAAGGAGGACCTATGTTTCAGTCTCCATTTGGGCTCACTCCCAAGACTTGGCTCTGGATGGAGAGAGGTCTGCAGAGAGAGGTATCAGACCATGTATTTTGGGCCTGACAGTTTCCTGGTTTGTCAGAATACTCATTTATCTCAGGTCAACTTTTATCTCTATTTCTCAGTACACCAGTCTCTCTCTAGCTTGTCTTTCTTTCAGCTGATTTTCATCCTGCTGACTGCAGTAATTTCTAAATGGCCGTGGTCAAAAGGTCAAAGAAATATTCCAAGCCTCTAAACAGATTGCTGCACATCCTTCATGAGGGAAAAGTATGATCAGCTACAGAGGCAGAATTTCACAAACCAAAACAGCAACACCCAAAACCTGTATAACTGTACTTTGCACACTCCTTCACTTAACATTGTAACCAAACCCTATTGCCTGGCACTTCAGGCACTAAGATTTGATAAAGTTTTGAGCAGACAAGGAAAAGCTACATTTTTTCCAACATCACCTTTCCAGAGGCACAGGTCAGATATTTGACTTTTGACATCACATTTGACTTTGACATCACATTCGCTTTCTTAGTACATCCAGAACCAGAAGATCCTTTGCAGCTATGAATCACTCTACCTGTAACATCAACTAGCCAAGTCACACTCACCTTTTCACTGTGTCTCTTAAGCTGTTTATGAATGCACTACAGTACCTGTAGTTCGATTTTCTGCATGGGATAATTCTGAAGAATTTTAAAAATCCTCAGTTAGCTTCTAGGCTCACTCTTCCTAGGGAAAATTGCTTTTATTTTCTGGAAAAAAAGCTTCACACTAATGCCCTGTGCCCATTTTTAGTCTAAAAATATTACCTTTCTTTCTTCCCCAAAATACAGTCAATGTATGCAAGCATCCTTGTTGCTCCTCTATTAATTAAATATCATTGCCCACCTTTGAAAAATATAAATTACTTTGCTGACAGCTTGTTTCTAGCACACACTGAGCAAAGAAATCTTACTTCTCTTTCATCAAGCTCTTATTTCACAATTTGTTGTAAGTTTGCTCTCACAAGTGCTGTAGTTCCACTTCAGCAAAGCAAAACTTAAGAAAGTTGAGTGATTTTGTAAGATCAGGGTCATCCTGAACTACCTGCAGGTCTGCAATACCTAACTAAAGGCGTAAGTCAAGTTTCCATTCATGGTAAGATTTCAACTGATGGGAAGTCAGTAATGACTACACTCAAGGAAAAAGAGACATGTACTCTAAATATGTAATATAAGTGGGTTTGCAGCACTTTTCTCAGCGCTCTACTGGAAAATCACCTACCAGAAAACCTGCCTTCAGACAGGAATGAGGTTTCTGTCAATCTTTTTCATTGTACTCTGTCCTTAAATTTTGCCAATTTTGTCACAAAAGGTACTTATAGATTCATACCAAATAAGGTAGATAAATTTGCTTTGGAGAGGGCTGTCTAAGGGCTGAGTAAATGGCTACTAATTCAGGCACAGTCAGGGAAAAAGGCTAATTTTCAACAAAGAGCTGTCAATACTACCCACAATGAGACGGTCTTTGCTGCTCAGTCATTAAGCCTTAGTAGATGGTTAAGGTTCCACTAGTAAACCAAGAGATAACAACAGGCAAGCATCTCTTAGAGACCCCCCTACTCATTACAAAGCAAGAGGAACTGCTTTTCAAGATTCTGCCCCTCAGCTAAAGAAAGTAAATAAACACTGCAAGAGATATCTTCAGTATGGGAAACACCTGCTCAATATCTTACCCAGGCAGCAATAAAACTTCTTCAGATTTTCTTTTTTTAAGTAAACACACAGGAACTTCCCAACACAAAGCTCATCATGTGCCATGGGAGAGCTCATATTAAAATTTATTCTTAATGGTGTTCTTCCTAAGAGTTGAATAGATGCCAGCAATCCCAGGCATACATTACACACACTAAAAAGTTGTCCCCTGAATGATCTCACATTGTTGCTACTGGAAAGAAATCCACAAAAAGATTATTTTTAACAGTCTCCTTTGGAATAATTCCTGATTATCGACTATTCAATTAGTTTTTAATAGACACTTGCTGACAAAACCTGGATATAAGTGTTGAAGGTGTATCCTGTAAAAAGGCACTTTACTATTACAAAGTTGTATTAATCAGTGATAAAATGACCTTGGTCCTACAAGATTACTTGAATGCAAAAGTCTGCAAAGTTAGGGCACATTCCCAGAGAAGAGGCACTCGCTTCAGAATGCAGCAATTTAAGAAAACCTTTTAAATAGCTGCCTCAAGCTCTCAGTACAATGCACAGCAGGTGTGTGCCTAGTACATTAATAGGACTATTAGTAGAAATGGAGAAATAATTTTGCATTGATGAGTACAATATTATGCTTATCTTCAGAAGGGCTATAAAAGAAATTGCTAGTTTGTGTACTAAGACCCACAAAGACTATATTACACACTTGTCAACCTTGCTAGCAGAGATATAACAAAAACCCCTGACTGGGAAAAAACTATGACAAAAAAAGGACGTGAGGTTCCTCAGTACTTGAGTGACTTATTGGGATGAAATGGACTCATGATCACATGAGAATTTAAAATAAGTTTTAAGAAGTATTCTTTAACACATGTCATAAGCAAAACAAAGTTGTTCTTGTGAAAGATGAACGTCAAGAAGGACTTAAAGAGTACTTTCCACCTTTGGAGTCTGTGAATTCCCAGCATTTCCTAATTCTGGCTCACACAGATAGGAGAAAAAGTACGCCTACATGCCAGCAACACATGCCAGCAATACTCACCTTGATTAGTTTATAATACCTATTGGCTCAGAGGCTTCTTCTGTGTGCTCAGAAAGCTCACAGTTCTCTCTCATAGAGCCCAACAAGCCAAGTGTTTTTAGTGAAGGGACAGCAGCCTTCTTTTGAACCATCAGACACCTGTCACCTGCTGGAGCCTGAATAGGGTGGGCAATACCCAGAAGTCTTCCTCAGGGCCCTTGTTCAGAGCAATACTGGATCACTCTGTGCACACACGAGCCAATTTCACTGTCCCGTCTGGGGTGAGAGCGGTGAACACGAAGCCTCTGGCCAAGCCAGGTGAGAAGCTGGCCTGTCTTCATGCTGTGTCTCGCTCTAAGCTCCCGATCAGGCTGGGAGATGGAAGAGGGTTCTCAGCAAACCACCCCAGGAGGAGATCCGCTGCTCCCTAAGGCTCGGTTGGTACTGCAGGATCCACAGTCCTGCTGAGGCAACGCACCGTGGCGACTCAAGGAGCTGCTCTAACGGCCTGAACTTCTTTCTCACACCTTCTCCTCCTCCTCGTGCACAGAGCATTACTTGAGGATCCCTTCGCACCCATTTCCCTGGCCCCACGCCCGCTCCCCAGAGCCCCGCTCCCTCTCCAGCCCCACCTTGACCGAGCGCTCCCCGTCCTGCCGGCAGTGTCCCCGCACGACCCGGGAAGGGGGCGCAGGGCAGGGTCGAGCCCGAGCCCCCGCCCCGCGTCCCGCCTCGGCCCGGCCCGCTCACCCGCGTCGTAGAAGGCGTCCAGCACCGCCGTCTCGCCGAAGTCAAGCTCGCCGAAGTTGACGGTGGTGAGCTGGGCTCCCTCGGCCTCGCAGGCCCGCAGCAGGCACTGCCGCGCCCCGGCCTCGGGGCTCCGCGCCCCGGCGCCCGCCTTGGGCGGGTCGTTCAGCACGTACACGGCCCGCAGGCAGCGCGGCCGCGGGGCAGCCGCGCCCACCTCCGCCGCCTCCCCCGGACCCCCGGCCTCCGGCTCCGGCTCCGCGCCGGGGGGCGCCGGCTCTGCGGCCGCGCTGCCGCCCGCGGGGCTCTCCGTAGCGGCGTCGAGGGATGAGGGGAGCGGGGGCTGCCGGCAGGTGCTCAGGCGGGGCCGCGTCCCATCGCGAACGGCTGGGCAAACTCCGGGCGAGGCGGCTGCCTCCCTCCCTGCTCCTGCCGGCTCTTCTGCCCGCATTTCTCCCCGCGGCCGGGCGGCACCGTTCCCGGGCGGGGGACACGGAGCCGGGACGAGGCGAGTTGCAGGCGGCCGGCGCGGAGCGGTGCTCAGTTCAGCTCAGCTCGGCTCGGCACCGCCCTCCCGGAGCGACACAGCCCGGGGAGCCCAGCGCGGAGCCCGGCTCCACCCCGCCGTGCCTTCCCGGGACAATGCGCCCGCTCCCGTCCGCGACCTGGGCGGCACTGAGCGGGAGCAGCGCCGTCGGGGCGATCGCGCCTCGTTTATCGCTTGCCTTGCCCGCCCCTCGCCGGCAGCAGCGCCGTGCGCACCGCCCGCCGCGCCGCTGCCCGTGGAGCCAAGGTAGCTGCTGCCCTTTTGTCTTCCTCTGCTCCATCGCAGCTCTCCCCCTGCTGAGTCCCTGTTGTTGACACGATTCTGACCACTGATAGACTGTGTCAAAAGTTTGGGTAATCGTTCATCGTTAAGCTCCTTCTGTTTTCTCAATAATGTCCCACCATCGTGACAAAATCAGCTCCTAGTAACTCAGTGGCAATTCCTGGCTTCTTTTTAAGAACAAAATTAATTTCGAATTTCTAACACATTTTTCGTATTAGCTACGCTGGTGATGGCAGCCTGGGGTTTGGCAGTGCTGCTGGTCCAGGCACTGATGCATGTGGTAAGAGCATGTGAAACGCTGGCTGTGCCTGGATAACTTCATATCTATGCCTTGCACCCTAGCTGTCAAAAGGACACCAATACACTCCACGGGAACAACAACCATCTAGCAATCACGGAAATAGTGGAAAAGTGCAGTCCTGCAAATTTGTGTTTGAAGTAGGAAAGCTGTCTGGAAAGCTTTTTCATTTTATTTTCCACTCACAGTGACAGATGAGGTTTTAAACAAACAATGTCTTCACCTTTTGCTGCAGCATGAAGAATGTGTGACTGTCAGAGATAATGATTTTACCCCATGCTGTAATCATAGAAACAGAGAACTGTTAAGGTCAGAAAAGACTTCTAAAGTCATCGAGTCCAACTGTTAACCCAGCATCACCATGTTCCCCACTAAACCATATCCCCAAGTACCACACCTACACCTGAACACCTCCAGGGAAGGTGACTCAACCACTGCCTTGGACAGCCTATTACAATGCCTCACCATCCTTCCAATGAAGTAATACAACAAAAGCAACAACGAAAGGCTTACAGCACAGTATTTTCCTCTCTGGGTGTCTGTCTGCTTGGGATTAAACTCAATTTACTTATAGAATACGAGGAATGCATAGGCTTAAGTTTAATTTTTACTTGCTTACAACTGAGCACGAATGGGCCCTGCACAAAACAGCATAGGTGAACTTGAAATGAGCTCCCTTTGTCAGCATGGCTGGCTTAGCAGGGGAAGAAACAGAGAAAGACCAGACAGCTTCAGGTAAGAGACCTTGGTACCCAGTTACACAAAAGAGGGTCCCAGGGCTGCACCAAGCCAGAAGATAAGAGCAATTTACGGCTTGTCCATGTGGACGTGGGTAAAGAATCCAATGAGGTGTTGGAAGATCCCAAACCATAAATTTCCATTGGATCAAGAGGCACATGTGAGGTGCATGAAGATCTCAAGCACAGACTGTGAGGGTGTAAAGGTCCAGGGATTTCTTTATTCAGAATCCCTGTCCTGGGTGACACAGCTCAAGCTAAAATGAACCACGTCTGCTTCAAACGCAGCATCAGATCTCTGTGAAAACAGGGTTTGGTAGTAAGGATTGCAGTAGCCAGTGTTTTTAAGAAACACTCCAACATGGGGACAGCACAGTGCTGTGCAGTGTTCATGTTTGCTTAGTGGCTTGTAAGGATTTTAGATGGAATGTGGATAAATAATTTAACAGGCTAGCTTATTTCTCATTTTGGAAAGTTTGGGGCAAGTCAACCTTTGGATTTGGGCCATAAATTGGGGGTATGTATGTGCTTTTTTGACAAAAGCACTAGAATATAAGACTTTGGAAGAATGAATGGCCACAGGAGATTCTCCCCATTCCTGGCAGCTTTCCTCTTTAGGCAAGAGTAAGCCTTTCTATATGACACTTCAAGTCTATTAGCCTTGATCCAGTAATGCACCAATTACGTGATATAATAGGAGAAAAATCAAAGTCTGCATTTAGGAGATAGTGTGCACATTGAGCCTTCCATCAATAAAAAACACTAGCACATAAGTTTATTAACTCCCCCAATACCAATCCTACTTTGTATTTTTTGAATTATAAGAAAGTTTGGTTAAACAGCTGTTATTAAAAACTGAAAAGTACAATACTGTCAAGGTTAAGGGATTATTTGTACAGAAAATTTTCTCTTACTTGAGAACATTCTCAGGCTTTCAGCAACTGACATGCAAAAAACCAAATTGCAATTTAATGTGTTTAGAACAATATATGCATGGCATGGTGCTTTCTGTAATCATGAAAATTTTTTTTTGTGTCAATTTGCAACAAATAGGCTGGGATTGCTTGGTGGGATGCCGCTGAGGCATAGGAAGTAAGCCTTTTGTGCCTGCCAGAGATTATAAAAATTTACTTTGTTGAAGATCTAAGACATGTCTTCAGGTTTAATTTTGCCGTTTTTATCATTTGTTACTGTTTTAAATTACTTGCTGAGAGGCCTGCCTCTTGGTCTTTAAACAGTGATAGTCTCTCAGTGGATACTTTACGTGATGGTAATTTAAAAAAGGATATTTTGCCCTTTTCTTAATTTTATTTGTCTTTCAAACGGTATCCTCACTATTCCTTGGACCTTTTTCCTGACAAGCCATCATTGATTTTCAGTAGTTTTACCTGGTGTAACTTGTTCAGAGTTTGTATGCTCTCTTTGAAGTTAGAAACATTTTTAAATGAAGAAGCTTCATTTCATAGACTGTGACTGTCTCTTCAGAAGCTGTGGTTCAGTGTCGGTATGTCTGACATTTCCACTGAGCAACAGTGTCTTCAGATTTGCAAGTCACCTGAGTGAGAATAAACAGGAGATTCAGGCTTTGGGGTATTTGGACTGTTTCTATGCAAACCAAAAAATGTTAAATGTAGAAGAAAAAAAGGTGAGTCGTGCAACACTCCTCTTTTTGGAAAAGTGGTCCAGGAATGAGGTTATAAAAAAGGCCGCTCTGCCCCTAGAGCTGCTGATTTAAAAGTCCAGGCCAGAAGTGAATATTCAGCTTTTATATAATTTTTCAAGACTTTCTGCCTTTCCACAGAACCCAGCCTAGCAAAACCAAGCACAATTTGTGAAGTCAACATTTGCTCTTGTACAGAACTGTAAAGATGATGGCACAATTTTCTCAGTCAGCACTTTGCACCTGTCAAATCCACTTAGTGCAGAATATTAATTACCACTTCTGCAAAGAAAATGGATGTCCTTGAAACCACCTTTTTTTTTTTTTTTTTAATTTTGTAAATCCCTGAAGAGCATAACTGAGCTAATGGGAAGTGAATCGATCCTTTTTTTCCCTCAGGGCTAAAACTTTCAATTCAAACTCTAAAGGTATATAAATTTCAAACTGTAAATATATATAAAGTTTGACTCCACAGGCAGACATGCCACCTTTTCTCCTAATGCATATACACCTACAGTCTCCCTGGTTTTTTAAAGAAAACACAGACTAGAACCGGTGTCATAAATATCAGTCTGCAATTTCATTGCTCTCTGACATTTTCAGCTATGAAGAGGCTCCTCCCATTGTATGCAGTATAGGGGAAAGCCAAGCTCTCTTGGCTCAGGTAAGTTCCCAGTAAACCAGAAGACATCCAGGTCCATGGGAAACCTGCAGATTTGAGCTGTTCCACTGAAGTGCAAATCCAGCTGCCCATGCCCTGGCAGTGTTTGCTGAAGGATGCCCACCAGCACAGTGTCCATCACACCTGGTGCAGAGGTGCTGCAAGTTCATCCACGGGCACTTGGCACTGACCAGACTCAGTTATGGGTACATCCTTAGCCACATCTCCCCTGCCCTTGTGTCCCAGACAGAGAGCCTACAGCTTGGGCAGGCAGCAGCATCCTGGACAAGCTTCCCCTAGGAGCTCCATCAGGGCAACAGCTGCCTTGCATGAACGTGCTTCCAAAAAGCCTGAATTCTGTACCCTCGGTGTGAGGATTTTTTTTTTCTGTATTGGGAATATCAGGCATTTAAATATTTGGATGTACACATTATTTCCTGGCAAGCCTCTATAGCAGCCTTCCACAAGATAATGCAATTTGTGGTGTTTAAACTATTCCAAGCAAACATTTTGTTAATGGACCTTTTGGTATTACTGCTGCTACCACATTTATTTTCATTCACAGTGAACAGGTCTCCAGGTAACCCTACAGATACTGCTGTCACATGATGACAAGGAAAATAGTTGATTTCTTTACTGAACAGGCAGAATTTATTTTATTTTAAAGTATGGATCCAGACAAAAGATGTTTTAATTTGCAAGTCATTATGTAGAAACTTTACTAGATTTTGAATAAAATTCTGTGAGTTCTCCCTAAGCATAATTCTCCTTAATAAACTTCTTGGCTTTGTTCAGAAGTCAGATTAAAAATACTAACTCTCTGTAATGGAATCTAAGCAACAGGGATAATTCTTGAATAAAAACTTCATGAAGAAGTCTTAAAATGCTATAATGCTTTAAAAGTTGATTTGCAGCAAAGAACACCTCTTTTGCAAGGGGGAAATTTGAGAGAGTCATGTGAAGTCAAAACACTTTGGCCACCAGATCATCACTGGAACTGGGTTGAGAGGTCTCAGGGATTCCTCTTGCTTTTCTTTCAGCAGACACTGTGAGACCTCACAAGCTCATTTGGCCTGATAAAAAATGAAGGCGAAGAAAGTGATTGCTGGGTCTAAGAATATAATCCCTAGCACAGCTTTCTGTTCAGACCCACTGTTTTGCACTGAGAAGCACATTGCACTCAGCATCTGCTCCTCACTACCCCTTGCAAATGAAGGACAGAGTGACCTCTTGTATGACAGACAAGGCTAGTCAAAGGGGGATTGTTCCCTTTCTTTGCTCTCCTTCTGCCTTGGAGAATAAAAATTTTATAGATGTGCCTTGTGTGCTCACATGCACACAGAGCAAAGTGCAATCAATTCAGAATTGGCTTTGATTCCAAATTCCTGATCTTGTTTAGTTTTCAGCACATCCAGCACTCTAATAAAAAATTCTTGCCTTTGGATTTTGAGTAGTTATATGTCAAGGCTTTGGGAGCAGGGATGACTGAGGAGTGCAAGGTAACAGTGAAAAAATGATGCAGGTATTCTCAACAGTTTCTGGAAAACCAGAATTTCACTTGGAGATGAATGCCTGCATTTGAAATAATAAACCAAACCAACAGACCACCAGCAAATACCATAGCAAAGTGAAGAAATAAATAACACCCAACCTTTCCTGAATCTCTATCAATGCAGAGCTCACACTTTCTGTATGTCTGATAGTTGGCATTGTTTACAATATTTCTTTCTATTAGATAGCTAGATCATATCAATTGTACAGGACTTACATTTATAAAGTCTGATTTAGGTACCTGTGGCTCTCTGGGCTTTCTCACTCAGTTCATGAACCGAGGAGCAAACAGCCAGCCTAGAGCCAGAAGTTAAAATAGGGTTTTTAATCAATTAATCAAACAGAAGACCACTTGTCTCCAGTTTTCAACACATTTCAAATAACTTCTAGTTTATATTTCAGATGGGAGAAAACCAAACCAGGCCCCCATCCAGAAAGACCTTTAGACTCTGAAATCTTTGAACCCCTACTAAGATGACCAATGTTTGAGAAAACCTCAAGAAAACCTGGGGAAAAAGAAAGCTTTTAACTTAGGAGGATGGATTCTTCACCCAACATTTAAAAATTCTGAATATTAGTATCCAAGTACTAGATATTAATAAATAACAGTAGAAAACCCTAGATTTCTCCACTCACACAGCATCTTGAGTCAAGAATGCTTTCTCTTTTGCAGTCCTCTCCAATTCAGCAGGTCCTGAGGGTGTGAAATATACATTTCCTTGGGGAACAAGAAGCAGCTGCTTACAAGAAGTAGCTTCAAGAGGTCTTGTTTGAAATGTTTGCATGGGCAGAAGATCAAAAATTCTTACCAGGCCTGATAAATTTTCCTGGTTTCAGCTTGATCAAAATATCTTTTGCTTCTTTATGTGTCACGTGCCAGTGTTTTTCATACCATTTAAAGACTGTATTGTCACTTTTAGCCATTCTCGAGTAGTTTCTCACTGAAGAAATATTCATGGTAAAGACTACCTGACTATTCATTTTTGTTGCAGTTAGGCAGGCTTTTTCTTTCTACTAATTAATGAAAGCCCAGCAAAATTGTGGCTGTGACAGGGAAGACAACATGGTTATGCACTCCTATTGTTAAAACAACAGAGAAGTCTGGGATATGTGGTGTATTTTTATTGACATTTAGGTGATTTTTATATTGCTGTAGATGCCAGGTACATGAGGATACATGGGGCTTAGAAGCCTGGTAAAAGCAAAGCTGTCCATACTGTTTGAAAACATTTAAAATATCTGTAATCACAATTGTTTTGCCATTACGTGTTGGGACTGTGAACAGCAAAGCAGTCCTGAGGAGGCAAGAACTGCTTTAAAGTGAAAAATAAAAAAAACTTCATCTGTTATGTCGATACTCACTTCTTTTGTAATAGGTACTAATGAAAGTTTCATATATTTAAGCAGGTTTGGAAATTTAGTAAAACTTCAGTCAGAATTCTTCAGTTGCACCTGCATGTCTGCTTGTTAAGGCAGTCAAAAAATTGCATTATTAAATATGAGCTTCATCTGTGAAGAAAGAAATCTACCAATGTCCAAAACAGGAGCTTTCTTGTGTTTTAAAAAAGTATCATTAAGTAATTCACCTTCGTGAAGTAGCAGTGTAAAAAGTCAGGGGAGAAGCAGGCAGTAATTTGTGGGAGCACAGCAAAGGTGCCTAGTGAGACAGAGAGCAACATCACCCTGTCTCAGAAACCTCTGGCAACTGTTTTCTCATCTTGCATGATGCTCATGTTCTGTAAGTGTGAAGTTATTAGCATTGGGTCTGACTTTTAATACTGAGGCTTGGCTAGGTGGAGCTCTCAGTACTTTTAATGATGGAATCCAAATGTGTGTAACACTCACCAGTCTACAGCTCGTCCTGAAGCTCTGCTGGTTACACAGGGAGACCTATGTGTGATGCCACTTTGTCTTCTCTGCTTTGTCAACTTATATTACATTTATTCTTTGCTAGAGCAGTGTCACATGCTTGAGACTATTAGAGTTGCTGCCAAATAACACGCCATTTCTGTACAGTTGGAAAATTTAATGGCCACATACATTGTCACTCAAATGTAGTCCCTTTTCAGACATCTGCCAGTATGATAGGAATCATTCCAGGAAAGTTTTATAATGCCATAAGCAAGACCTTCAGCCCATGATTGTGTCAAATCACATTTCTGTCAAAATGCCAAAGAGTTTCTTCCTGCACTTCACAGTGAAAAGTAAGTTAAATAATAACCTGCTTCCTGTTCTAATCCACACACTTAGAAAACACCAAGCATTCCTGACCTTCTCATAGGAACCAATACATGCTTTGCTAATAACCTTGTAACAGAAACATCTACTTCTTCTTTTGACTTAGGAAATTCCAAATAACAGCTATTTGAAGAAAAAAGTTGAGCTGGTGATAGCAGTAAGATTTCCAGAGGCAGCAGTAAAAGGTAATCCTTTCTGTTACCTGACAGCCTCATTTTCTCTAGAGGTTTAAATCCAGTTGGAAAACTGGAAAATTATTTCAGTATTGCTCTGGAGCTCTTCTCTGCTCAGTATTGTTCTCAGCTCTTCATACAGCAAAAAAGAAGTAGAATATAAGGTTACCACTTTGGCACACACAGGCCCATAGGACAAACATCAGATACTCCTTTTTACATCCCCAAATGAAAAGACCAACAAGTTGCAGATTTCCATATTGCACACACACACTGCTGCAGCAAGGAACCCACTTGAGGAGCATTCTATTTGCTTTCTGTTTAACAGAGACACAGAAACATCTTGGTCAAGCCTACAAAATTAGACCGGCCAGAGCCTGCAGAGAGCAACCTGAGCTTACCCAAGCAGCATCAGCACCTTTGTTTTGGCAGAGGTTGTGGGCTGCATCCTTAGGTGGGCAATCCCTCTTCTGTGTGTCACAGGGGTCCTGGGGCATGTATTTCTAGAGCAGGAAGGTGTTAGACTTGGGACAAGAGGACATTTAGAGTCTGAGATTGCTGCTTTTTACAATTATGCAGGGAAAGGCTGAGGAAGCATGAGGCCTGAGTCAGGGCACACAGAAGATGAGTGAACAATGGATAGGAGAACTCAGGCTTACCCCAGACTTGCACCCAGCTGGAGAGACCACATTGATGACATCTGGGAGCTCTGAATCAGCACTTAAACTGGATCAGCCTTATTGACTTTAATATATCTCAATTAGTTGAAGTCCAATATTGAAGCCTGTAGTTATTGCAGTAAGGTGACATCCTTCTTGTGGTAAGAGCTCCCCAAGCACAGGTTACACAGCTGTATTTCTGAGGTGAGCAGGTTCTTCAGGTTAGAGCATCAATTTTCCATTCCCCTGAGATCAGTGGCACACCAGGCATAAATGTGTAATCAAGGCACAAACAATCTGCACCTCCCACAAGAAACATGCCATCCATTAATGAGGTAGCTTTCTCCAGCCAGCCCCGCTTTTGCTGGGGTCTCAAAATTTACATCATGTCTCCCCTACCTAGTACTTTTATTTGCTAAATAGCTGCATCTGTGCTTCCAACAGTAAATTTGGCTGAGCTCAGTAGGTTTGGCTCTTTGAATCCAGAGCAGCCAAATTATCTAGCAGCAGCAATTTCCATGCAGGTGCACCTTCTTTTCTACTTATCCTGCATTAGCTGTTATTCTCTTCCTGGTGCTTTGTGCTAGGAGAAAGAGCATGGTGCACAGATTGGGTGATTGTGCTTTCTCCTTTACCTGTTGTGTGCTTTGCAATGAAAATCAACCTCAGAAGGGGGTAAACCCAGGTAATGGGTCATCCTGTAGCAGGGACAACTGCCCAGCTTAATTTTCACCAGTTCTAAGATAAGCCCAAGAAGAGCTTTCACAAAATCCCAAACTCTTCATTGCTGTTACCCAGGGAGGTGAAGAGTAGCCTGATGGGCCCCTTTGCAAAGATGTTTGCTGTTCAGTAGCTAGGATGAAGGACATAGAGAAGGGCTTGTTGTACTGAGGAAAATGATCTTCCACACCAAGTGAAAATACCAGGTCTGGACTTAGTGAAGTGGAGGGATTTTACCAGAGAGAGTTTTGAGAACAGATATTTCTTCAATGTCCTGATATTCAAAATTGGTTTTGAAGTCTGCTAATTCTCATCTAATTTGCTTTGTTGTTCTAATTTTAAAGTTTTCTCCTCCAAGAGAAACAACATATTACAAGTTTTGAAATCATATTGATAAATGCCAATTTTGTTTCCCTGTGATTATCATTATCTATATCCTCCAGTTGCTTTTCCTACATGAAAAAAGAGGAAAATAACAGAGTTTGGAACCTACTTAATTGAGGGGGCTGAGAGAGGTTGGTAGACCCTGCCTCTCTATTGTAACCTTTACAAAGTGTCAGGACAATTATTCTTGTGAATCTAAAGATTTGTCTAAAATTATAGTTAATTATCTTGCTAAAATAGACTAATCACTCCAGTTTGTAAGGTAACAATTCAATAAAATTAATTTGCATCTCAAATTTTTCATCCTACCTTGCTAACACATTTAAAAATATGATTTCATTTCTAATACTTTAAATAAAAATTCACAGGAGTATTAAGCCATTTTGTTAGTTCAGCTGTTTGCACTCCAGCCCCTCACACTGTCCAACAGTGGAACTGTGTGCACTTCAAGGGCCGACTCAGCTGCATCATTGGCTCAAGACAAGCCTGGCTGTGGCAGCACAAAGAAAGTCTCTCAAGCATCTCTTGCTGAGGCTGCCAGTGGTTTACACTCACTGCCTGTTAAAAGTTTGTGTCTGCATGGGATTGGAAATTGGCTTCATTAATAGAGGTAGTGCCAAACAGCAAGGTGTGTAGTGGGTGCAATAACCTTTGTTCCCTGAGTAGGGAGCAGAGGGGAAGGTGGCTCAGGGCCATGTCCTGGCTGGCACCAGGCTGGTGGCACCGAGGCTGCTCATCCCGGCAGCCCACACAGCACTGCAGCTTCCTGATGGCATTTAATGGTGTCTTTTCCTTCCTCAGTTGCTCTATTCCAGGCTGGGAAGCACTGGCACCCTCTCACCTTCAGGACTGGTGACCTAAAGGAGTTGGTTATTTTCCAAAGGCAGGGAATGGCCCGAGTGGAGAGGCCACAGCACAGGAGGAGGGAAGCAGCTGCAGGAAGCTGGGAGTGAATGGCTGGGTCACACACAACCAGCTGCTAATTCCTAGGCCAGCTCAAGAGTCAGCTGAGGTGAAAGGTGCCAAGCAAAATCTAATTTCTGGCTGAAGGGTATTAATAACCATGGATACAACTACCCAATGTTTTGTGTGGGGAATTCAGCTCCACCTCTTCTGGCTCTTTTTAACGGAAGGATTGCCATGAGCAGGAGTTAATGCTTGGAGGACCCTGTCCTTGCCAAAGCCTTTGGGAATTGCAGCTGCCCAGCAGCACTGCCACCCTCCCACAGTTGAAAAGCCTTCTTAGTGCCAAGTTGTAAAGTAGCAGTTTCTACTTTAAACAAAATTCCTGCCTGCCTTTCAAACCACAGCCCTCCTGTACGAAAGGTATCATCTCTCTCACCAGCCTTCACACTTTCCTCATCAATGCGCCTCTGTCCAGTTTCCAGCCCCAGGGTCCTTGTTCAGAGAAACAGACACTGGAGACCTCACACCTCTTCCTGGCCCTGCAGAGACTACTGATCATTCCTGCAGGCAGGAGCACAGCACATCATCTCACCCAGCCACACTCTCTCCTGGGCTTGTGGCACTTGGTATTTTTGGGACCCATGAACCAAAGCATCTCCAGACACAGGCCCTGCTCCCAAGGCAGGCCCCTGGAGCATAAAAGGCTCAGACTGAGGCTAAAAGTGAGAGCTGTCAGCACAGTTGTGATGGCAGTGGTGTGGCCAAGGGAACACCAGACACCTTCAGCCACACCAGCCCTGCAGCAGCAAACCCACATCTGTGCCACACTCCATGCAGGGATGCACAGGGAAGCAGCTACCCTGCAGCTGGACAGCCTGGTGGGCAGGGAGCAGGAGAGAGCAGGGCCTGATCACACCCCATCAGCTCCACAAGGAGATGAGGGAAAGGATTCTGTACCTTCAGCAGAGCATGAACCTCTGAGGGTGTTTTACAGCACTGTCTCACCTTGTTTCACACGTGCAAATTTCAAACTTGGTTCTCACAGAGCATGGCGCTCATTGACATTTCATACACAAAACAGCCCATAAAAATTACTGCATAGAGTTGTGTTCAGTCCTTTGACCTGTTAAATAACAAAAAATTCATCTGACCCTTCTGCTCATTCACAAATTAATAAGAAAACCACAGAAGATGAAATTTAAGTAAAAGAACTTAAAATGCACTTTCAAGTATTTACCATCTTACTTCCATGCAGAACTTTTTACAAGTGCTAAGTGCTATGATCTCACATTAAGAAATACTTGCTCCTTTTAGAGTTGAAAGAAGAACAAAAAGACAACATAAAATTGTTTTCTTAATAACCAAAAATTAACCGAATCAAGGATTTGGGTATTATTCTCCAAAGGTATGAGCCTGATATTTCACACATGACTTCTACATATGAACAGAAGTTTTCCACAAGACTGGTATGTGCATGTTAATGAAAAGTCATTTTACACAACTCTTCAAACAACGTTTAGTCATTTTCACAACAAAATCACTTTGTACCTCTGTGTTTTCTGATTTTCTTTAAATATAAAACCAAATACTTTTAAGAGGAGCAGTTTATGTCAAGATGTTTAATGCATATTTGATACTCTTTAAAGAGGGAAAATCCATGTGTTATGTGAAATACTTTCTATTGTTATAATTAAATACAGCAAGAAGAGCTTGTATTTCTACAATGTCCTTTCCCAGAATAACCAACTTCCAAACTAAAGCATTTTAACAAAAACTTATTTAACCATCTTTTACAAAGCATGATTTGCTGGACTTTTAATTTAGACTTATAAAATGTCAAGTTAACATCTCAATAGGAGAAAAAAAAAAAGTAGTATTTTTTTTTCTTTTGGAATCTCGTTCCAAATTCAGACTTTCATTTTCAAAAGATGGAACACTTCTGAGATGTCTATTATATTTCTGAGGCACAGCTCCAGAATCAATACTTTATTTACCACAGATACAATAGTTTATCTCGTTCCAGAGAATTAGGAATCCAGAGCTGTTAGTTTCTGGGTAAATATGGCAAATGTATAACTACAAATCCAAACAGAATTCTTATTCCTTACCTCTTAATTTCCTTCTGTGCTCCTAATTCTGCTACTAACTAACAAAAATCATGGTAGTAATGTAGAAATCCTTATTGCTGGAAAGCTATGGCAGGACTCTAATTCTTTGTACAAAAATATTTTAATGTAGTTATTTAGAAATGTTACATAAGAGCATTTCAGTGAGAAAATATTTTATTAGTGTTTCTGTTTGAGTACATTGAGCAATGGATTGTGACTTTAAAAAAAAATTTCAAGTTTCACTACCCAATCTTTAAATCTCAGACACCACTGTTACAATAGAAGCAGATGCTCTGGAAGAGAAAATCATCTCAACAGTCACATTCTGTATTGCCAGTTGAGACCCATAAAGCCAGATTTGGATATGGTGAAGTGTGTATTTTATGTATCTATGCATATCAAAAAGATTATGGGAAGTCTGCCAACCATATGTGAATGCGACCAGCCAACTGCATACTGTGCCTCACCCAGCTCCTGGCAGGCAGGGTGGTTCATGTTGATACAGTGTGCTGCTGGAGCCAGCTCTAGCATCTCAGGGGATGACAAGTAGATCCTTTGCATGTAGAATTCTGTCGCTTGGAAGCATCACCAACATGACTTACCCACTTGCTCCATGCTATGCACAAATATCCATAATTTGAACACTTTATAAACTTAACGGTGATTGCTGACAAGATATGAGCTACTCTGTGTTTAGCTGAGCACATGAAACCACAACCAGAAAAATGTGAAATTTTTAAAGAATGAAAGCAAACAGCGAAAATGAAGTAAGCATCAGGTTCAACAAAATGTTGAGAAGAAAGTCCTGCTGCAAAAGTAGGACTGTGAAGTGTATTGGTCTGTGAGTGTACAATATAATATAGCAAACAATACCATGTCGACAGCAAATGAAACAGTGTCACACGACTGAGAACTTTGTGCATGAAATAATACAACTTTTTATTCATGTTTTATAGATTACTTTTATTTATTTTTGCTTTAATAATGCATATTCTGTTCACTCTGTGCAAAATTGGGGACAGAGGTGGGTGTTTAAATCATCTAATGAAAATCAAGCGGAGATGAACATTCAGGTTGAGGGAGAGGCCTATCCAAACCAGGAAAGCTAAAAAGCCACAGCTGCTCAAGACAAAGCTGCTCTCAGCTGTGCCCTTTTGTCCTGCCACCTGGCACAAACGCGCTCTCCTGACCGAGCAGCCGTGCACTGGGAAGGTGACCTCTGCCGGACACTGGGGACAGGAGTCGTCGTGGTAGCTACATAGGGAGACCTGGCCTCAACCGGCTCCAGTCAGTGTGTGGCAAAGAAAGGCACAAATCATTGCAAAGACCAGACTTCTGTTGGTTTGTTTCCTTCTTGTAAATACATTACTGTACACAATGTAAGTTTAAGTTGTAGGGGATTCGGGGACATAAAATTGCATATTTAACAGAACTTAAAACCATAACAAAAAGTAGGCTGTTCAATCTCGAAGCAAAAATAATCCCTCCAGCCCCAACATTAACATTCATTCCTGGCTATATGCAGTACAAACATTTTAAAATCTGTGACAAAAGACAATTAAAAACCAAAAGTCAAAATCATAAAGCTTGTAAACAGATAATCTGAAATACACTTTATTTATGGAAAAATATCATCAAAATAGTACCACTATGGACTAAACTGCCTGAGTTTTCATTTCACCTAGGATCTTGAAGTAGAGAGCCTTTAGCACAAGAAGATCAATTTCAGTCACAACTAGTGCCGCACAGCACAGCTTTGGGTAGAAATTTTGTTCTCGTTGGTATTTTTGTTGTGCTATCAAAAACTGTTGTGCTAATCCTTCAAATAAAGGGATGTTGAGGCAATTCTTAAATATTTGGCACAAAGTTATTTTGGCTGGGGCATAAATTTGAGTCTCAGTCATGAAGAATAATGCAACATTCCACCGATCAAGTATTCACTTTGATTGAAGAGCTTTCTTTATATCATTAACTTCCATCTAAAAACAAACAGAAGAAAAAGTATTTGAGTACATTAAATGCTTTACTAGACTGAGGCACAGTTGGTGCCACTTGAAAAGCACATTCCATCTTGTCCACAGGTGTCAAGTATGGGTTTTATATTACTCTTATTTCCACAGATTTCACAAATTGAGGTGTGCTTCTCAACTGCCTAAGATGACCATTCACAGCTTCCTCCCTCAGACCATGACAAGTATAGTCTTTAAATGTTCTGCAAGACCTTTCAATTGCTTTAAATTACAACTTTTACAAGCCACACAGCTCACTCACTGCCTGGCATTATGCAGAATGAGCACTGTGTCCATGCACCAGCAGCTGCACTTAAAGCCAGCACAATAAACTGCACTGCTGGCAGCTACAGCATTGGTAACAGAGGGACAAAACCCACTGACTCTCTCCTACAGAGATGGTACTTGCTGTAGGGATGGTAGTTGCCTTCTACAATCATCAAGCCTGTGCCCAGGCACTTTAAAGGCTCTGATAGGTGTACAGCCATGTGGTGAAACCATCAGCAGCCTCAGTTGGCTCTGACAGACACTGAAAACCCTAAGGCAGGGATTCTAGATTTATTCAAACACACCTATTTCAACCTGTGTTCAACTGCACCATCATCAAAGCAGTCTTCTTTAAGACATGGACTGAGAGCTGTGCTACTTCATGACTCTCAGAGCACTCTAAAACTAATGCAACTTTTATTTGTTAACTCTCATCCTCATGTCAAGCTAATAATGCCACCTTGGCTAGCAATTGAACATTTACCAGTATAAGCAACATCTGAACTGGAGTAAAAGCATTCAGCTATAAGATCACAATTTTAAACCCATCAGTGCAGGCCTCTGCATAAAGATGTAAAGTTATCCTTGGATAACTTTGAATAGTCTGGCCTTTTAAGCTAAATCAATAATGGCTATTAAAAATGTTCACTGGATTTATCTAAACAAATATCACTTCTAGCTGAACAAGAACTGTGTATTGTTAGAAGCCATGTTCCTATGTGGTTGGACTCATAAAGTCCTTAACACAGCTCTGGAACATGGACATTGAGGATCCCCAGTTCTGCCACCCCTTGCCATGTTTCCAAGTACTTTACAGTGAAAACAGTCCAGTGAATTACAATTCAATTTTCTACCCATAGTTCGAAGTACAGTTGCCCTATACTATCAAAATATAAAATATAATCAATACCAAACCCCTTATCAAGTACATGGAATAGAATAGTATAGCATAGGTTAGAATAGAATAATTTTGGTTGGAAGAGGCCTCTAATAACCCTTTAGTCCATCTGCCTGACCAAGTTAAAGCATGTTGTTAAGGGCATTGTTTAAATCACTCTCTAAAACCCCAAAAAGCACTTTCAATGTCATTCCACATCAAAGCAGCATCATTGATGATTCCAGCAAAGGCTGAGCTCCATGAACCCCACAAGCAGGGCAGCAGGTTACCTGGCAAATCACTAAGGCAGCACAACAACATCTCGAGGTACTGAACAAACTATGGTAGCAGTAACTGGGTTACTGAGCCCCTTCTTTTATACTGCCCAGGATGCTTTAGTAAAGACAACCTGAGTACAGTCTGTAAAGCAGACATTAAAGTTTTGCTATATGAAATAATATTCAAAGCATATTAACACTGAGACAACCCTACTACAAAATATCAAGCTTTGGCAGAAAGTAAGTAACTGAAAAGGGCTTGATTTCGTATGTGACAAAATCAAACAAAACTGAGATGAAAAACTCATAGTTTGAATCCTGTATTGTGTTTAATTTTTTTGTCTACTCGTGCTGATAAATTTTTAGATAATTATCAGGCTTTTCAGTAAAACCCCAGTATTGCAATATATATGACATAAACTTGCAATGCTCTGAAGGGAACAGGTATATCACTGCTATCCCAGGCTAACTTTCAGAAATACTGGTAGTTTTTGATTCACTGGAATCTAAGTATCTTAGCAAAGTTTTATGTCCCATATCAGGGTAAATCAAACCTGCCAACACATCCCTAACGTTATAAAAAAATTAAGTACCTGTAATCGTAGACGGATCTTCTTCTCTTCATCCAACTCAGAGAGCAACTGTTTAATCTCTTTTCTGTTAAAAGAATACAAAAGAAGATTGGGATGGAAATGATTAGACTAGTAAAATACAAAAGATTATCTCTTGGAGACATATTTTCCCCACTTCACTATTTATTTTTTACCTCTGAACATCTAATTGAAGTCAGCATACTCTTGTATACTATAGTCTATGGTACAGAGAAGTAAAACTCACTAAAGGACAGTACCCCACCCCATCCCACACAGCTAATGAATAATGCCTCCTAACAGCCCTGCATCCACAGGCTTTGCTCTGGCCTAGCTGTATCAACGCTGTATCAGCACCCAGTAGCCTTTTTCCATACAAAATGGAGATGGATTGACTGTTGGTGGGTTATAGGAACTGGTAACAGAAATCCTGCCCATCCTATCACATAATTAAGCCACTTAAAAGCTGTTTATGCCAGCAATACAACGTAACCTTCAACTTAATTTCTAAAATGTAACAATCCCAAATACGGATTTTCTGTCATTCTTCTCTGTTGGGAAGGGGAACATAGCTATAAGGAGCAGACACGTTCTCATGTTCCCACGGAGTGATCTCACCTTAGGACAGAAACCAGTAGGTGGAAGCTGCCCTTGCAAGAAGGGCCGGGGAGACCAGAGGAGCAGGGTCAGCCTAAGAGGCGAGGCCGTGGGGCTTGCTGGCTACATCCAGCTTGAACCATGCCCTCCCGCATCTTCTCCCAAACTCCGCACACCTCTGTTCCGCCACAGGCTCTGCACGCTGCTTGCCCTTTTCTTTTTCCTGCCTGGGCTACACACAACTGACAATGTAAGCGAAGGTTTAGCTTCCAAAGCATTAAATATTCTCAGGAACATCAAAAGTTACATGCCAGTCCCAGTTTCTCGTAAGAAATGAGCAACTTAAAGAAAATAAAGATGCCCAAAACTAAAATAGTAAGATTCAGGGCCGTAAACACAAAGGCCTTCAAGATGTCCTAGTCCCAATTCAATTACTACTTTTGTAACATGAGCTTCCTGGGAAAATGTGCTAACAGTCAAGTAACAGAATGATGTAATAATTTTAGGAACCTGTAGCAATTTGTACTACAACTATAATAAATGCACCCCTTTTATTATGATCAATGCACATGAGCTCCCAGATAGTTATTGCCAAATAAAACAACATCCACGGTTTATAGCTTGCAACTTAACTTTTTTAACATCCCATAAACATCTACTTATGTCATAACACAGGAAGAAAAAGCTGGTGGATAGTGCAGGTCTTTTTTGCTGAGGTTCTCACCCCTGAATCTGTTCTGTCATATGAAAATCCTTCACAAACACATAGGCCAGCTGTGCAGAGTAACTTCCATGAAGGCAAACTTAATAACTGCTGCCACTATGCACAAATGGATCCAGCCCAGCTACAGCTGTGATTTGCAGTACTTACTTTTGCTGGTCTTTCATGGTTTCAATGATGGTTCTTAGCTCCCTAATTTGTGTTCTCAGCTCTTCCAGGGCAGTCTGACCTTGGCTCAAGTGCTCAGTCTTTGGCTTTCCTTCAGTACCAAACAGGGATGGGGAGTTTGACCTGTGGCCTGTTGTTCCCATAGCAATTGAGTGAAATCCAGGTGATGGTGAAGGGGATAGTGATGGTTGTACATTGCTGCCACTAGCCAGACCTCCTGGTTTTGGAGGCAAGGAAGTTTTGTTGTCAGACACCTGCAACAAAAAGAATGATATTTAATGTCTGCAGAAAGCTTTATGAAAATCAAACCTCTAACCAGTGCTAAGTATTTAGCTGCTCTTCAGTAATATTGAAAGTCCAACAGTCAAACACAGTTTTGGCAAAAGCATGATAAATATAATCATTAGTCAAGATCTTTGTATGTGTAGATCAGAAGGGGTCTAGTTGGGATGCAAAAGTTCAGACTGCTTCAGTAAGACTTTCCATGGTTGCTACAACCAGTGAGCAACAGCATTTCCAAGATCTCAGACCTAGCAGTGAATTAAACCAGGGACAGATGCTCAGGGTTTCTCTCAGAAGTTTGTGAAAACATATCTACATCCATGAATGTCTCCCGCAGAGCACAAAACTACATGGCCAAGAATCCAAGCTGTATTTTTTTATAAAATAAATTTACATTTTCCAACCAACCATTGAAGGAATCTTCAAAGTTTTTTCAAAAATTAAAAAATTTATTATGTGTTGCCCCTAGGATTATGAAAATAGCAAAATATTCATTAAGTTTTCTTATTGGTATGATATATATAGAAAAAAACCAAAAAAAACCCATGGCTTCAAAATTATAATATATTAGTAGTAAAAAAGTGTAGTGTACTGTCCTCTGTTAACTGAAGCTTTCATGAATTCCCATACCTACCAATAGCTCTATATTCCTCCAGGAACTTGACAGAAAAACACAGCATTAGCCTGTAACCCTGAAATCATGTGGTTAGCTAAAACAGATCCCATGCTTCTTAACTGCAATCCAACTGCAGTCTTAACTGCTCTACTTATTAGACAACCCTCTAGTAATATGTGTAATACATTACAATGTACATAATGTAATATATGTATATAACATAATATAATGTAATATAGCATTTTATACTTACTAGGCAATTAGAAAATCTGATGTTTACCAACCATACATGAACAGCTATTTCACTGCATACAGAGAACAGCGTACAAGTGCAGTTATCACAATGGCAAGCAATTGGCAGTGCTATGTGTGCATTTCATGACAGCTACCAGGCATACCTGAAAATCTGATTTGGACAAGAGTCCAAAAGACAAGAAAAAGCACTGGGCAACCTTCCAACTCTCTTTGGAAAAGAGATATTGAAGTTGAGTGGCAAATAGGGCAAAATATTCAGAATAAATGGTAAGGAAATGGAAGAAGACACTGTAAGTGAGGACTTGGGGATTGGCGGGGTGGCATTAGCTGAACAAAGTAACTGAGAGAAAAGTTAGTGATGGGATGAAAATCAGGAAAAATTGTGATGGGGAGGGAAGAGCAGGATCCACCAAGTCCTGCAAAACACAGTCTTCCCTACAATACAACCATGGCTGAGCACAGAAACCGCTCTGGGAAAGCACTGAATTCAAAAAGTGTTCTGCACAAAAACCAAGTCTGACCATATAGATAAAAATGGTGTTGTAATCACAAGAAAGCTGAAACACTGTAGTGCCTTGAAAACTTGACTCAATGACCTGAATAATTTTCTTTTAACATTTTATCAATTTGTTTGTTTGCTTAGTTTGTGTATCTGGGTTGAAAGGGACCTTAAAGGTCACCTAGTTCCAATCTCCCTTCCATGGGCAGGGGCACCTTTCACTAGACCAGGTTGCTTCACGCCCCATGCAGCCTGGTCTTAAACATTTCATGGGATGGGGCATCCACAACTTCTCTGTTGTGGCACCTGTTCCAGTGCCTTGCCACCCTCACAATACAGAGTTTTTTCCTAATATCTAATCTAAACCTACTCTCTTTCAGTTTGAAACCATTCTGTCTTCCTCTGCTGTCACTCCATGCTCTTGTAAATAGTCCCTTACCATCTTTCTTGTCAACTCCCTTCAAGTACTAGAAGGCCACCATTAGGTCACCTCAAAACCTTCCCTTTTCCAAGCCAAACAATCCCAGTTCTCTCAGCCTTTCCTCACAGAAGAGGTGCTCCATCCCTCTGACCATCTCAGTGGACCCCCCTGGACTTGCTCCAACAGGTCCATGTGCTTCCTGTGCTGGGGACCCCAGAGCTGGATGCAGCACTGCAGGTGGGGTCCCACCAGAGCAGAGTAGGGTGTGAGTAATGTGTACTTACAAACAGATATCTCATGGATAATAATGCCATCTATCTGTAGGTGCAACTTTCCTTTGGACTGAAAAGGGATGCCAGGCTGAGTTCAAATCTGGAGCAGGCAAGCAAGGCACAACTGGAGTCCTTGATCTGAGCATCTTATTCCTGAGCTTAACTGGCTATCAACATTAAAGCCTTGAGCAGCTGCTTTCTAATAGCAGCCATCTCGTTTTACAGGAACAACATCTACAGTTTTGTCATATGACTTGCAAATGTTGCCCCCAAGAGTGTTCCTTAGTGCAAGTGCTCCCAGAAGAGGGAGCTACATAGCAAAACATTATCCTTATAACTTGATCACGGAAGTGCAGGACTTCATCTTTCAAATACTTGTTATAGTATTAGAATGTAGTATTTGTATTATTAAAGGTATCCTTAGGTACTGAAAAATAGTTCCAACCTTTAAAGCCTGACCTACACACTCAGTTTTTAATATTTGGTTGTGCTATTGTATTCTACAAATATACAGTAAGAATGGCACAAGCCTATAAAATGAATACAATTATACCAGTATGAAAAGTTGTTATTATATTTGCAAATTTAAATTCACATACTATTAGAGCATGTCAAAGACTTGTATTTTCTCTGCTTACAGACTCTTCTAATGTAAACTCAATTTAAAGTTGCTAAAAGACAGAGTCTTTGATTCTAAAATTTATTTCCCAGCCTCTTTGATTCTGTGAAATGCATTTATACAAGGTTTTATTCACAGTATGGTTACCAGAGACATTTTAACTGTGCAATTCACTTTAGACTTGCCTTTCAAGCACAGAACAATCTTTAGTAACCTTTATCATTTCAAGCTTCTTTAAGTGGGTAGTTACCAGGTGACTGTTGAATTATATTTTAAATATTTGAGTACTGCTTTAAAAAAAGAAGATGCATGTGATAAGGTTAAGCAGAGGCATTCTAATTAACTTACTTGTGATATTGTAACAGTTCTTGCTTTCCTTGACACTTCAAGAGTTTTGTGAGTAATGGAAACGTGTTCTTCCTTCTCATCTTCTGGACTTGGTGAGTCAAAGAAATCAGGGCTTGAAAGGGATGACTATGTAGACAAATACGCACAAAAGAAGAAAAAGAAAAGCACACATATTTTCATTGTACAAGAACTTTTTTAGCTATCATTTTCAAAGTAACAATACTTAAAATCAGGACTCTTTGTCCTCCTACTCCCCTTTTTTGCATCTTTTTTTCAAGGCTAGACTGCTTTCAAAGCATTCACAGGAATGCTTTGAAATACATGCTTAAGAGTTGAATTCAACATTAATTTACAGCTTTGCATCGCATGATACCACGAGATGAAAGCACCCTCCTGTCCCAGGTAGGACACTGAGTGCTGTGCCCTGGGATGGCAGCTCTGCCACCAGGGTGACTCTGCTGTGGCTCTGCTCAGTGCAGGTCTCACCTGAAGCTCTTCAGAGGGCCCAGCTCTGCCTGCACTGCTGGCACTGCAGGGCTGCCTTGTGCACAGCCCTCTTGTGCGAAAAGGGAAGGTTTTTACCACCCCTTGTCTCTTTCCTCATACATTTGACAGGGGAAGGAAAACCTCTTTACTGCTCTTTGATGTTTCTATACTTATGACAACAGTCAATTTTGAAAGCATTCTCTCTTTTTGAGTCCTATTAGTTTCACAATAATCTTTTTTGCTTCCCTCCACTTTGTTTTCTTCAGCAACACACACCCAGGTAACCAGTAGTTACTCTTGTTCGGATATTCCAGAATGCAAAAAGCATGGAAACAAACAAACCCCAAGCCCCAAAGAAGACATTGAAAAACTAACCAGTGGTTTCCAAACTATGGTTTATGAGACCAACTTGTCTAAAGATACATATTAGAGAGTGAAATTTAAATCACCCTTATATTTACAACTGTGACCTTAATGAGAAGAAACACATGATAGCTCAAGGAGCACTGTTGAAGACTGAATGGTCTATTTATCCTCAAAATCTGGTAAACTTCTGCGAGAAACCGAGGGAAATGCTTCTTTTGGGAAACACTTTCAAAATCCTTAATGCTTAGCACAAATTCATCTGTTCCAAAGATTTTTATAAGGGATTTTTCTGGGCTAAGTCATGGCTGGCAAGAAACACTTGGCAGCACCCAAATAAGGGGGTACAGACCTTAGAATGGAATGTTTTAAACATCAGTATTCAAAACACTGGCAGCCTTTTGACTGCAATTTTCCTGATCTGCATCTCTCTGCCTCATTGTATGTGTGAAGGAATGGCTGGGTAAAAGTAGTAAAAACACCAAGGAAACACAAATAGGAGGGGGGGAAAAATCAGAAAAAATATTTTTTAAAAATAGTTTTTAAAGAAAATGAAAATTAACTTACAGATGTGAGAGACTGGGAGGGTGGTCGCCTGCCAGTAGCTTTTGGTCTGGTTGTAGTTGGATGATTAAGCTTCTCAGCAATTGGTATTACAGAATCAAAACCTTCCAAGTCTTAAAAATAAAATAGAATTGATTTGGTTTTCTGGCAATTGTCTTCAAAGGGAAAGAATCACATTTTTTTTTCTAATTTCAAAGAAATGAAATCCCATTTTCCCCACTGCGTCACAGTGTTCTGCACATGTTTAGCCACCACGATGGCACTAAAAAAACCTGGAAGTCAAAGGCAGCTGTAATCCAGTCACCCTTGCCAAGAACAATTACCCTTCCATCTCCAACACAATAAAGCAGAGGGGGAATGTGTAGAGGAGCCTTTGGCTTTGTTTTCAGCATAGTGAAACCTAAATGACATCATGGGTTCTGTGGCCTGGAATAAACAGTTTCAAAATTTCAATCTGGCTACTGAAGGGGTTAGTAATTTTTTTTCCTGAATAACTGGAGACATGAGACAGTGCACACATTGCCTCAAGAACTGTAGTGTCAGTGCTGCATTGCAGCAATTGCTCAGGGGAGTGCAGAATGAGAATGACCAAGCTGGAAGTGATCAGCAGGTTCCTGGACACCTGCAGCTGGAGGCACCATAGTTTCCAGTAACTGCAGGTGAGAGGACTAGCTCCCTCTCCAGTAGTCCAGAGGCTACAGTAAGTAAAAGCTCCAGGGGGCTCCTGAAGCTGTTCAGGGCCCAGGGAAAGCAGGTCTGCTCAAATGCTGTACCAACCATCTTCCTGGCCAGTGAAAAATTTTGGGGAAGTGTTTACTGAATCCAGCCACACCATAACATGTTTATGTGCGAGAACGATGTGGAGGCTCAAGAAATACCACAGCTCATGATTACATGGATAAATCAAATGGCTTAATACCATTCATCTATTTTTATGGGTTGTATCAGTTTCACTCACCTTCTTTTCAAAATGCCCTACAGCATATGTTGAGCAGGAAGGAGTCAGAAAACACACAAGAGGTACTTTAGACAAGATAAATCAAAATTCTTCAAAATTACTTTCAGATATGAGTCAAATACAGGATTGATATTCATTATTCAGAGACTATTTGTCATTGCACACATGTAGGCAGAATTAGCTTTTAAGTTAATAGTTCTATATACTAGGCACTTAATTTTCCAAACTACTACAGAACACTGAAATCTCTGAAGATCCAGTTTTGTTGCCATATTACAACCAACCATTGTACAAAATTACACAATGGAAAAAAAATTAGTGGGCCTGTGCAATAAGCTATATGCACTGAAGGACATTTAAATTGATTCCAAGTACACATGATTTGTCAGCTAGAAAGTAAATGGGATTGGACATTCCTTATTCAGCAATATCCTTCCATCTCCAAAAGGTAAAAAAAAAAAAAGAAGAAGAAGAAGAAAAGAAAGAGAGCTCTTTCAATAGCTCTGAAATAGTCTAAGGTTATTCACCTCCAAATACTACTCTATTTTTGGAGTGACTCTTCCTATATATAACCAGTGACCCCACTGTCCTCTACCATGTATTTCTGTCATTGCTCTTTTTATTGACTGTTGCAGGCTGTGTGCAAAGGTAGGTCACCTAGTCTGTCAGTGGGAGTTTGGCTGTCTGAAGTCTCAATTGTACCCAACACGTCACATGAGGCCACAGTGCTTTGAAAGTTAAAATGAGCTAATTTTAGCAGATTGCACAAAACCTATCTGGAGTCCTACAGAACTTCAGGGTTTCAAGAGAGAAGAAATGGGAGTAAAAATTTATTTTCTAGGAAAAATAAAGCAAAAGCTGGTTTCCCTTAATATCCAGTTTGAAGCTGCCATGTAAAATAGCTAAATGCCTTAATATCACAAAGCAAATCAGTAATCAGTATATTAACACATTGTCTTAACTTTCATTTTCACTAGTGAGTTACTTTGTTAAGTTGCACAGAAAAAATGTAATACCATTAAAAATACACACTCCTAAGCATGTGATACTCACATACACGAGCAGAAATGCAGGCTGAAGCAATCCTTCCATTTGCCCCAGCCACTCTCTCCCACTTGACTGTTTTTACTATTTTTTTTTCCCTGAGCAAGCTTTATTCCAGCTCATTCTTCAGGAGCATGTGCCCAGCCTTGCAAATACTTGCACTGAAGGAAGGATCAGTACCAGTCCCACAGGACTGATTCAAGCTGCTAAAACTGAGGGCAAGAGCAGGGTTTTGCTTTGGGGGGCAGGAAACTGGCTGAAGTTACTTTGCAGCCTAGGAAGGCTTCAGTGCATGACTTCCCTCTCCATTTTCCATTTCTGTGATCTACACAGGAATATGAAAGGAGGTTGAGTGAGGTGAGGGTCAGTCAGTCTCCTATCACAGGTAACAAGGGACAGGAGAAGAGGGAATAGCCTCAAGTTGTGCCTTGAAGTTTCTTTAGGGTAGGTTTAGATTGGATACTAGGAAAAATTTCTTCATTGAAAGTGTGGTCAAGCATTGGTACAGGCTGCCCAGGGAAGTGGTGGAGTCACTGCTCCTTGACGTGTTAAAAAAATTATAAATGTGGTGCTTAGAAAGATGGTTTTGTAGTGGACTTGGTACTGCTGGGTTAATGTTTGGACTCAATGATCTTAGAGGTTTTTTCCAACTTTAAAGATTCTATGATTCTGTAAGTGTCACTGTCCCTTCCTCTGCTTTTACAGAAGTTATCTTTTCTAATATGGAAAATAATCAATAAAAAGTAGTGAAGACAATTAATTCAATGTGTTTCTTTGGCTTAAATAAACTAGTAATTACCTAGAGTTCTATATTTGATCAGAACAATAAAATACTCATGTTTAAATTGTAAAATGTACGGAGAAACACAAAGTGTATGAATTTGTATCCTTGAGACCCATAAGCATTTGCAGACATAATTTGCTCCATGCATTTTATAAATTCCATGAAAGATGAACATTTATGTGCAAAGCTTCTATTATCAAGAAATATTGGGAATCCTCCATTTTTTTCCACTTCTGAATGCATTTTTAATAGCTAGAAAAATAAACTAAAGCAGTCTATACCTGCACAGAATTTTAAAGAGAGTAGAACAGAGGCTATAAAGACTCCACAGGTAGAAGCTGCTGCCAAACTAGCAAAATCACAGCCATTCAGTTGATACTGTGAATGCAATTCTATTACAGTGTAATGGACAGCACTTGGTACAATGATAAAATAGTAAATCCATTTCCAGCACTCCTATATGCCCTTTGTTCCATTTGTTCTCCTTATTTAGATGTTTTTCTTCCTCCCAAATCCACTCTGCACCTAAGGCTATCACCACCTTCCACAATCATCTCCTGTGGAGATACTCATTCAAGAAAATTCCCATCTTGTGAACTGGCAACTAGTAGAATGAGCAACAGAGCCATTCACAAAAGTTCTGCCATGCTGTCAATATGCTGTGAATTCAGTAGGAATTCACTCATGCTGGATATTTGATTTTTTTTTTGCTGGTGTAAAGCAAGGTTCTGACTATGTTAAACTCACCAAGGACATTAAATGCAGAGATATGATTTTAGTTTGTATTTCGGCAGCTATCAGAAATTGGGAGCTTAAATTTACATACTAAGCAAAATTTACAGCCTTCCTGACATGGTCTGAACAGAATGTCATTAAAGATAACATCCAGTCTACTGTATTCACTGCCACATTAATTGCCATCAACATCAGGCTCCAGCAGACCTGGACTCTGCACTGGTCCAGCTTTCTCTTTGTCTGATAATAACAGTAAGGAAGATTCTATTAAACACGTACAATGTAGAGATGGCACCCAACTATTAACTTCCTAACTAAAAAATAGTTGATATTTGCTCTACAAATAAACAGATGCATTCATCATTATTACTGTCTCACTGATCAAACTGGTAATCCATGAAATAATTCATGAGAGGGGGAGAAAGGCATCAGATTAATTTTCATATACCAGTGTAGTACAAACAGTCTCGCTTACTGAGCAACCATATTTCATTAACATGAAAAATGCTAGCTGTGCAGGAATTATTCTCTGGTATCCTTCCAAGCCACTTAAGAAGAGAATATTTCTCCCCTTTGCTATGTTCATTTGGAAACATGGTTATTTAAAGCATGATGATGGTCTTTTTAAAAAAATGCCCAGATTCAGGAAAATAATTATTCAGGGAAGAAGTTCTAAACTCATTAGCCTTTTACCATCCTAGAAAATGACCTTCAGTCCCTATCCCTGAAAAGATCCCAGAAATAAAAAGTTAAATTGTTATGCTTCCTTCCTTACCCCTTTTACCCCCTGCATTTACTATTCTGGCATAAAATGTGGCTAGGCCTTAACTTTATCTTCCATTTAGGTATTTTAGTATTTGGGCAAAGTCATTTATACACAATGATGACAGAAAGTTTTTTGAATTAGTAGAGAGATTTCACCTTGAGAAAACTGAAATGGGAAGTGATGGATAAGAGAATCAACACATTCGGAATGCTAATGGCAAGGTTTCACAGAACAGAAATACAACAGGGCTGAAGGAAATGAGGCAAAGGTGGCATTCAGTTAATTTGAAGAATATGTCACAAAAGCCACAGAGATAGATTTCATTCCATAATAATTTTCAATACATTTAAAAGGTTGACAACAGGCATGTGTAATAGTATATATACTGTCTTTAAATGCAGTAATCCTGAAAGCTATCAAATGAGAGACACTTCAGACAAAATCTTCTGCATTAGTGCCAATTCAACATATAGCAGAAATTAAATAATAACTCAATAACCTGAATATTAGTGGGAATTTTCAGAAGACTATGATTATTTTAACTACTTCAAGCATCCAGATTCTGCTACTCCCTCCATGCTGAACAGCATCATACCCTTCAAGGAATACAGCCATGCTCCCAGCCAGGGCTGAGACAGAAAAATCTCACCCATAATGAATCACAGCCTGTTTTTTAAGATTTGGGTAATGCAATTTTAGGAGGAGAGCTCCCTGGCTGCAAGGTTCCTTTGTTCAGGAGTGCAACAGTGATGTGCCAGGGAAGCCTGACCACACGGTTCTGTGCCTTGGAGGGAAACAGCGTAGCTCACCTGGATTCCCAGGACAGTCACTGGACAGCTGGGATGTTAGGACAACCTTTCCTAAAACACCCAATTATCTTCTCCCATTTCAATCCTGACTTTTATCGCTTTAATTACTGAATGTAGGAAGCTGCCGTAATGATCTTTGCTAACCACTTGCCAGTACCCTCATAAGGATTTTATTTTTAACGATTCAGAACATGCCAAGAAAGAACTGAAAGGTCAAGAAAACTGAGGAGCTATAAGAAATGGATATGCTGTTTTCAGGCACCTCAACTTGATACACACAGCGACCAATTAAAATTTCTAGTTTACTGCTTTTTACTGGACCCCTCAGGGCAAGAGGAATAATTAATTTATATAATGGACCATTACCATATTCCTGATTACAATATTTACAGTCCAGAACTATGTTTATGGGTGATTTTGACTCACTGACATAAATATTACAACTTAAACCAGTCGGGCAATTCTGTTCCTCTGCTTTGCCCTATTAAAATAAGCATGAATAGCAGCATGGAAAGAGGTTACACAGATTTTGATCTTCATTATCAGTCACATTTTGTCCTCCAACCCTTACATTTCCCAATATTTTCTGGTTTTCCAACGTTTATGCTGTGTTTTCAGGCAAAATAATTATAATGTCTAACAGCACAGCAGCCTGCGATTTAAAGGCAAACCTGCTCCATTCTACAACCTTTTACTGGAAATATTCTCCATCTTTTTCCCTAGTGTGGGCCAAATCTTATTAGATCACTTTTCTTGCAGTCAGAGGCACAGTGATCGCCTTTCCTGACAAATACAGCCCTAGAACAACTGCAAACACAGCTCAAGGAAACATGATATACTGAAGATTTTTTTAATTTGTTTGTTTATTAGGTATTTTTGAGAGGGTATTTTTAACTACCCTTTCAGGCAAGCTAGCACCAGCCCTGCAGGGAGGGACAGAAAAAAAGAAAGGGTAATAACATGGCTTTGGCCAGGACTCCATGATCCACCAGCAAATGTTCTGCAGATTGAAGTCCAAAGAAATGCTGAAAAATGGACTAGCACCAACCAGCTTCCAGGGAAACTCTTACGATAATTCATACCATCATTAGATGTTTCAGCAGGAATCAATGAAGGCATATGTGTCTTACATTAGCACTGATTAAGATTATTGACTGCTTTCATAAATACTCTGCAAAATGTGTAAAGAGCCAGGAAAAATATTGGAAAGATATGTCCATTTGGCTTTGCACAGCTCAGTCTTTCTGCAAAGCACAAAAACTGCTTCTTGTGGGGATTAACTGATCATTTCCACGGTAGATACATTATTTTTAATTCTTAGTGGGTTTTTCCTTAAATCACTTAGCTTAAATCCATATGGTTTTAAGTATTAAATGATGCCAAAACAATCCTGTTTTGGATAGGCAAGACTTGTTTAAGGATTCCAGGATTCCTAAGTGTGTGTGTGTGTGTGTATAGTTAAAAGACTTAGAACTGATTCTGACTTGCAGAAATAACTCAATACCATTTTTCTGGAAGCATTAGTTTTCGATTCACCAAGCTATTATATGTGCTAGATGTTTCTGTCATCACACTGGCCCTCATATACAAAATTCTTTGTGAAACTGAAAAGAAACACGTCACCTAAAGAAAGGTCAAGTTATGCCATAAGGCATGAATTAAGCTGTTGAAATCAATATAGTTCTACGTAAGAACATTCCTGTTTGAAGAACAGGGCTTATCATCAGTGTAGCTTATGTTGCTTTAGAAGCATTTTATAAGCTCAAAAAGCCACTGCCTTCCAGACCAGCTGACGGTAGAGATGTACCAACAGATGTAAGTACCCACTGTGATTTAACCCCAGCAATACTGGAGACCAAGTCTTGGGTGACATGACCACACATTTTCCACTGAGTGCCAGTGAACACTCTTCAAATTTGTACACTGTGTTTGTTGTGATTTTTTTTCCTCTTTCAGACTAGAAAACCATTCAGGTATGTTTCTAAATGTTTTTGCAAAATGAAATATATGCATTAAACATGGTGATGACAAAATCTGTCTGCATGAACAGGTTAATGAAACCAGAGCATTGACAAACACCACATGTAAACTGCACATGTCACTTTTGTGACTAAAATTTCTTATGATACATTAAATGACAAGGATTTCTCATTTCAATACTATGGTGGAAGGTTTTTTGTCACAGTACTCTCAATTTCAACTTTTAATGAAAAAAAAAACAAACTGTAAAATCCATGTAAACGTTGGCATTTTTACAAAATGCTTCTTTCTGTATTTGCATGTTATGCATTGTGAACTAAACCACAGACAGGATAGAAAAGAAATTAAAAACAAAAAAGCCTTACCCTCATGAAATGAAGAAGAGTTAGCCATGGCAAAGAGATGTAAATAGGAAAAGTTGAATGCAAGATGTGTGGAAAGGAAAGTAAAGACATCACTGAAAACAGGGAAAAAGAAAACAAAAGAAAAAGTGAGGAGGAATGGGGAATGGTTCCTCTTAAATAATATATTCTGAAGGCTAGTTTTCCAATTGCTTTTGTAAGGATTGTGAAAAGAAGTAAAGGCATGGACAACAGTAGTAAGAGCTTCCATTATTTCTACAATCAGCAGTGATGTTGCTAAGCAGAACTTTCTCTTGTCAGTACAGATTGCAAAATTATAATCAGTACTGAATTATCATCAAGAAATTTACATGTGAAGTCACAACTCTGCAGAACATGCTAGGGAAACCAAGTCATGAGCTAATATCTATACAAAAATAACTTTTTATATATGCAACTCACAGAACACTATTAACAGTATTACACATCATCTCAGCCTTGCTGAAGCATTTGTGATTTTCCTGATTGGTAAAGTAGAGTGAGAATGTTTTGAAGTTGTTTTTAAAGGTGTGGGGTTTTCTGGTTAAGCAACACTGATCCACTGGTAGAATACTACTCAGAAAATGCCATTTCCAAAGGATCTAAACAAAAAGCAGGTTTTGAACCTGGATTCCCAATTCAACTTAGCATATTGCTGCCCAACTCTTGATGGCATTATTGATTTTGTTGTTGCTGATCACTTGTTTGCTTTTTGAGAGATGGCATATGGAAGGACCCCTGTCACAGAGGTCTTGGTCTCATCATGGTAAGAAAAGGAACCATCTTAGAAATCCTTAAAAAGGCTTCACAGAATAAAGAACTTTCTCCATCCAGCATTAGTGTGGTTTGTTTAATAACAAAAAATGTCTCTCCATTGTTTTGTCCATCTCTCTGCTCTGCATGAAAGGAACAAGAGCTTTAGACTGGCTATAGGACTAAGAAAGTGACAGCCACTACCCAGTTAACATCTCCAGTGCAAAGTAGCCAGAAGGTGCTGTGGCATTCATTTTCAGTCCACAATTCACCATCGGTATTTAGCATAAGCATGAAAGAAGGTGAAGCAACTTGCAAGTGATTGTTGCTTTTCCCCCAGTTCTCCCTGAGAGCTCTGAGTGCCCCAGAATGGAATTGGGCTATTAGAAGAATAAATAAGGGTTAAGAGCCTTTAACCAGAATGGTCATGCACCCAAGCTGCTACAAAGGCCATTTAACTTCCATTTTCTTCAAGGCTACTGGTAAGTCACACCTTATGTGTCACATAGATCCACTGTAACTTGTGTAAATTTGGATTTCTGAAAAGACACCAAATGGTAGATTTAATCAAATCCATTTTGACTGGATGGATGAGCCTCAGAGAAGCTGAGGTTGTCCTTCCCAAAGAGCACATGACATGGGGGCAACACCAGTAACACATACCACAGTCAAATATTATCTGGACTCACACAGCCAGATCCACCACTGTTTTGGAATACACTGGACAACTCTACTCACACATCCATCATTTTTTCTAATAACTCATGTAGCTGCAAGACTTCTCCAACCCATTGTTATTTTAGTAAATAAATTTAACAAAATCTAACCCACTTACCATAAATCTCTACAATTACACTGCGCCATAAACTGCTCTGAACTCCAAACCTCTCCTCATAGTAAAAGACATTAATCTACTGTGAATTGGTTTTCCTTATTAAGTCCTGATTTATTGCTCTGCCCTCTCTTAAAATGCCTTTTATTTATTTGACAATATTTTACACAAGCTGTCAAAAGCCCCCTGAAAATTTACAACAGTTCTGATCTCTGGATCCCCTTTCAATTCAAAACCATAATTTATTTCTTTTTTCTTTTAACAAGTTGTCTAACAGGCTAGGATGACATGACTTGACCTTGTAAATGCCATTCTGGTTTGACCCTATCAAGTTATACTTACTTAAGTATTCACACTATTCTATCCTTGAGCTCAATAGGTTCTCCATGTAAGTGGTAGCAGGAGGTCATCAGCTAGACCCTTTGCAACATGTTGTGGTTTGGTTTATGGACTCTTGTTGGCTCCTATTCTGCATCTAAAAAACAAAACCTCAAAACAACCCAAATTCCTCCCTCTGCCACTCTCTTCTCCCTATGTTCTGGAAATGAACAAAAATTCTTATAAATCAGATTTTCTACCTAACATGTTAAGAGCAAAACAAAATAGAACCATAACCAGCAAAACTAAAAAATACAAAACATTCCAAGCTTTTATCCTGATAGTGATTCCAAGGAAACTAGAACAGGGAATAAAAAAAGTTTATCTCCATCACACCACTATATGCTACTTGCAGTCATAACTTTCTCTTTCAAGTAAGCAGAGGCTTATGTGCTTTGAAGCAAATTTGTAAACATGGTTAAAACACACTAAATGGTAGAATTTGTCTGCATTTCCATGCTATTGCTTTCTAATAATCTCTGCAATAAAAATGTTCATGCAATTTATCACAAGTTTCTCGCTTTCCATGTTTGAAAACTTGGGGAAAACATACTACCTGCTACTCCAGAAGAACCATAGCAACAGCAGAAGCTTTACAACAAGCAGACATATGTACTCTGGAAAGCTCATAGACCTATGTAAAATGCATTTAGTATTTTGTTGTTATGGCGCAATTAAAATTCCTTTATATCCTAAAGTTCTGCTTCCAAATCTGAAGAAAAGGCGTGTTTGGCTGTTGAAAGGACGCTATTTTAAACGAATGCTTTACTAATGAAGCAGTCTGGGCAGACACCACCACAGCAAGATGACATTTCGTGCCCCTGGTGAAGGGTAGCAGTGCTTACACAGGCAGGATCCCCGGGCTCTGCCTGTGACAAGCACAGGTCTGTGTGGCACAGCTGCGAGCGCAGAGTGACGGCAGCAGCTGCAGGCTCTGCGCAGGGCTGAAGATGGCTTCGGGCTCATGCCCACTGCCCTGGGACAGCACTCACAGCACCCTGTCCCCAAGGGCCACTCACTGCAGCACCCACCCCAGCACACACCACCGCTCCTGCTGGGACAGCCTGAGGAGGAAGGAGGCTTGAAAGAAGACAGAAAAATAACCTCTTGTTGCTCCTTTCCAGGTGACTTCCTGATTAAATGGCTCATGGGTCAGGAACACAAGTTCTTGTTTTCAAGAGAAATTTAGACTGCTTTTAACTGGTGCATGCAGTAAAAATTAGTCAAATTGACCTGAACTGGGTTTCTATTCCTTTTGTATTGGAAAGTGTGAAGATTACTAACTGCACCAACCCCACAATCTTTTACAGTATTAAAACCACGGCAGCAGTAATATTACATCAGTTAAACAAATATGCCTTATTATTGTTGGCCTTCTCACTTGTTTCAGACTTTTAAACAAAAATAACAAGAGCCTTCCTATTCAAAATAGCTCACTATTCCATATTTGCTTTTAATTTTTTTTTAACTGAAAATCCCAACAAAACTATCTCAAGTAAAGCAGAAAAGATCCTTTAATCCTGCAGTTAAAATTTGATATAAAAGCACTCACATTAATTGCCAAATCCTCAACCTGCCTCTTGAATCATACTAAAGTCACTAAAAAGCAGAAACTTACACCACAAATTTCTTAGGCAAACATAGAAAGCACTATAACTTACCGATGTCATTGCTTCTTTCAGAGGAGTCTTTCTCTAGAGTGCCGGATACTGTACTGCCCACTAATTCCACTTTTGGACTATCACTCCTGCATTTGGATCAAGAAGAGGAGATGTTTTATTGGGAGTTTTTGTGTGGGTTACAGTAAATTGATAGCTAACTTGCAATTAATAATGAGAGAGCAAACTATTCTTCCTTTGCAGCACAAGAGTAATAGCAATGTCAGCGAGAGCAATCTCTAGCAAGTCGACATGCTCTGTGGATTAACCTTATCTCATTTCTCCTTAACACCTGTCAAAAAAGCCTATTTTAGACACCGTAGTGTCCAGAGTAATTCTTCAGATGTTCACAGCATCTCAACATGACGGAAACGTAAGGACAAGGGGACATTCTTCGACATCTTTGTAATTTTTTCTAGTTAATTGGCTTGCACAAACTACAGCAGGGGACTACCTGGAATACTGCAGAAAGGGAGAGAACCTCAAGCTAGCATTGTGAGTTTCAGCAGTTCTGAGTATTTTCTCATAAATGCAGCTCCTCCACCATGTTTTTGCACTTTTCTTATGAGATTAGACTACAAATATTGTTTCCACAGGTCCAAAGAACCAAAATCACCTAATTTGTCTGAAATGGCTTTGGTATAGCCAAGTGTCAGGAGCTATGATGCTTTATACAGAAGAGCTATTTTAAAATCGAACAGGAGATCAAACAAAAGCAACAAAATCGTTCCTTCTTTGAAGAACATTCTATCCCACAAGTACTTGAGTTTACTAAAATAATCTATCTCTTGAAACAATTTTTAAAAAGCCAGTGGTAGGCAAATAATTCAATATTGCACAGATCACTCAAATCTCTGATATTTACTGTGATAACAACTGTTCAGTCAATGCAATACATTACACTCGCCATCATTATCAGGTCACCTAACAAATACAATAGTTCTTCCACAATGAAATTGCCAGTGTAGCACTGTAAAAATTATGATGTACGTAAGGTACCAAATTTAGGGATAAAAAATATAGATCTGCCCCCGAAACAACCCAGGCAGATGTGCACTATACAGTGCAATAATTAGCTGCTGACAGTAAAATATATAGTGAGCTCCCAAATCTTGTTGATTTTTTCGTGGATCTCTGCTTTTGATGCCACAAACTGATGACAGATGGCCTGAACCTCAACTCATGGCAGCATCTTATGAACAAAACAAAAAGTGGCTGGAAACCCTATTTCAGATTTCAGGAAGGCTGTGATAAAGAGCTGAAATTTTTTTTATTAAAACCCAGATGAAGTCATAGATTAAGTGAATATATATCCCATTAAATCCTGGGATTGGGTGAAAAGTATTCTGTGAACAAAAAAAAATAGACAATCAGATTAAAAACAAACTAGCTCTTCACAGCTCTCAGTATGGCAGGCAGTCTGCACCAGGAAGGATGCAGAAGAAATTTAACACATGCATAGAAAAATGTATTAATTGGCAAGATGATAAATAAGGGTATTTTCCAAGTGATCTACTTGAACAATTAGTTTTCTTATCTATCAGTCTTTTTCTTAAATTGCTTATATATTTGTAAACCTATAAGAAGCAACACAGTTTCTTGGCTGACAGGGCAATGAGCATCTGACTGCACACTCTGTTTTGCACACATACATTTCTAATCGGAGCAATCTGAGCGCACGATGCGAGTTGGAAGCACTCTAGGAAATGTGTGAGTATGGTTTTGCAGAGATTCTTAGAATGGCATGATTTAGGGCTGAAAGTCACAACATTTACCATGTGCCTACAAAAGACACCAAGATATATGGCAACAGCTCCACAAAAAAATCCCAACCCTGTTGTCGGAAGAATCAACAGGTTTATTATGCCACTCTGGATTCATACTGTTGTGAAAGGAGTGGAGCCCTCCCTTCTCATTCACAGTGTGTCCCTCTCTGCTCATGCCCATGCAGACAGGCTGTCAGCTTGACCAGACAGATGATCAGCCTGAGAGAAACCCCACACTAATAGAAATCCCAGTGCAAACTGATTAATGGCCATCTGGAGCAAGTCCCTGACCCATATGGCTGAGCGACTGCACAAATGCTGGTGCTAAACATAAGGGAGGCTGTGGGAATGAGGTGCCAGGACAAGGAACCCTGTCAGCAGAGGCATGGACATGGATTGGTTTAAACTGATTGCAAAGATGCACCTCCTGTAGGTGTTTATGTCTTGCCTACTCCTGAAAATTGAGTTATCTGTAAATTGTATCATCATGGTACGCCTAAGTAAGCTGTGAAGCCTTTGGAACAAATTGACAGCTATTCACTATCCCACATGGTTTTTATCTGTCCTATTGTTCTTGAAGCCCTTCTCTGCCTCCAGTGAAGGAGGATTATATTTAAATGGAAAAACAATCATTACTACAAAAAGTCAGTGAGATGCATAAGGTGCAAGCCACTTACTCAGAACAGAAGAAAACCTACTTTGCCTCAGCAGCTCCCATGGAAATCACTTAGGACACACTTTGTAACTACAGCAATTTTCCCCTAAGGATCATGTACTGGTTTTGGCTGGGATAGAGTTCACATTTTTAACAGCAGCTTGCATGGTGCTATGTTTCGGATTTGTGCTGGAAACAGCACAGATAACAGAGGGTGTTTTCATTATTGCTGAGCTGTGCTTGCACAGAGTCAAGGCCTCAAGCACAGAGTCTGCTTCTCCTCACACCCCACCAGTGAGAGGGCTGGGGGTGAACGAGGAGTTGGGAGGGGACACAGCTGGGACAGCTGACCCCAGCTGACCCCAACTGACCCAAGGGATGTCCCACACCACATGGTGTTATACTCAGTGTACAGAGCTGAGGGAAGAAGGAAGTGGGGGGATGTTTGGAGTTAAGGCATTTCTCTTCCAAGTCACCACTGCAGTTGATGAAGCCTGGCTTTCTTGGGGATGGCAGACAACTTGCCTGCCCATGGGAAGTAGCAACTTCCTTTGCTTTTTTTGCCCATCATTTGCTTTTCCTGTTAAACTGTCTTTATCTCGACCCACAAGTTTTTTCACTTTTGCCCTTCTGATTCTCATTCCCATCCCACTGTGGTGGAGTGAGCAAGTGGCTGCATGGGGCTCAGCTGCCCACCAGGGTTAAACCACAACAGGTCAGAAAAAGTTCTGCTGGTTCAATTTTTATTCTAATCGCTTTACGTTTTTCAGATTTTGGAAATGGATACCAGTAGGTCTTAAAATAATTGCTGTCTTTTTAAACTGAATGGATTTAAAAACAAAACACCTTTATTGAAGTGACTGCTTCCATTTGAAGTTTCATATTTCTTAATTATCCAAGCAATTTCAAAGTCTTTTCCATTTTCTCTGTGCTAGACATAGCAAATTTTTGACAATTAAGAACATAAAAAGGTTGCTGTTTAGGTGTGCCTTTTCCCTTTGATAACATGAAAATTGAAATGTCTAAAAAAATACCTGGTTACTTCATACAATTTTGTACTTAGAAAAAAAAAAAATAGGAGAACACAAGAGAAAAAAATACCCTTCCAAAATTCTAAATGCTAAAAATGCATAGTGTGTTTAAAATATTTCAGGCAAAGCACAGAACAAAAGAATAGCTGCTCCATTGCATGCCTCACACGGAACTGAATGCTCGGGTATGTATTGGTCTTTTTAAGACATCACTTAGCTAAATCTGAAGATTGTAGCAAATACTTGTATTTCCAAGTAGCCCAAGTGATCAGAAGGTATGGACTGTATTTTGGAGCAACTGGGCAAGCATGTTCAAAGCCAAATCCAAAAGAAGCTGTGGCAGTAGCACCTGGATAGAAGGGTAAGTTCTCAGAGATGTACAACCAAAGCATTTCAGTAAGATGAAACTAGGAGCACGAGGCAGGTACCTTTTCATTTGCCTCAGATTTCTCACTGAGAGCATTTGTTTACTTAATCATCTGTGGAGGAATGAAGGGAATCAATGTCTTGCTCTAATCTATATTCCATTCTGGTATTTAATTCACCATTACTATACTTGAACTCCTGTAGTTCAATGACAGCTAATTTTCCTAACAGTACAATAGTGAAATTATTTCCATACTTGTATTCTAGTATTTCTGCAACATGCACAGCTTGCCCATTTTAGGCAACCGCTTTTATTCTGGTTTTCACCTAACTCTATTCACTGTGCATAAAGGAAATCTAGAGTGCACAACCCAGATGCTAATGAGTAAAATGTAGCCACCTAGACTTGATTAGGACTACAGTGAGGCCTTTAATTTCTGCAACACCTGCTCTAGCAGGGGATAAATGGAGTTGTGTGGCAAGTCCAGTTTCTTAGTGCTCCTCAAAGGCTGTAACCACCTCTGATGAGAATCATCATGTAACTGTAGAGTGACAACCAACATTAGAGCATAAATACTTGACAGCACTGTTTTGCAGTGGCACAAGCTAAAAGAGCATTCCTTGAAGACACATGTATTTTGCTAAAATTTGATCAAAAATGATCAAAGAAAGCAGACTGAAACCGGGCCAACAGTATTTGAAATGTGCATTGTCAAATGCTATTTCTAGCACAATCCAAGTTTTTGCACTGATTTAGTGCCCAAGCTAAGCTGCAATAATTTGAGGTAAACTAAGAAAGTCAATGTCAGAGTAACATACTGATGCAGGTATTTCCCACTCATTCTGCACTGCTGCAGAAACAGCATGTTCATCAGTAGAAATGAACTACGAGAGGATGGTTATAATCCAGACAGATGACTATAAGGATTTTCTTTCTTCTTCTTGTTCTTTAAACACAGTTTACAGCGAAATAAATTTTGACATAAACTGTAAAACCTTAATTCTTTAAATGTGTGTTTTTTCCACTAATCCCAAAAGCATTGGACAGAAGAAAAGCAATACCTTGCATGAGTCACAGGCACAACTGGTCTTTCTGGTCGTCTCGGGGGCAAGGTCCCAGGTCTATTCACAGCGTTGGCTTTGGGTGGCCGAGGTTTCTTCGGAGGTATAGCAGGAACTGAAGGCTTCTGCAAGTCTAACTGTTTTTGCTCTCTCTCTGATCTTTCTTTAAATCAATCATTTCCAGAAAAAAGAACACGGATATTATTAAGTGGAATTCATTTGCACTCACAAGTCTTCAATTAAAGAAGAAATCTTCAACTGTAGATAGACTGTATACAAAGAAAAAGCTTATTTCCTTTCCACTTCTGTTCTAAATCATTCTTTATTTTATATAACATTCACCACAAATCTTTATTTTATAGAACGACCTCCCTGACTGTTCTTCCTGCAAATCCTCAGCCAAAACATGTGTGCAGTGTCTTAATGTGAATACTATTTTTTATTTTAGTAACTTACAGGTCTCTGACTGAAAAGTACAAGAATGGAAAGAAATTACATACCATATGGTACTATTTCCCATGAGCACAACTTACATTGAATTTTAGTATGAAACAATATTAATTTAGAAGGTCACAAATACAATTATGCTGGATATTCTTAACATCTCTTGGACAAACAGAGAAATACCATTTTTTTGGGGGGAAAAACCATGTTTCAAGTGAACTACAGTTAAGTGAAAATAAAATACAAGCACAAAAATTTAACAATGTCTAGCAAGGTGTAAACCTCTCAGAGAAATCAGACCTATTATTTAGGTTTTTAAGCACAGACTTATATGCTGAATTTTTCAGCTTGCCAGTGAAAAACTAGACCATTTGCAGAACTGATTATGCATAGCTAGGGAGTGCCACCATGCTAATATCCAACACCAAACATGCATTGCATGTGAATATATAAAGTACAATACACATGAACAACTCTTCTAAATAATATGCTCTAAATTCCTAATAAAGAACAAACATTTAAGCATATTTGCCACACCAGAGAAAGCCTGATTTTTCTTAAAGAAAGGACAAAACTCTCAAAGAGACTAAAGTTCTGCTCTCAATATCCTACTGCGTCAACACTCCACTCGCCTTGATGACAACTGTCTATGATATGCCATGAATGTTACACCTCTGTATACACATAAGAGATATTGGGAATGTTACAGGGTATTGCTTAATAGGTTCTAGGTTTCAGTCTGAGAGGATCATGGAATAAATCCCCAGAAACACAATGCACATTAGGTTTGAAATAGTCCAGTTAGCAACTATCATTCACAGGCATAGACCCTCTTCCAGTATCTTTGAGCAGATGCAGCCATTGGGTCCTCAAGTAACACTGAAGCTTTTCCAGCATACTCTGTAATTTTTTCACACTTAATCCTATGACAGTTTATACTGTGTCAGTGTCCAAGAATCTAAAATGCATGAGGGACTGGCTGGGCACTGTGCCAACACACAGCTAAAGGACAGTCCTGTACCACCCCTGCTGCCACACCACACTGAGCAGTTCCTGCCACTCCCCGGCACTCCTGAAATGTAGGCACAACTCCTACAGCCTCTTTGCAATGCTGAGAGAAGTAACACTTATTTATAGCCCAGGAGAGCAACATATTTAAACTTCCTCTGCTGTTTTAGCAGTTGGCTATGTAAATCCAAAAACAGAAAGCAAAGGGTTTTACTGCTAAGATAACCACAAGAAACAGCACACATAACAAAGTAAATATAAGCAGAGGAAACTGCTAAAACACCTGTCAGATCACTAATGTTTGTTTCTGTTCATTCCAGAATCAAACTTTGATGCAAAGTCTGAAGGTTCTGACACTTATAACTGCATATCATATATTTACTCATGTGCATACATTTGCCTTTTAAAAGGCTGGAAGTTCAAATACTTAGAAATTAAGAAATCCCATTAACAAACTTATTTGTGCAAACTAACAGCACACTTAAATATATGAAACTTGACACCATCTTCAATTACCTAATCAATGTAACTATTTTCCTGAGACTATTCACACTGCACAACGAACACAACGAAACCATGAAAGGTTTAATTTGCTTGTCCCTTCTCTGTGTGGTACTGCGCCCCATCTCTCACAATGCTCAAATACAGCTTTGAAGAATTTTTTCATTTCTTCCCTGCCTTGCCTGTGACTTTTGTGCCTATGATAATGGGGTGATTCATAAGCATTAATGACTATATCTCCACAAAATCCCTTTGTGATGCAGGAAAACCACCAACCTTGCTTTCAACTAGAGAACCAAAGAAGACAGATGTTAAGAAAAAAGTATGTGCTAATCTGGGGTATTTTACTTGATCAAGCACCTGGGTTTTGCAGAACACTGGGCTTTGTACAATATTTCATGTATTGAGAGCAAATCTCCCCTTGACTTCAGTTGTGGCTGCATGTACTCAACAGCACTGGGTGGGTACAACTGAACACCCTGAACTCAGTCCATAAGCAACAAGGAGATCCTTTCCAAAATAGCTATCCTCACAGCCTATCAAAGTGGAAAACAAAGATCCAGACAATACACTTAATGGAAACAGAGAATGGGAAATGAGGATGTGCATTGGTTCTATTTCCCTCATCCCTCTGCAAAGAACAGGCAGGAAAGCACATTTCATACCTTTTTCTTCTGTTCTATTAGGAAGACATTCTGGCCTTTCAGGTGGTATCTTTTTGATTTCATGCTTTCGATCTGTGGTCCCTGCCAAAGACAGAAAAATTTGGAATTCTGAACAAGCCAACAAAAGAGCATACACAGTGACATAAGATTAAATTCTGCAATTTCTTAGGCTTTTTATATGCTCCAATTTGAAAATGTCTTGCCAAAATTGAACATAAATCTATACCAAATATTTGCCTGCACCATAATGACAAAAAAGCAATTGGATATTTATGTCTTTATAATCAAGTTCACAGTTTCTGAATTGTGCACCCCTAAGGAATAGACACTTTCAGACTATTCTATGGGGGGAAAAAAAAACATTAAGCACAGATTTCAAAATGTAGGCAGATCCTTTATAATTACAGATATAATTAAATGAAAATCAACTCAACATGGTGCAGAAACATTACAAATAAATCAATTAATTGGGCAATATCAAGAGAATACTTGATAGAGCAGAATACACAGAGCTTATTTTACATTAAATTAACCCATCCTTCCCCTTTTTCTCCACTACTACACTTTCACTTCCACATATTAAAAGGAGAAGAAGAGCAGAGTTGGCAGCATTCTGCATGACTATTTTAATTGACAGCTTTTGGCCTGGAGCTGTAAGCCCCTGGCTTCTTTTGCCTCTGTACTAGAGGCCCTGACATACAGACTTCTGTTGCTCCAAGAAATATGGGAACTTGTGGCACCAACAACGGGAAGATTTTGCAAAAATTTCCTGGCACATGCAAGATGCAATCTTCTAATCCCCACATTATAAGAAATGCTTTACTGGATATTGGCTTTGCTGCATTAGCTAACCACTAGGTGCTAATGCCAATTCAACTTAGTAGTGTTGAAAACCGCTTTAGGTAACGCTATTAGCATTTCAATAAAAATTACAGTAGATGAAATCCAAGAAAAGCAGAGAAGGCAGGGCCAGGAGCACAAGGCAATTTTTTTGTTTCAATCTATTCTATTATATGCAGTTCTCAAATACATTTACATTTTCTGAATGTGCTGTTGCAACTCCCTTCTGCAGCTGGTTCCTAGAAATCAGTACTCATCAGTGGTGATCACCAGCCATTGTTTCTTTACCTAAGTGTGCTGTTGGACAGGCAATACTTGTACAACTTATGTCAATAAGTAATACTGACTTCTCATTTATGGTTGGACTCTATGATCTTAAGTGTCTTTTCCAACCTAAATAATTCTATGAAAAAGACTTCACTCCTGAGAGGAAAAGCTGTTGCTGCTAAACAATTAAAGCCTTTCAAAACACAAGTTAATGCAAAGCACAAGTCAACATATTGATAATCTTGCACACACTAGTGTGTTCAAAAGGAAAGACACACAAGTCTATGTATCTAATTACAGTATGATTAACAGTCATCATTAACATGCAGAGGGACATTCTCAGGCTTTGACACAGACCTCAATGGCCTTAATCATGTTGTCTGCATTCTTTAGGCAACCATTTTTGCTTCTGAAAATTATCCTTCTGAAGGACATTATCCTTCTGTGGTGACACAGCTAAAGCGTTGTGTGACAGCAAGCACATACTAAAAGTGTTATTCTCTAATAATTAGTATAATTAAAAGAAATATAATGTTTTATAGTTTTCACAAAACATGTCAGGCTGTAACATCAGTTATCACTAAGACATCGTTGTTACACAACCACCACTAGATGGCAAAGTCATACTGCTCTCTCTGGACACTGTTACTGATTTAAAATCAAATGTATGTTTTCTTGAGTCTCAAGACAGAGTGAAGAGCAAACCATGGATGTCAATAAGAAACACAAGTATTTATGGCCACGATTCTGTAGTCAAAAAACTGCATGACAAATTCAAACTAGTTAAATTAGAGCATATTGATTCACAGTAAATTGTACATTGGTGTAACTTGCACTTCTAATAACAGCTTAAGTCTGTAGGAGAGGAAAATTTACTTTTTAAAGCCCCAAAAGGTGGAACTGATCACAGTAACACAAAAACTATCTGAAGAGATTGGATGTATTTGTTTTGGCTTTTAATGTGTACCAGCAGTGGGGGAAGCGATAGTGCTGCTGCAGAGTTTTTACAAACTGACTGGACTTAAGGGATTAAAGAATTCCAGCCATAGTTAGGCTTCCACCACAACTGCAATGAATGAACAAATGAAAACTCTGCGAGCATCCCCTGCCTTGTGATTCGTGTTTTCACATGAATGGAACTGAAATTTGGTTCAGAGTTCAGAACTTTCAAGTGCATAGATACTTTAACTGTTTCAAAGTTTCATGATAAAAATAAATCATGCAGGAACTTTTGAAAATTGGTACTGAGAGGTCGTTTTAAAACTACAAATACAAGTAAAGTAAGCTCTCAGTATCTACACACAATTCAGTCTAACATATCACACAATCAGTTTTGCTAGCACTCATCTGTTTGAAAAACAGAATCAGCCCCGTACTACATTTGCAACACTTATCTACATAATCATTCAGGGTAACTCCTTTCAGTTTCATACTTAGGGCTATAAAAGTATTTAAACCCAAGAATTTATGGCCTAAAAGTATTTTAAACCAAGAATCTGGAGCAGCCAGCCAGATCCAGCATTCATGCAGATCTGCAAGACTTAGATTGCAGCTCAGATGAGGCCACTGTATGACACTATTTTATAGAGATGCTAAAAAGCTCTGTGTCTCTAGAATAAATCTAGAGTAGTGAATTCATTTTCCTCCTGCAGGTATTATCAGACTCCACATACTGTATCTATACTGCAAAGACACGCACACAATCAACTTTAGTCAAGGAACAGAACCAAAGAAATTCCAAAAACTGAAGTATCACACTTACTCTGTCTTAAAATGCTTAAGGGGCAATACAGGTTATTTTAAAATTGTATAAATGGTTGACTGCAATATATTTAAAGCATACACCACAGTCTTTCAGGGTTACCAACTATTTGCAATTTGATTGTGATTTGTTGTTGTCTAGACACCTGCTTATCAATTTTGATAAGATGAATTCTATATAAATTTGCATACACTTAATTTAGATTGAGATATGCTCACTGACATGTGCTGTACAAAATCAACTGCACTTTACCTGATGCTTGTTTGATGACAGGAGCTGATGGAGGTGGTGGTTTCTTCGGTCTCTAAAATTTAATAACAGAAGAAAACAGATTGCTTCAAAAGGCCTGTAAATCTCATTCATACAGAGGTTGGAGTTAAAGTGCTTAACATAAAGTGCTTAACATTAATAATTACAAGTCATGAGACTACAGATGTGTCACATATTTCTCCTGAAATAACATCATGAAAATTAATTTGAAGAGAGAAAATAGCATAGACAAATAAAATACCATTTTTATATTTCCATAATTGAAACATCCTGCGGAGGGATTAAAAAAGTTCCTTTTATGTACCTTAAGACTGGAGGAATACATGACCTTTGATCTAACGAAGAAGCCTTTTTGTTTAAAATTTAACCTTGTAAATATTCCTACCCATTTTGGAAAAAAACACAAACAGAAAGAAACTCCGAGATACATGTGGTAAAACCTGATGTATCTTCAGACACATAAATGAGGCAACACTGTAGAATTCAGGAAACACAGCAAAGGTTACATTTTATTCATTTACTATGATATATTTCAGATCGTCCAGTTGTGGAAGATCAGAATTTTAGATGCTTGGTGAAATGAAGCAAATTATTCCAACTAATCTGTCCTTTTTTACTTTTGTGCTCTCTTCTATGACCATCTTCCTAATAGATCTGTAATGGTAAGAATGTGAAACATGACTACCAATGCAGTGCCAGAACAATTTCTCTTCACCTGCAGGCTGGGGGAGTGATGGCTTTTCTCCTGTGCTGATGTGCATGAATGTACACACAGCACACTGGCACCCATATGCAGGTTAGAATGAGTACAAAACCAAGTAGAGCACCATGCTAGATCAAATGACATACTTTATCTCTCACTTAAAAAAAAACCTCAACAAACTATCAAGATTATTGAAAATAAATTCTAAGCAAAAAAACCCCAATTTTTTTTCATGTCCATCCTTCTTTTTCTGAGAAGGCCCTTCTTTGCTACAGATTGATCACAATCACTTTCACTATATAGCTGGCCATGTAGCAATGTATATTGTACTGTGGAATAAAATGATTTTTCCAGATATGCACAGCTTTGCCAAACTTCAATCAGCCATTTAGGCTAATATTTTCTCTCAAACTTCTTATTGATCCCTGCCCTCCCCCCAAGTATTTTCTATCTATTTGCCAAAGCTTTTGAGAAAGATCAGCTGCTTTGTTCACTTGCAGTAATTAGTTCAGTGTTTGCCCCAGAGCTCTCAGATCTTGGTCTGAGTGCTGACAGAGAGCAGCTCTGCTGTGAAGGCTGAGTCCTTGCCATGTACCCTTCCAAGGGGTCTCTCTCAAATCCAGCAAATGTGTTCATTTCTGGAGAAAAAAATCCACCAGTTTTTGCACAGACTGGGTAAGCCTAACATCTCAAATCTCAAAGTTGCCATCCAACAACCTTCAAGTTTCTCCTACCATCTTGTCCTGAGCAGATCACCTCCCGTCATCAATCTGAGAAAGCTGTGGCCAAAAACTTGGGAGATCAGAATGATCTTCTCTAGCCTGGCTGCCACGGACCATTGTCCACAAACATTGAGTCCCATAAAATCTCAGAGACACTTCTACAAGAATTTGGGCAACATGGTTTAAGGTGTAAATGCAGTAAAGTGAAGAAAATTTTGGAAAGGAAACAAGATGGACAATGAATGTCCTGTGATAGGCATTAGGAGTTCTGTTGATGATGGCTGCAGAGTGAAATGGTTGAAGCTGAGGATCCAACAGCACAATATACACATTTGGGTTTTATTGTGGAGTGGTGTGAGGCTGATCCCACTGACTGTCCATACATCAGCAGTTGGAATATAAGAGATGCACTCCCTTTGCACATTTTTGGCTTAGTTCTCATCTGTAAGGACTCTAGGTTATGTCCCCTGAGATGTGTCCTCCAAAGCACAACATATGCAGATGGACAAGTGACAGATTCACTACAAAGTCATTCCTGATTAAAACAAAAGCACTTAATGTAGATAGACACAAAGAGAAAGGGTCCTATGGCTCATTTGACAAAAGTGGCTTTAACTGAAAGATGAAGAGGGACATACATTGTTTCAAAAAGGCAGATGAATCAGGTCAGAAAGGGTGGAGTGTGAAGTCTTAAAAGACTCTTTAGGGAAACATGGAGCAGCAGGAAGGTTTTACAAGGGTCTGTGGCTGGATGAGATAACTGAGAAGGTGATGGAGACAGACCAGAAATTAAGCCAACAAAAAGGAAACCAGGACTGGCTGGACAAGAAGAGAACAGAACTACAGAGCAGGGACAAAGAGTAGAAGGGGAGAGGAAAGAAAGCCGTATAAAGAAATTTGGTGTAGGAATAGAAAGTAAATCCAGATGGTGATTTGGACTCAGGTAATGAGCTCAGGGGAAAATCCTGTAATGGAGACCACCTGAGAGGTGGAGATTGGGACTAGGCAGTGAATAGAAAAGGCCTGGAACAAATAGGTATGTGTGGAAAAGTGTCAGGCTTGGAAAATTGGGGACTGAGCAAGGAGATGGGAAGAGATCCCAAGCTTTTGTTGAACAGACAGAAGAACTACGGCAACAAATACTTTCAGACCATGGGATGGAATCCAAGGTTTCTGGATCACATCAGAAAATACCTGACAAACTCACTGGTAAAGTATTTATCTCTTTCCCTTTTAGCACTGATTCAAGCAAAGACAGACTGTCTATAGTCCTACCAGTTACTTACTCAAGTGGCCAGATCTGTGGCATTTCAAAAATTAATAAAATTTTATTCTTCACAGTTAGAGAAAACCTAGCTGCAATTTCCAAGTGTCTGAATATCTAATTTACCCTAGAAGTTATATTCAATTGTAGTCTAAAAATCACTTTAAAGAGATATAATTTTTAAGTTCAAAAAGATTGAATAATTACACCACAAAAAATGGGTATCAGTAAAGATTTTTTCTTCTATAACAGGCTCACTATGTCTTAAGGCTTTTGATTTCTGCCTCTTCTAGAAATCACCTTCTTTTATTATTAGGCCTAAAGCCAGGATATCCAATCTGCTGTGGAATTGCCTTTTCATCTCCCACAGTTTTTGCTGCTCTTCTACTTTCATTTTCAATAATTATTATGTTAGCCTCTGTGAGTTGTTTAATAGTTGCTTTATTAAGCTTTCCAAGTTATTTAATTTTTGCCTTCGGCGTCCAATTTTATTGCCAAAGAGTGAAGCTGGGCGTCTGTAAGTTTTGGTTTTATCATAGAAGGCTTACACTGTCACTCTGAAATACTCATCAAAAGCCTGATTGCAAGCCTGTAATATCCCACTGATGATTCATAAGGTTCCTAAAAATGGAATGGACTTTTGGGGGAAGTAATCCATTACTTTATTCCAGGAAACCACAAGATTTCTAAATATTGTCCAGCAAATAACAATGCCATCTTTTTCAAATAAATAGGAGCTGAAAAACTTCTGCATAGGTTTTATATCTTCTTTTTTAGTCATTCTGAGAGGTAAAGAAACATGCCTCTGAGATACCAAAAGTTCACTATTTTTTAAATTTCACAGTTAAAATTTCAACCTTTTTGTTCTGGAACAGAGCTTTACTGCTGTCCATCAGCTTGCAGACGGTATTCTAACTTTTCATATTCCACCACAAGAATAATGGAAAAGAATTAAGATTTCTGGATATCATTGCATGACATGACTTAGTCCTGGGACCTCCAGTTGCTTTCTCTCAGACTTGGAGGACAGAAGGCTTTCAGAGCAGCTTAGTGGAGGTGAGGAGACTGGATGGGAAAATCAAACCTTTCAAGCAAACTTCATAATATGACTTTGAGTGCCATATATTCTTTTCATGGCTGCTTTCTAACCCAGAATTTTTTGCATTTATGTTTTTATGTTATTAGATCAGAAGTAAAACTTTGTCAAAATCACATATCTGAAAGAGGATTTCTTTCAACTCAACTTTAACTCTGTAGTTTCAAGAGAAAATGAAAGAACATATTGCTTACCTCTTTTTCAAAATCTGAAGGAAGTAGCTTGACAAAGTTATCTGGAAACACACCTCGTCTGCCATTGAGTTCTCCTTCCCACCAACCCACATCAATGCAATCCTACAAAATAGTAAAATAAAATGAAAACCACAATATGGTTATGCACTGGACAGGTTTGTGAGCTGAAGTACTCTTTTGCATAATGTCCTGCTTGTTTGCTAGAATATGACAATTTGCTGGAGTGCCAGGTTCACAGGGTAATCTATCGGATAAAAATTTCAATATCCACCCTGCATTTCATTACCACGTGGAGCAGCTAGGAAAGAACAATGAACATGCTGTAAGAGCTCAACACCTTGTCTGTGTCTAAAGCAAAATGCTAGTTCACCATTTGATCTATTAAACAAGTCAGCATTTTGAGCACGCATGACCCTATGTCTCTCTGACTTCACCCTGCAGAAAGACAAAACTTAGTTAAACATCATACATTCAGGAGATAAAAAGGCTCCCTTAGTTCCTATACTTTCAAAAAAAAGCTAGACATACTAGAATTATTAAATTCCATCACACTCCAAATAAGAAGGCATTATACACCTGACTAATAATCAGGCATCACCTTCTTCTTCTGCAGCATTTCTGAGCAGCACAATGTGTGTAGCAAAAGAATGTACAGATTAATAAGTGAGTAAGTAACATTGGTGATCTAAATTATAAAAACAGTAGTTATTTTGGTTATGAATAATAACAGTAACAGAAGCCACAACATTTCAGAGAAAGGTGAAATTGTTCCTTAAGTCCTCAGTGCTACAGATTCCCTTTTTTTGTGTGTATGTGTGTCACAGAGAACACTTCCTGTTGAGATTTTCCACATTCTTTTTTCCTGAAAGCTGAAACTGAAAGAGCTCAGTTGTTTTCCAAAACACAATTACAGGAAAGTCACCCATTGTCTGCTCAGTCTTAAAACCACTTCAGCCAATTTTTGCAGTTGGCTCAACATCAGGCAGGCCAACCTTTCCTGATTTCCATAAAATCATTTGTTTCAGCTGCTAAATGGATGACAGAATAATGCAGGTTAACTCAGTGAGGTGTACTTAACACTGAGTGTCAAAAATATTGTTCACAATGACTGTGTTTGTGTTTTGCTCCAAGTTAAAATACACAAACACTGGATGATATTTGAGAGAAAACAGACTAGCATTAAATAAGAGGATTGATTTTTTGCTTTGGGGGTGGTTTTTAGTTGTTTTTCTGTTCTAGACTCTTTATTTAGGTTATTTAGTCCACCTGGTCTCCTGAGTATGTGCTAACTAAATACAGCAGCTAAATAGTCTGGTTTCTTACATCATGTCTGTTTTAGTGCTTTTGGCTTTTTTCCCCCTCTTATCTCAGTATTTTTCTCTGATGTAATGCAGGCACTAAACAATTTTTTAATTCTTTTTTTGGTAATTTTTTTCTCATGCCTAATCTGTGCTTTTCTTCTGTATTTTCCCTTCTCTTTAGCAGGGTGGCCCCCAGCAGGCAGGACATTGTCTAGTCCTTCCCTGCAGTTATTTAGGAGGTATTTACTGGCTCTGATAGACCTTTGTCAGTGAGCAGGGCTGATTCTTGAACGGCTGATGTTTTCAAAACATCCACTGAGTACATGCAGGGCTGTCAAGGGCTCCATGGAGGACCAAGATAATCAGCCAAGCACGCATGGCATGGGCAGGCACTGTACAGGATACTCATCTCTCTGCAGAGCCAGCACCCCTCAGTCCTGGTGGGAAGGCACTCTCCCACTTGGCTCTATCTACTTGCACAGCCTAATAATCAGTGCACTCAACTGTTCTATCACATGGTGTGTTTTATAATGCTCTCCACCCCCTATGCCGCTAATCTGAAATTGCCTAAACATTTATGACCCAATTTAGATTTTGAAAAATATTAAGAATAATTCAAGCATCCAGAGACGAAAAGCTTGTGCTTCAACTGATTGCACAGCTTAGTGCTAGCTAATAATCCTGACTGAACAGCACAAGACTTCACATATATTCTTTTTAGGTTGGATTTTTTTATGCTCTTAGGAAACACAAATATTACTCCTACTTCTTCATTTTATTAACACATGACTTTTTTGCTCAATGCTTTTTTAAAGTTCATTTGTTTTCATGAAGCTGCTGTTTATGTCACACATTAATTAATCCGAAACAGCTGCAGGTTTGCTTTTTTTTTTCCTCTCCAGCTTGTCGCTCAGGCTTATGCAGCCAATCACCACGGTGGATTTTCACACACTAAGTAAATCTCTTTAGGCAGTTTCTCTTTAATTTTCTCATTTACTTCACTTGCAAGAGGAAGGCTTATGTGTTGCTGAGAATAAACTAAAGCGATTTCAGAAGTTAAAACACTACTGATGAAGCTGGTGAAGGATCTCCATGGTGGTTCCCTCCTGCTATTCACAACTGCAGGCTTGCCATGCTCCAGCAGCCTCTGGAAGCCAACCTAAGGTGATGGCAGCAGGTTCATCTTAATTGAGGGACAGACCACCCCACAAGTGCACCTGAGTTACAGCTGCACAAACTACCACAAGTGCTGACAAAGGGCAGAGCTATGAAGTGCAATCAAGGCAATGGGATTAAAACAATGTGTCTGCTTGTGAACATTGAGCAAAAACCACTCCAATTCTTACAGCTCTCCATCAGTCATGCAGTCTTAACCATATTGTCTTTTTTAACATATCTCGTGTTCATGTGTTCAAGTACAGCAAAATGGCAGTAATTTCAAAATGCAAATTTTATAGAAAAGCTGTCAAGCAATCCAGTATCATGACTGACAAATCTTTATTAACAAACCACATGTATCTCTGCTTTATCTCCACGTTATCCTGTCAGACTCATATAACAATGTAAACAAACAAAAATCAGATGATGAAATATTCCCAAAGTCCTATAAAACAAATGTGTTCCAAGTACTAAAAATGCATTTTAGTTTCCTTTAAGAAAATCTCCCCCTCCCCAAACATTTACAAAACTGAAGAGTAAGACATGGCAAAAAAGATTCTCCAGGTACTGAAATTCATCAGATTATTGGTAGCTGGGTCAACATTAGCTACTGTAAAAATCAGCTCCTACCAAAGCCTAATTTGGAGACTATACCCATGTTCTCATTGCAGTGACAGTGCAATCAAAGACCTTAGAGATGGTTCACGTTGCAAGCCTGCTTTAATTGTTCAGGCAGAGGCAGATTCATGAAACACAGAAATTAAATATCTTGAGGTAGATTTTGGTATTTTCTCATAAAAATACAACTCATTTCCAGTGAAGTAAAATCATAGAACAGTTTAGGATGAAAATGACCTCTAAGATCATCAAGCCCATCCGTTATTCCAGCACTGCCAAGTCCACCTCTAAACCATGTCCCTGAGTGCCACATCTACAGTCTTTTAAATACCTCCAGAGATGGAGACTCAACCACTTCACTGGGCAGCCTGTTCCAGAGTTTGACAACTCCTTTGATCAAGAGATTTTTCCTAGCAGCTAATCTAAAACTCCTTTGGCAGAACTTGAGGCCTTTTACTCTTGTCCAATTGCTTGAACCTTGGGACAGCCTCACACCTCTTACACCAGGGCACCTGGAAAGGTGGGGCAGCCACAGAGGAGAGCTCCTGCTGTGCTGGGCAGGAGCTTGCTGCCATTGCCCTCTGTCCCTTCAGTCACTGTGTCCAGCCAGGCAGAGCATGATAGGGAATCCTCCATGCCATGCATCCTGTCTGCCCCTGGTCTGCCCATTGGACCTGCCCCAGGGAAGGCAGGGTGTGATTCCAGCTGTCACATCCATTTGACATCCCTTCTAATTCCGAGCTCAGCAGTACCCAAAAAAAGGATAAAATACTGAATACACTGGATTTACTAGCAATGTTCATTTTGTGCAAAACATTAAGGCATAGAATTGGACAAAACATAGTGAAGGGAAAGACTGATGTGTTGAGGAATTTTTGAGAAGGGATGTTTAAACTTTATAAGAAATAAATATTACACAAAATATAAGGTACTAAAATGTCAGTCTGAGCTGAAACATGTAAGTCAGAAGAAAGGCTAAATGTGGAAGAAATGGCAACTACTAGAAAATCAGAATATCGCTAGCTTTTGGCAACATGTTGCCAAGAATTTTAAGAGTATGCAGAAGTAAAGTCAAAAAAATCAGTCCTTTTCTTGAAGTGAAGAATAAGAAGAACTATTCTTCATTAAAATAGCAGTGAGAAATGCAAGCTGTGAATAAAATTGGAAGAGGGAATCATCTGGAGAAAACAGACCTTTTTTTTCAGAAGAGAATGTTGAAACAACATCAAAAAAGAAAACAAAATACAGTCCCAAACCAACGGTAAGACAAGAAAGGTAAAAACACAGCTCCACTCTGAAACTTATGTCTGTGGTGACTAAAAGAGTATTGACAGAGAAGAGGGGGAAGAGAGAGGTACATGAGTAGAGAGACCAGCCAAAAGCCATGCAGAGGTACTTTAACATGGGCAAAGACAGTTTCCATTCAGAGCATCAGGTTTATCATGCTGTTATTGAATGTAAGTAAAGTACAGTGAGATACATAAATAGGGTTGACCACATAAGATCATGGTTTAGTCACCTCTTAGCAACTGCAGTCATCCTGCAGCCACTCTCATACTGACAAAGAAAAGCCATATAACAGTAGAGTCATGCTTTCTCCTCTTCTGGGTGAAAGAATCATGACATTGCTTGGTCTCTTATGCACACAGTATCCCACATTAAAGGTTTTCTAAGCAGCAGAACTATTGCTCTTGTAGTAGAGCAAACACTGTGCTGCTCCTTCCCTCGGTGCTCTCAGTTCAACAGGAAAACAGCCGAAGATTGAACAAAAAGCCAGCATGAAGCACCTCATGCACCTCAGCCTAACAAATTGTCCCCTCTGCCCAGAAGTAGCTGTACCCAGACAGACACTGCTGGCATGACACTGGTGATGTCACCTCCCAGTGCAGGAGCCCAGCTGCTCTCCAGACAAGAACACAAACTTCCCTTCAAACACCATCACTGGTTTTCTTTGCTGGTCGAAGAGGTGACAACGGAGGTGGATAAGGCAGAGGTGTCAATCCCCTGCTAATTTTATTGCCTTTAGTACCTGACAACACATTCAAGACTATGAAATTAAAAGGTTCAAGTTTGTACCTGGCAGGTGACATGTGTCTCTCATGCCAAGATGTGTCCCAGCTACAAGCTTGGTGGTGACTGATTTGCCACTACCCAAACCCAACTGAACTCTCCCTGCTGGAAATGCTCATGGCTTCACAGCCTTTCCCTCTGCTCCAAGGAGGCTGGAGTTTCATATGCCCCAAAGACAGAGGGGTTTTTATTTCATATAAAGCTCTCTCTCTTAAAAAAGCAGACTTGGTTATTAGAGATGGATTTATTTGTAGCCCACACTGCTATTTGCACTCTAGGAGTGACCCAGAGGAAGGCATGATCATGAAGGCAACCAACACTTCTGCTGAAAATGCAAAGCAGCACTTCTGGTTGTGAACATATTTATAATAAAACTCTAATATTTGGATTATTTTTCATTATTTTGCCAGTAGTCAATAAAGCATGCAAGATTACTATAATTTAAATGTCAGACATACACTTGTGCATTTTCCTCCAAGTACTATGCATTTTTTTACCCTTCTTGTTTTTTTTTTACTCTTTTCTTTTCTTGAAGCCACTTACAGGAGAGTTACTGTATGCTATACGACTGTTAATCTCTCAAATAAAAACCTGTAGCTACTTGGCTCTGTATTTAATGTTCCTTACAAGGTGTTCAGAAGCTCACTGGGTTTGTATCTCGATCATCACTGCAGCCAGCTAAAAGTGCATCAGGATTGCTATCTCCAGCATTAGCAGACATCTGATTCTGGGAAGCCACCAACAGCTGAGCAATTTCTGCAGTTTTACCAAAATACAAGGAAGTCTGAGAGGAAGCAGGCATCCACTGCTGCAGCCGTGCTTTTGACTTACTTTAGGGGCAAAGATGTTTTTTGTCTTTTCCTCCAAAGCAGCCAGGCCTTCAAGGCAGCACCCAGTCCACTCATCCCTTGCTACCTTTGGAAGGACTGATTATTTCAGGGAGTGCTGTGGCCAAAGTCCATCTCAGCCCTCCCTAACCTACCTTCCAAGCTGCCCCTAGTGAAGAGGAAGACTTTTGTCAGTATAAGTAAATGAGAGACTTTTTCTATTCCCCAAGGTCACAAACCAAGTAATAAGCTACGTATTTATCTTCTCTCCTATCCATGATTTGAACTGCAGCTGTGTAAACTCTTGAAGAAATACATCTGAAAAAGGCCAATCTTCTCATCTGTAAATAGGACTTCTGTTTTTCTGAGGCAGCTGATTGCTGCACAATCTGGTCCTCTGAACATGATGGTACTTTGCAATACTGCTAACATATGATGCTATAGTTTAGGCATCAACCCACAACCGCTTGATTTTTCAGCTCTTTAATTAAAAGTTTTTGATTCAGAAACGTTTCATCACACAGATTTCATCATTGCAGCTAGGACAGAAAGCAACACTAAGAACAAGAAAAAGCAGGCCCCCAGAACAGTATATGTGAAGCTTATACTGTAGTATCTGTACTGAGATACACCATAATGGTGCAGGGTTTGAAAAAGTAAAAATTTTTTTGAAATCTCCATTAGAAAACATAGTTCCTTACAAAATATTAATACCAATATTCCTCATATGTTCCTTACAAAATATTAATAATAAAAATCAATCCCATCAGTTGACATTCGTATTCATTAAACCTCTGCCTTCCTTCTGCCCTTCTAAAGTTGGTTCTCATCAAGAAGAATGCTGAGCTGGTAAAATCGCATTATTCAGAAAGCCATGAATCCCTCTTTTGCTTGCACTGGGAGCTTTCATGTGTCACCTCCACTGTGCTGGCAGCCCCCATTAAATTACTGCTAACCCCCCTGCAATCCTCCCTCCAGAAGTCTTTTGACAACTGCTAGCCAACCTCATGGTTTAAAGAAAAACAAACCACCTTCAATGCAAACAAAATGTGTCAATGGACTGCTCAAGACATGGAGCATACACACAGAGACACATGTAACACACAGAGGCTTCTGAAATTGAGGATTGAAGGCTTCATAGAAAGACAAATCTGGAGGACAAGCCCTCTGCCATTCAGCCCACCCACTCAGGGCACTTGTGGGGTCTCCAGGCTTGACTGCAGCACTGGGACCAAGAGGTCCCAACTCTCACAAACACTGGAGAAGGCTACTGGACAGGTTCTGTGATTTCCAAACCATTATTAAAAACACATGATCTTCATTAATACAACCTCGGCACTGGGGGAAACGACAAAATCATGTTAAATCTGGGTGAAAAAAGCATTTTAATAATATTAAAATATGTTTCTTTATAAATTTGTGTTACATTCAGTGTCACAGTGCTAAAACCAAGACAGATCATTCTCAAAATCCAATTCTATTTTAAGAGTTAGAAAAGAATTGATTTTAGAATCTTCATCAATTCTCATAAAACTTGGTAAAATACCTATGAATGAATGAAAGCATCTCTCTAAAGGCTTACATTATATTCACATTGTGCTACCTAGGATTTCTCCAAATGATCATGTTTTTTTATTTACTATAAGCTCAGTTACTGGGACTGAGACCTTACAGTACAGTGAAAAATTTGTTAAATTCTCTTAAAGAGAATGGCTGTGATTTAAAGCATCTAGTCAGTAATCAAGTACTCCTAGGCAGAAACTTTAGATAAAAGAGATGGTCCAATGGAAAATAAACTCATCTTCTGAAGCAGACCTGGAGAAAATCCATTTTCCCTTTACATACTTCTTGCAAACATGCATAGATGATGAAATATTAAAAGAAAAGCATGAACAGAAACCTCCCAGTCTGGCTCTGTATGGCCCCTAACCCAGGGGTTTATCCTACTCAAATCCTTAACCTATCCCAAAAGCCCCAATCCCCAAATCCTGCACAGATCCTTCCCAGCTCCTGTCCGTTCTCATGCCCAAGCCATACAGAACCTTACATCTGATAATGCCAGCTGCATCTTTTAAATCTTAAGAAGTCAAACAGGAAAATTTTTATTTATCCATAAGCCCCAAGTCTCTACTAAGAAACTGTCACGTCGACATTGTATGTAAGGAAACAGGAGAGATACTCAGAAATTAGACATTATTTCAGCTCTGGTTACACTGCTCTTTCCAGGCTGTGGTTTTTACTGGAAGGCACAATAAGACACCTCTTCAGAAGACAAAGTCTTTTCACAAATTGGCCCAAGTTATTAGAACCCTGCACAAAAGAAACTGGCTGAGAATAATGAATGACCTGCAATACCCAGGACATTACAGCAGAAGATCAAGCTGAGCAGATGTATTTTTTCTGTTAAATCTGTTTCAGGCAAAGTCTAACCTTTTGACTTTATATTCTGTGACTAAATAGTTTAATCAGTAATGAGGCTAAAAAGCTTTGATGAAATATTTGTACAAACAGGAAGAATTAAGTTGCTTATTGAACAAAACAATCTCTTCTGAGGATTCACTTCATTTGCAATGTTCAGTCAGCAGAATTATCGTGGAGAAATAAATATGTTCCACATCATAAAACTCTAAACTCCAATATTCAAATTAAAACTAAATTAGCCAACACACACATGAAAGGTGGTGCTAGTAACAGGCATAATTTATGCCTCTGATAAGCCAAGATAAAATACTTACGTAATTACATTTTCTGTATTTAGAAAGATTACAAAAACCTACAACAAAACATTTGAAGGATTATTTAATGCTATTACTACTTAGATTGAAGACATTTTAGGACCAGGGTCCTAATTACAATTACTAATTGCTTGGCACTCTATGTGCATTTTTACTTCCCCTGGAAACAGCTTTCCCTACCCTGAAAAGGTTGGAATTCAAATAATACCATCAAACCAGCAGGTGAACCCAAAATTCAGAATAAAAGAAAGGATGAAGCTAAGCAGTGAGTCTAAAGCTCACATTGTGAGCAATAATCACAGTTTTCCAGACACCTCAGCATTTCAGCAATATCTTCTCTAAGTAGAAAAAATTATTCTTTCCTTTTTTATCTCAAAATATGTCACCGTTTTAGATTAGCTTGGCTGTGTTAAACATACTTACAAACAAAACGCCTTTCAAATGATGTAAATCTTGAAGCATTGCATGCATGAGGGATCCTGCCTCTTCACCTACATAGCCTGGCATGAACTTGCATTTGTCAAAATTCTAATTTGGGGCTTCCCATGAACAAAATAATCCCATTCTTTTGAAGGCACTGTTGTAGCACCACAATTGGTGACAACAAGAACAGGAAAAGAGAACTTTAGTGTGAACTTTAAAAAAAATAATATTATAAATATACTAATGAGATCAGCATTCATGTGCTGGCTGTTCCACTCTCCCTGGACTACTCACAAGCTTAACAGCTTATTTAAGTGCTTAGCTCAAACATTTGTGTTTCAGTAATGTTTCTAAAGATATAAGTGAAAAGTAAGCTGCACCTGGTACCCTATTAAGCATTATCAGGCTTTGTCTCCACACAGACCTTACTAAATGCCCCACTGCTAATCACAGCAGCCAAGAAATGCAACAAGATATGAATAAGTGTTACAAAAATTATTTATAAACATATAACATTCTTGGCCAAGGACAAGGTTCAAGCCAGAGGAACTACTCATAGCCTGTTTTCCATAATTTACTGAGTATACTGAATAATTTTAGAAAAATTAACACATTTATTTATTCGATCATCAGCATCCCCACAAGTTTTATATAACTGCTGTAAGTCACTCATTTGAGGAAACACTCATGCTTCTGTGCAATGACTCAAGTTTTACCCCAAGCACTTGCTGCACACATTGGCAGTACATCAAACAGGGCTCATTTTGCAGGACCTACCCCAGCTGCCATCCCTCATAGCACCAGGGCTCGAAACCCAGAAAGAATCCAAACCTCCTGATTCCTGTTAGTCAAAACCTACGGAGCAAAAACCTCCTCCTTCCTAGGAGTCAAAACCTACCTTAACTAGTCAAGTTAAGGAAAAGTGACCCTACTGCTACGCCAACCTCTCAGCAAGCTGCTGGGCAGTCCCACTCCTCCTTCACCCTTCCCTGCTCACACACCTCTGTGTGTCCTGTGGTTGCCAGATGCAAGGCAAAAGGGCAGGAGAACCATCCCTTTTAGCAGCCACCTACCACCCATCATGTAAAACTGCACCCTCAGCAGGCACAACGTGCAGAATAATTTCTTGTATGGTATCAGCAGTGTTGCTACAAGCAGGTTTCCCAATCAGAGAAGGAAGCAGGATGTCCTGGGGGAAAAACTGGTGCCAAGGGAAGTAGTGGAGGGTAGGGGACAAGGAACACAGAAAGCAGATTAGGTATGGCTATTAGGTCTGGCCAATATTGTCTTGAATAATTCATGGATATCTCAGAAGCCTTTATGTTATTGTTCTTTCTGAGGGAAATACCTATTTATTTCCAGAGGAAAGAAGTAAGTGCCTTTTTGCTTACAAGCTTCTCTTTAAACACAAAACATCATAAAAGCTTTCTTAAAGCTATCATAAAAGCCATCTTAAAGCTGAGCATTATTAAATGTTTACTTACTGTATTCCTTTCATCTTCTGTGCGCAAGATTGCCACAGAAGTTACAAATGTGCAAAATATCTTGTATTAAAGCCCAAAGGGGCATCTGCATGACCCAATATTCAGTGTCAACAAAAGTTCATTGTGCTGCTCTGACAGAAAATGACTTTTTATTTTATTAATCCAGATCATACTTTCCCCTGCATAACCTAATTTTTTTGCATGGTTATATTAGTAAACTAATTTCTGAGCTAAAAGCTTGATTTTAGCTGTCAATCAAGGAAAAACAAAATTACCTGACTGTCATGTAATATGACTATTTTTTTCATTTCTTTCATGGGAAGAAAGACAATCTTAAACTTTATTTTGAAAGAGACAGTCTAAAGCTATCACATTTCTGCTTGGAAAATTTCTGTTTTCTCACCAATTAAATGTATTTTTAATTACTTTAAATATTATCAATCTGTTGGGGTTTTTTTTGCTCATAGAGGGGAAAATAGGGAAGATTTCATCTTAATAAGGAAGAATTAGTGATACCTACCTATTAGGTCATCTTTAAATAAAAACCTAAAGTTTCTAATTGCTTCACATATATCTACACACACAGTTTGTAAAATATTTGTCTGCTGTTTGTAATTAAAAGCATACAGAAAAATTCAGCAATGCACAAACCCCCCACAGAAACAATTTCTGGTGACAGAGATTTCTACTCTAGTGACTCCCCAGCCCTGAATCAAAATGTTCAATTGAGTATCAGCAAGTATCCCTCTCTATCACACTGCTTCCTGCTCCTTTCCCTGCTCATGGCCTCAACTCCCTGGCAAGATTCTTGAACATAGCACTTACTAATTTCATCCCTTTAGGAGCCTCCTGCCTCTGTTAGAGCAGCTGTTTTCCTTCTCAGCCCTGCCCAGCCGAGTTCGCCTTGGCAATCGCTCAGCTGAAGAAAGTGCTCTGGACAATTACCTCCTGCACCAGGATGAGCATTTAAAGATCTTGTGAGAGAGAAAAGCACTAGAATTGTTTTGGCCAAAAGGCCATGCTCCAGTAACTGCCTATAAATACAGTCAGGGTTAAATTAAGTGCCTCGTGGCTACCCTAAGAATTGGATAGTATTAAATGCTCTGCATAAGGACAGATTCCATGCTCTTACAGGGGCAAACACACAGAGCACCACTGCAACAGAGAAAAAAGGACATGGTGAAAGAGACTATCAAGACTGAATATCACTGAATCATTTTCTTATACCTTTCTACTCACCTGCACTTACTTGTCTGTCTTATCACTTGACTGCATATGCTTCAGGGCAGAAACTCACTCAATGTACAGCATTTTGAGCCATAGAACTTGCAAACCTCACAATAAATTATTAACAATAACACCAAAAGCAAATATGAGCTTTGCAAAAACAGATTGCCATTATGCTTATTTTTAAAACTAGCTTTATGCTTATTTTTAAAACTAGCTTTGTGGCTCTTTGCCCCCCAGCATAGAATTAAGATCTACAAATTGGGTTGCCATTAAATATCTGGATTGTCTTTAAGTATCTAGACCAGATAAACTGTCACACAAGTTTTTCACTAGTGACAGGCATCATTACCCCATTGTGTCTTTCATGATACCAGTGCAGTAACTTTACCAGTGCTATTTCAATAGCATCAGCAAAATCACCTTATAAATTCAGAATTAGCAGAATTGCCACTGATATCAGTGCTGTTCAGTGCTGTCCACTACTACTCTGGTAATAAGGGTTCAGGTGAGGATATCCTCCTATCGCTGCCAACTTTTCATATCCGCAATGATTTTTGAAGTAGGTAATTTTATTTATCCAGACCATCTTCACTCCTGGGAACAAAGTGGTCTTTACTGCTTAGAGTTCACATAGATTGATGCACTGCAATGAAATCTTCCACATTGTTGCAAGTAAAACTGCTTTTGAATGAGTGCACAGCTGCCAGTATGTGCTTGATGTATTTGCTTTGAAATCATTTCACTATTTATATTGATCCCTCACACAGGTCATTTTCTGTGTGCCAGTGAAATCTTCAAAATCCTATGAACTTTGTCCTAATTTATCAAAGCTATTAATAAATTTGTAGAAAAGTAGCTAACAGAAGCTATGTCTAAGAGGGCTGGAATAAAAAGTCCCCTAAAATTTTCATGACGACAGTTGAAGATGTCACATGAATCTTCTGCTACTTAGAAAAAACTGTATTTATTACAAATACAATCTCCAAAATTACTATTTGAGTATGATAAGAGACCTGTTTGCCACTCTCCTTCAGCCACATAGTGCAGTCATTAGCAGTGTTCTTGTCCATATCCAAATGCTGTCAGAAATACTTTGAAGACACACAAAAAAATTACCTTCTGTTACAATTCTGAGCAATATTTTCAAGTCTTTGAAAATATTCTGCATGAATGAATTAAAGGACTACCATTTGTCCACTTTTATTTCCACTTATTAATAAATAAAACCTTTTCTAGGTATTTACAAGGGTATTTGCTTCACGGGGGAAGAAAAGAAGGAAAGAAAAACCTTTTCCAGAAATTTTTGGAATGGATATATGTTTCTACTTTTCTTCAGTAGTTTAGGTAAATTTTAACCTATGAGGAAATAACTAAGATATGTTTGGACTCTATCTCATAGTGTATATTTTCCAAATTGTTGGCAATTATTTTTGGCTATCAGTTTTGCATAATGCCATCTTCTGCCCTATAACTCCCCAAATACATACCATTCTCACTTGTAAGTGATCAGCCTCTTCTGACTCTCTTCAGTGCTAAAATAAACCTTTCCAGCACATTCTCCAGGTGATTAGAGAGGTCTCTTGTGATTCAGCAAATCTGTTCAAAGTATTCTTTAGCTATTTCAAAGAAGCCTCAGATATTCAAAATCTCTTATCGCAGAGACCTAAAGGGAAGTTCTGATCAGCTTGTGATTCAAGATCTCAACATCCATCAAAACAGAGTGAGAACTTGAAACAGATTCTGCAAAGGCCATGACAAAAAAAACCATTGGTTTGCTCTTTATATTAGGTAGATATTTTATGATCTTGACTTTACGATATTGACAAAGGGACTTTTATAACTAATTTAACTGAATAAAAGAGAGAAATCTGCTATGCTCTTAGCCCTTTTATCTGTGGGACACTGTTAAAATGGTGATTTTGAATTCTGCATTTACTGATTTTATGCCTTTCCACTGATTTTATGCCTTTCCACAAAATTAGGTCTTAGCATTTTAAGATGAATATCAGACAAACATCTTCCTCACACCTATTGATTGTCACCCGTGTGTGCACAGGCTCTTCTAGCAACTCCCCATTTAGCTCATTTGAGCCACCCCCTTTCATCTTAGCACCTACCAAGTGCTGTCTCATTTTCACACTTTTAAGATTATTGTAATGCATTTTACATTATTTTCATGAGATTTCTCTCCCATTCTTCTGTCACTCACTCATTACTTCAGCCACTCCCACACATTCTCACCAATGCTGTTGTTTTCAATTAAATGCAAATTCAATATGGGTTAAAATTATCAGTCTTCAACACTCCTATGGATCTGACTGTGGGAAAACAGATTAGTCTAGTGACAGATTTTTTACACTAAGAATCTATATCACTTTTTGGTTGTAGTGATTGCAACAAAATACGTTATTTTACGATAATGCATCTGTGGTTGTAGGAAGTACTGTGACACCCATCTGTTTCCTTACAAGTAACAACCCTCTCTCTTTGGGTCGAGATAATTGGGAAGAATAAATGCTGTCTAATGCTTTCCAGCACAGAAAGCAAAACCTGCAAAACAACTAATTACAAATAAATTAAAAGAAACTCTGTAATCTGATAGGAAAGCAAAGCTATGATAATAGTTTCTGCAGCATTTCATATGTTTCTATTTGATGCCTCTTAGTCAGCATGGCTCACTAACTGGTCAGGTAAGCATGGTGATTTGAACTCCAGGTAGCTTTCTAGCAGAAGCCATTACTGGGCAGAAAGGTGAGGCTGACTTTGTTATTGCTGACTAAAATAAAAACGACAATAGATATCTGCTTCAGAAGACCTAGACTAAAATAAAGTTACTGTATTATGTGGTAGAGCATGAAGGAGACCCCACTGTTTTCAGAGCTCCACAGCAAAGACCTTGACTGCACATAACCTCAATTTTATTTTTGTAACTATGTGTTAAAAACAGATGAAAAAACCCCACGAGTCTGACTGCAGCGAGGTCTGCAAAGCACAAAAGGATCTGCAAAGTGACTGCTTGTTAAGCACTGTTTCTCAGATCAGTTCAGGCACAGCATAAAAAGGCATCCATAGAGAAACACCAGGCTTTTGTGCATTGAGATCCCCTGCTCTCTAGAGGCATGGGTTTATGTAAGTGCTCACAGACATGACATGACACACAAAAAAAGAAGAAAATTAAATAAAATGTCTGCAATGGCTTGATATCACCAGGCTGAAGAGCAGCAGGACAGGGCTAGACAACAGTATATTTACCTACAAACTTCTCCCCACATGGTTGGGAAAACTGATCAATACAGTCAAATCATCACTCAGTTCTCATAAAAGACAAATATCTTTCCAGTGTGGGGGCAGACGCAGAGGGAAGAAGAAAATGGGAAAAAGCAAGCAAATGAAATCTCACGTTGAAACCTCAGTAATGAAATTGTCTTTTTATCTATGCTTGCTGATGAACACAGCTCCACCCAGAGACCAGCCACCTCGGGGAATTAAATCATCCTGGTCAATAAAGCTTAAAGTGGACAGGAGCAATGTCTGAAAAGCCATTTTCATGATCAGGAATACTGTTAAATACTTACACAAGAACATTCTAAATCACGCAAAGCTAAACAGCTCTACAAGCAAGCTAAACAAAAGTCGATGAGGGCAAGTCATTAAAGGATATTAAATGTACACAATTTATTTTTACATTTGCAGTTTCTCTTCCTCCCAAATGTCTGATTACTTTTCTTTGGTTACATGGATAGTGCTCAGGACAAAGATGTTCTCTAGGACTGAAAATAGCTTAATATGTGGCAAATTGCCCCAGAGGTACTTCCCAAGATTTTGGGGTTTTTTTCACCCAGTGCCAAATTGTTCAGTCAAGTAACAATTTCTTATGAAATGTATCAATTATAGAATTAATTCTTTTGCTTTCATATAAGGACAAACAAAAGTTCCTCTAGTGTGTACATTGTTATTGTTGATTCATCTTCCTCACGGAAAATCCGCAGCTTTTTCTAGTTTACAGATTTTTTTTTCCCCACAAGTATTTATGTCCAGCAATCACAAATTTTTAAACAAACTGTAAAGTCTTTAAACAGGAGCAGGAAATTAAGTGCACCTAAACTATAGTCTGTTCTTTGTAACATGGTACACAGCTCTTCTAAAGGAAAACAAACTGTTTACTCACCATCTCACTTTATGGTTTTTGAAGATTTAGTTTAAATCCTGGCACTGGTTTTTCATTTTTAATCTTGAATAATTTGAAGTCATTTTAAAGAAAAAACACAGACCTAAAATGATTTATTTTCTGTTCTATCATCTTTTTCTGCTTTACCAGAGTGTTAAGGGTGGCTAAATTTTAAGTAAGTGTTTAGTTCAGTAAGTTAATTTAGGCACATTATCTCAATCTAACCCAAAAATGTAATCCACAATTCCTACAAGAAAAATAACTCACACATCTGAGAGAGATCTTCAAAGCTGCTGCTTTCCTGAATCTTCCAGTTTATTCTCTAAGTCATTATGTTTGTTACAGGGATCAATTTACAATTTATGTAGATCTGCCAGCAGATTCAAATTAAAATTAATTGTATGAATTTGCAGACTCAAGAGTACACATTGGCTGTTCTTAGCTTAACATTCATTATTAGAGAAGGTTTTAAAGCACGAGAGGAAGGGAGATGTAGGGCTCTGAAGTCTGTGTAACGTTTCACTGTCAAATTAGCATTGGTTTAGGAACAACACTCTCAAGGGCTTAAATACTAATTTTATGGCAATTAAATTATGTCAATTTTAAAAACTGTATCACTACTTATAGGGGAAAAATATTGCTTTTACCTTACTGATAAGTGTGACAACATCACCTTCCCGAATTGTGAGTTCATCATCGTTCTGTGCTTCATATGGAAATATCACTTTGCAATACTCCTTGTCTGAAAGAAAGAACATTCACTGTGATAAATTATCACTTTATAACGAATGCTTATTCAAGGGTGAATAATCTTCATAAAATATTCCATTACTGTCTCTTTGTGCTGCCTTATTTCCTTGCCATCTTTCTCTTTGTATTTTAGACCTTCATAAACAACATGAAATATTTAAAAAACTGCACACTGATGAGCATTCCCACACACGTCATCCAGGGAGTCATCCAGGGAGCCCCTAGAACCATTATCTCAAATTAAATTTCTCCAGACAGCAACCTGCCACAAACTCTTTCCCCCTTAGAGTAAGCCTGTATCTGACACTTTCAGTAGTTCCACTACTGGTATGGCTCTCACCAGATCACATGAACTGAAAGCATAAAGGACCCAGCAGGTTGACATAGCTTATCTATCCCCTTGTGTGCAAGAATGCAGATATTTCTGAATCTATAAAGATGTCACAACAATAAATAATACATTAATAAATGTTAATGCATTAATAACTAAACCACCTGTACACTCAGCATAAGAGTTTCAAGTATTACTCTGAAGTTTCCTCAACCCTTTTTCTTTTACTGTCTATAAATAAGGGCATCATCTCAACTTTCAGCTGGAAAATACAGAAGCCAGCACTCCTACTCAGAAATCATAAAAAGCAGTTGTCATGAAAAGCAGTTACTTACATGTTGCTGTGCAACAGCTGACTATGTCAATGTGCCTTACAAATAAAAAGGGAATATGTTTTCCAGCTGTTAAACTATGCATAAAAATATGTGATACTCTAAGACAGCAGGTCTAAAATGACCAAGTAAGGTCTAAAATGCCTTAACTGCTTGTAGAAGGGCATGTGATTTTGTAGAAATGTTCACCTCACTTTAAATGTCTCAGTTTTGATGACCTCTATGTCTAATCAACTTTCATATTTGATGCAGAGAAGTACTGGCAGGCCACAGAAATACAAATTAACTTGAAATAACACGACTTATTCTTTTATACTTACTATAAAGAGAACCTGCATTATCACACATGGGTATCTGAGGCTCCCCCAGGGGTCAGTTCAGCTGCCCAGACACTCAGTGCCATTTCAGATACTCATGGGTATGTAAGACACCTGCACAGCTGGCAGGTATGATGCAGAACCCATGGAAGTGCCAGGTCCCTCTGGTTTGCCAGCTGGAGGCAAGTCAAAACAAAATCCCCTGAGGGTATCTCAAACAGCTCCAGATGCAGGCTACTGATGTCAGCCCCCAGGCTTTGGCCTTGTGTCTAAATTTAGATTCAAGCACCTGATGCTAGAAACCAATCTGTTTGGTGCACTAATGGAGATCAAGTCACTGAAATGAAGGAAGCCTTGAGAGCCACTCCTGACTCCAAGAGCAGACACCTACTTTGATTTGATTAGATGAACCACGATTTGAACTCCCTGGACAGCAGTGACAGATCTCCAGTCAAACCCCCCAAAGGCCACATACCAAACTCACATGGTTATAACCCAGACTTAGGGCTCTGACACAGAAACTACATCCCAAATTCCAAAGTTTAGTGAGAAGACCTTAAAGAAGCAGTCCAGACGTGCACATAAAGGTTTTTGCTCTCTGTAAGCACCATCAGCCCGAAAAATTAAACAGTACTAGGAGGGAAGAGGAAAGCTCTCCTTCAGTTCACACACTGCCACTCAGAAACAGCATGAATTTTGTGTGTCGTTGGTTCAAGCAAACAAGAACTTCTTAGGCTTCACAGATTTATTTTTCTGAACACAAATGTTTGAATTTACCATTTGAACTATTACAGCTGGTTTTCTGGCCAAGCCCTGTATTAGGTCTGGCTGAGATGGAGTCAGTTTTCTTCACAGCAGCCCACATGGTGCTGTATTTTGGATTTGTGACTAAAACTGCACTGGTAACACACTGGTGTTTTGGCTATTGCCCAGCATACCCACACAGCTTTCTCTTTTTCCCCATTCCATCCCCCAGGTAGACCAGGGGTGGGCAAGCAGCTGGAAGAACACAGCAGCTGACCCAGGCTAAGTAAAAGAATATTCTGTGCCATATGGGCTCCTGCTCAGCAATAAAATGGGTGGGTTTTGGTGTGTTGGTTACCATTCCTTGGAGACTGGCTGAACATTGATCCACTGTAGGTGGTGAATGAATTGAACCTACTGAATGGTGGTTGCATTTGTGTTGTCTCTTTTTTTTTTTTTCCCTCTTTCATTTATTTATCCAACTGTCTTTATTCATAGGTTTTCTTGCTTTTGCTTACCCTACTCTGTCCTTATGGGGAGCAAGTGGCTGGGTGGAGCATAGCTGCTGGCTGGGGTCAACTCACCACACCTCCTCTGATGTCTCTAAAGAAATAAACTTCAGATGAAGATGAACACAAGTTTTGAGGGAAAAGAAGTGAGCAAGGAAAATAAAAATAATTTTCCCTGTCCTGAAAGCGAATGTGAAATAAACATTTGGTGACTTTTCCAAACCACTGGGCATGTGAGAACCACCAGGTCACAACTCAGATCTCTGAGGACGAAAGGGATATCTAGCTGCTGCTTTACTGCATTCTGGAGGAAGGGTTGGGATGTCTCTTTGTGGACTTGGCAAGGATGTCCCACCTGCTCACTGCCTTGTCTTTGAAACAGTATAACACCATTTCACGTAAAAGCTGGCAGAAAGCTGACACACACTAACTCAGGTGGATGCAAAGCAGCATGTAGATAAATATGAGATTCAGCACATTTTACACCTCAGAGGCATGCTATCTTAAATTACTATTGTGGGGTTTTTTTTTCCCTATTCTGAGTATATCCACACTCCAAAAAGCAGCTGTGCTAAATAATAGATTCAGTGAATTAGCTCAGAGTTGATGCAGATGTAATACTGCACTAAAGAGCCTGAGTGCTGCACACCCAGGCAAGTCTCTAGTTACTGGAAACAGGCTTAGCATTTCTTTTTTGGGATACAGAACAGAAGCCAAGCTGGATTCTCAGAGGTAAACAACACCTGAGCACAAGAAGGATCATTCCTGAATGTTCATTCTCAGATACATCCATTGATCCTCCATTTAATAACAGCATCATGTCAAGATTAAGTGTGAAGCCAAGCACAAAGTACAGCTAAACAACTGCAAACAGCCACTGCACCATTGCTCTGACAGGATGTCTCAGTGCAGCTTCTGCTCAAGGTGTGGATGAATCCCATGTGCTTCATGTTAAAGAATGCTTTGAATAGCAAATGTCCAGAGGGCTCAGGTGTCCTGAGTCCTGTAACATGCAAGCCTCCCCCAGGTCTCACTTGCTATTTGGAAACTGGGCATTTGAATTGTCTTTCAATACGAAGACCCTGATAGACAAGAGTGGAGAGAGTGTTTCAGCATTTGAAAAATCAGTTGCTAATCAATTCTCTTTAGCAAACAGCTACACATCTTCTCCTTCAAGTTTTGATGTCAAAAACTCTCTTGTCCCATGACCTGTCCACTCTCCCCACCAAGCTCTTAAACTTTTTTTTCCTTAAAAAAAAAGTCCAAATAGCAGCAAAACAAGGAAACTACAGAAAAATGTCAAAAGCCAGCCAAATGGTGATGTGGTTCATAAAGAGCCAGGAAACAGTCTTGTGAGAGGTACAAGAGGGAGTTGGGGGAGGCTCAAGGCCCCTTCATGCTCTGAATGCTGGCACAGGAACACAGAGTGAAGGAACAGCCATGGAAAAAATATGGTTTATGTACAGTGGAAGTCTGGACTTCCTGAGTACAATTCAGACAGACATACACTAAATCACTGGACCCACTGTATCATGGTGCAACATTACAGATGGGTTAGGAACAATGTAAATGACTGGACAAAGTCATCTGTCAAACTCCTCCTAAGGCAAAGGTAGACCAACATGATTTAAGCAAGCAAAACCAAAGCCAACAGAACTCAAAATGATATGAAACTTTAAAATCAGATTAATAAAAGCAGAGAAAAATCTAATAGGCTATGTCACACTGGTACTAAAATAGTCCTTACTCAGCAGGGCACAATGGATGTAGAAGCACTTAATGTCAACAGTTATGTTTAGATAGGAAGGAAGAAAAGATAAAAGGAAAAACTAATTTCAGATGCAGCATTGTATAGACCACACTTGAACTTGCTGCATTTAGCATTTTCCAAATGAGAAAAAAAAGAACAGAAAAATACTAAAGGTCAAAACAATATATCCCATTACGTGCCTGGCCAATAAACTTAAGCCAAATTAGAACTTCAGACTAAGAGATCAATACTAAGTATCCCTCAGCTGTAGATGATAAATCTCATTTTTACATTTGACATCCAAAGCTGGGTATATACATCACAGACAGTTCTTCCAGAAGCCTCTCTTTCTCCCCCTGACCTGATAAAAGTATATCTGCTAATAAGCCTCCAACAGCAGATATCTTGGAAACAGTACGGGAGAAGAGATGATACTCATGAGCTTTTCAGTCCTCATTTATCAATCCAGCAGTACTTCACTCCATCACATGTCATCTTTGTGCAGCACCTTATGTCCCACTCTGTCCCCAAGTTGAAAATGTGGCCTTTTTGATAAAGTCTCAATCTCCCCCAAAAAAACATTGCCTCAAGAGGGAGAACAGCAAGGGGTAGCCTTCCTACAGAACACAGCTGCTTCATTACCCAGGCCATTGCAAAGATGGCCTATTTCACTCACAGAATTTCACTCACTATTTCACTCACAGAATTCCATGGCTCAACATGTATTTGCAGCTGCAGTGTAAAGAACTGATGTCAATCTACAGACCTTCTCTATGACTTGGGGTCCTGTAGTAGTATAGCAGGTAAATTCATTTGTTTGTATTTTGGGAGACTGGTTAAATATTATACAGTTCCAACCAGGTCTGAGCAAACTCCATCTACTGTATCAGTGAACCCTGTTTCACTTTAAAAGCATGACTCTTCTGTTTGCTCTCCTGCCACACTCTTAGGATGAGCTGAGACCTTCAAGACAGCAGTCCAGAGACAAACAATTGTTCAAGCTTAAATTTCAAAGGGGATAGTGACTCTGGAATTTGCTTTTCCTCTTAATGCAGAATGACACAATCTCCTACTTTTACTTCTATCGTTGCTTCCTTATATTGTTAATTTTTGAAGTTTAAATATTTCCCCATCAGTGAAGTCTAAATCATACAGTAATCAATATGGACACAAACAGTAGTACTAAGTAAGAAAACAAGCAACATTAAGGTAGCATTTCTTGAGCTTAAACTTCCTATCACTCATTAAATGTTTCCAAAATGGAATAAAACATACAAAATCTAGTGAAAAATTACATAATTATTACCAAAACCACAAACCAGATTAAAGAAATTCAAACACTACACTCATTAGAATTTGGGTTTATTATTGATTGCTACACTCAAGACTCATAAATAGATTGCTCTAATAAACATTTTCACAGAACTTAGTAAGATGTAAACTGTCAAAACACCAACTTATTAAAAAAATAGAAACAGAAGTAACTATGGTCCTATTAATACATAGTCAGCTATTCCTTATACTTTCTACATCATGTAAAAAGATTAATTGCTTGCTATGATTTTGGTACTCCTGTGCAATAGCTTAACACAAATTTTAAATAGTGAGTGGAGTAATCAAACTAAGTGCTGTGGTCAATGCACTCTGTGACTTACTGCCCTTGCTATTTTGTTGTCTGCTTATTTATATTCCATTAGTGCAGCCTCAGTAATTTGCAATAACTCTCAGATGTTGTGGATGTTTTTGCTTTGCTGAATTTTAGAATCCAACAGAGCTACTTCAAAACTTACATATATTTTCTACAACATACCGTTTTCATCATAAGCCACTCATACTAAAAGTAAGCTATTTCATAGAAATAAATACATCTAACCCCAGAAATAGGATTGTAAATACTTATGCACTAATGTGCCATCCTATCTACATAAGAGAGATGGAACTTCAAGAGCAGAATTCCCCTTTAAATCCAGGAACCCACAAATCTAAACCAAATCTCCCCTCCTCTCTTCAAAGCTGCATTGCCTCACTCGTGAAAGGTTGGTGATGTTTCCCAGAAACCACTGAAGCCCTGTAAGGATTTGTGCTTCACTGTGCTCTTCTTTTGAGCAAAAAGTCTTCTTTGGCTCTGAAGAGTCATCTGTTTGTCTCCCAAATTCTTGAGTCTGCTTTTAGGGAGATTTACATAGCATATTTTTGGGAGGTGCACCTCAGAGAACATACACCTCTGCCTTTTCCTTCCACCAACTCACCCCATTGCAGAGCTTAGCCCATACTGCATATTCCAAGAGCAGAAGGCACACCAAGTGCCTCACTGCTCATCACTGCCCTATTCCATCAGAAAAGCCAGAGGAAAAAAGCAGACTGCAATCAAGGTGGGAGAAGAGTCAAACCATCACGCCATGCTGAAGCCCCATGGGCAGAGAGGGAAGATGCTGCTGTTACCTGTTTTCTCTCAGTTGGCCCTCCCACGATGCAACTGTATTTTTTTGTCCAGTTGGGACTAAGAATAACATCATCAGTCATGGAAAGAAATTAGGAGAATGAAAAACTGGGTTATTCCTCTACCAACATAACCTCTATCTTGCTTGCAGCATTCATCTCCAGAGTAATCCCAAGGGAATCTAAACCATACTTTGAAAAACTCCCTCTCCATACTGGGCTTAGTCTATGCATCTTCTGTTTCTTGCTACTTCCTTGGAGAATGGCACAGGACCTGTTTTGTTCAGCAATTAAATACTCCAGGAAAGACTGGGACACTGCCACCCCAGGCAAAAGTGAAAGTACTTGTGGTCCAAGTACTTGCAGAATGATACTTGTGCTGAACACCGCGATTGGAACTCTGACCAGTCTTCTGAGACTGCAAACTTCCCTGGATTGAATGCCTATTCAAGCTTGTTTGTGGTAAAAAGTAAAAATTGAGTTTTGGAGAAATGACAAATACTAGACAGATTATAGTCTTATGCCAGAATCTGATCATATTCCTAATTTCTGACTATCAGACATTATTATGAAAAAATATTCCTCTGCCTTCATTAAAAACCAAATCAGACTGAAGTATGTTTCATTTGCACTGAAAGGTTTTTCAATTTTAAGTGAAGAACAACTTCAGCTGAATAAAATGTATCTTCAGTGATGTCATTTGAGGCTAAGACAATTATATATAATTACATTACATCAGACCTTCCTATAGATGTGCTTCTCTTTCCCAAGCATGAACAGAGATGCCAAGAATTCTACTGAGGCCCCAGAGATTCCAGGAAAGATTAAAAAAAAAAAAATGAAGTTTAGTTAAAATTTAACAAGATATTGCACAAATAAGTAGCCTACCCTTCTCACAAGCTCTGGCAAAATGGATGTAGAATGAAGACAGTGACAGAAGAAGGATTTTTCTGGCCAAAAAGGCATGTCTGAGGGAAATAACCAAGAGATGAAAGAAGGATCATCCAGAGCCAAAAGTGTTGATGAGAAACTGTCCCTGCCAGCCAGAGCTCAATGGATCACTCTAGAAGGTATGGTTTTCTAACCATTAGTCAGAAGGTTTCCACACTCAGTTTATATATGTGGAAATTTGAACCTGCCACACCCTGGGATGGGATTTAGTGAGCAGCTTCAGCTGTCACAACTATGAGCTGATGTGGAAAGGAGCAGCCTGGCTTCCCACACAAGGGTTAATGCTGCAGGTAGGAAAGCCCCTGGGACACCCTTCTGATGGCACTGCACTCAGATAAACTTGACCTGCTCAGCCTACAGGTTGGCAAAGGTAATTCCAAAACACATTCAGGAGCCCTGGTCTGCATTACCAGCTCACACATTTTTTGGTATTTCAAGTTCTCCCTACCTCAGGGCAATAGAGATCTTGCAGGATTTCCCATTAGAGCCTACTGGCATGGGGGAAGCAGATAAGAGGATGTAGCAAGTCAATTATTGTGGTGGAGCTAAAGGACAGTAACTCAGTAAAAGCTGCTTTAAGATGCTTTTGCAACTCTGAGCAGAAAACCTGTACAAACCAGGTTGTAACCACACACTTCTCTCAGACAGACCCTGCTCTGCTGATACAGATGCTTTCCTACGTATGTCTGTATGTGTTTCAGTTCTGAGACAAAATTATATCTACTGACTATATAAAAGGATAAACACATCAGGGAAGAAGGACTCTGCAAGACTTAAAAAAATCAACTCTGTTATATTCAGCTTCTTTTCTAAGGTATGGCTATGTTCTCTTCCCTCTTATTCTTTTCCACCAGAATCTGTATTTAGTTGTAACTTTAAACAAATAAAATCAAAAGATGGGGAATATATATGCATGTTATTTGGTAAGTTAGTTAAATATGCCTCCCTAGAACAGCACAGAGACATACCTGAAAGATTTAATCATCACTTTTTGGTCACTAAGCACTGAAATGATGAAAAATGAACTGAAGGTCAGAGCATCAGAGAATAGTTTGGGTTGGAAAGAAACTTTAACATCATCTAGTCCCAGCACCCCTGCCCTGGGCAAGGAGACTTTCCACTAGAGCAGGTGGCTCAAAGCCCATCCAACCTGGCCTTGAACACTGCCAGGAATGGGGAAACCACAGCTTCTCTGGACAACCTGTTCCAGTGCCTCACCACACTCACAGTGTGGTGAAATTTCTTTCTAACATTTAATTTAAACCTGTTGTCTCTCAGTTTAAACCCATTCCTCCCTGTGCTGTCACTACATGCCCTTGTAAAAATTCACCTTCCAGCTCTCTTCTAGGTCCCCTTCAGGTACTGGAAGGCTGCTGGAAGGTCTCCCAGAGCCTTCTCTTTTGCTTTCCCATACAAACTATACCATGCATACAGATTATTCCTGCTACATAAAGAAATAAAAATAAAATAATTAAAAGAAAAACAGGAAAAAAGCAAGGGCATTCACAACGAGAGAATTTTTTCTATGACCTACCTACAATTTACAACCTGAATTTGGATCGTATTCAACTCTGATTAATTCCAAAGTAGCCTCCAGGCTGAAAGTTGATCACATAATTTAATTTGATTTTTGGTGGCAGAAAACTCAAGGTAGGGTCACCAGAGCAAAGACAGTCCAGAGGATTCTGTGGAACAAAGCATTCTGTCTAGGTACCACCTACCCAAAGTTAACCTAAATATAGCTATCTGCATCCTCGCTTTTTGTATATACAGGACACTCTTTTAATCCAAACCAGAGAAAAGTGTTCAGCTTGCTTTTAATAGCACAAAGTGCAAAAAAGAAAAACCTATGAAACCTACTTTTTGTTCTGCTGTCCACTTCTATTTTTGTTGGCTCCTGAGTTGCTGTGGCTGGAGGTAATTTCTTCCCAACACTCTGAAAAAAAATAATTATTCTTCTTTAAAATTTGCAGGTTCAGTTAAAAGTTGGACAACATAAAAAATAGTAATGGAAACACAAAATACAGGAGTAGAAAAAAGACAGCAAAGAAAAGAGGCAAATTATAAACTATACTTACGTTTGTTACTGGGGATTAATTTTCTAAAAAATTATAAAGAATCCACAAAAATGTGATCCTCCAATTTCCCTTTACTAGTGTTTATTAATATTGTCAAATGATAACCCCTTAACATTTCCTGAGTTTCAGGGAAGACTCACAGAAGTTTCAGTGGTAGATTGAAAATTAAGCAATTGATGAAATTACTTAAGGAAAGATGCTATTCATTACCAAAAGTAAAGCTGAAAGAAGCAGCAGGGAGTTCTGTTCTGTTCTGTTCTGTTGACTTCTGTTCATACAGGGAGTATTAATTTCAGTCATTCTAGATTGAATGTGATTTTTATATTGACAACATCTTTCTTATTTAATATTTTAAATTTTTTTTTAGCAAAAAGAACTAATTTACAGTGGACTACTATAATAAGCAACAACTAGCCTCAGACAGGTAAGCTGAAACAGTAAACAAATAATATCTGCCCCCACCAAAATAAAATAAAATTTGTGATGTTCATCTTTATGTTCCTTCTCCTGTTACTATACCTGTGCTCTCCCCTTTCTCTCTCAGGTTGTCTCCCTATGAAGAATTTTTGCTATCTTTATAATCCCAGCAATGTGTAGATGAGAAAATGAGCACAGTTATTTCTGAAAAGCCTTAGTTGTCATTCAACATCCTTTCCTGGCAAGATATGCATAAACACCACAAAAGCTTCTCCATGCTCCCATGACCTTCTGAGTAAAAGCTTCGAGAGAAGAGTGCTAAGATTTAGTCTTGGAAGCACTGAGTCCCATAAGGACCATAAGGAAAACACTGGTCAATATAAGAAGCAATAGGAGTACAGCTCTTTGAGTAGCTGAAAAATTCCAAGTTGTATAAAGAATACTGAGCTCCATGTTAATAATATTGTACATTAATGTGTCAAAGTATATCTATGAAAATTACTAAAATACACACAGGGATTTCAGGCTGGTAAAAAGAGCACCTAGGGAAGAAAGAGAGTTTTAAGAGTAATGCACAAGACAGTCATCAAATCCCTAGTGACAGCACTGCAAACTAGAAATTGCAATACCCAAAAGCATCCTGTTGCACCTTAAATGTGCAGGTGGAAGCAGAAACACCTGACCTTCTGATGGGCTTACAACTCTACTCAGAATCCAGAGTTCGTGAACTGCTGGGGAAGAGAGATCAATAACAAAACTCAACAGAACCTCCCAGATTCTTTGCTGAGGTGGGAATGAGAGATGAGAAGCATTAACTGAAGCAGTGATTAGGGAGGCAACAGAAAAATAGGAAATGACAGATATCTGCAGATTGGGAGAGGGCAAAACTAAGAAAAGTGCATGACCTGGTGGTGCTAAAGAATTTTAAAGTCAAGAAGGATGATGATAAATCTGAGATCTATCTGCAAAGCAGTGAAAATTGTACTAAAATAGACAGAATGAAGAATTTGAAGCTACCAGGCATTTACACAGATAAAAGTACAGAATGCCTTCAAGATGAAAGCAAGATTGTCAAGGCAGCTTCTGGTTCAGGGCAGTTGAGGATAGCTGCACATCTCAGTACATGCTCAGTCATGATCAAACCTTTATTCCCATTTCTGCTTCATGAAATTGTTAGGAAAATTATGACAGCAAATACTCTAAACTGCACTGCTGTTTAGCTCATAAAGACCTGCTCACTAAAGGAATACAAACCCCCTCAATTTAGGGAGTTTTTGTTGTAAAGATTAAATTGTTATGCAAGACCAATTCATTAAAGGAAATAATTTGGTAATTGCTTTCCCATACACGAATCATTGATTTTATGCCATTAAACAAAACACATAAACCCACAACAAGCTAAAATTTAACAAGCTACAAATCACAACAAAAGAATCATGGGCAAAAAGGAAGATATTAGTGTATCCTAGTGGAAAATCCATTATGCAAAGTAATTTCCTAATGTATAGACGCAGATGCAAGGGCAGTGCTTGAAAACATTAATTAATCTGCTCATTCAGAATGAATGCCTGTGCAGGTCATAAATCAATATTGGGAACCAACTGATTCCTTGTGAACAGAAAAGGGAATGCTATCCAAACCAGGCTGCTCTTTAATTAGGAGCTAGGAGGCACAATTAAAATAATTTTAAGGGGGGTTGCATAGAACCCACTCCAGTGAGGAGGGATACCTGAACTTGTTATGGGACAGGGAGAGGAGAAGCCAAGTGGAACTGCTATTCTTTAATTGTGAGGGGACTGCACTCTATATTTCTAGGGATGAAACAAACATCACTGACAAGAAAAAAGACCAAAATTGATAAGTCATGCAAACCTGTTTTCAGGTGAACCTGCACTGCCAAGATGTTTCACTCTTCCTGCAAAATGGTCCTAAAGGAGGTTTTGGGTTTTTAAAATTATTATTTATTTATCTTTCCAATTGGTCTACATTTGCATGTTACCACTTTCTGAAAACACCTCCATGAAACTTAATACAGTACTCCTTCATTTATAAGCAAACACTGAATCCTCTGAGATCTGCTAAGTCTGATGGTTCTGCTTTAACAGGCTAAAACCTCAAGTATAGCTAAGATTTGTGTGCTGGGAGTCCCAGACCAAGCAATATTACCACAGCTATTATTTTTTCTGACAAAGAAACAAAAATGGGAGGCAGTGACATCTCTAATATAAGCCAGAAACTTTCCTGCTGTCTCTCCAACTGTTCCATGTCACTCATGTATTTGTCCCATACAGGTCAAATATCTACCAAGTTTATTAGTGATGAGGAGAACAAAGCAAGCCAAACTTAAATTCTTGCTGATCCAACACACATCTGCATGACATAGACTTTTCCTCTCAAAAACAGTTACTACAGGATATTTTGTTGTCTTCTTCAGCTAAAGGCTCAGTGCAATTTATCAAAACCTCCTTCACTTCTAAAAAAAAGGAAACATGGGAGCAAAGAACAGTCAATAGGTTGAACTGAAGATTTCAATATAATTCTCCTCCTCTGTTCTTTCTTTACATAAGAGGAAGATCCAAGCCCTTCTAGACACATTCATCTATGCTGCAAAATACTGACATACAGCTCCAGCTTTGGTGTTAGTCTTTTACCTGACTCACTCCTATCTATCAGGCTCAACATTCCTAAGAAGCAATGACATCTTACCCCTTTGGGACACAGGCACAAAACAAGATTAGAACTTGAGGGACTCTTTAGGAATTTAGACATTCCAGATCCAAGAACAGGATCCTCAACCCTGTCAGCAACCCCTGACATCCCCCAGCATAAACTGTCTCGCTTACCTAAATCTATCATGTTGTCAATAATGTTTGACTTCAATAAAAAGTCAAGTACAGCATGAGCCAAAATGCCCATAATGGCATCTCCCAGCAGTGTCCTGATCACCAGGCTGCAAAGACAAGTGAAATTCTGCATTTTCTCTCTAAAGCTGCATATCTTGAATTTTTGCCTGCAGAATGATTTCATCACCAGCGAGAAGAGTGGCAAATCATCTTGTGCCTTTGTAGCTCTACCTGGTGGTACAGAGACACTCCTAAAAACTACTGTTTCAGTTTCCATCTATCCTCCTCCAGCATGCTGATTATCACAAATCTCTTTTCTAGATGGTGGCAGTGAGCCTTGCTCCACTTACATTTCTCTGTAGGTATCACTCTGACTTGCTTAGTCCTGTCACGTAAGTTTCCACATGGTGGAAACAGAGTTTGTGTTTTCTGACTCCAAGCCTAGGTTGACTCCCAGCCAACACAGTATCAACAAAACAGGCAGAGTCTCAATCCCACTATTTTTGCAAGGTGAGCATAATTAAATTATTCACCTGTCAGACACAAATTCTGCTAATCCCCTTACAAGTGAATCCTAAACATGAAAGGGGACGAAGTGCCCTCTTGCTGCAGAAACAGCTGATAAAAGCATGAATAATGACCATGATTTGGTGTACAGATAGTCAGAGGGACAAGAGAGATTTGGCAGCAAGCTGCCAATATTGATGCTTGGGTCCATGAAGCCAATGAAAGGACAGTCCAGCACTAAATTACTGGTTCTGTTGGCCTCCATGGCATTTTGGTACACTGCAAATCCACATCACTGCAGACCAGTGTCCTCTGATACTGAAGTAACAGTGATTGCAAAAATGGTTGAAGTTGGCACACAAAGTCAGGTAAATGAGATGACAGTACAGTCTGAACAGTCTCATTTTCTTTCATTTATAGATTTTGTCTGAACTGCAATCCTGTTACAGAAGGGAGCAACACAAGAAAAGCATAACATGCAATGGACAGTATACAAGTGAGTTTTTCTCACCTAAAGGTACTATGGCTCTTCCCTACAAATACTGAGCCTTGACCAGAGGGAGAAAAGTACACCTGTGACCAAGTTTCTTCCTTCAGGATATTTTAGAATTGTACTTCAGGGTTTTCTGTTGTTGAAAACAGACTTGGCTGTTCACCTTTGTTATTCAGATCTAGTGTGCCTAGAACATTTCATCCGAAAATTCAAATTGAATTGTGCACAGATAGGTCCATACAGAAGATTCTGTTATACTTCTTTTCACCAAAGTAACATACTTATCCATTGAGGCTCCTTTAACAGTATAGGCTTCTTGAAGCCATAGCTTATTTACTCAGGAGTAAGGAAAAAAAAAAGATTTACTCGGCTTTATTATTTATTCTGGAAAATGTATTGAAGTCTTTATCCTAGATAAAATATTTTGGAACTGCTACTTGGAATACATGTCTGTGAAGATATTCTTAAGGACTACATCAAAGAGGGTCTGTATATGCTGGAAACATTAATCTTAACATAGTTTGTCAGTTGAATAGTGAAGATATAACAATGTGCACTGGTGCTTTATACAAGGGAGAAAAAGACAGTACCTTGTGAACTTTTAGAATTTCTGAAAACCTCAATGACTAGGTCAGAGGAAAAAATGTGTCATGTTTCTCTGACCACAATACTTCCTCTTAACATTCAACTACTATATTTAGATGTGGTTTATATGCATGAGAATTTTCTAATATATAGGTTTATATGCAAATCCAAGGCCACTGCTAGTGAGAGTATAAAAGCTGTATTCTTTAATGCGTCTTTACACTTCATATTGTAACTGAGAACACTTGTTCACAAAGAAGCAGAAATGGTTATTAGAGTCTTCTAGCTCTGGATTAAGCGGAGCATAAACAATCTTCTCACTGATTATCTATAATGCTGGTGTTGTAAGGGGGCACCCAAATTAATTTCCTTTTTTTTTTTCTCAAATAAGCTTCAAGAGCTTAAGGAATGTCATTGAGTCATCTATCCATCCTACCTGTTCTGCCTCAAATTCAAAAGCAAAAAAACAAAAACAGAAAAAAAAAAAAGGGCCAAAACATAAAAACCCCAAAGACTTTCAGCTGTCAAAAGGCTCTCACTCTGTCAGAAAAAAAATAAGAGAAATGTCCAAGATTTCATTTTTTCCCATGCTACCACCATTCAGCTCCACATAAAGTACTTTCTGTGACAGCATGATCAAGTATTGCTATCCTGAGGTTTCCCAAAAGGACAGAGTTAACACTTTTCTGAAGGGTCACCACATGGGACTTCAAAGAGGGTAATGGGAATTTTAAGAAACATTTACAGAAAAAACCAAAAATTCTTGAGGCAAAATGCAACTGGGCACCCATCTACACATTTATTTGCCTCAGTCATCTATAGTACCTTCTTCCTCTTTAACTACTTTCTTCACAGTTTTGCTTTGGTAGAAATACTATCCATGTGCTCCTGAATGACAATTATTTGTATTTTTAATACCAACCAGACAGGTAGATCTGTCCAATGCACCCCCAGATAATACAGAGAGACTCAGTTGCCCAAACAGCACACATTTCTACTGACACCATCTCCGAGGACATTCTCACCACAACACAGGGTAATTTCCTTAAAACTAGGTTAGGTGAATGAATGGGACAGGAAACAAGTGTTCATCAAGTCCTCAGCTACAACCAGGCTATTGCAAGCACAGACAAGCAAAATGCTTTTTATTCTCCTGCTCCCAGTTTACTCTGAGTATGAGAAGAGAGACAGGATGTCTCATAATTCACCTGCTGTGAGCAAGAGAGAAGGAACAGCCTGGGCACTGACTGGTTCCACTGCCCAAAGGTAGCCAAGTCCCCAGAGAGCCACCCTTGGGTGTGAATTCCTCTCCTTCTCTCTACTGTGACATTAACCCATCTGCAATGAGAGAGGAGTACATTGACCCATTCCCCACAGTGTTGCAAAAGGGAAGAAAGTAAAAAAGCAGTCTCAACATTACCTCCTTCACTAAACAGCTGCACAAAGATTTGGGTGAAACTGAGGCAGGAAAATTTATGGCCATAGGGCTAAGGTACAATTCTCAGTTGCAGCACTCATTTATACCATTTTGCGTATGCCAGGCTCATCTGCAAAGCATGGTGAGCATCTCAGTGTGCTTTAGGAATTGCTGTGGCCAGCATATCACAACTTGCCTGTGTTCAGGGCAAACCAAGGAAAGGCTGTGTAAGTGCTTGATGGGGATTAAAATAAGTTTACTTATTGAATATTAGAAGCTATTTACGTGGGTTAAAGTTTAATTGTAACTTGTTTACAGGTTAGCATGAATGGGCCCTGCTCAAAGCGTGGTGCAGGTGAGCTGAGCTCTGTTTGTCAGCTTTGCTGGCTCAGCAGGGGAGGAAACTGATATGGGATACCCTCAGATAAGAGCTGAGACCCTGGGGGGCCTCAGGCTGGAAGAGGAGAGCTGAAGAAGAGTTAATGGCCTGTCCACGTGGGCAGAGAATCCAGAAGAAAGAATCCAATGAGGTACTGGGAGATCTCAGACCATAAACCACCACTGAACAAAGAGGTGCACGCAGGGCATGTGAAGATCTTGTGCACAGACCGTGACAGTGTAAAGGCTCAGGGATTTTTTTTTTGTTTGGGGTCCCTCTCCAGAGGCACCCAACTTGAGCTGAAATAAACCAACTCTGCCCCAAACCCAGGCTCCTAACTCTTCTTTAGTGGTTCTTGCCTTTGCATCATTCAAAAGCTGGAACATTAACAACACTCAGCTCTAAAAACCAGATGATGCTTTGATAAAGAATAGGCCCCCTACCCACAAGATCTGATGTGGTACACAACCACAGGGCTTTTTAGTGAGATGCTTGGTAAATATTCCACAGAATGCAGACAACAAAGCAATTAAAGTGTTTTAAACTTCATATTACAATTTCTTTTCGCACAGTCAGACTATTTTCTTCCACTGGAGAAAGGCTCATTTTCACACTTAGTCCGTATTCCAGCAGGTTAAAGAGCAGTTTTTCCAATTGATGCTTATATTAGATTACTTTTGGACTTGAATGGACATAGGCCTTCTGAATTACAGCATATCTTTGTAAAGAAATAAATTATTTTTTTTTTATTTTGAAAAAGATTTTACGTGTGAAAGGCTCTACCCTTCTGCAGCAAGGCTGCAAAACCAAAACCCTGCATTTAGATGCTGTGAAAGGCATATGAACTACTGGAATCCTAATTCTCTCTGTCTAGACAAAACGAACAATTCCTAAATAAAAGATGTTCCTCCAAATAAACATCTTGTAATTACAAAGCAAAAGACCAAAGCTTTCATCCCACTGGAGCTTCTTGAAAATGAACACAATTTCAGCCATCAGCGTGACTCTTACAACAATTAACAAGTTTGGACAAAGCAGACAAGTCAAGAGGGAAGAAGTGGAGGCCTTGTAACTAACTATTCAGGTACCTCAGTCCACTGGGAACCGGCTACAAAACCAGCAATGCTTCAGAGGAAAGTAGTCATTCAAGTAGTCAACAAGCACATGCTGCTTGAACGTTAAAGGCTTTTGGAATTAGCATGCAGATGCAGAAAAACTAAAGGTATCCAGGGGAAAAATGCTTTTTAGTGTTCAATTCAGAAGTTACTTCTTCAATACAAAAGAAAGAAAGAAAAGGGCATGTGTAAAAATTGCATGGCAGGCTAAATTCTACTACAATTACCCATTGCAGAGAATGGTAAACAGGTAGGGATTAAATTACACCACACTCAGTTCACTTGGTGCTCTAGAAATACATCACTGATTGCTGGAGCATCTTACAATTACTGTATCTGTCATCCACTGTCATAGCCCTGGAATCCAAGCAGACAAGCAAGCAAGGAAACAAAGCAAAGCAAACAGAACAGAGGCCCCAGACAAGGGAAATTTTAGAACAAAACATTATTTTCTGGGGCTTCATTTTCTGATTCATCACTGATGTTTATTCTTCTGATGTAAATTTTTCTTACAGTTGAATAGAAGAAGCAAAACTACCTCTTCTCACTGGTTAAAATGTTTAAACAACATCAAGCCTAAGAATAAATGCTTTGAATACTTAATAAATAGTCATATTTGTTTTGATTAAAAACTACTAAAAACTATTTAATTTTCAAAATAACTGTAACTTCTGAAATATATAATAAAAGAAGTTACTGTTGCTTTACTTAAGTACATCAAAAAGTATTTGAAAATCACACAAAGGGAAGTCCTAGAAAATCACTTGCTGGGACAGACCAGGAATTATTTTTGTGATTCTCAATGTTTGTGACAAAACAAAGACAAAATGATAAGCCTGTACTACCTTTGGCATGCCTCTGTGAAGGATTACATACAGAAGGAAAGGGAGGCAGAGAGGAAGGCCAGGATGATTTAATTAATGTATGTTGACACTCCCTATTGGCTCAGGGCCTGTTACTCCACAACCAAAGACGAGAATAAGTTCTTTGGTAGATTTTCCAGGTGTGTACTTTCTTTAGGACAAGGCACTAGGTCCTGCAATTAAACTTATCTTATGCTATTGCTTTTATCTCAAATGAATAAAATTTTATCTATTGAATATGTTATTCACAGTAACTTATTACATTAGTGATTATTTAGCATGATTTCTTACTTAGCCACTCAAAAGGTATGAAATCTTATAATTTAGTTTCATACTGATCCTTGCTGTGTTGTGAGTACAAGAGCCTCACAGTTTACATGTAATCTGCTTATACTTCTAAATATAATGACATTCAGCTGTTTTTGTCACTGAGATGTAAAAAGACAAGGCTTAGTGTTATGATGTATTTATTCAGGATGGAGTTAATTTCATCTAAACATCAAGTGTGAGCCTGATGCCAGTCACTGCAGGCTTCCCTTTTGTCACTGGAGGTAAAACAGTCCTTTTAGCATTTAATTCATCATTTGGGATAAAGAAGACTCCTGTCCTAATAATGATGCCTTTTGTTCTACAGACTGTGAAGAAGAACTGCTTGTTGTCTACAAGCAACATCATAGAAACCTAAATTCAATCAGCAGAATGCCATGATAGTTGCTATTTTTAAATATCTTTGTTGTGTAGTCCATGTACGTTACTTGTCAGGACAGCAGCCAGCTAAACCAGCTAAAGATCTGTCCATATCTGTGGCTAGCACAGGTTTTTCCCATGAGAAATTTTCTTGTGTTTTATAAATAAAGATAAAGTTTAGATGTTGTTGGAACAGTGTCCCAGAACTTGGGCAGTGCAGGCCTGGCCAATCAGGCCTGGGAGAAGGCTTCTGACTGACCAATCTGGGTGACTTTTGAGAACTCTATATATGTGATGAAATCAAAACAATAAAGGTCATTCCTTCTTGCCACTGAGAACTGGTGCCTTCATTACTCTGCTAGCTGCTCAACAGCGACATATATCTATCTGGACCTAAATATCTATAGATTAATAGTAAATCTATAAATCCAGCTACCTAATAAATAAATAATTATATAGTGATTTACAGCATGCAGTGTTATCTTTATACAATTCCCATATTATCTTTTCTATTTTGCATAGCCAATTCACAGCAATTTTCATTAAAATACACAGATAAAAAATTTGCTGGTTCTGGCTCCTGAAAAAGATTGAAATTGTAACCTCACTGCACACTCAAAACTAAAACTGAGATTTAGAGGAGTTTCCTGTTCCTCCTTAAAAAAAATATTAACTTGGATAAGTAACTTATTAAAAGACAGGAAACAAAGAGAAGGATTTCATCAAGGTGACCAGTGAGTTGTTCAGGGATCTAGATCAAGCCTCTTGTTTTCCACATCTTCACAGATGATCCACCAAAGGGAAAAGACAGAAACTAAGTTCAGAAAGAAATAAAATTACACATTTGGAGGAAAAGTGCTATCTTAAGACAGAAATGACAGGTTTTGAAACACATAGTTTTTAATAGTTTGGAAAGCAATAAAGAGCAATGGAAAGTGCTATCAAAATGCTGTGTAAATCCATCCAACACCTGGGTCATTGTGTGCAGTTCTCACCTCCTTTTGCCCTCACACATAAAGCACCTGAGTTCCCCAAGGAACTCAAAAAGACAGAAAGTCACTAAGAATGATCCAATATGTGGAACAGATGCCTCATCCTGCGAAAAAGATACACACAGGCAAAACAAGTCTATAAATCAGGAGAGAAGGTAGATAGGGAGGAGTCACTCATTATCTCTTTCAGTATCAAAAATTAAGGACTCGCTCATCTCTTCCAGTAATAAAAATTAAGGGCTATCAGATGAAATTAGCAGGTACCACATTCAAAACAAACAAAGGGAGGTAACTCCTTCCCACAGTGTGTGATCCAGCAGACTGGAACTTCTTCACAGGAATTACAGATGCTAAAACATTATGTGCAATGAAAATGTGACTACCTGGTTTGCCAAGGAACAAAAATCCATTATGGTTATTAATACAAATTTAAAAATGACTGGAGGCTGTTACGACTCTCTGCAGGAATTTGTTTGTGTGTGCAACCTGTTCTCACAGTCTTCCCCAGGCTTCCAGTATTGGCTTCTCATGGAGGCACAACGTGAGCCTGAGCACAGTCCTGATCTCAACTACAGACCTCCCAGGATCTTCCAAGTTCCAAGAAGTAGTATTCTTTAACATATGGAAATGGAATATTGAATACAGTACTCTTCAGAAAGTAAATTTAAATAAAGCAAGGTGACATAAAACCAAAGTGAGAACTCAAGGGAAACTTCAAAGGATTACTCCAACTCCTATCTCCCCACCACAGAACATTATCAAACACACTAAGTTCTACAGTCAAAAAAAAAGCAAAATCATAGGGGGAACAATGATGTATGGAGAAAATAATTAGAAAAGTCTTCAAAATTATAAAGTAGTAACTTTTACTGTACAACTCTTAATTTAAATCCTATGATTTGCAGCACACTACAGAAATTTTCAACGGAAAAAACTCAAACCTAAAAAATGCTCTATGGTATATGCAAGTCTTCTTTCCTGGGGCCATCTTTTGTAGTTCCCACTGAAGCAGAAAAACCCATTATGAATCTAAAAGACTATAAAAATCAAATACTGGATTGACAGTCAGCTATTGCAATGAAAAAGACAAGCCCACCGTACAGAAATGTATATTTACATTTCCTGTTTAGCCACTTCAAACATATTATGACCTGTAAGGTGGATTACATCCATCACAACACTATCAAGTGAAACTCTTGTACAACTCACCAAACTCCTGAATAAACTCCAATTTATTTCCAGTCAAGCTGTCTGGAAAGGCTTTGACTGTTAGCAGCTTTTTCTAAGAAACTGCTAGAGATTTAAGACATCTTGAGACGCACAATATTTCAGAGTATGAATACAAACTGTTCCTTCAGTGATGAAATTGATGTTTACGCTGAACTGTAACTGTTTGTATTGTCTACATTCATGTAATTTATATTTCTGCATTTAAAGGAGTCTCAAACCTTCAGAGTGGGGAAGACTTCTAATTAGAGAGACTGTTTCACAGACTCCTAACTTCCCATTTGCAATGGCAAAACATCTCTTCAGCAATTTCAGAACTGCTTAAATGGAAAATTACTTCTGTTCCTGTTTCCAGCTGTTGAGCTCCATTTAGAAATGACCTGAGCCAGCACCAAATGTCTCACCCAGCTACCCATGCACTAAAACTACCAGGTGTTTAGGAGACCACCATCAGTCTTCAAAGCACAGATGAAGAATATCTTCATTAGCATTATGCAACTCACAAGAGAAATCTGTGCTGTCTTAAATAACATTCAAAGAAATAAGTAGATAAACCATGCAATGCAAAATTTTTGGTTTAACCTCTTGGATGGAAAAGGGGGTAGAAACAAAACCATGAACAGTGAAACATCATTCCCATTAAAACTCTGCATAGCTTGGAGAGAAAAACAGTTCACATTTTGCTTTGTACAGTGTTCTCCACACTTAAACCTGTTCTACCAGCAGGTAAGTTCAGATTCTAAAGCTGTTGTAACTTCCTATTTTGACAAGTTCTTAAAATTTGAAATTATGGGCAGGGAGGGGACTGAAGAGGCTTTTTTCCTACTAACATCCTTGATGTACTGGACAGGAGAGAAACCTATATATCTTAACTTGCATGCTTTATAACATCAGTATTTCTGTACAATTTGGAATCCTGACATTTGATGCTGTCAGGCTGTCAGTTTCAAACCATTAATGAACTAAAAATCTGCCTTCCTAAAAGGTTAATGGTGAGAAACTGAATGTAAGAGTTTAGATTAGATAGATGCTGCTGGAACAAATGGAGCGAGACATATTAGAACCACTGATGAGTAAAAACACTTCAGTAAATGAAATAAAAGGCCAACACAGAATGAAACCCACACAGCATGCTCCCAGCTGCCTCATCTCAAAGCTCTGGAAGCATGCACATCAAAATGAGCACAATGAACAAGCTCATTTTCTTTTTTCCTCAAGCTGCAGATTTGCACTGCTAGAAGGTGCTTTTGTAACAAAAGTATTTTTTTGAGCACAAAGTCTTCTTTCTTCCCTGCTTTATTTTTTATTCTCCTTTTTTACTTTCTTTCACATAAATGTAAAGGAAACATGTTCCCTTGCTCTCCTTGCCATGGATTTTACCATTTGCAGGTTCCCATTCACAATTAATTTCTATCTCTTCTAGGGAAAATACTTTAGTCAGTCAGCACTGAGTGAATGAAATTCCTTCCTACTCTCCCAGGAGAGCCATGCCTGTCTAGATTACAGCTGGTAACTTGCATGATCCAAATTGCACCATCCAGCTTAGAAACTGCTGTTATAAAACCTCCCTCTTTTACAACAATTATTGAACATTACAACTGCTACATGAATCTCCACTTCCATTTGCAGCAGTAAAGAAAGCAGTGCAGCTACTTCCATCTCTGAAAAGAATATCTAAAAATCTATGAAAACAGTAAGCAGGGAAGAACAGAGAGATATTTTTACTTTAAACTCTTACAGGGAAGACTGCAGAGCAACAAGTGACTCGAAAAACAAATGGAAAATTACTATTATCATGTGTTTCAGCTTTTCTTTTCAGCAAGTGCTTTGGGAACAAAGATTGCAGAAGAAAGTGTCAGCTGTCCATCTGGAGGGCTCTGTTTTTTGGGTGGCCAGTGCATGGCAAAGAGCCCAGACCCCAGCAGAAAGCCCCTCCTTGGCCACCAGTGGCTACTGCTTCAGGACTTCCTCCCCAGGAGCTGCCCTCACTCCCCTCTCCTTGGCTTTTATTGGAAAGCTTTTATAAAGCACTTAGTCAACTAAGTGTAATACTATAAGCTCACATCTCTAGTATTTAAGGACTACTTTGGAAACACAGAATGCCAACAACCTCCTATAGAAACACACACAAAGCATTAAAACGGCATCTTAGAAACTGGCCTACAGAGTTTTTATCCTACCAAGAGTCTGGTTGCTCCTTTCCCTCCTCCTTTCCTCCTTCCTCTTTTCTTTATTTAAGGCAGAAAAAAAAAAAATACACATGGCACATTTTAGGAGAAGAAGCATCTCAGAAAAATTGTCACTTCATTTCTAAACACAGCGTACTGACTTTAGCCATGATAAGGCAGAGTTGAGGGAAATTTACATTTTTGTACTACAAGCTCACAAAGTATCTGCAAATAATTAAACAGTTTATTTGGTATCTCTCCATTCAGCTTTCTATAAAATTTTACAAGCAACAGTTGATTCTAGTTGCTTTCTCTTGGGGGGAAAAAAGATCATTTACATGTAGCTTTTATTATCCCAATATGATTTTCTAAAACACTCATTCACATCAATTTTCCTCACTTGTACAAATGTTATCTCACAGAGAAGAGGAATTAGTAAAGCTCTTCCTCTTTTTTCTGCCAAGAAGTACAGTTTTGTTAGTGAATTTAGGAAGGAAAAAACGGGGGGTGGGGGTGATGAATTTTCACTTACTAAGCAAACATTTGAAAGAGCAACACATCTCAAAGACTTTACAACTCATCTTGCTTAACTCTAAAGTTGTATTATTCTTTAGAGTAAGAAAATTGAAACTGCATCATATAGAAATAGAAAACATCTGTTCAAGTTTAATGGCCAAAGAGGCAGAAAGGAAAAAACTCAAGCTAAATAGAGCCAGGAGAGAATATGTTTTTCACACAAAAGTAACCCCCTATTCTAATATGGACCTCCATAGCAGGAATGGACTTTAGGATCCTCAGCACTCTTTTTCCTTCTTTTCTTTTTACCTACTGAGCATCTCCAAAGTGTTTAGAAGAACCAGAGATCCCTGCAGCTGAAACCTGTGCTCTGCAGAGTATATATTACGATACAGTTTTAAACAGCCACAGAAACAGAACCCCCAACTAAGTGTAAAATAAATACCTCCTCTCCCATTGTGAAGCCAAGCTGCCTTTCAGCAGTTTGAAGTGTCCAAGAAGAGTCCTGGAGTCCTGCCCCTTCCTTGCATGAGCTCAGCTCAGCGAGAGCAGCAGCCCAGCCCTGACACTGACTCACGGCACAGGCCTTCCCCGGGAAACAAAAGTTCCTCTTGTTTATTTCACAGGAAATCTGCAGCTTTTCCTACCTCTGCTCACTCACAGCAAGAAGTTTCCTCTCCTTTCCCAAGCCAGCTTAGACTTTCCTGGCTTCTTGAGACCACCAGCTAGGAAAAGCAAGGATGTGAGTGGCGATTTACAGAACTTCTGTGCAACCCAGGCAGAAAATTTTGCAAATAACTGTATTGGCAAATGAGCTTATGACAAATTCTGAATGTATTGGTCTCTCTGGCAGGGGGAAAAAGGTTGAAATTTCATGTAACTTATGTCTTTGTTTTGGTTTTTGTTTTTAAAGAAAGACGGTCAAGAAACTGAAATATCACTAACATGACTCTCTGTTCCATTAAAATCTTATAAATACTTAATGCTGCCTTCCCTACAAACATTCAACTTTAAAATGACTGAATAAGGGCAGGGGAGAAAAAGACACAGATGATTTTGAAGAAATTAAAGATTTATATTTAAGCAAGCCACAAGATACTATACACTTTCATTCCCATTTGACTTCTGAAAAATAATTCTCATCTAGGAAAAATATAAAGAAAGAAAACATTTCAGAAAAATTCCACCAACTAATAAAGCTAAATAGACAACAAAAGGTGAGTGCATAGTTTCACTTTACAGGTGATATTCAGTTTGGTTTACATTTATCAGCATTTTTATTTACATAATTTTCAAAGTGGTGTAAATAGTTTTCAAGGTGGGGGGTTTTTTTGCATAACTATTTCTTCAATTTTCAAAATTAATATGTGCTAAGAATATCAGAAGTCATTTCATTAGAATTTCTTTATAATCTTGTCAAAGTTATAAAACTTAATTCAGATACAGTAATTAAAAATCAGTTACATTATCTAACAAAATCCGTATGGGGCAAGAAAGAAAAATAGGTTTTAGCTAGGAACACTAAGACACAGTTTGTGAAACTGTTTATCCCCTAAAGTATAGATTACACTAATTTAAATCTTTTCATATCAATATATTTATATTGGTTTTGCTTACGTATATTTTATTGCTATTATTAAACATATCATATTGATTCAGGAACCTCTCGAAGCTCATCAGTAACAAAACTAACTTGCATGCCAGTACTATTTCTTTCTGAAGCATTTTCTTTGTCCTGTTGAAACATGAGACAAACTTTCCTAGAAATTCAGTTTATGTCTCCATCAAGTATCTCTGGAACTCAGGAAATCAGCTTTATTTTAAGCTATGTAAGCAAAGCATTTGGGGGTTTTTAACAATTCCTCTTTTAGAATGCCTGTTGGGGTAAAAGGCCTGATAATGGTAAAGACTCAACTGAAATTCAGAGATTTACAGTGACTAGCAAGCTAATGATCACCAGCTGGATCCAGAGCAACTTACAACATATAGACTTTTATTGCCATCCTATTATGAAATAAAATTGCATTAGCTTAAACCTACACATCCTGTTTTTCTGACTGGAGCATCCTAAGATTTCCTAATCAAAACCATGACTGAAATAACAGGAGTTTTCCTTCCCAGAGAGCACTCCTCCAGGAAAACTCAATCTGGCAGAAGCCCAATGCTGTGCCCCAGGAGAACAGACCAGATCTTCCATGCTGCTTTTTGGAAGAACTTGTAGTACTATCAATACTGCTTACACTACTCTGCTTCTATTTTAAGATGTTCTTCAAGTAGCTTGAGTCAGGAATATAAGTTGAAGATATTTTCATGCATATGTTTGATGTGTTTCTTTCACACTAAAAAGAATTTTTCTGAATGAAGTCCAACTACATTGATGTAAAATCTTGTGGTGTGGACAACAACTAACTTGTATTTATTTAGAGTCAAATAGCTGCTTTAATTTAAAAAAACCCAAAAAACTAATAAAACATCACAGGCAGCACAAACCAGTGTGTGGGTAAGCTCCTCTGCCAAAACCTAGTAGTGCAGGCAGATGTGTAAGCTGAACCATGTCACCAATACCTGGACAACTCTGTTCAGGCAGCTTGAACATTTTAGAAACCAAACTGACAGAACCTCAAAGCACAGATATCTAATGGGATAGCAGGGATGGGCAGGAAGCACACAGGAAACCAGGAGTCAGCCTTCACCCACTCTGCACAGTGCAGTGACTCAGCAGAGAGTCACTGCCAACTGATGTTATCAAATTTATTCCTCCCTTTAAACTTAATTTTGCACTTCCCATTCTATTCCCCTAGTGCCAGGTCCTGTTTTAAGTCTGCTTCCCCCAAATGGGGCAAGCTGCTTTTCAACTGTCCCCGTCAATCTTAATTCCCCTACCCTTCCTTTTTATTCCTCCAGAATAGGGCAGTAAATCTTCTAAAGTGTTTATCTATAATGGCCTCATGAACATCAGCCTCCATTTGCAAACCTGTACTTTTTTCACATAATGAAAGAAACACATAAATCCTGTTTCCATAATTCCTGTTTTTGAATGGGAAGTTACACCAGCAAAGGAGCAAGACCCTGCTGCAGGCAGCCTTGCTCTCATGACAGCTGCAGAAGGGGTCAGGGTCCTTCTTTCCCTTGAGCTTTCCTCACAAGATGGCACTAGAATAAATGGTTAGGACAGGGATGCCAGACTGTAGCAGACAGAAACTTCAAAGCAGAAATGAATGCAGCTTGAACAGATGAGTGCTTCCTCTGTTCCTATACGGAATTTGACAAACTGCTGCTGTTTGCCATGACTGCTGCTGCCACCGCCGATGGCTGTCTCTGAAGAAAGGAGTGCCAGAAACCTGTGCTTTCAAGTGCAAAGTGCTGCACACACACTTGGGGCTCCCACTGTGTGCTCTCTGCCTCAGCAGGTGGTTTTAATAGCGTTTCTAGTCAGTACCAAGGTGGTTTTGCTCGCATACCTTTTTAATCTCAGGATTTTGAACACTGCCTCCAACATTTCTATTAGGGGAGCAAACATTTCCCAAGGCACTGGAGAGGCAAAGCAAGCAGCAGCAAGCCATGAGATGCAGAAACACGTGGCACACACAGCCAGGGCTGGCCATGTACCACAGGTGTCACTGGGCAGGGCTGGCAGAGCACAGGTACATCATCAGTTGGCTTAGAAACACCAGGAGGAGCCTCCAACTTGAGTCTCTCAAAGACTTCTCTTTAAATGACAACTGCAAATCAAGGGGTAAAAATGTTTTCTGCAAGCAAGCAGGCAGGAACTGACAGAACAGGTGTGCAAAGACAGACTGTCACCACAATTTCTGGGTTCCCAGCTTGCCGGCTCAAAATAGAAACTCAGACCTTCAGGCATTCAGTCTCAGAGTTTATAAATTTCTATCTTATTACAAAGGACAGGTAGACTTAATAATTGACAGGAGCTTCTAGCCCTTCTAGTCCTTGTGTCTACTTCCATTAGTTCTTCTCCATTTCTCCTCTCCAAACATACTGAATAAAAATAAAAAATAAAAATTTCTGTATGAATTCAGTGCTTTGCAGTAAGAATCCCTAAACACCACTAGATCTTACAAGTTGCTGAATCTAGAGCCATTGCAGCCTCCCCCTTTATATTAAATCATTACAGTGTCTGCATTACTCCCCGGGTTGATGGCTGAGTATATAATTTACATTAAGTTTTGGCGAACAGTACTGTGATCTCATCAAAGGATGTATATGAATTCTAGCTCTGCTCAAATCCACCACTGCTAGCCAACTATGAAAGTTTTGCCTGAAGAAAGTTACAAATATATCTTAAATGGAAAATGTTAAAGATACTCTCAGTAGTCTCTTCTGAAGTAAGGACAGTTTTCAGAAAGATAAAAATAGCTTTTTAAGACCTTTTATTTTATATTCACCTATTATGGTCTTTAGCATTTCCAAGCTGAAGCCTCAACTCACAAACCAACACAATACAGTTAACTCAGATTAAGGAATATATTGGTTGAATTAATTTCCCTGTACTTGTAGAGATTTATTCTTAGATACAGGAGAGCAAAAAAATGATAGCTTGTTAGAACAACAGAAGCACATAGAGATCATATTGGAAGGAAGTCCAACCTAGAAAGAGAAGCTTTAGATAAGCTACTCCAAAATGAAAAAGGATAAAAAGAAATATGCATCAGCACCTGTTTAAATGTCTTGAAGCTACAGAGCAGAAGAAAGGCATTTCTATATAACCACAAACCTTGTGCTACTTTAAGAGTGTTACCCTCAATTTTCTCAGAAGGTACAACATGTCTATATGCATACTGTATTTCTTCTAAAAACTCATCTGTTGATGAGCTATGACTTCAGTCTTGTGCAGAATTGTAAAACAGTTCACTTACAGTTATCAGTAAGGGAAATTTGTCAGAGCCAAGCCTCAGGAACCTGATTCTACTTATACATGGGCAGTGGTAAACTCCTCGGTACCACCAGGCAATGAAATACACTACAAAGCATAAGTATTTGATTCTTGTATTTTTCTAGAAAAGCAGAGCTCTGATAGCACTGCTCAAATTAAACTCCCACAACTGCATCATTAATCTCCCTAGGATGATATGCCTCTGTGATTTTTGGAACTAATGACAGCTAAGCAATGAATTCTGCACACCAATAAAACCACTGGGGTTTCACACAGTTCTTCAGTTTTGCCTTTTATTGAGAGTTTATTGATCACCTTAAAAGACAAGGGCGATTATATCCCACATTGTTACCACTGAGCAAACACTAGAAGCACATAAACTGCTTGGTGATTTACAGGAGAGCCTAGTGGCATCTGCTTCTGCTCAGCTGGCAGCAAACCTTTCTGCCCTCATATTCCTGCCAATATTTGTGTAAAAGCCTTTTTAACACCCCAGTAATTCCGTGTGAAATATGATCTAAACTTATGATTCATAAAATTGAAAACATATTAGAACACGAAGTGATAACACCAACAAAATAAGACACTGCAGATTCTTCTGTAAATGGGGACTGACATTTTACATGGGAACTATCATGTTATAAATAATCCCACATTATAAAGTCTCACAATAACTTACTGATGCTTTTTAAAGAGCAACTTGTTGGGAAATATTTTATATCAAAAATGGTAAAAGTATCATTAAAGTAATATTTCATCAATAAGTGTATCAAGAAGAAGCAACAGAAAGAACTTTAGTGTCTCCAAACTTCAGAATTAAAAAAAAAGAAAAAGGGAACAAAGAAAAGTTTCTACTTCTTCAAAAGTTTACACATTATTGAAAAACTAAGACTACTTGTAAATAAGAAAAACACATAAGAGGGCAAAGATCCCTTTAAAAACTACTTTGCTTGAGAAAAATATGGACCAATTTGGCACTCTTCATCATGCATTGCAGCCCTTGAATCAGTATGCAGAGCTCTCAGGCTAAATAGGACCTTGCTTGGAATGGCCAACTTAATGTATGATTCTTTTGCACTCAACATCAAATGGAAGAGAGCATGGCAATGACAAGGGAGGAATTTCTTGCAGCCAGGAGACAAGTGTTTAGAGAGGTTAATGGTCTGCAGTTGTCCTAGATTACCATATAGGTGCATTTAGTATTCTATTACCACCAGCTGTGGGGCATTAGCTGTTATCACCTGCTATGACTCACCCCTGATAACTTAATGAGCCATCAAGAACCAACTGCATGACTCATGGAATTATCTCATCCTATTGGGAGATGCTCCACCCAGGAGGGAGGAGCCAAGCATTCCCACCTGGATATAACCTGGCTTTGGAATTACCCAAGCCAGTCCTGTCTGCTGAATTCCCAAAGGACAAGAGCTCTTGCTGGACCTTCAGCTGGAGACCAGACCTTCCACAGGATCACTGCTTCAACTGAGCTACTTCACTTGGGCTGCTACCACCACCCTGACTAACAGGGTGTCAGGTTGTATATGACTCTGTCAGTGTTTTTTCTTGTATTATTACACTTATTTTTAATTTTCCTACTAAATTATAATCCTGACTTGTGATCTCCCACTGGTTTGTTTTCAAAGTAATACAGCAGTCCTAACAGATGCTGTGTTACTGACTCATGTTTTGGTGCTGTTAATAGGTAAAGACTGCACTGCTGAAGCCTCTGAATGGCACCTCTCAAAGGTTAACCTAATCCCAGGCAGGAAAAAAGCATCAACAACAAAGAAGTGCTTCTTTTAGTTACCTACACATTTGAAACACAAATGATGGATTGTGTTTACAAAATGAAGCTGTTATTTTCTACTAACCATGCCAATTTTAGGAGAAATCAGAAGACATAGGCAGGAAGGGCTGTGTTATAAGTTTCCTGGAAATTGTACATTCAGTTTTTGGCTGGGTAACAAATCTGTTTGTTGTTTGTGAAAAACAAAGGTAAGACTTCACATTATTATAAATTGGAGTAAGATTTTCCTCCAAGGAATGAAGGCCACTTCACATGGACTTTGGAAAGACTTCACATTAAAACAAAGGACTCCACAAAGCCCCACATGTGAGTTAGGAAATCCACCCAGAAACAGAAGGCAAGCAGGGTACCAATGCAGGCTTTGAAGTCAGCAATGGTCAAGCAGTAATACAGTCTAGGTTTTTCCTTGATTTAGATTATCCTAGCTCTTCCCTACCCTCTTTAAACAGAATGAAAAATGGTCGCCTGCAAAATATTAACTGAATGTCCCTCGGTGTAATTCACTTCAGGAGTTTCCATCTCTCTCTGCAGGACCTCCCCTTCTCTTGTACTACTGTAATTCTGGGTGGATGTGGAAGTAGGTGCTATAAATCAAATCACTGAAATTATCTAGGTTTAAAAGAAAAAAAGTTTGCAGGCAAAAAAATGTAATTGCTGTAGTGCCTGTTTCTACAGAAAATGACTCAAAAAGTGAGAAGTTGCCACACCAGGTACCAAGAGCCCAGGAGCTTCCTCAAATCACCATAAGGGCAAAGAAAATGCATCATGTAACTATGCCCAGAGCAGAACTCAAGGCTGTGGAAGCCTCCTAACACTTCTGAGCACATCAGTAACTCTATGCAAACCTGACTGTTCACTTAAAGGAAGGATTTAATAGATTTTTCTTTAGTCATGACTTCATCAGAAACCATGCACTTTTTTTGTTCGTTTTCCTAAAGAACATACGTCTTTAGTATATAGATATAAATGTATAGATTTTTTTTTTTAAGCATGCAGCTAACTTCTCTGGAATCCACTTTCTGGTCTGAGGCAAAAAAGCAGAACCTTGTCTACAGAAAGATTAGGAAATGATGACTATGAAGCTTCATGTTTTAGCCAGCAACAGAACTTAAAACTTTAAGATGAAAACTTCTTTAAACCAACACCAAGAGAGAATTAAGGAATGACACATACCTTATCTACTGGGAGAAAGTCATTTTCAACTTCTATTGACCTTGGTCGTAGTTTTATGGGTTTGTCTTTGAAGATATCTCCAAAGCCAACGCCTTTGACCTTTTTGGGTTGGATTGTCGTGCCTCCATTGGCTCCTTCTGATTTTGTACTGCAAGAGTCACCACCATCGCTCTCAGAGCCTGTAGCATCTTTTAGGCCTGTGAAAAGGAGGGATGAAAGAGTGTGAAGCTCACTACTTTCAGATGAGATTGTGACTGGAAAATGATCCCTCCCTCCATCTTCTAGAGGAAAATGAAACCACAAGAAACAGGTAGAGAAGATGCTCTCTGTGCCATGCACTCATTTTTGACTTTGAAAAATGACTTTATTTCATCACATTGGTGTACTGGTTGCAAATTACACCAATCCACAAAACATGCATATTCCAGCATCAAAACTTCACGAATGAGCATGGTGATTCTTTGAATACCAAGAAAATCCTTATTCCTCAGGCACAAACCCATTGGAAGAGACCTCAACAAAAGAAAGAGTTAAATTCAGCTGAGGGCACCTATTGTATAAAGCCATGTAAAGCTAACAAGCAGTCAGATCAGGCACACTGTACCTTAAATCTGTGTGACTCAAGCCAATTATGCAATTAGTATCTAAAGCTACATTACCTAACTGGGAAATATAAAGCTGAAAGCTGTTCAAACAAATTTGCAATCAAATAAGCTGCGTAATATGTTCCCTGCTGAAAATTAAACCTCTCTGCAGCATAGACAGCCTCATAAGAAAAGCACCCATGCACACTATCCTCTAGGAATATAACAAATCAAAACTGACATTTTGATTTGCATTACTTCTTTCAGTGAATAGGAAAATTTTTCTGCATTTATCTGAAAGTATCTGTTGCTCAAATAGCAGATGCCACAGATGCAATAAGGTGAAGTTTCAGCCACTTTACAGAAGGGTGCAGCATCAGGTCAAACAGCCGCTGGCAGCAAAAGTGACCCACTGAAGTTTCTTCCCCCAGATCACTTAAATCTGCCTCCCTACATTAACTTTTTCCAGGAAAACCACAGCAATTGCTGCTACTAAAGCACTAATTCTATCTAACAATAAGAAATTCAGATCCTCACATTTCCCTAACAAACACCCATTATGTCCCAGACATGGATCTTCCAAGTCAAAGAAAGAAGAATTTCAAATAGTCTTATCTTCTAAATTATTTTTACATGAAGGTTGACAAAGCAATTGCAATAGATTTTCATCATAAAAGTGTGACAGTGCAGATGAACCACAGAAACCAATGCAAGTTCTAAGGCCTCCAGGTACAGCTGCACGATCCAGGACACAGGAGGCTCATCTGTTAAATGGGTTTCAACACCAGGGTGCTGCTAGGAAATGAAATCAGGAATTATGTGTCAGATCAGCACTTTTAGCCAAAGCCAGAAAAGCCATGATATGCTGCCCTGAGACTTTCTGTATCTTTAACATGAAAGGAGTGTAAATGCAGAATTAGAGAAAGTTCCCAAAGAGACAAATAGAAAGACTACAGACTAAGCAAAATATTTTGGCCCTCCTGAGTGACTGCCACATCTGTTGTTGAACATCAGCAACATTTCTGTTTCTTCAGATGTTCAATTCAAATAACACTGAAGAAGTTATTTGTTCCATAAACTGTGCAGGACTGGAACTTAAATGTATCTTAAGTAATTACATTACAATACTTTTATTACATATGCAAATGTCTTGATTTCTTTACTCTTTATTTTTCTAAGAAGGGCCTGGGAGAAAACCTCAAATCTATTTATTATGGTAGTTAGAATGGTAGCATGCCCACTATCAGTCAAGTAAATTCTGTGCACTATTTCTCTTCCAGACCTCAGGAAATCAGTAACCTGGCAGTCAGGCATTGACTGTGATCCTGCTTGGTGCTGTGGTGGGTAGGAGGGGAGTGGTTATCCATAGCAGGGCCATTGCACAGTGTTTCCAACAGAGGCACTCAGAGATGGCAAGGGTAAATTAAGCCAGAGAGGTATAAATCTCTTTGGGCATTGTGGCAAAGTCACTGCCCCTTTCTTGTTCCTCCCCTTGCTGTGAGACTTGGGCAGTAACTGAAGGAGCTGTAAGTTCTACCAGCTGGATCTTCTCCAGCTTTCCAAATTATCAATCACTGGGGCCCTAGCTGAGACAGAAGCCAGAACAAACTTTATTTACCACTTCTAAGTGCAAAGACAATGGTCAGCAATTGACTATACTGAGTATAAAATATCCACAACTCAAAAAACTCAAACAAATTGCAGTGATCATCATCTCTTAGCTGAACAGAAGTTTTTGATATGGAAAGGGGAAATTACCCTCTGGCAAAGGTTTCTAGTGTCATCCTTGTCAAAATCTCAAGTTATTCTGTGATGGAGGGAAGAAGCAGTGAAGAGACCTCCCTCCAGAAGTAACTGATAGAGTCCATGACTGCTCTTAGCCACTCCCTGAAATGAACATAAAAACTGTCTTTAAAATACATAATTAAAAGATGTTTTCTGCATCCCTAATTGTGAAAGAAGAAGAAGATCTGGACTTTGGCCAGTGGACACAAAATATGAAAATAATTGTGAGAATTACTCAACAGGTCTATATGGACTTCAGATCTTTGAAGTCTGCATGAAAGAAAGATCAGAAACCTCAAGGGACTCCAATAAGAATAAAGCTTTTGTTTCTTTCTGGGTCATCACTTGCTTTTCATTGCAGCATCTTCAGCTTTTATGACCATTCTTCTGTGATGAGACATCACACTTTGTATCAGCAGCCTCACCTCAGGCTCACAACAGATTTCCCAAGCATCACCCATCTGTCCTGGATGATAATTCAAGAGTTGCTCATTCTCTATACTGCCACAGAGCTCTCTCAGGATACAGTCCTCAAAATGAAAGCAACATAGGAAATAACAGCATTTATTTCTTCTTTGTCTTTTAGGCTTCTTTGTCTTCTTTTTTCTTTCTTTTTTTTTTTTTTCATGAGGACAGAATGGACTGAAGTGAGGCCTATCCAAACTAAATAACATTTGAGTGATCAGATACAAAGCTCCTTCAAAGTTAGAAAGAGTTCTTCCTGATCAACTGGGAAAATGACCTAATTTAATAATTTTTGACTGACACAAACAGGAGTTCTCTGTACTTAACTAAATAAATCAGTGAGAATAAAAGTCTTGCTTGTGTTCTTATCACAACATGACTGGGGTTTAGAGACAAAGGTGACAAAAGAGAAGAACCATATGCAGTAGAAACTGTAGAACAAATCTGCAGGATCTGCAGTGACATTAAGAAAGAATAATGGAGAGCTTAAGTACAAAACACTCCTGCAGAGAATAATCTAACATGCTCTTACTATTAGCGACATGCTAAGAAGACTCTCCCTTCCTCTCCAGGTATGTAAGATACACACTTCTGATTTCTACAGATAAAGAACTTGGAAGCAAGGATTTGCAACACTACGCCCACCCTTGCCTGATCAATTATCTCCTCATTTATTTCTTCATTGGGTTGTTCCCTGATACATATATATGTATGTGTGTGTGTGATACATATGTGTGCATGTATATATATAAAAATATATATATATGTATCAGTATATATATGTCAGCAATTCTCTTGGTGCACCTGCAACCTGGCTAAGGTGACCTTTCCTCTGAAAACCAGAAATATGTTCCTCTTCCAATCACATTTTTTTTCCCAGCTTTTCATGGGGTTTTTTTTGCCACTACTGTAAACAGCTTAGTGGCAGAACACAGCTGGATGGATAATTTCTCCAAGAGACAGATGTAGCCCACGGACACAGCTGGGATCTAAGCAGGAACCTGAGTGACATAGACTGTCAGATTATGAATTTTAAGTATGAAATTTTTTTTCATGAAGAGCTGCAGCTAGCAGGGAGGTCAGGTTGCTAAATGAACATTAAAAACTTGAGAGCATTTCAGTGGTCAGTCCCCCTCTCTGCTGACCAGCACACCCACTCAGCCCAAAACAGCTGCGGTCTTGCCACCCACTCGAGCAGGAGGGTGAGGCCAGCACCTCAGCAAACTGCAGTCCTCAGAAACCCTGAGAACATCTTGTTTTTTTGGAAACTTAGCTATTAAGTACTTCAAATAAAGCCAGTATAGGATAAAAGCTACAGTAGTCAGCCCTCTCACTATTTTTTGCAATTTTTTTTTTGGTTTCACAGCAACTTCTCTAGAATCGGTCAGCTCTCTGTCAGTATTTGGAGACCTGACAAGCTAAGAACATAACATCAATAAGGTGCTCACTAACTGCTTACTATCACATCAGTCTTAATGGCAGGCAAGTTTTTCACAACTTTAGCATCTCTTAGGACATAAGTCTTTTGGGACTGTCACTTCAAATTTCTGGCTCTATAAGCAAAGACGCTGTTGTTTTACCTAGATTTATTGTTGCTGAATCATCTGTAGCACCACAAGGTAGAGCTCAAATCTAAGCATGGGGTGCATTTTTCTAGTAAGTTCTTTGAAGGCTGAACAAGGGCACAATCACCAGCAAGAAGTTAAAATTCCCAGGGGTCAACTGTTCCCAGCTTTTAGCTGGAATAAGATATGGGTCTGCTGCTTTTTAAAAGCACTCTGAGTTTTGATTCTTTGTTGATTCATGCTCCTTACAAATGCAAGCTTATTTAGTATTCATGAAGATTAAATTTTCTCAAAACTGTCTGGAGGAATTTTGCACTTCACATATTTTTTCCTCCATGGGTATATAAGAGAGATTAGTTTTCTCAAGACGTTTCAAACACACCACACTCCTTCTACAGCAGTTACAGGTCTTTTGAGAGCAACATTCTGAAATGTACCAAAACAGATTAGCTCAAACAGGGATTAAAAAGAGACCGCAACATCAGATTTAATTCAGCAATGGCCTCTCAGAGCTGTGCTGGCATCAAACCAGGATTCTAAATCAGAAAGATAGTTAGGGATGATAAAGGGCTGTGTAACTAAAGCTGTTAAAACAAAAATAAACAGCTACGATAAAATTAACTCCATTCAAAGCAGGAAACAAATTGTTTCTAAATAGTTTAAAATGGCAGGGGAGAAAAGGGAATACATTCTTAGTTTACAGAGCTTTCTATTTTGAGCTACTATTTGGCAATTTAATTTTTGTTCTTTATTCTGGATTGTTCTCTCTACTGACAATTTATGGCCCTGGGCAAAAGATGGACCACTCTGACAAAGCCCAAGCCAGTGGTGCTCTGGCCCTGTAAGCACTTCTGAGCTCTGTTAAGACATGCAAAGGGCAGCTGTTCAGAAGCACACACCTGAGACGATAAAAGGATCTCCTGATTTGGTATGGCAGCCAGAGAGAAACCCTGTCAACTGTGTTTAATAGAACAAAGAAATTTGTAAATAAAGCTTATTGAGTTTTTTTTACTTTTATGAAAGGGAAGGAAGGCAAAGGAAAGAAGGCAATTCTTCTATTTAGAGAATGACAGCATGGAACGCCTGTGTGACGGATCTGAATGACGAAGGTGGTGAAGTTATACATGGTAATTGCAGTAGGTGAGACAGGAACTGTCCTTCTTCCTTTTCCTCACATACTGGTAAACACAGAACAAATACCCACATCCTATAAGCTCTTAGTCTTGAGCTTGCTTTCTGTCAAAATCCTGTACTTTGTTGAAGCCATCCCTGACAACATTCCAGTGTCATAAAAAAATCAAAACCAGAAAATTATATTGGATTTTAAATAGTACTGTAGAAGAAAGACATGTTGATTCTTCTTAGTTTAAAGATTAATAAATTCATGCTTTCAAAAAACAAATTTATCCTTCTTTACCAAGAGTGATTATACATGTACAAATAGCTGAGGCAGATGATCTCAATATTAGTAATTATTTGTTATTCTCAGTCATTCCTTGAAAAAACTTAAATGTGTCAGCTAAACATTTTGTCATTTGCTTTCAACACATTTGTTTTCCTTTGCACAACAGTTCTTGCCACATAAGAAATGCCCCAAGATTTCTATGCTTGAACAAATGGTCATGCAGGGGAAGGGGAGCAGTGCCCAGCCCCACGCAGCAGCATGCATCGAGGGCAATGCAGCACAAGCACGAGCACAGAGCCATCAGTGCACAACTTGGTGGATTCCCCTCATCCCCAGCCACTTCCCTGAGTGCTGTAAGAGCAGACAGGAACAATCTTTGGTTCAGGAGCTCTACAACCATACCATTGTCCTCTGTTTTGGAGCCACCTTTTTCAGCACCCTCACTAAGTACAGGCACATTTTATTACACGTGGAAGGAGAGGTAAGCAACCACAGCCAACAGGGCTCTTTACCTGCCACTCACCAAACACCAGTCTTTTGTGAAACTCATGGAAAACCACTTGGTAGCAGGAATCCAAATCAACAGAAGGATTTAACATTTCACCCCAGTCAACATAATTCTCCCACACACAACCACCAATCCCTTGTTGTCTGTACATCTGTTCTCCAGCATACAGGATAGGATGCTTATTTTTAATCATGAAAATCTCCCTCCCCCAATTTTAAATTTTTCTTTCACAGATATTATTTTTCATTGTAGCACCTGTAGCAGCTGTGTATTTGATACAAGCTCTTTTTTGCAAGCAAGTTGTAAGAAGCTGAGGTGAAATACAAAATTGTAACTGTCCTCTCTTCAGAGCTGTTAAAATCCACATTCGGGTTTCTCATTTAACTTTGCCTACATTCAGACACTCCTAAATTGGGTTTACAACATCATAAATACATCAACCATTTTGATTTCTCAGAATTCTGACCAGCCATAATTCCTCAAGAATTAAGGGGAGGGGGACAAAAAAAAAAGGGTAAAAAAAAGTGTTGGAGCAATAGAAAACACAAAACACAATTGAGGTTACTCACGAATATTTCTGTTTCAACGATCCTGATCTTCTTCCATTATATCTAATAGCTATTACTGACAGCATTGTGGATCCACATATAAGGAAAGAGAGGCAAATATTTGTCAAATCAAGCATTTTATCTGCACTGTTCCTCAGTTATTGCATCTTTGAAGAAAAAGAAAGCGAAGCAAGAAAGAGAAGCTAAATCAGTAAAAATAAAAAAATCAGAAATCCAAGAAGCGCTGTTCGTGGAGGCGCAAGAAAGTTGCAGGTTGAGAGAAAAGAGAGCTGTGATCAACAAAATGACAAGTAAGTAATTTTTTGTTGCTGTGTGTCTCTCTTCACCCAGCATATGCAGTAGCAAAGGTTTTCTGTCAGCAGGTTGATGAGCAGAATGCCAAAGGAGCTGGAATTGGTGCTGAGCAGAGCCTGGCATACCTAATGACCAAGAAAGCCATGTCAGCATATAAAGGCAAGGCTGGGTGTTTCTGCAGGTGACAATCTTGCATAGTTCAGTGGAAGGTATCTTTAGAAGCAGCGACTAATTCAACAGCTATTACAGGCCGTGGTTAAGTAAGAAAATTTCTTTTAAACATAGCAATTGGGAAACGGCTTTCAAAATAAAAGTATTTAGCACTGAGCATGTGTTTGTAAAGTAAAAGCTCTAAGCTTGATTACAAAGTTGAGCAACACTTCATGCAACGTGATACAGGTGAATCCAAGCATCCCCTCAGCATAACTAATCTAAAGTTATGGATTGACTCAAGCTTAACTTACGGAGAAATCAGCAAGCTGAAATTAGAGCAGCTATACGTTGTTTTAAACACACACTTCTAAATGAAAACAATTCTGTGGAATGTCTCCAAATGGTTTTCACCAGAGATATAACCTCATGGGTATTTGGCTAAAAATATGGACCAGAGATGAGATATGAAATGGAAGGAGCTGGCTGCACCATCAGTCAGCTTGTTCAGGAAGAACGTGATGATTAAGTTTGCAGGAAGTGAGCTGTCCATAGATGAAGCAGGAAGAATAAGGAATCCCCCTTTTTGTATGCGAGTTTAGGCAAGAGCATCTCTGATAGCAACAACAGGGCAAACCCTTGTTTTGTTTAAGACTTCCCCAGATGACCTGATTTTGTGTATTTCCCATTCCTCAGTCCCAGTTCCAACCCAGAAAGCAACAAACAGGCCATAAGTGTAGCTGGATATCTGGCCTTCTGAGATGCAGCTTTATGGAGAAAGTAACACATGTCCGCAGCATGAAAAAACATGCAAGCCTCAACCAAATGCCAAGGGAGGTAGTATCAAACCAGACATCTTTTATCAGCTTTAAAAACAAAGTTTAGGTGGATGTTTGCCCAGAGCAATGTGAGACAATCTACTGTCTTAAGCTGTCTTCTTGCAGCTGGTTATCAAGCTTTCCTGTAGACACCCATCCAATCCTGCACTCTGAAATCAGTTTGATGCAATTTATTTTCTGTGACATGGCTCAACCATGGACCAGCATGATTAACAAGAAGAACTAAATGCAGAGCTCTAGCCCAACTAGAAAAGATCTTTTAAGGAATTCTTCCTGACTTCAGTTATGCTTACCTTAAATGACTTGAGAAGAGGGGAAGGATGATTTGACTCTTAATGAAAAACAGGCTGGGCATGGAGAGCAGGCTTTTGGAAAACTTTGAAAGGTAATGTTAGGGCAGCACTACCCAGTAAGACTGTGAAATTAAAGGCTCCAAAGGCAAATCTTGCATCTGATTTGAAGCTTGATCTTAAAGTCCAAAGTCAAGCATACTGGAAATTAACTTCATAAATCCTTATTATATGCATTGGTTGGGTGGATTAGAGGACATGATGGTCTACGAAGTCTGCAAGAAGCATGAAATTTGAGTGATTCATAAGCAGTCATGAAGACTATAAGGTGAGAAGTAGCACAGAAATTTGAAGACCACAAGCCACATGGTCTGCTGCATTGCTGGAGCTTGAAAACAGCTACAAAATGAATTCTGGTAGACAGGGAGATAATTTTCCATGAGGAAATACTCAGAGCTGCACACATTCACAAGGATTTTTGTTCAAAAAAAGGATCAGATTTGTTAAGGAAATAAGAAGGTGTAAGGGCAAATATCAGAACAGAATAATGCCACTTCAACTGCTTCATCCTTTGCAGTCAACATGCATAAGACAGAAGTCCTCAGAGGTAGAAGACCAAACATTCTCACCCAGAAAGGAGGAAGACGGGCAGCACAGCATGGATCTTCTCAAGAGAAAGATCTCAGGGGCCAAAGCAGATGCCAAAGCTAGCACAACATCCTGCTCACTGGAAGACAGGACTGAACACTTTGCACTTAGTCACACCAAATGTGACTCTTTTTGCTAGATTTCTCCATGAGGAAACAGGTGGAAGGACAGATTTCTGTCTTCCTTGCTTCCTCTGTCTTGCATCTGATGTAACCATCCTCTCTTTTTCTGTGTTAACAGGGCAGTAAAAGAACATGAAAAGCAGGATGTGCCCTTATTTTAAAAAGCAGAAGCCAAAAACCTGAACATGAAATGAAAATAGCTTTTTATCTTTTACTCTCTTTGGCAGAAAAAACGTATCAGCCAAAATGCTGTGAGTAATAACTGTCAAAGACAGAATGCCAAATGAAGAGCATGCAGAAAATTAAAAATAAATTTTAAAAAATCACCAAAAAAAGAGATAACTTCAAACAAACCAAAACCCACAATATCTTTTAGGAAAAGCAAAGCATATTTTATGAGTTCAACAATCACAAATGGGAACTTTATTTTTAGAGCAGACATACTTTTAATTCAAAGATTTGTGGTGATTGTCAACAGTCTTCTTGTTTCAGATGGCAGAAGTGATGGGACTAAATGTCAATTCAATCTATAGCAGAGCCCCAAACATCCAATATAATTCACAGTTTACAGTGGGCTCACACACAGACATTGTATGGACACACAACACACACATGCACGGGAGGAAAGGTGCATTTTCATTGCATTAAGGCTGGGCAGTTCATCAGCAGCAAACTGACTTCAGCTTACAGACAGATATGTGCATGTAGAGTAGCCATAAGTGAGTAGCAGTGGCACAATTTACAAGTGTAGATAAATCAAACAAGTTCAGAGGACTGAAGCTGTTGCTTGATGATTTTGGAACACACTCACTGTTGTAACGTCTGTAGCTGTCAATCTTTGCCGGTGCCACTCTGTACAGAATTGTCCCTTCAAAGGCAGATTTTCCTGACAGCAGGCAAGAGAAGGAAAGACGAAAAAAAGAAGGGGCAGGGTGGGGGTAAAGAGATCGAATGATGGTAAAAAGAAGGGAAAGGAAGAGGTTTTAATCTGTATTTTCAGTCACTGACATTTTAAAGCCTCATTAGCAAAATGACGAGAATATTAACAAACGTATCTGATTGTACATGAAGTTCAAATATTCTTACTGCATGTAAGTCAGATAATAAAATCTCATGATTTTGCTAAAGCTGTTATTTACAACGTCCAACAGAATGCATTTTTCTTAAGTTTGGTCTGTTGTCCATCAAGTTGTGAGACTTGTAAACAAAATCATTTGTCTGTTTTTATGCAGCCTTGCACAGGGGAATCCTGAAAAAATATTAATACTGCAATGATGTACTCACAGTTGCTCAACATTCCTGATGCAGATGTAGTGCACTTGAAAAAGCACAGCTGACATCTAAAAAGGGCAATGAAAAACTCACATCTCTTTAATGTACCAGGATCCTGTGAGCATCAGAAATACTGCATCTTTCCAAGATGACTTATTAGAGATTTTTTGGACATGAGAACTGGTCTTAAACAGTGCTTAGTAGATAGGATGGGACACTAAAACCTGAATAAATCAGTTTTTCAGCTAAAAGCTTAATCACGTCTGACTTGGCATTGACATTAACAAAAGCAAATTTCTAAAATTAAGGGGAAATACAGCAAAACAACAAAAACCAAATCCCACTTTCCATCTTAGATATTTAAGACAACATTTTTATTATAAAACCCATTTTTTTTTCATTGCTAATGAGATAGCTCATGCTCTGATATTTAGGATATGAAATTCAAATGAAGGTAAAGGCATGAGCAGCTGAAGTGTTTTGTGTGTCAGGTTTAAAAACCCAGGCAAGCCCAAGAATATACCAATTCCAGCTTGTTCCCAATCTCCCCTAGGTATACCATCACAAAAATTGATGTCTTCGGTAAAATTTTATAGCAAAAGAGCCAGTATATGTGAATTGTCACAACACAGAATCACACCCATTTTGGTACCAAAAATGTGTGGGGTTTTTCTCTCCTGTATATCATTCTGTTGGACTTTCAGACAATAAAAAGCTATACTTATTTATATATTATAAAAAGCTGATTCTTTGTGTTGTTCTTGCAGTTTAATTAATAACAAAAGGTTTTCATTGCCTTATTTTTACATAAAGAAGAAGCAAAAAAGCCACAAATCCATCTTTACACTTTCTTTTTACAAGATACCATTAAAAGAATGCTATTAAAACAGTCAAACAAGAATCAATCCACTGCTAAGAGAAAGGTAAGTTAAGCTTCATGACACTGTGGAGAGCCAGAGAGACAGTAATGGAAATCAAAAGTTTTAAGAACTCAAAATAGAGGATTTTGCCTGACCGGAGCATTGGCTGATGAGTCTATCATCAGTTCTAACTCCAGCAGCCAGGACTTTCCAGGGCCCATCACTAACAGGTTCTAAAAATAGTTGATACATACCATGAGGCCCAGCTGTACCTTGGAGAATGCACATCAGAGACAGCAAGATACAAAAGGCACCTTTCAATGCTGCCATGACACTGCTGTGAACATACTAAATGCTTTTTGAAACAACCTCCTCAATGTTAAATTGTGATTATCTCAAATAGAATTTTTTTTAACTATGTGTCAACTTTTTGTTTCTCAACAGGTTGTGTTGACAAGAAGTGGTATCGAAAATAATAGTAAAATTAATACTGTATCTCTGAGAAATATAGAAAATAATCTTATAATCCATGTATCTAATATAGTAATAAAATGATGATGCAAGCTACCTGTTTATGCTGTAGCTGCTGGCCAGAGAAAAGCAATGTATTCGTTTAAGAGCATGATTTAAAGAACAAGGTGCTGCTGTTTATTCTAAAAGTACCTGATCTTATCTGTACTTAAATTCCAAAATGTGCCTTTGAAGACAAGAAATTTGGCAGTCACCTTACAGTGGGGACAAATACTTTAAAATCAAACAAACAATCCCTCAAATATTTTGATCTTGCAACAGTCTTGCTATCCAGTCTGCTGAGCTCTCACCATCTGAGGGGAGGTTCAGGTTCCCAACCCTTTCCAAATAAGGGGCAATCTAAGTCCCTCTGTCAGGATTCAGAAATACTTGGCACTTCCAAAACTAGCTCCAGGCATTTTGAAAAAAGGAAATTTTTGTGCTGAACAAACTTCTGAGGTTAGTCTGTGGCAGAGCATGAAAAGAAACTAAAATAATTTCTTCTGGCCATTTACTCTGATGTGCCATAAAATTTACATGGAGATGACAAAACCAATATAATCAGACATCTTTCTCCCCATTGAGGTTGGAGTAGATTGAAACAGAAGGACAGAGAAATATGGTTTTTTATTAACTTTATTCCTAAAAAGCTAAGTTACATAATTTTTCTCTTCTGTATTTCTTTTACTTTGAGTTCACCAAAATTACATTTGCCCTTCAAAAATGCTCTTTATTGATAGTCAGTAAAAAGTGATTTAAAAATCAAGTTTAACTAAATTTAACCAAGGCGTTGAATTTAATTACTATCTTCAAAATGCTCATGTGTCTGCACAGTGCCCCTTCTCCACATATCCCATGCTATTTTCCCAGGTCTCACAGTACATCTGCCAAGTATTACCGTATCCATTTTATAAGTTGGGCTGAAGAGCTCAAGGCTTCTGCTCAAGATTGCAGAGCCAAACCCCAACTCTTTCTAGGCTCCTCTAAAGTTGTGCAGAACCTTGGTGGCTGCCCAAGGTCCAAGTTCAATGCTCAGGTACAACCCCTCACACCTGAGTGCCAACTTCATAATCGAGAATTTGTATGCAAGGTTTCCACCTTGCAAAGTCCTGTGATACAGATGTATTGGAAGTTTCCAGAGAAACAAAAAGGAGATACTGCAGATTTAAGGTCACTTCTTGTCATCCATGGAGGAAGGAGTTGATCTAGAGGCATAAATATACACCCTTGGAGACGTTACCTAGAGCAGTTCAACAGTACTGCTAACCTGATGTCTTCCAGGGTTTACTTGTTCATTTTTTATTTTACTATGTTTTCAGGCTAAACATGGAAAGAGATTATCACTCCTAATCAGTTGTACAAACTTGTTGAAATTTTTGCAATCTCATTGTGGACATTTTCAAATCCAGATATTCAGTGTGCCTGAACAGAGCCCCATGAAGAACCATGTGTTAGAAAGCAACAGCTGTGTCAATTACACAAACCATATATAGAACTGAATTGTATATTTCCCATAATTCTCCTAAGGGAATGCAATTCTTAAATTGGTAGATTTACTTGAAGAAAAAATAAGTAAAAAAGAATTAAAATCCCCATAACAATCTCAACATTCCTTGAGTCACTGTCTCTCTCTCTCAGGAGATTTACAGTGTTCTGTTCTACAGGTATTTCTAATAGCTCCGAATAACACATCATCTTAGCAAGCCACAAAGCACCTCCAAGGAATTAAATTCAATACAAGAAAGTAGAAAACCCATTTCCCACCAATAGTTACCTTCAATTTATTTAAAGAGACAAGAGCAATATTTGTGTTGCTGCTGTCTTCTCCATACAAGTATCACAGGTTTGGGTTCCACTGACAATCAGAAGCAGCACACAAACCCAGATCTGAACAAAGCATGTGCCATAATGGGCAACAAGAGCTAATGCTTTGTGGCTGCTTTTGCACACTCCAATGTATTTTTTTGTTAAAAAACATTTTTAAGATGCTTCTTATATAATAAGAATTATACCAAATTACCTGGGGAGGGAATATTCATTCATTCATATAGAAGAAATTTGGATATTCCATCCTGAACAGTATCACCTACCTTGTTCATTTTTATGGTACCAAACACTACAAACTCCAGAGCTGAAACTACATCTACATAATAAGTTATACCAAGATTCACTGTGTTTATAATGAACATATTCATGACAGCACATACTATGGTACTCTGGTACTATGACATAGAAAGCAGTTTGCAATCTCAATGAAATGTCCACCTTCACTTAATGCCCCTTTCCCCTCCCTATCACATTGAAATTTTAAAGTTAAAAATATTTTCATTCCAGTCAGAGGGAATGTTATATGTAAATATCTTTAGCACTGACCACAGGACTGGGTCACCAGTACCCATTCACACATGAAAAGGTACTTCATTACAGAAAAAAACCCAGAAAATATTTTCACCATTGCAAAAGTTAGGGTTTTCAGGATCTTATTTCTGTGGTATGGAATAAGGATGGTAAATTTGCCTTAAGTGGAAAAATGAGGAAAAAGGAGAAAGTATTATAACTTTCTATCTCTTATTGACAAAGTGAACTATAAAGGCTTTGGTAAATTTCAGCTGAAATCAGCTTACAAAGACCTCAGTAGTCCTTTGACTTCTGCTTGTTCAGAGATCTCAGAAGAACACTACATAGCAATGAACATCTGTAGCGTTAAAAACATGAAGACCTTGGCAAGTATTGTGGAATTGCCTGAAATATGCAAATACAGTCAACTTCTTTCTTTTTTGCTAAAGATTCAGATCTGATCACTGAATTAGAAAGCAAAAATAATAAAACATGAAGACCAACAACTTTCCATTCCATGTAACAGCACACTTTTGGTGCAGGTTATTCTCCAAGGGAAGTTATAAATAGGACAACCCACTACCATGCTTATACTATTGCAAACTTAATTACCAAACATGCTTTTCACCTGCAGCAGTACTGGCCCACTGTAAATGAGAGAACAAAGTCCATGTCCCAGTTGTGGCCTTTTCCCCTTTGGCTGCTGGGGCACTGGGAGTCGGAGGTGATAGAAACATGCTCAGCACCTGGAGGGAAAAAGTGCCGCATGTCCCACACCAATAATTCTGAATCCTTAAATCTACCAGAGCTGTTAGAGAAAGCACGGCACTTTAATCCCTCCACTTTAAATAAGCCACTTAGTAGATGTTTGGTTACTTTCCCCATCTAAAGACAAAAAATCCCTTGTAATTAATTTCGAAATACAAACGCAACAATCATCATTGCCATCTCTCTTGTTGGTCTGCTGAGTCTCAGCAAGTCTCACACAGCTCAGAGAGCACTGACAATGTTGTAACTCAGGTAGCACTGCAAGTAGACACAAATCGTCATCATCTGACCCTTTTCAGCACATATTAAGAACATGGCATTTAAAAACACTTCCAAGCAAGAGATAAGAATGTGCTATCCTGCCAATGTGTTATGGACTAAAGACACAGACATACACACAGAACATCAATAATAATTTTTTCCTTACTTGACTTTACTTGCTCTTCCTGTGCTATTCCAATATCATCAGAATCAGAAAGTTCCTTTATGAAGTTGGAAGGAAACATGCCAGTCTTCCCATTAAGTATACCTTCCCACCAGCCCTCTTCCACCTGCACCAAGACAAAAAAATGGGGGGGTTTTACATAAGCAACACTTTACAGAGTACCATTATATACATTCAATAAATGACAGTAATGGCTCTGAATAGTTTATATTAATCTCAGTTATAAGGAGCACACAGCATAGGCTCCAAGCCAGAACACCTCTCTTCTTTTTTCATAAGTGAAAACAAGAGAGATGCATGAACCCATCTGTAAATGTCAGCAGTGCTGACAGCAGTCAGAAGCATGGACGAGCATTAAATAAAAGGATAAAAGAACAACTAGAGAGCACATGGTGTCTCTACATTTCAATTTTTATGGCTATCCATTCAATCAGTAAATTTTCAGTACACGCTGTATGACTCTTCAAGACCATCTTAATGGATGTGATTGGCAGATTCTGTTTGAATTCCCTAAGTAATCAATGACAAAAGAGAAACACCTACAAAGGGCTACTCAGAGAATCTAAATTAGGTGTCTTAATAGAAACATTCCTGCCTTCCCCATCAAAATCATAAATTTTGTATTTTAAAAATTAAGAATGCTGCTACATCATCAATGTGTTAATGTAAGAAACCTGTGGAGAACAAAGAACAGTACTAATGCACATTTGACTTGAGATTTACAAAGAGGTACTGAAATACATAATAATGATAGTGTCAGAAAGAGGGACACTATCTAGCCAAACCCCAAGAGAAAATATCACTTTTAAATTACATACTCCCCTCCTTCAGTATTGAATGGTGGTGTGAGGCAGTGAAATGACTTTAGGTTATAATGGCACAGCAAGAAATTACTTATATGCATCAGCTAAACACACCCTTGATAGAGGAATGTTTTTCATCTGTCAGACACTGTCCCTTCACCAAAAATATGACAGGGGAAGACAATATCAATCTGTGACACATCAGTCTCCAATAATGTTTGACTCATCTCTTTCCTGCCTACCCTCCCCCCAGTTATGAAAAGTTATGAAAACTTTATGGTTAGAAAACCAACCCCACATTTTAAATGAAAGTGGTTAATTACTATAGAAAAAAGTCTGTGGAAAGTCTTTTCACTTATTTGTGAAAAAGTTGAGTCCTTAGAAAACTCATAATAATACAACCAAATATTTCCCCAGAATATAGAGGAATGGATGCATTTCTTTCAGCTTAGCTACATGTGCAATTTCACTACAACTCCCCATATTTCTTGATTGCATGAGCTGAATTTTTGTTTTATTTTGAAAGCAGTTCAGACAAGACTTTCATTTAATCTCAGTATCTCTCCCTGACAAAACTTGCTCCCCCTCCAATGCATCAGTAGTATTAGTGTATCTCCAGTACATCTCTGGGAATTTTCTTGCTCTTTTTATTATCTTGCTGCTACTCCACAAGATAGAATGGATACATAATCACTTCACTGAGGTGGAGATTTTTCACATCACAGTATCAGAGTCTCTAAAAGGTAATATTTGCTTTCTTCTCTCCAGACTAATAAAAAGCAATGTGGAAAACTGAAACTGCATGACACACAGCACTCAGTCTCTGCAAATCGTATCTGTAAAGACCATATGATATAAATAGTATATACCCATATAAAAATATATTGTTATATAGAAAATACAAAAAATGGCCAAGACTCCTTGAGCTATGAAAGATTCCAATTTTTCTAATGCAGTATTCCCAGATGGCTATATTGATTAGAGCTAAACATTAAACCATAACTGCATTAGCTGATTGGCCAGAAGATTAATCAGAGGATTTTACACAGTTCCCAAGATCCTTGCTTTGCAAGATGCTGAGATTACTTGACTCAAATAATGTGACCAATATCATGCAGTTCCATCTTTTCCTCAAGTAATTTTCACTTGCTTACTTCTTCCAGAGTAACACTTCACAGTTTTCTTACAGTTAACATTAGCACTCTTCATGTGATGTGTTGATATATGGATCCCTATGTATATGTATAGGAATACACATATACAAAGATCTTTAGACAGGGAAATCCAAACTGCATGTGAATGTACCCACATCATTCATTAACTTATTTTAAGTTTTCCAGCTGACTTAAAAATTAATTTTCTGAAAATACCATGTCATATCCAATAATTCTACAAATTCAGAAAAAATCTAAAGCAAAACTTAGGGTTTTTTCCCACAAGAAAATGCAGAATCATGTTAGCAAGACATCAGATTGAGGTCAAACCAGGCCTCCAGAAGATTTATTAGGAAATTTTCATCAGAAGTATCAAAAGCTTTGAGTACTTTCAAACATTAAAGCTACCTGCTACATACCCTTAAGCCTCAAAACACACCAGCCAGAGATGAATCCACACAATACAGGACAGTAAAATACTTCCAGGATTTAGTTATCCCAAACTGGGGCAGCCGATTACCATATGGTTTGAAAAGTTGCAATAATTCACAGCCAATAAAACCTTACAAATGAAAATCCATTATTCATGGGGGGTAATCCATCTGGAGGCATGAGCTCAATAAAATTTGTTACCATGCTATTAAAACAAAGTGCTTTCAGAATTTATACATTTAAGTCCTGATTTATGCCCAGCATTCATGTGTCGAACCAAACAATCTAAAAAGAAGAGGATTTCATTTAGCAGTCCATGCCCCTCTGCTGGAAAAAGTTCTAGAACTCATAATATTCTGTGCACCAACTGTAAGGTTGTAATAGTTAATTTTACTTACAAGTAATAATATAAATAGTAAATATTAAATAGTAAATACTAAATACTAAATAATAATGTGTTCAGAATAGATACCTTGGAAATAGACAGACAAGAAAATAAGAGAATTAGATAAGTGAGACATTCTAGACACAAAAACTCAAAGTTCTCAAAAGGGTATACAGATACTAGGATATGAAGCTGCTTAGAAAGCAACAAAAATATTGAAATCAGCCTATTTCCATCTTTAAAGTAAAAAAAAAAAAGAAAAAAGAAAATATTATTATAGCAGTTAAAACTTTCAGGCAAACATAATAGTTCTATTTCAGACTGTGAATACAGTTTTATCCTGCAACTGTAAAGCAACCAAAGAAAACAAAATCACTTTAGCAAAATCACTAGGACTACAAAATTAAGATACTCCAAAAGCAAGGATGTTACTTTCTATGTTCTTTAGGTTTTCTCTTCGCTGCCAGTACACTCTGCAACATCCCCCTTCAAAGAAAGAAAGGTCAAAGGGAGCAACAGCCTGGCCTGCAGTGCAACAAACCTTGATGCTACAAGCCTAGAAGCACCTTCTCCTGAAGGAACTATGTGGCCATCCCTGTAATTCCAGGACAGGACAGCCCAAACCAGCAGGAGATGCTGAGGCAAACTACCAGCAGCTGCTTGCCAGAAAATCTAGGACTGCCACAGCTGCTTGCTTACACCTTGCTACATTATTAATACGCTAAAGTTGTTAAATTATTGAAGTGTTCAGCTCTTTGGAATCTCTTACCTAAAGTGTATTTCCAATAAGCTCGTATGTTGGCCTATTCCACAAGATGTTCTACAACCTGCAGCTTCACCTATTAGGCTGACAGAGCACTTACAGCTTAGCTAAGGCAAATGAGGGAGGCTCTAGGTCAGGAAAGGTTTCAAATCAAAGAAAGTCTCCCTGGATCATAACAGAGTCTTTCTGGACTGTTGAAACTAAAACACAGGCCCAGGAATAAAAGCAATGCCAGAGGCAGGCAACAGGAAAGAGAGAAGCTCAAGGTCAACAGATTTGCTTTTGCTTTGAGAGAACTAGAGCACAGAAGCAAAGGAAAAAACTCCCTTAGTTGATATATTCTAATGGAAAATCTTGAGCTCAAAGGACAAAAGCAATCACATGTTGAAAGGAAATTAAAAACATAGGTTCCCAAGAGGCAAAAGAAACAAATCACATCCACTGCCAATGGGAAAATAGATTTTGGAAACAAGACCTCAACAGAAGATGGTGCCTACAGTGCCACTTGATGGCTTCTTCTGGGAGTGCATTCAGAGGGAGCCACACCCAGAAGGTGTCAAACATCCCTTGGGATTCTGCCATAGCAGAATGTATCTGGAAACTTTGATAACTTGGGGGCAGAAGGTAAAAATTAAAAACTGCACAAGTACCTTGTATTAGGGAATCTTTTCAGCTTCAGAGTTCTCTATTTTGAAATGTCAAAATGTGCTTGGGGGATTTTTGTTTGTTTGATTTTGTGGTTCAGGTTTTTGTTGGGGTTTTTTAACATCTTCTAAACAAGAAACTGAGGGACTGTGAAAGCAATCACATAGAACTTGGATTCAGCTATGTGGACTCAGCGGTACTTGCACCCTCATTTCCCCCAGAAAAGTCTCCTACCACATGAACTAACCAAACAAGAAGTAGTCATAGAAGTCCTTGTGAATAACCTTTTAGAAGAGGAACTGGAAAAACACTTTGCCACAGCATTCCACAGTAAAGTAACTGAGGGATGTGAAATCCCAGCATTCATTCTCAGCTGTTTTCTTGCAATTTCTACAGCTCTGTATTTGTGGCATGGACCATCCCCTCACTACAGTTATATATTCATTCCCTTTTCAACTCTATAGCGGCCAAAATAAATCACCGTAAGAAAAGTCCACCTCAATCCCTAGTTTATCATGTTCTTGGACATGGGTTGCATTACTTTATCTAATAAAAAGAACAAATAACCCCATCCACTAAATAAGAGGCAACAGATTTGTAAAAATTTAGTTTTGTAAAAATTCAATTTGCATTTTTATAATTTCAAATTATATACCGATAGGATTGATCATCTAATATATGGCAATGTTGCCTAAAAGTCAAAGAATAAGATCAGTGGTATTACAGAAGGTCTCAGTCAAAGACTTGTGAGTTTAACTCCATGCACTACACATTGCCAAAAAGCTGACTTCTCAGCAGAAGGCCAAAAGGTATACAGCAGCACAATGCCAGGGTAATCCCAAATGAAAGCAGCCTCAGAACTCTTGAATGACATGCCAAATGTCCTTACTCTGATGCTGCAGGTTAATTATCTGGCATCCCATGAAAGTCTAAGGGTGAAACATAATTGGAATTCAGATATCGCCATTTAATAAGATAATTAGTTACAGTTGTATTTTGGAACAACTGTAATTAGAGTTAGAGCTAATGAGGTAGGAAAATGACAAGCAAAAAGCTATCAATCACACAATAAATGTGAACATAAACAATGATGGAAATGCTTCTCGTGTTAGTTTTAAATGTACTTTTAATTTAAGTCTGTTAATTAATGTCTCATGGGTATCAGAGTCTCTGTAGTTATGGAAACTGATTTTAACGACAAGCATTTTATCTATTGTGTTGAATGTTTGATCTTATTATAATTAATTTCTAACTATTTAGGACAAATAAGAAGAAACCATGAATTCTGAACACATACAGCCTCTAAGGATATCTATCTGCTGACAAGCTCAAAGCTCACACTTGCTGTTATTCCAATCCACTCTGCAGCCCTAAACCACTTCTGCTACAAGAATTTCCCATTTTATCTACCACTACTACAGGCATAAAAATCCTTTCAAAAGTATCTTATCCAGCCTGTTGGCACCAGGAAGAAGGGCCTGGGCAGCTTTAGATGCTGTTACATATGCAGACGTGGGAGAAGGGCAGACATCCTCACCCTGAGGACGTCCCCATGTGATGTCAGTGTAGCCTATTTTCACTGGGAGTCTGGGGAAACACACTTGGACACTGCTGGAGACCACTGACTTGTGTTCCCTTCTGTCAGCCCTGTGCTGGGGGCAGTGATCTTGAACAGCCTTGAGGAGAAGCAGAACACATTTCTTGCAGAATGAAGTCCAATTAGCTTTTCTTTGCAACAGGAAAAGTTTAATGAGTTGTTCAACCACAAGCAACATGTTAACACTTTTTTTTTGCTCAATACCTACATGAAGATATATTGACAGATTTTTTTGACCTAAATAATACCAGTTTCAGTTTGCTGTAACTCAGGAATTGATTTATTTTCAACTAAACAGGAATCCACTGAGATTTTAAAATATTAATCCAAGTCAATTAAACCAGTGAATTCAGCTGATGCAACTTTCTTAGGAAGATACAATAAAATACTGTCTGTGGGAATCTGAGACCTTCTACTCATGAATAAAAAGATGGGATAAGAGAAAGGAGCAACTGGAAATGGAAAGTGAATGACCATTAATGTTCCAATTACACTGAACTGCTATAAATAATGCTGAAGATATCATCTAGGTTTTTTACTCAAGTTTTTAATTTTGAGTAATGATAAACAAACCTGGTATTTTACCAGAATTGTCTCCAATTGTTACCTATGTGGGAAGGCTTTTGCTGGTTCTTTGAGGGCTTTTTGTACAATAACACAGCATGATTCTGGCCCTTGGAAATAATCCCCTGAACTTTCACAACTGAGGAAGCCTTTTTTTTTTTTAAATAAGTCACTCACATAAAATAGTTTTCATTTGAAATAGGAAGGATTGCATAATGACAACAACACTGTGAATTCTATTTCAATGCAATGACTCTTTACGCAGCATTACCTAAAAGCAGAAGAGTAAATAATTAAATCAGCACATTCGTTGGTGCACTTTTCTGTATCAAATAAAGTTCCTGTTTCAAAAGAAATATTCTGCTCTATTTTTTCGAGGAATTAACACTATTATGATAAGAGCAGAAGAGGAAGTTACAAAAAGTACACAACATCAACTGCTTGATATCAACCACAATGGAAAATAAAGGTCTCACAACAAAATTTCCTGGGGTGCTGAGATTTTTTTTTTAAATTCCTATTTTCCACATTCCACCAGCTAATCTAGTTTCAGGCAAAAGAGGAATCCAAGTGGGTTTCAAAAAATGGGCCCTTAACTGTAAGCACACACATGCAAGTACATGGAAAGTTCCACTTTTATAGTTCTACATTTTTCAATTTTAATGTAAACATTTTCAGTCTCTTTTGGATATAAATAAATCAAGTATGTATAATTAAGTTTTTCAAATTTAAGAAAAGACAAGGGATACATTTCATAAAAGAAGCCTAGTGTCTCATCTAAATTATTTAATCATATAATTCATTCAGTAGATTTAATTTGTTGGCTGGATACTAGGAAAGGGTTTTATTCCATCAACTTACCCTTGAAAGACACAGTCTTAAAACTTTTAAGTAATATTTGTGTGGTCATGTGAGGTCAAACATACTTCAAACTCGTCAATGAAAATAGTTCCTGTGATGCCATGAAACTCATTATAATATGGAGTTTACAATATATTCAAAATATGCTCTTATAACCTTGAATTCCCCCGTTACAAAACTGCTCACAGACAGAATAAGGTTAGTTAAGTGACACATCATGTCTGATTCCAGGGGAAGAATGATGTGCAGAGCTGGTGTGCACAGCTAGGTTAGAGCAAAACCAGTGATCACTAAGCTTCTTACATTCAGATATGAGAATTTAATACCTTATAAGAAAATGCTAGATGCCATGTAGATTACAGTAGAATTTACATTCTTTTCGAACTGATTGCTTAAGCGACAGATGAAGGAAAAGGTAAATTAACTATATGCCCTTAACAAGAAAATAGATGTTGAATTACTAACTGTTGAATTATAGCAGAGAAAAAAATCCTACAAATAAATGATACAAACTGCAACACACATTATATTGGCTGCCTGAGCAGACTAAGGTCTTCTTTTGAAAGATAAATAAATAAGAATAAATTAGTTCAAATGCATTCTTACTTAAAGGATGCATGTTATCATTTTGACTCTGCTCCTTGTGAAATTAAGCTCAAGAAGATATTTCTAATGCAACACTGAAGGTATTAGGAGAAAACACCATTCCTTGATATTGCAGCCAGAGTCACCCATGCAAAGAAAATTTCTGTCTCTCTGTCCAAGCTTTCATAATTTGTTTCCAGTTCATGTAATTCATTTTCCACATCCAGTTCTAACCAAAATAAGTGCATCTTGACTCTCTAAATATTTTGTTGGGCTTTTTTGTCTGGTTTTGACTGATTAGACTAAAATGAAATTCTTAAAATTTGCTGGCAAAGGTGAACTCCAGTGGAGATTCAAGTAAATTTCTTAAATGTATGTCACTTCGCAAAGGTAATTTTTCTCTGTGGCTGGCTGACTAAAACTGAGAAAAGTTTCTTCTGCTATAATCTTTGGTTCTTCAGAGATATAAACTCAAGAGCCCTGTAGCACAAACTTAGAGCTCTTTCCCTGAACAGAACTCTGAAGTACCAACTGATATAAAACCAGCAGAAATGCTACAGGTAAAAAAAGTCACAAAATCTGTAAGAAAAAAACAACATCCCCTCATCCCCAACAGTAACCCAAACAAGACAGGTCAGTACAGCAGAGAAGAAAAATGTCTGGTTTAATTTATATACTGAGCAGCTTAACATGCACAAGATATGTCAGAAATGCATGTATGTATATTCAGTTAAAGATGTGCTCACCTCTCCCACAACTTCAATGATGTCGCCAACTTTTAATTCCAATTCATCTTCATTTTGAGGCATATAACTGAAAGCCACCTGACATCTCCTTCTTCTGTTTCTCTCTCCTGATGGAAATGAAGCAAATAGGGAAATTGTAAAATGAAAATAAAGTTCCATGCCAAACAAAAGACAGTGGAAATTATTAAAAATGAAATATTATTCTTGAGTATTGTTATCAGAATCTGAATGTTTGCAATACTTAGTCTATCTGGCTAGAGATGACTTTAAAAATGAGCCAAATTTAACTAATTTGGCTTCTTAGTGACAGGATGGGAAAATTTTACCCAAAGGATCTTTCCAGGTGTATTTGCTACAATTTCTTGTCTAGGCTAATGCTCTATACACATGAAGTAGGCAAATCCAGAAACTGGAGGGGTGGGGCAGGGATCCAAAGCTTTGTGGCTTTTGCTTATAAGGAAATAAGCTCTCAGTTGTAGCTTAATGTCCACAATTCTTTCACAGGTGTACAAATAACTCATTAACAATTTTTAATTTTTTTTTCACAGAATCATACAATTGCTTAGGTTGGAAAAGGCCTTTAAGACTGTTTAGTTCAACTGGTAATGCAGCACTGCCAAGCCCACCACTAAACCATATCCCTAAATTCCACATCTATACATCATTTAAATACCTCCAGGAATGGTGACTAAACCACTTCCCTGGGTAAACTGACAACTTTCTGTGAAGACATTTTTCCTAATATCCAATCTAAATGTCCCTTGGCACAACTTGAGGACATTTCCTCTCATCCTGTCACTTGTCCCCTGAGAGAAGAGACTAATCCCCACCTCACCACAAACACCTTTCAGGTGACTGTAGAGAGTGTTAAAGTCCCCCCTCAGACTCCTTTTCTCCTAGTCAATGCCAGCTCCCTCAGCCACTCCTCATCAGACTTGTGCTCCAGACCCTTCCCCAGCTCTGTTGCCCTTCTCTGGACTTGCTGCAGCACCTCAGTGTCTTATAGGGAGGGGCTCAGAGCCAGGTATTGATCTGCTGGCTCATGTATCTTCTTTCATTCTCATTCCCTGTGACTGGAAGGACAGAGCAGAATGCTGCTTGCACTCCTGATCCCTTAAGAAGTTGTCCCAAGGACCTGAAGAATCAATCTCCTGATTGGCCTCAGACTTCTAGGTGCAATTTTATTGCTGCCTACCTGAGAAATCAATAATGCACAATAATCTGAGGGCTGCACCAGAGTAGAAACCTTTCCTTACACAGCTTCACCCCCAGCCCCAGGGAGACTGCAGCCTTCCCAAAGAAGTGGGTCCTGTTGGCATACTGGGCCTTCTGGTCCCTTCAGAAGACAGCCTCCCATGACAGTGACCTGCTTGTTCTCCTGTTTTCTGTCTTTTATGGAAGCAGTTTGGACACAGGACATAGGCTGACATCACCTTGGTGACATTTCCATGTCAGATGAACCATCATCCCATTGCTCAGTTCCACCTGCAGAGCCTCACACCCGTTGTGCCAAGGCACCAGGGAGCTGGGGCAATCACAGAGATGCTCCTGCTGCACCAGGCAGGAACTGGCATTTATATACACATGCAGATATATGTGTGTGTTTGTATATATATATGTGTGTGTGTACACATATGGATTTGTAAGGTGCATATTTATGCACTAATATTAGCTTAAAGAACATGGAAGGAAAACATTACCATTGGGTTAGTGAGGTTAAGACAGGTTAATTTTGATAATCAACCAGACACTGGAAATGATGTTAACAGCAATCTTTCTCTTCTAGCTTGTGAATCCACAGCCTTGAGTTAGACCCCTTACTTGACACTTCTGCCATCAGAGTTTTAAGACAGATAAGTGAAAATACTCTGTTCCAGAGGTTCATTTACCAGATCTGCTGGCTTATGTGTAATAACAATCATATGAGATGAGAGAAGTTCCCTGAATTAAGTTTCTAAGATGGCTGCTTAGCCTCTGTTAGCTGAAGTACAACTTGTTGATATGAATCATGACTGTGTTGTAAAATGTACTTTCTCTTAACTGTTAAACACACTCCACACACACCAAAATCAAAACTGTCAACAATTTCCAAACATGGCCTTAATCTTAAATTAAATTACAGAAACAGATTTTATGGTGAGTCTATTTTTTGTTCTGCAACATTTCTTAATAATCCTTCTCTACGGTGAATAATGATTTAAAGGGTTACAGATTTTTTTCCCTAATCTATTAATTGAAACTAAAGAGAGAAGGTAGAAAGGAATGCACTGTTTTTAGCTTTCTGACAATATTTTTCACAGCCACTGCAATCCTGCATGAATGGCAGCTTTTTGAATGTTAAAATTAATACTTTAATGCAGTGTAACCAAACTCACTCAAATTGGCTCTTTTTTCCACCTACAGATGCCTGCTCATTCTTCACCATCTACACTACAATGGTCCTAAACTGACAACTTTACACAGCTGCATTCCAAATAACTTAAATAAAACAAATACCTTCTATACTGAGTGATTCTTTCATTGTGCAAGAGAGGCTGGCTATTTTCCCTAAAAATAGCATTCCCACTATGATTTCTAACATGATGTGACAGATGGCAATTGTCATACTATTTAATAATACATATCCTGTGACTCTTTGGAGAATATATTTGAGAGTAAGAAATAAACACAATTCTGGATGTTAATATTACAACTCTATGAATCCTTCCTCCTCCCAATCCATAAAGTTATTTTATTACTGTATAGCAAATATAGTGGAAGTCTGCATTTATCTCCATTAGTCTCATGGTTGTCTCACTGCTCTCCCTCACCTTCCAAATCTTTCTCTAAAGAAATAACTAAGTAAGGGGTAGCAAGCCAGCAAGGAATGCAGATTCTTTGTACCAATTAGTTGTTCTCTCTGATCTAATGCAAGACTACAGGTCCAGCAGTGAATACCTTTGGTTTTAAGGACAAGGTGCTGATGGCCCCCGTGTGCAAGTTGATGCTTGGTGCACTTGAGAAGAACATGAGTTGTGTGAAGAACTCTACAGCCCTTTTTTTACTGGTGTGGCTAGAACAGACTTTAACTTTAAAAGACCCAAAGTTAGGTCAAATGGAAAAAGTAATTAATTTGTATTTAGAAGTTTGAAACAAATAAGCAAACAAACAAACAAATCCTTGAGGAAACAAAACTAATTTATTTCAAAGTGGCGTTCAAACAGATCCTTTAAAATGGTGCAGTTGCCTCTGACAGCAGGAGACCATAAAGGGGTTTCCTCCAGCTGTAAACATTCAAGAGAGAGCATAATTTCCATACATTTAAATGCTCCTTTGGCCTTAGCAACGAAGACAAAAAAAGAAGCAATGACAATACATTGGCATTCAATGCTTGCCTTTGTAAGGGGCATCAAAAGCTGAGGAAATGCTACACAAGAAATCACACTGGCACTTACATACTGCTGTCAGACCCAGGAAAGGTCACAAACTGACAGCTCATGATTAGATGAAAAGAACAGCAGCAGCAGCAAAATAGATAGGAAGTAAACTACTTCAAAGTTAACTGGAATTTTCAAATCCAAACTACCTTTTTTTTGTTAAACTTAAAACCTCTGTCATGAAACAGATGTTTATATAAATGTGGGCATGTGTGAGCGGGTTATATGGTGGTTTCTGTAGAGCCTACTTTTCACTGATGCAAATGTCTTTGTAGCCTGTCCTGTCAGTCTATTAGGAGGAAAATGACAAGTTAAAGAAATTTCCTGTCTTCTATTTCAGATTTTCCTGCACGTGGCATCATCTGCCCATTAGTCTCAGTCTGATTTCCGATTCTCCCAGCTTTCAAAGCTGCATCTGTAACTGGGGGGAACTGGTTCAGTGCAGTGTCTCCTGGCTAGACAAGCTGGGCTGTGATATGATTCAGCTAGAAACCAGTTCTAAATTTAATGAGGAAAAAGACAAAAGGCAAGTATTGCATAACTAAAAGATTACTTACACACATTTAGGATGCATATTAGTAATTTTAATGGCACAGCTGTTTTGGACAGCCAGCCTAAATGGTTATTGTATCACCTTTTGGTTTTCAGTAAATCACTGAATTTTGTCTTAGTTTAAGACAATTTAAAGGGGAACAGTTCTCCCCCTTTGTTTTAACCAATTCCTTTACAACAATATGGAGAAATGAAATATTAGTCATCCATGACAATTGCGTCTATCAAAATGCACATGTAAGAAAAAAGGTAGAACTGCAAACTACCTCCTGAGAAAAATTGTTAAAACCACTACCCTCAGTAGATGCTTTTGAGAAAGCTACCTAATTAAACACAACTAGCATTAAAAATGTTAACTTTTTTAATTGCTCTAAGTCTATTGAAGATAGTGTTACAAGACTTCAGAAAAAGTCTTAGTCATACTCAATTCTAATGTGGATTCTGTCACTATCTTCCACAACACAAGGACTCCATCCTCTTATACCCACCCACTAGAAAAAATAAAGTTCTGATTTTAAAAGGAACCAGAACTGTCAAGTTTCAATTTCCTTCTTTTCCTGGAGGACTTAGGCAGTGTAATTCTGACCTGGGATTTGACATGTCAATTCCAACTCTCTCATTACCCACATGCTGTTAAAAGGTAAATGGTTTTGGATAGATGACAAGAAAAACCTGCTGAGGCCTCTTCCCCATCTAGCAGAAAACAGAAGTAAGCTGGGTGGGAATATTGGGTGGGGAAATATATATAGGGGGTGAGTGTTTGTGGGAGGGGGGCTGTTTAGTTTGGGTTTTTTGGTCAGGTTTGAATTTGTGACACTAATACACCAGAGAAGAGAAACATAAGCTGAAGGAGGTGAGGGGAGATGGAATATCTGAGGTGCTTCCAGTACTCTCTCAAATGGGTTATGTAAAGCTGCTGTTTTTCTACAGGCAGATGAACTGGGAATTGCCCTGCTTTGACATGTGCAGCTAAATCACAGAGACTGCAGGACTCCATTAAGCACAATTATGCCACAATGCAGTATGGCATCACTGCTACTAATGTATTACTCCGAGTGTGTTAATGTTCTGCTGTTACCCAGGAGTGTTTTCTCTTGCTAGACTCCACAGCAACACTTCCAAGTTTCAGCCATCTGGCTGCTGCTCTGAATTTCATGGCCAAGATTTGTCTGTGAGCAACCTGAAAGCCTGGAAGACACCTTCTTTTTAACACCATCTCATTTTAACACACATGCACTGTCAGAACAACAGCAAGCCTCATTGTTCAATTAATTTATTCTTTTGTTAAAAACATGTGGCAGTAGTCAGGCCTTTTATTGAGTATAAGTCTTTTGCATAACAGCAGTAATTAACTGAAGCAACTTACAGCAGTAACGTAGTACCAGTGGTCAAAAGCTCTTAGGAGAAAATCATAAATTAACTAAGAAGTTAATTCCATATGCCACAGCTGGAGCCAGGCTTGTGCGTGTGACAGAGCTGCAATACTAGTGAGGCTGAGATCATCACTTAAGCCTAACCCAAAGCAGAAGGAAACATTGGATAAATAACTGTAAATAAACTCAAAAGACAATTCCACAGTTTAACCATACAATGCCAAAATTTTTCTGTTTCTTAATCTGAAAGTTTTAAAATGCACATAAACGGAGTAGAAACTTCATCAAGAGTGCAGTTAAATCATCACGAGCAAATTAGGCAAAGCAGCTCCAAATTCTAGCAGGAACCCTAGGACTTGGCATATGGGCTACATACTTTGTAATCTATCTTTTAGAAAGAAAGTGTAAAATACAGTATTAAACTACATATTAAACTCAACCACATGCAGAACTGAAAATGTGTATGTTCATCAAATCTACTAGTTCTAGTACCTGTATCTCTTAAACTTCATCACATAAATTATTATTTTGGATTAGCATTATTGTGAAACACTTCATCACAAGATCAAAATTGGAAATTGGTGACAGGGTTTCAAACAGGCTTTTTAAACTGTACTTTAAGAGCAGTTACACAGTCCTGGTAAATACTGGACAAGCACACTCAGCTTCCCACCTGTTTCCAGAGATGCAAAAATATTTCTCAGCAGCAAGGGGTGCTTTTACAGCAGCCAACAGCTTTTCCCAAATTACAGAGTCTCTTGCCCATTCTCAACAATAACAATTTGTTGTTCTCATCTACTGCCTTTCACAACCAGCACATTCCAAGGAGCAGCAAATGCTTCTGTGCTCATTGTATTGCTGGGCAAGCCAAGGCATATTTCAACACGGTGGCTTGCCCTGGTCACCTGTAACTTTGGGACTTTGTTTACTGCCACATGCTCCAGGTCCCACTGCATGGCACTGGTGTTCCCCACTGCCCCTTAGGTAATTAGCACCTGTGGACATGAGGGGACCTATTATCCAACACAATGTCTGGCACTTGTCTCTGCATTCGGTTTCTTATATTCAGCAGAAGACTTGCAAGGATACATTACAGAAAAGGTTTGTTACACTGGTTAGTGTAAAGCTCGTATGAAATGATTGTATAAGGAGCTTTAAGAAATACTGCAGGCAATAGATATCTGTAGCAAAAAATTAGCTTTTGAAAGAACAAGGAGGAATATACAAACTTGAAATGCTCTTTCCTGAATGACAGATCGAGTTTAAAAACTCAAGAACAGAAACACAAGATTTGAACATGCCCCTAACAGGCCTTTTCTCTTTCCATTCTCATTGCATACATCTCATTATTATATTATTATAGGATAATGCCAAAAATATTATCCCCTTAGCTAAGTTTTGAGACAGCAGCCAACTACTTGGGTCTTTTCTGGTTTTTTGTATTGATCTCTAGAGAAAACATTTGAATAAACCAAAACCAAACATGAGTTACTGTTGCATCTTTTCCACTTATGTCCCATCACGTAATTCACAGAGCTTAAACTGCCTATGCACAGCAGCACTTCAAACACACAGTAAATGAAAGCAAATAGCTCTAAATTGAAAAACCACCGTGCATATTTGGTTTGTGTTATGTTCTCCTCACTATAAATAAAGGCACTTAGATTAAACCACATGGATTCCTACACAGCGATCTCCAAAAGTATTAACTTTATACTACCATCTTACTGTCTTGAAGTTGACTTCTGGCAAAATGATCTAAACAACAAAATTGACAAGCAGCTTTAAAAAAGTAACTTTTCCTTAAAGACTGCTAACAACTGTGTTACTTAATTTTTAGATACCAGGAGTATCCATGCTTTTCGACATGTTTTCAGTCTCTGTAACAACATCACATTGCAGGTCTTACTCTGTCTTCTGGTAGATCAATTTCAAAAAAGCCTCTCTTAGTGGGGGAAAAACCCCACAATTGTCAACATTTTATTTTCACTCCAACAGGTGACAACATACATTAAACAAATGCCTCAAGAAATGCTGAAAAGATGCAAAAAATACTGCAGCCAGTTTTCTGCTTGCTGCGCTCATGAGAGCTATTACACAATGAACACATGCAATAAATCAACAACACCCAACAAAAACCAAAACTCATTTTCATACTTGGCACTTAGGACATCAGTCAAATTTTTAATCTAGAATCTTGTTTTCCTCCAGAATATCTGTACAATCTGTTCATTTTGCCATTAAAGACAACGAAACTAAACAAAAATTATTAACACATCCACAAACAGCAGACACTTCACTTTCCAGTTCAGCAATGCTCCTGAAGCCTAGGAAACTACATCAAATTTGCCTTGAAACACAAGCCCAGACAAATCCTGAATTCTAGAAAGCTAGCACTAGGAAGCCAGGAGATGCCCTGGTAAACTGGGAAATGACTCACCCAGGCTGGTGCTGAGGGTCTCATTCTGCGGCACACACACTGAGCTGAGGAGTCACTCGGGCAGAAGCACTCGGGCATGTGTCTCCCATGGCAATTAAGCCATGACATTTCAAAACCTTGTGGAGAACAGAGCTTTGGCAGGACTCCTCACTGGGCTGTTGACACGCTCCAGCTCAGCATGAGGGGTTATACAACTACCTGTCCTTTGGCTCGGCTAGGAGGGAAAAAGCCCCAGGAGGAGCCCTCGATTGCACTCCTCGTGTTAGGATTTGTTATTATTTCTCAGCTACCATCATGAAAATGCTATAATCCAAAATAGCCTGCCGTCTTAAAGGGCATGTTATGCTATACTTTGGTATTTGAGGGCTGCACAAGAGCACAGAAATACGTGTTCAGAACAGCCATAAATAAATACACATGATAAACTGAAATAAATCAATTATCCTTGCCGCTGCTGGCCCTCTATCACCCCAGGCACCATTAGCTCTAGGATGGCTGAGCTGAAGGTAGGTTTCCTGAAAGGTATCTCAGTACTGGAAGTGAAAATCAACATTCTTTGTCCCACAGCTTCAAAAATAACATTAGCACAGTATTCACACAAGATAGCTCCCTCCACAAGTGGAGGACAAATATTTCTGTATTAGGTAGATCAGACATGTATCATTATCATCTAAAACTGAGCAAAAAATGGGAGAAAAGAAACAAACTAAAAGGCTGTTTTGGCAAGTCACCAGCCTGCACACACAATGCAGGGGGACAAAAAGTCACCTCAGGCAAGGTTGGAGAAAAAGGGTAGGAAGCATTCTGCAATACCTGTATCTAGCCAGATCTGCAGCATCTTTAGGTTTTTGGTCATGAGAAACTCTGTATGCCACAGAAATTTTCCCATCTATTTTTAGTTGTTCTCATCAGTTAGACAAGTCTCAGTGGCATTTATAAGCATTCACTTTTACTAAACTAATGAAATATTAAGAGTGATGGCTCGTGGTAAAAAGGCTGGCAGCCAATTTAGTTTTTTAATATAGTGTCATTTTCAAAAGATGCCACACACACAAATCATGTTCTTTTGGTCTTCTTCCTTTTACTTTTTTCAACAGATTTTAACACATTCAAAAAGCTGTAATTTACCAAGAGGGTGTTTATCAAAAATGCCAGAAGTTATAGCATTCAATTCCATCATTACTGCCTTGTAGCTTTAGTTCTCATGGAAAGCAGACTTTATACCTCAAAATCCTCTGCTACTAAGCACATTCAGAGGTTTATAGCCCTGAGTGTAAGGGATTTGCTTGACTGCAATCATTAATGCTAAACCAACAACATGTATGCAGCATAAATGCAAAACCAAAACCGTGGAGCATCTTAGAACCTCAAGAAAAGATATTGGTCCAAAGTGGCCCAATAATGGGCCCAATGCGCTCCATCCAAACACTTTTTCACAAATATACAACACCCTGTTCTTTTGCCCAGTTCATTTCTCATAGTTTCCTTAACTACTCTGTTTCCCTGCCTGACCAAAAAAGCCCCTTAAATCCTGCAGGGATGCGTTTTTGTCTTTACAATAATGAAACAAAGCAATTTAGAACAACAAGAACACTTGGATGTGTTTTGCAGATACACTCTGTTTATGAGGGCAGAAAATTATGGCAGTGAGTTGGAGTGATACATGTATCAATCACACTGCTTAAAAGTGTCAGTACAAGAAAAAATTCTCCTGTAACTTCTTCATAATTAAAAGCAACCACTATTAAAATATGAAAAAATAAATGCACGCAATTTTTGTTATATACTCCTGGTGCTTTGTTACCCACAAGATTTACAATTACTACATACTTTTCCAGTAACATATTTCCTGTTCTGTATTAATATTATTCAATATACAGATTAAGACAGTAGGATAACACAGTCATAGGTTTAACCTTATTTTCCAGCTGTGCATACGGTCACAGATATGCATGATCAGCCTACAATTCTACTCCATCCATTTGAAAGCACATACAGAAATGCTTTTCATTTAACCACTATGCACACATAAGCTTTTCTAAAATCCTTGCTGCCATCTCAGCCCACTGATCAGTCATGACTTTAAAGACTTTCATATTTATTGAACAAAATGCAATAGTCAAGCTTTGTAATTGCTCCACCAGCTACTGGAAGCACTGCTGTGTCTCCATATGGTGTTCACTCTTGTCTAGAGGCCCAAGGATGCACTCCAGTGTCACCACAACTCTCTTCAGATGTTGAAGCTACAACGCTAGAAACAGCCTCACTCAAGGGAGCTTCTTGACATAAAGGGAAACTGGAAAGCCCCTCAGCACAAAACCAATTGAGATATGAGATACTAACAGGCAGCAATAACTCCCACAGTACTACATGATCAACACTTTTTACAGTCCTTTTATCATGTGCTGCTCCTCTCTTCTTCAGGTACAAATATCCACTAAAATCTTGCTTCAGAAAGATCAAAGATTAATCAGCTTTTTCTGATTAGTCTGTGGTGCTGCGTGGAGAAGGGCAACAGGTGAAGTATGCAGCTTCCATTGGCAGCCCTTGAATGATGAAGGAATTTCAGCTGATTTTCCCAGCTACCTCCCGGTCATGCCTCGCATTCACCCACATTCCCACAGCACAGCTGCAGCCACAGACAACTTCCACTTCCAGGCTAATGCTCATATTTGTCCTCAGGGCAAGAGTTATTTTGTATGTTATGAATAGCAGCAGTATGTTTGCTTACAGAGCTACTATGAGCTACACCATGTCCTGATACGGACATCTGTAAATATTAAATCATCTACTAATATCAGTCTAAATATCTCCACAAAAAGCAGCACTTGGGAACTAATATGAGCCCTGGCTGTTCTCATAAAGTATGTACTGCTTAGATTACTGAAATACAGTGAATAAGGAAATCGAGTAATATAGAAAACTTTATTTAAGCATCTAGCACCTAAGATGAAAAAATAACAAAAGCAAATCTATGACTCCATATCTCAGACAAAATTTTTAATCAAGCACCTCACAAAAGACACTTGATATCTTTATGCTGCAAGGAAAGCATGATATAAAAATTTGTAAAGCTCTGCGCAATTCACTATCTTTTGCCTTTGAGAAAGATGACGAAGCAAGCAAAACATCTGATAACTTAGTTGCCTCTGAGGTGATTCATATGTTTTTATTTACAGAAATAGCCCTCTAAGTAACTTATTACTTAAGTCAGTTTCTCTTTTTTTTTTTGAGTAAATTACATTTCTTTATCTGCTCTTAGATCACTTACCTTGTTTTATTATTTTGTGGTGCTCACAGATGTTCAGTATGCTACAACCCACTAAGAGAGCTGAAGCCTCCACTAAAACTGCAACTTAAATTTTTGTAAAGACAAAGAAAGCATTTATACTTAAAAAAGAGTGCACCGAGGTAGGACGATGACTCTGTAGCAACAGGCTAAAGCAAACACAGCACTGCTTCGTATCCTTTTCCAACAGATGAAGTTTAACCCAGAGCTGGAATGACAGCAAATCTGATGACCATTTGGCCTTCACTGTGAGGGTAAACATGCTCTTGCAAATCAATTTGCAATGGATATGTATGCATGTAAAAGACCTCTGAACTCCACATAGCTTAGTGAACAAAGCCAAATTTGTATGAGGAAACAGAGGAAGACAGAGACAGAGAGTCCATCTATCTGCAGACCAACACTGCTGTGCAGAACTTAGCACTTCACAGTGACACATTTGCTTGCAGACAAGCACAGAGTGACTATGCAAACATGGTCCCTCGGTACTTTTACAGTGCAGAGTATTGGCAGCCACTTCAGTGCTGTCAGTCCTTCAGTTTTCACTTCAGTTAGCACAGAGATCCACACGAATGATAAAATATTCACCAATGTGTCTAGCCTTTTTCTTAAAGAGGGAGTATATCAATAACCCCTTTTGAGTCAGAATAATTATTCCACATCTTATTCTGTTTCTGGCACTTGAAGTGCAGTGTGTTTTCAATGTAGAAACTCACAAAGAATACACTGCCATTTTTCCTTTGGGTTGCAAGAGTTTTGTTGTAACAAGTCCCAGTATTCTTAAAGTATTCTTTGGCATCTTCAATACAGACCTAGGTGGTGGAACTTCCTGATCCCTGAAGGGATTAGCATATTAAGGCAAGAATCCCACCTAGTGAATAGTGACTGCAGAGAAATGGTCCCCTACTGAAGCTGAAAACATAGGCTGCTCTGAATTAACTTTTAAAGATTTCATACCATAAAGTGTCTTTTGAAATTCATTCTCACAAATGATCACAAAGTTCTGCAAAAAGACTTTGATATTTGACCTATAGCACAACAGAAAATCAGTCTTCACGTTTCCCCATGCCCAGCTGATTTGCCTGCAACCAAAGGCTGGGTCACAATGAACAAAACAGATTTTAGTTCAAGTACAGGAGAACCACTTCTCATTGAAAGGCTCACTGAACCACAGTGTTTGTGAGCAAAGTCATTCCTTAATATAAGAGCTTTTCTAGATTTTGAGATTCAATAGCTGATAAAATATGAGGAACAAAATATTTAGACTATCAGAATACAGTCTTGGCTGCCCATTGTCTTGTGTTATTTTCCTGTGAATTCATAATCTTTAAGACATCTGTTAACTCAAGCTGGCAAAGAAAGGAATCTCAAGGAGGAGGCAAGTCAATGAATCATTTATCATCTGCCTTCTCTCCTCCTGACTGATTCTCTGCTGATTTCAAATGATTCAGGAACAGCTTCTTTATAAAAGGCATCACTGTTATCTTCCAATTTTGAATACACATTAATTTTTTTTTCTTCTATTCTTATTACCTGTCCTTATTTCCATGGCTGTATTTACCCCTCAGTTACCCTGCACATATTCAGACTTCTCATCACTTTAATCTTTGGTCCACATATAAGGATCCTTTGTTTTAAATGACTAATTTGCTATGAAAGTGAGAAATAAAGGACTGATAGCACAATCACCCAAGTAAATTTTTTAAGACAGGCAACTGAAAATTAAATTGTTTCAGCGCTGTTCAGGATGGAGCTATGTGGTGTTAAAAGAAATACACATAAACCTCTAAGAGCTTCTGTGCTGGAAGTTTCCAGTTAAAGGATGCAATGCATTCCTGGGACCAGCCCAGGACAGTTACCTGAGCCACCTGTGCTTGAGATGCTTCTCTGTCTGTGAGAAAGGCAGACACACTCCAGCAGAGCTTGACACAGCAGTGCAACAACACTTCTTGGACTTTTGAGTCTTCTGGCATGAGTTAATGGACTCAATGGCCTATATTTGCTCATTTTTCCTTTTTCACCTGCACTGACACCCATCCACAATACATTCTCCTCGCCTTTCCTGATATCCTCTCATCCTTCCTGTCCACATTTGCCTTTTTCTTCCATGTACAACGACACTTTATAGATCAATTCCCTCAAAGAGACTTTTAGTATATATAGAGTAGTAAGTTCACATTTAAAGGAACTAGTCTGAGATGTGATGTGGCTTCATTCTGCAATAATTTACAACTTATAACAATGCCCTGAGCATTCAAGACTACAAGCTCCTGCCTGTACAATAGCATGCTATTTGGTCAGCAGCCAGAAAAGCAGGAAAGTAGTGATTTTGATGGACTAGGACTGGACCAGGATCTCTGGTTAATGGAATACAGCTAACATTTTTCTTAATTTTTTTTCGCTTGGTTTTTGGTTTTTTTTTGTTTTGGCTTGGTTTTGGTTTTTTGAGGGTGGGGTGTTTTGTTTTGTTTTCTTTTGTTTAGTTTTTCTTACTGTGTGTGTGATCAAACACTGGCACAGGTTGCCCAGAGAGGTTGTGGAGTCTCTATCCCTGGAGATACTCAAAACCCAACTGAACATGATCCTGGACAACTGGCTCTAGCTGGACCTGCTTGAGCAGAGGGCTGATCCACACCATTTCCAGAGGTGCATTCCAACCTCAGCTATGCCTCTTTTAAGGCTACTCTTTAAACTCCTTATGCCACATGATTCTGTATTATTTCTTTGTCATTAATCTTCCTTGTCTACAGCTTGATTGCTAAAACCCCACCAAGCATCTCCAAGGCATTCTCCTTTCTGTGAGTCAGCCTGTGACAGGTAAAGATGCCAAGAGCAGAGAGCTGTCAGTTAACCCACAGAAAACAGATTTCATATATTTGATGCCTTTCCTTGTTTACAAATAACATGTTAGTATAACCCATCCTTCAGCTTCCCAGGCTGAGCCAAACTCCCTTAGGATTTTACCAGCAGCAAATGCCACTTGGGATCAGAATGCAAATACTAGAACTGTAGACTATGAGGATTGGCATTTCACTAGGGAGCTGCAGACAGTCTTTCTTTAGCACTTTTCATTCTTCTCTTTCTTCTTAACTGGTAAGACTTCCATTAAGGTAGCTGAAAATACAAGGGGAAATGAAACCTTCCTCATTGTAACAAAAATACCCCAGAACTCACATTTATTTTTATCCTCAAAGAGAAATCAGGAAAATAAACTTCCTCATTTTCGCTCCTCATTTTATTTTGACAAAGATGACATAAAGGTGAGTGAAAAAAAGAATTGTTTTTTCTGCCTAGAAATATGTGAAACTTCTATGTATGTCCCCATGTTATTAAATTACCTCATCTTGGTATGAAGAACAGGGCATCCAAAGGAATCTAATAATTCTTTCATGAGCAGCAGAATTAACGAAGCTTGGAGAACCATGGATTTGCACACAGTGCCTTCTTATCAGCTCAACCTGCTCCCACCACCTCTTGCCCCAGCTTCCACTTGTATGCTACCTCTGCCCAGCTGGGAAAGGGACAGGAGATGCTGGGACTGCTTCAGAGCAGCACAGGTACTGACTGACTGGCCAGCACACCTGAGTGACTTGGCCACTGCCTGTTGCCTCTCAAAACCGAGGTTTGCATGCAGTTAGGAGCACTAATTTGTGTCACATTCCTCTATTCAGCTTTCAATTTAAAACAACTATTATGCTCCTATAAATGTATTAAAGACATCAACTCTTTTGCCAGCTCTAGCTGGTATCATGCAGAGGGTTCAAAAAATCAAGGGGAATAGGGCAAATAAACAGAAGCTCTCAAAAAAATTTGTTCCATTAGGAAACAAGAATAAAACTCCTAGTAGCAAAGGCCTCCAGATTGTCACAGGACAACACTCTCTTTGCTATTATGATTTCAAGGACTTTCTTCTCTCATATGCAAACCAGAATTTGTGTATTGAGAAAACTACATCAGAACCTTCATATTGTGAAATGAGGTTTAGAATAGGTGTCCTACAGGATCTTTAAATTAAGTTTTCATGAAGATATATGGCATATATGAAGAATCTCTTTATGACAAATTTTCTTTTTTCTTTTCAAGGACTTAGTTAAATTTTTATTTCAAAAGCAGTTCTATCTCCCACACTACATTTAGGATTGGAAAAACTAGACAAAAAGAGAAAGGAAGAAAATAAAATCCCCATAGCTTTCTATATTGTATACTAATCAGTCGTCTGCTAGTAGTAGTTTCTCTGTGTTAGGTCCAGTGCTTACACTGAGAAGCTGAAAATCTAATGCAATCTTTAATACCTTACATAGTGAAATAGCTACTAAAGAGCTGTCTCCTTTACAGTGCAGACTGCCAGAAAGTGGTCCAATTCCACAATAAATATTTTTTGGTCCCAAAGAGGTTGCAGCTTGCAGTATGTTTCTAAACATTAACTTCAAATAACCACTTGAGCAGTGTGCCACTCTTGCATCAGGCAATGGATTTCACAACACAAATGGTGGAGAAGCCCCAAAATACAGCAAAGGCATAGTTCAAACAAACTCGTGCTAGATTTTAATCACTCTGCCCGCTTCCAGAAATGGTCAGTTCACACTTGTTTACCCAGTTTTTTGGCACAGAACTGCCTACAACCTGACTGCAGAACATGTGCTGGTTGCGTTTTCAGTCTTTATAATAAATGCTTGTCTGCCTTTTAATTCCCATAATTCTCAAAATAGCAAGTGATGAACAAACTAAGCATTCTGTCTCCTATTCAAGGGATCTATTGCCAATTACCTTTCTAATGATGTTTACTTGCCTTGTATTTTCAGCTTTTTGCTAGTTTTCATGGATTTTAAATTAGACACTGAAAGATTTCTGTACAGAAGTAATCCAGTCTTAATACACTGCACTAAACACCAACTCCTAAGCTGTACAAAACTTCATGTCAAAAACCTTTGCTGCTCTGCTTGCTGCAAATCCCTCATCCAGCAGCTAACCCAGATTTCCCCACTCCATGATACATCTGGGTATGTCATACTTGCATGACTCTTCACCTCAAAACCCTTTGGCTCTGCCTCTAGGGCCACAAACATTTCCACTTCTGACAACGCGCTGTGAGTAGGGATGACTTCATGTCAGTTCTGATCTGTGCAAGGATGAAACTTCCTGCCAAATTAACTAATTCCTGGAATCCAGCTGCACAGCTCTCCTAATTCTGTCTCAGGATACAACTGCATGCAAGATCCCCTACTGAGCCTGCCACCAAAACTTTCCTTAATCCTTGTCTTTCCTGCCCCCCACAGCAGAATTACACAAACTACTTCTATCCCCAGGTCGAAGCACTTGGCCACCACCACAAACTTTCACCAGAACTCCACCTAAGGTTCCTTAGCATCAGGTTAACCAAAGTGCTCTCCATGTTGAATCAAGCAATTCCTTCCAGTTTATTGTTCCTTTCACTTTTTGTTCTGTTTTCCTTACACAGGAGTTTTCCAGAGTTCTGACGCCAGGCAAGACAGGCAGGCTGCTTTCATACCTTACCATTCTGTTAGCCTTTCTAATGGCATCAGTACACCCTTCAGTACTTTCTCCTCCTGAATCACACAGGCTGCTACAAAACTACTGTCAGCTGTTACGCCGGTGCATTTGTTTGATAATAGTACTTTCATTTGTGAAAGTGCTCAAAATGTACTTTGTGTATTTGAAAGCATTTTATCAGATTTACTACTTTTCTGGCATTATTGATTTCCAGCTTTTTAGGGTTTTTTTCATACAAGACATGGGAAAATACCAATTAGCTTAGAAATAAAAATGTATGTGGAGGACTACTCGAGCTGACAGGACTGTAGAGTACACATTAAAAGAAATTCCTTCACTTTAAAATAATTACGGAAGAACAAAACCACAACTGTCTAGGTTTCAAGTTTGTAATGTCTCAACAACTTTTTTAGTTTTGCTGGGATAAACACTATCTTTTCCTAAAAATAACTGTTAAGTTCCTCTTGTCTTTTCCATTACTCTTGTTACATGAATGAGAAGATACTTCCCCAGATTTAAAAACTGTGAATAAATAGGCCTCTGGCTCAAGTCAGCTGTGTCAGTAATGCAATCCATCTCCAAAACAGTTCTCTGGTTACAAGATGTAGAATTGGCAGGAGAGAAGGGGTCTGTTTAGAAGAATTCTGTATGCAACAGCAATGCTTGTTCTTCTGGACAATGACCAATCCTTGTACCTTTCCAGCACAAGAGAAAAGTGAAGAGCAGCACTGACAATTCAAACTAACAAGAGAGCAATTTTCTTCAGCAGTTGATTTACTGAATGACTATGAACCAGCTTTAAAAAAGTCTGACAATCCATCACTCTCTCATAGAACTTTTGGAACTATTTTGACGTGAAACCAAATAAAAGGCAGCGCTGCTGATCCCTCTGCTCCTTGCTGCCCTATCAGAACAAGTGCTCACGAAGCAGTGTGAGGAGGTAGGCAAGGAACTGACCTGCTATTGAAAAAAAGGTTTTTTCCTTGCTATTTGAATGCTAACCTTGAGCATTCTCCTTGCCTGGCCCACCATGCAGCCAAACATCTGTACCAGGAAGAAAAATAGAAAAAATGGGTCTTTTTTTTGGTGGTAACGCAAGCTTAACATCTTTCTGAAACTACAGCCTCAGGCTAACCTTTCAATGTGTGTTACTTTTGTTTTCCACTATTCTATTTGCTCCGTAACTGCCAGGCATGTGACTGAATCTTTTGGTTTTCCTAAGGTCACTGGACCTTTCTTATTTAAATAATTTCCTGGAGACTTCCTGACCTCTTATGAATTCCCAGAAGTAACTGTGACCCTTGTAATTTAGGATAACACTGTGCTGAGTCAGTAGGCTAACAGAGAATTCCTAGGTCTGAAAAACACCAAGTCTTATGACTGCTGTTGCAAAATGAAGCAATAATGGCTGACATTGCATCTTGCAGGTTTTGCAGAGCTAGATACCAGACTATATAGAGCAGGAACATCTGGAATCTAGCAGGAGCCTAACAGAAGCCAGCACAAGGTACACCTGGTACTAAATGTATAGTAATAAGACATGTTAGTATAAGACAAGGCAACCAGCTTGGAAATACAAAGTAAATGCCTGAAATCCTTAAAGGGGACTTAACAATGCCATCAGGCTTGGACACATCATTAATAATAATCACAATACAATGAAAAAAAGGTATTAATAAATAGTGTTTTAAGTAACAGTATTATGGTTAATAGAGTTCACTGGAAGTCAAAATAGTGTGGTATTAATCTGTGAATTGCCATAGTAGGTTATTTTCAGTGCCAGGATGAGCACTGCGTTGGTAGAAAGCTGGTAAAATCCGGTCCCTAGAGAAAACAGTATTAGAAACAGATTCTGGAACAACCAAGTATTTCTGTGGGGAAAGCAGATATATTCTGGGCTGTCACAGTGGTGCCAGTGCTCCCTGGAAGTCTGTGGAGCAGAGTGGCAGATTTACAAATACGCAGCCACAGAAGATGCTGCAGTAGCAGCTGAAGCCATGAGTGCCTTCAGCAGAGCAATGCAGCCCAGGCAGACAACAATGCGAGTGGCACTACACCCCTGCTGACTCCAACTCTCATTCCCAGCTAATCTGGGCATCTGCAGGGAGCTGCTTCTCACCACCAGGAACTCTGCCCAGCCTCCACTTCTGTTTCTAAATAAAGTCGGCGCCGAAGTTAGGAAATAACGGCTCTTGCTGTGTGACAGATAATAATAATCTTTCATATCACAATCCTGTGCTTGGGGCCAAGAATCAGCCATCAGCCACTTGTCAGCACTTCCACATTTCACTCCCTTGTCAAGCACAAACACCCTACCAATGAGCTGGGAAACTAACCATCATCAGCAACATGCTTTGAATTTTTATAGAGGATGATTCCACAAATTAACAGCAAGAAAGGAACAGGCACAAACATGCATTTATAATTGAAAAGGGAATGCAAAAAGATGTAGAATAGGAACTAATGCAAACTACTGGTGCATCTTAACTGTGAAATAACATTAGAAAACAGTGAGAGAACCGTAAAATTATGATAAACTGTGCTATACAACACAACACACCATTAACAACAGCACAAAGTCCCATGCTGTGTGCACCTTGATAATGATAGAGCAGACTGTAAAGGAGAAAATTCTGAAATAAGATAAAGCATGCACAAAGTACTCAATGAATAAAATTTGGGAAACTTCATGCCAGTGGAAACAAGAAATATACCTTTGCAGGCAAAGTATCTTGTTACTCAAGTTACTGTACCTACATAATACAGGAATCCAAAACCTGAAAGCTTAAAAAGCTGATAATGCCATCTTACTCAGGATGATCCAGGTCATGCATTGTCAACACTGTCTGATATTTCCATGTGTTTTTCAAATCTGGTTGGAGATAATCAAACTTCCCTCACTTCAGGGGCTATTAACCTGATGAATCAAAGTATTTCGCACAGTGCGTGAAAAATAACTTAAATTAATGCAGTGACAAGTTTATTCCAGGGATGTCACTTTATCAGAAGCATGTTTTTAAAGCCTCTATCAATTACTGAAAGTAAAATGTTTCATAGAATCTATCATACCTCATAGAAGAGCCCAAACAATGTGCCTTATGGGCAATGTTTTCATACAGTTGGTTGCCACTTGCAACCAACAGCAAAGCTTTGCTTAAACCACTCTAGAGATTGCAGGTATGCACATGGGAGAGGGAGCAGAGCAAAGGAACAGGTGAAAAATACCTCTGCAAGGAGCATTCAGAGTTAAAGCCCTTCCCCAGACACACACTGTTATCCAAACTCCCACAAGAACCTGGCTCACAGAGGCTCCTATGACAGCATCCTTTGGAGCAGAGCTCTTCTCAGCTCTCCTAAACCACCCAAACAGTGATGCTCCTTCCCACCAGCAGCCACAGCTCATTTTTGCTATATACATTCTAGCTCTCTCTGCAGAAGTTTGTTCCAGCTTGGGTTTATAAATACCATTCCATCAGAAAAGAAAGGTCTTGAATAATGATTGTAGTTACCTTCTGGTCCAAGTCGACAGAAATCAAAAAGTTTCCTGCACTGAAGTGTCCCAACAGCACCAGAGTAAGTCACTTGATGCCAATGCAGAGAGAGCAAGTATAGAGCTTTTTTTAAAAAATAGTACAAAGGCATATGCTTACATTAAACTTTCACCTCCATCCAAAAATCTTTTTTACAGAGGAGGGCTTAATGGGTTAAAGAAGAAATTCTCATATCAATAATTTATGCAAATTATTTAGGTCTTCAATTCATGTTACATGACATTGCAACTTGAAGGAGACCTGAGGAAGCTGCTGACAGGTCCTGCTTGTCACCTACAACCCCAGAAATCATTCAAAGGATTTTATGGCTGTCACAGGAGCCAGAAACCTTCAGCTACCTCAGGATGCTGATTAGTGCTCCAACTTATAGAGCAAAGCTTACTCTTACCTACAGGCCATGAGGGAAAGATGTGAACAGCTGCACAGCCCCAATTCCAGCCCACAGGAAAGGCTGACCCCAGTTCCCTGTCTCCTCAAAAGCAATGCAACACCATCCCAGCTACCACCCAAACAAGAAAAGGTAAAGAAGCTCTGAACTAAGAGGATCAGCCTGCCAGTGTGATTGCATGCTTAGAGGGGCATGTTTAACTTAGCAGTTACAAATTCATAAAGATTAACTGAAGGAATAGAAGGCAAGCATTACTGACCCAGTTTAAAGTACACCTGCAAAGTTTCAGAGCTCATGGAAAATATATTAACTTGCTCAGTCAAAGTTCCCCAGATTTTCAGTCCAGATAAGAGCTGTCTTCTACATTCCACAACAATATCCCTTCATTTCTCCTTTGCTTTCATTGTCTCTACCACAGAGTAAGAAGTCCAACTCTCTGCTACCACAGCTGCCAGATATGTCTTGGCACTGGGAAATACACAGAGATCCCAAAGCCTTGGCCAAGGCTCAGCATCAGGTGAGCCACCCTGCTGGTCTCCTGCCATTCCTTAATCACAAGGCAGGAGGGACAGGGCAAAAAAGTTGGTCTGATAATCAAGTTAGGCATGTTTTTCTCAAAAATCCCACACCACCCAGATGAAAGGCTGAAGGAGACAGACACAGACAGCTCAGTCTGAAGGCAAAAGGTCAGGGACAGACCTCAAAGGCAGCAAGGCCTTGCTGAGTGCCAAGTGACTTTTCCAACAGCAGTGAGAAGGAGGGAACTGCTGGCAGCAGGCAGATAGTTCTCTGCAGAACCTTGTGGAAAAACAAACAGTCTCTTTTGTGATGAGGAAATGCAGTTTTGGGACAAGAGGAAGTTTCATTGCTGTTGTTACTTTAACAACCACCATATTTTATTGGTTGTTGCATGCGTTAAAGGAGATCTCAATAAATATAAATTTGAATAGAAAAACCTTTTGCACCTGAGTTTGACTAGTTTGCTCTTGATTAGTACATTTTGGACATTTATCACACACTGTGATAAAAGCAAGCTAGCAAATGCTCATACAACTGGCAAATTACATACGTGACTTCATTTTATACTTCAGGCATGTAAAATGTATTGCAAAGCTTTAAAAATGAAAAAAAAATCTATTAATTGACTGAAAAAAAATTTTTAAGTGTTCATGAAAGAGAAACCACAACTCTGTAAACTCTCTCAAATGCAGCATTTTTGGCTATGTGCATAAAGTGCTTGTGAAAAGAGTTTCTTCTCCTTGTTCTTTCAACTGTCCGTGTAGTCCTGTTCCCCTACTTCACTTCCATCTCACTCGCTTTCTTAATAATTCACTTGTCTCTGCTGTTTCATTGATACAAATATAATTCTGGATCTAGCTTAAAAAAACCCAACCAACAAATTAACTGATGTCCACATCTGTCTCCATAACTACCTCCCTCTATTTCATCTGTAAGGTGCTCAGAATGCTCAGCAGTGACTGCTCTCCCACAGCTCCTTAGACTCCATATGAAAAGGTCATCCTCTGCCTCTTCTCTGTCCTGTCCAGCATCCAACAGGATGCAATTAAATTCTAAACCAAACATTGTCCCAATTTGCTCCATACTGACCTCCCAGTTTCCAAATGCAGATTCAGACCTAAATGTTTTATTAAACATGTGTCATCTGTCTGCAAGAAACCTGCAAAGAGCCTACTAGCAATCACCCAAATAATGCATCTTCTCTTGCATTTTTTTTTTTTTTTAGTTATCTGTTACCTTGTTTCATACATAATATATACACATACAGGTGAATGTATAGTTAGTCCCTTGATGCAGTGGCTGTGGTTTTGTTCAGTGTTTCACAGCATGGTCCATGAAAGGGATTCCTAGAGCTAAATATATGACACACAAGACAGCCACTGAGGCAAACAGAAGATGTCCAGAGGTTAGAATTAACCTGGAATTACACTTCAAACCCAGAGGGATTTCTACATTTTGCTTCTACAGGCTGCTCCTGCACAGAGCCTCATGATACTCATTAGCATTCCACACCAGTGGTTGGATCCAACTATGCACAATTGCAGAAGCTAAAGTCAGGGCTCAGCATTTGTGCATTTTGAAGACTACAAAAAAGGAGTAATTGAAAAGAAGGGGTAAACAATTAGAATAAAAAGAAGATGGGGGCCACCACACAATAAATGAGGAGAAAAGAAATTATCTTCTGGAACAAGATACTGGAATCTGGATAGATCATGAAACCTTAACTGAATACCAGTGCAGCAAATGACGGTAACACCAAAAAAAAAAAAAATTTTATGTATATCAAGTCATTATTTAAATAGAACTTGGAAATAAGATCTGCTTGAAAAGAATGAGTGAGCACCCATTCCACTCTTGCCAAGAAGACAGAACTGAGGTCTTTCTTCCTGACAAGAAAAAAGTCATGTCAATGACACAACCACATGTCCAGCACAGATTGGTGTCTTTTACTGCCTCTCTGAACTGAAAGCATTGCCTTCCAGTGCAGTGTAGCTTACTTAGATACTGGGATAATTTTCACCCATATTTTCAAAAAACACTACTTTTAAAGGAAATAATAAGGAATAATAATTTATCTGAGACGCTACATATGCATATGAAGATATGGTATTTAAACTCAAAGAATAAATATTTTGCACATTCAAGTTTCCTGTGCCATTAATTTTTTATGTCTCGTTTTGGGTTGGTGTCATGTGTTGCATGCATATTTTAACCTTAATAGGCTGAGCAGTATGTTCTTGCGCACATTTGTGTAAACTGTATACTGATTATACACCAATTAGCTGATCTTAAAAATGAAAGGGATTTTTTCCTACCAGCAATAATTTCTCTGAAGCTGGCAGTATTTGCAAGGGAACACCAAAGCCTGTCTGTGGAGAGGGCCTGAATGTGTAAACAGCAGAAGGATAATCCAACCAAAAGAAAGATCAATGCCTTCAAACTTACCGTGTTTGAAAGCAAAACCAAGGCTGAGTGTACTAGGGGTCAGACACCTCATCAAGCATGACAAAGACAGTTGCTTGCACTGCTTGGTAATAAAATATTTTATGAAAATTTTTGAGGTTTGCCTTTCTGTTGAAAAATATGGCCAGAACTATAGCTTACATATATTCTTTAATATAAGACTCAGATTCAACACACTCATATGCTGAGAAGCCAACAGCTTGTCTTTCTAATAAACGGAGTGCCTTGTTGTATCCAAATAAAAAAAACCTATTGAACAAAATGATGAAGAGTATTTCTTGCAAAACACTTTTCCCAGTTCTCTAATTTACAAAAATGGACTTAAATCTCAGTTTTGCGTACAACAGACTTGTTATTTATTCCTAAATTAAATATTTTTTAAATATCAAACTTATTTTCACAAAACTTCCCTTTTAGCATAACATGCAAATGCTCTCTATTATTTAAATGTAGGCTGGAAGGTATAATACATAATTCTCAAGAGAGCTAGAAAAAACTTTCTTTGCTTTCAGTATTTGGCTTTGATTAAGAACATGTAACACATGAGGAACTGTTCCAGATTTGCTGGCTCAATGCATCGTGCAATTACAGTTTATAGAAAACAAATATATCTGACAAGGCAATATATCTTTGCCTCAAATATGTTTACTCATATAACAATTGTTGTTAGTTTACTTACAAAATACAGTCTATCAGTTCCAGCTCTGCAGCTTGACCTAAGCAAGTGGGCACTTGTTCCCAGACACACAAAATAACACAATGAAAATGGTACTTAAAAATAGGATACTCAAAATCAGAACAAAAGTAGTCTAAAATAAGCTATGGCCATTTAACAGTTAAAAGTTCATTGCAGACAAGTTTCCATTATGTCCTTTTATACCTGAATGAAGATCGTACTGAATTTATGACAGATCTGAAACAGTTGCACAACTTCAGACCTGTTTTTAGATTTTGAAAGTTAACTTAGAAGAGATGGAATTTCACCATGTTGGAAAAGCATTTATGGAAAAAAAAAAAGGTATCTTTCAGTGTTTTTCTGTTCCAAGACCTGGTTTTAATTTTCTTGCATTATTAAGTAGTTGCAAAAATAGCAATAATTTTGCTTTTTTCAAACAATCTGAAAATGTTCTTGGGGAAGAAAAGGCTTTCCCACCCTTTTATAACCAAAGTGTAACAATGCCAATTCTAAATAGAAAAAGGCTATTTTCTAATGATATTTTTAAAAGTCAGCTTTATAAAAGTTTTAGAACAATAGCTCTACATGCCAACAAAAAAAATCTGAAGCAGTGAAAAGATAAAATCAATGACCGACTTATGGTAAGAACAGGATTTTCTTGGCCCATGAACTGTAGGAAGACGCAAAAGAATGATCCTTCCCAGGTTCTGGCAATGGATATGGCAAGCCAACCAACATCTGGCATTCCTACAGCTTCAGACAGGTGCCACACAGCCACAGCCTTTTTCCCTAGATGGGGCTGGAAATGCAGCAGCTGAAGCACCCATCAGAACAGCTTAGAGCTGCTGCAGCCCTGGGAACAATGGCTTTGTGCTTCCCAACCCCATCCCTGCACTCGAGCAAAGGGTCCTTTCCTGAGCCTTTCAGAGGTGAAGCACAAACCCACTGCAGTGCTATACTAAAATGCTGCTTGCTGGGTGTTAACTGCTGTCACTGCCATGCTGGACAGATCTCAACATCTTAGAGGCAGGTATAAACCCACGTTTTGCCAATAGGCAGCCCAAGGCAGATACACCTGAAATACATGGAAATTACTCATAAATCTGGATTTGTCACCGCATTAAATCAGAAAAAATAAAGCCCCGCCTATCCAAAAAATCAGTACATATTAAAATGACTGACCTAGGAAGACAGGTGTGGTAATTTTGCCAACAGCTTAAGTGATTTAGCAAAAGTTCCATTTGGCAACTCTGTGGCAGAGCTAGAAAATTACCCCATTATTTCTCAAGTGTAGCCCTGCCTTACAGATCGTACTTACAACCCCATAAAGAGAAGAAATACCTACACATATGCATCAAGGCCAAATGGAACAGAGTTTCCTAAATTATGTCCACCACAGCAGTCGTCACTACTGTTTGTTTCCATTAGGTCACTAATATTTGTGGTCAACAAGAAACATTAAAGGCTGAGACATGTTCTGGTTTTACTGCCCACAATGAAAAGCAGACAAAATCAAATCCTTCCATCTTCTCTTGGTCTTTGTAAGAAAAACCTGAATGATTCACAAATGGTGATGTACAACCAGTTGCAACCCTTACTATGTAATGGAAGTAATAGCACAGGTAGGCTACTGCTGGTGGGGGTCACACCAATTTTAATTTGTTCTTACATTGCATGTGTATTCCAAAGCAGTAGCACCCATTACTATTGTGGTTTTACCCCAGTCAGCAAATAAATATTATGCAGCCACTTTCAATTTACACTGATCTTATTATTAGAACCCCTAATTTCGATACACTACTTCAAAATAATTAGCACAAAAAACAAGATATAAAGTTGGATCCTAAATATCTTTTTAGTTCACAAATTCATTCTTCTCCTCTTAGCTACTTAGATGTTTCTTACAAATAACTTAGCTATTTTCCTTAAGTACCACTGTTGGACACTTGTCAATATTTCTCAAGGAAAAACTCTGTACAAGCCAGAAGCCCAAGAGGCCAAGATTCTTCTCCTCAAAACGTAAATGCTTGCTAAAGTGCTGACACTTAAATTAGGCCAACCAAGTTAAGTAGTAAAACTACACAGTACAACACCACAGCAGTAGAATATCACTTATCATCATCTTGGTAATAAAAACAATGCAGCAGCACAGAATGCTTCACTCCCACATCACAGGATCTGCTCCGAAGTTCCAAGCAGCAGGATTACACTGCCCAAGCAAATAAATAATACTGCCTACCATTTTCACAGCTGAACATTGGCTAAACACCTTTAGATGCATCCCTGTCCTTCTCACTTCCTAACAACAAGGAGAAAAAACAAAACCAAACCAAACAATGAACCAGACACAAATGTCCTGTACCCTCTCTCAGCTTTTTCAGGTCACATTCTGTGATCAGTAAACAGATTGAGTTAGGGTTTAATAAAAATCCCAGGACAAGAGCACTTGAAGAAAATAACACCCATGGCATTTAGGGCTCCCTCTTCAGTAAAATACAGCAACACTTCCCACAAAGAGATTTGCCACATAGATCTTAGAAAACTCTTCCTGAACACAGCACTAACCACTTGCTCAGCTCTCCACACTTAGACAAGGCTACTTTGGCACCACACTCAAACCGATGCCAGGAAAAATGAGGGGAAACTCTCTTGGCCTTGTGCTCCATGTATCCTTGGCTGTGCTGCCAGAGCATGGCATCCTGCACCTGCTTTTTCTGCAGCAATGGAAATGGCTGGGGAGAAGCAGCCAACATGAACAGTGCACCAACCCTGACACAATGTACAGGTGTCCACGAGAAGTGCAATCCCCACCAACAAAACCCAATGAAATAACAACCTAATATGAAATCTGCTATTTCCAAACCTATCCCCTACCTCAACTTACAGATCTTCATGTCAGACTTTGCTTTTCTCCCTTCAGTAAGTATGAAATTTTATATTCAATAGGAGTTTGTATTCTTCAGCTAGAGACAGAAAAATCTTTCTCTCCCGAATCCTTTAAACCTTCCAGCCAGAGGGAAGAAAGAGAAGGAGAAAGTTCTCTAAGAACCATATTTGGAGTGCTATCCCCCTGTGACTGAACCAAATCTCTGCATCTGCCACAGCTATTAGCCTTCTCCAAATAGCAGCTGAAGCAATATGGAACAAACTTGGTCCCTAGATAATTTCCCAACTACTCATATGGTTCTGTATAGCAGCCATGAAAAATAATAATTCTCAGTAATTTAATTCTGCTATTGCTTGAAAAACCTATGACCCAAAGCAGAAATGTTGGACAAGTCTCCAGATTCAAGACGGCATTACAAGCTCAAAAGACAAAGTTTTCTGAGATTTATTTCCAATCTTTTCTTTCAGAGGACATCAGCCTTTGCAAAAAAGGTAGAGATTAGCCTCCTTCACATTTTAAAGGAAGCCATACATTTTGAAGAAATTATTAATTCTCCTTCACTTGCAGTTGTAAACCTGAAGTCTAAGAACTCTACTCAGACTGCAGTTCAAATAAAATATTTGCTGATAATACCTAAGATGAAATGTCCATATGCATAGTCCTAACACTATACAAGACATGCCATAATGGAAATTACATTACAGCAATGATTAATGACAGCAGATTATTCTATATAAGACAGCAAGCAAGAAACTGTCCAGGGAAAAACCTCTCCAGAAAAAATTACAGCACATCTCTTGTATAGAGCCAACTGTCCTCCTACAAACAAACAGGAGCATAAACATAACCTAAAGAAAAATCCAGCTTTTTCTATAGCCAATATTTTGTTTTGTTCTGATATTTCTGAAGCAGGGCTGGGACCTAGGGAATGAGACACAGGATTTGGAGGCTTTCATTTCAGCACCCAAAACCCTACATAGGAATCTGCATTGGGAGTCCAGCCAGACATGAAGAGCACACATTCCAGACTCAAACAGAGGACAGTGAAAGACACTTCCCAAGAAACTAATGCATTAAGTTTTATGTTTTCCACTTCTTTTTTTCCTTTTTTTTTGAACTCTCCCAGATAAAGCATGAATATGTGAATGTAGACTGACATCACTGTGCAAAAACCTCCATGTATACAAGCTGCCAGTTCCTTACTTTAATAAGCTTTAGCAATCTCCTCATATAGCTTTCCTTAATTAAATGTATTGAGGAGGGATTTCCTTAAAAAGAAAGGGATGTCTGCGCACATTAATATGGAAATATTAGACATAATACATGTATCCATATATGCCAGTCCAAGAGGACAAAGATTTTTTTACTACTATTAATCCTGCTATGCCTTTTTCATTAAATAGACTCTTTTATTTCTAGAAACAAGGAAGGTTTACATTTTATTCTTTGGAAGGCCTGACTTTAATCTGCATTTAAACATCCATATACTTTACCTTTTTTGTTGGTTCTAATAATTGTCTCAGACAACAGTAAAGGGCTTCCATTGGAAACTTCATTTATAGGCTTCTCTGGTGGTTTGTTGGCAGTATTTTCTTTCTTCATGTCTTTCTTTATTTCCTGCAGAAGGCAGGTAGAGAGGGAAAAGAAAAAATGAAACAGTTAAAAAAGGTATTACAGAATATTCTAAATCTCCCAACGTTTCTTAAAACTTCTATGTACACATCTCTGCCTACTCTAATGTTACTTCAAAGAGTCTTACAAAGTTGAAATGCCACAAAAAGAAAGTAATTTTCAGTAACCTTTTCCAATGGACACTACTCGTTTTCTTTTTAAAATAATTCCTTATTTGTGTGTGAAAACTGTAGGACAGCTTTAAAAATCTCTCAGTTGAGATCACCAAAGCTGAAAGGTGTGAGGGGGGAAAAGAAAAAGGTGTCTCATTTGATGCACAGGGCAGAACCAGTACAGTGCCCCTGATGTAAAAGCAGCTAGGTCTGCTTCCCCTCGAATGAGAAGCCCACAGAAACAGCCACCTCAGCAGGAAGAAAAATATTAACTAGGAAAATATGACAAATGCTACCATAATTGGCAGAAGCATATAGAGAGCCTGCTGTCAGAGCTGTTGCTAACACTGACACATTTTGCTCCTCACTACCATTTAAGGTGATCGACTTCTTTGGCGGCACATGGAGAAAATATATATGGTGGGGCTGCATGGAAGTAAATCCACAGCAAACAGCTTCCAAAGAATTCACAGTTACTGCTAGAGATGCACAATATGTCTCTGTCAGCTTCTTTGGCAGACTTTAAAAGCCTAACTGTTTTGTTGCCTACATCCACTTTGACAAAGCATCCAAAATATCATCACCTTGTATGTATCTTATCTTGAAACACCACTGAAACAGACAAAAAGCACTACCTCCACTTTCTAGACAGGTAACTGACACACTGCAGAGGCTGAACCATTTGCTTACTACCATGTCCCAAAAAATAAGGGAAAAAAAAAGCTTTGGCTCCAATCTTTGTCCTAGAGCCAGAGCCACTCAGGCTGAGAGAGAACTCAGAAGGTCCCTTCCAATTCAGCTCAAAGCAGGGTCACCTCTACAGTTAAAACCAGGCTGTTCAAGGCTGTTTGCCCAGCTGGGTCTTGAAAACCTCCAAGGACAAAGGCTGTACAAGCCCACTGCTTGACTGACTTTATAATGACAAAACTTCTCCTTATACCTTGCCTGGAATTTTCTTTTCAAGTCCCATCTGCTCTCTCCTGTCCTGCCCACCAGGCATCACTGTGAAGGGCCTATCTCTGTCTCCTGAATAACAATCTCATATGTACCAGAAGATCCCCCAAAAACCCTGTCTTCAGGCTGAACAAGCCCCCATCTCCCTCAGCATCTCCACAGGAGCATGTGCTCCAGCTTCCACAGGCACAGAACTAGCTTCAGCTCAGCAGTATCTTCCCTTTATGCAAGATGGGATGCTGTATCCTGGATGTGGACTAATGAGTGCCAGGTAAAGGAGGATTATCGCTTCCCTCCATCTGCAGGCTGTTAATGCAGCCCAGGATGCTGCTCACTGTGTTAATGACAGGGTACAAGACTGGCACACGTTTATGTTGCTGCCCACCAGGACCCACAGGTCCTTTTCAGCACAGTTGCTCCCAAATCTATCAGATCCCACTCTGCAGGTCTGCCACCAATTGCTCCTTCCCAGGGTGAGAACTGGTATTTGTCCTTGCTGGATTCCATAATGTTCCTGCCTGGGGTCCTCTGAACAGCAGCCCTGCCTTCATGTCAGTTGCTCCCCCAGTTAGATGTCATCTGCAAATTTTGTGAGATCTACATCAAACAGGCATCAGAGACAGGTGATGGCTTTGGATGAACTCTTCCCCTTATAAAAACCTCTACCTCTCCTCCTCCCTTTCAACTCTTATATTCACTGCCCTCTTCTACATCCCACAGCACTGCACCACACACAGGAAATACAGTAGATCTGATTTAGATTTTCAGCATATCAGACATTAGCACTAAACCATAGAAAGCACATTTCTGTTTGAAGTTTCTGAAGTTGTCATCAGCATCAAGCAAAGCAAGAATTTCGAATTTATTCTCTATAAGATTCACCTTAAACCTGAATCTCATAATTGTTTTTCTAACCTTTTATTTCCCCAGACTAATTGGTATTTCAAAGCTGAAGTATTAGCCATGCAACATTAATACAACATTAATCTGCCCAAAGCCTTTTCTGTGTATCAGTATTCCATTAGCAAAGATAAAAGTTTTATAAACTGCCTGTGGAGGGAACGATAAATCTTTTATCTAGAGCCATCACACAGGTAAAATACTATCCAAAAGACAACTCATCACAGTAACCATAATAACTGAAATAACAAATGTTATTGATGATATAATGATATCTGTGTGATAAGTGCTACTATTGTTAGAAGAAATATTGTGCAAAGTTCTGGTAGAAAAGTGAACCATGTGAGAATTTAAGAACACTGTATGCATTTAGAAGAATATATCGCTTTCTAAAAGAAGTGGACTAGATCAACACATACATTATTCCACAAGTTTCTTTTTCACAGCCTTAAAAAATCAAATGTATAATAAATTACTTCACCCAAAGCTTTACATTTATTTTGCAGCTAGGTGACAAACTCACTGTGTATTAAAAAATGATGTGCTGTTTAAACAGAATTTGTGAGTCAAACAGAATTCTCATGTGAGCAAGACCACAAGACAACATCCTTTGGAAGACCCCATCTTGCCAGAACTTGCTTCCTGTGTGTCATTATTGTGTTATTTTTCATTCTTTATGTCAGAATGTAACTCAATCCTCAACTCACAAATTCTGAAACAGCAGTACAATATTTTTTAATTGTAAAAATCCTTTGCAACTTCAAAACTGACAGAGAAAATCGCTATTTCAGAAAACAGTGTTGTACCCTTTACTCTCCAGATCAATGACATGGTGCCTTTGCTGCTGCTGACAGCTTTTTGAAAAAGCCTTGTTTGGCTCCAGAAAAAAAGCAAAGTAATACAAGGAAACTCCCAAACACTGGCATTTGTTTGTAGGGTGGGGAGTCCTACACTTCCTTTCTCATACACTATTCATGGAAAGAGGAAAGACACACGTGCTGAGTGTCCACTAAGCCAAAATTCATATAGAAGATTTGGCACCTTGCAGTCACCTAAACTGTCCAAGGACTTCTTTTTTTTTGTGCCTAACACTTTTTGAGCTACTTTTTATTACTGTCTCCTTGGATGCTCATGACAAGGGTCATAAACTTTCATAGCTACTGACCAGAGCAACATGGCATGAAGAGCCCCAGCATCTTGGAATTACAGATCCAGGAGGGAATTGGAAGAAAAAGTGAAGAATTGTTTAAACAGTGAAACAGAAATCACGCAAAAATCAATCCAGCCCTACTAAGCTAAAATCTTACCAGAAACATATTCATACTTAGCAATACCCTATGGGAATCCCGTATCTAAGGCACTTGGCACTCATTCTGCTCTAAGCTATGCCACCGTTAACACCTTTGCACATCTTTTCAATTCCTGGTCTTAGTCTACAGGATAAGACTAAAAACTTGCAAACAAAACCAAACAAATGCCTCAGCAGCCTCACCACTGCAGCCTGCAGCAAACACTGGTGCTGATATTACAGCCTCTCTCTAGTATGGTGCTTCTGCCTCATTGCTGTCTTGTCTTCTGTAGTGCTCACCCTTGGGGAATTTAGGATCTTAGAAACTGTCTTCAGCTGTGACCCAAACAGAGACAGGCACCCTTACCCCCAGGCCAAAGAAAGAGACTCTAATGCTATTAAATTCAGAAATACTGACATAGCCCTTTACACCTGCTCTTACCTGCTTTAAAAAACAGATTATTACACTAAAACACTAAAGTGCCTTACTCAAAACTGTATTTCTTCTCAAAAACCGACTGAAAACAGACACAAACAACTCTGGCCAAATAGACATATCAAGTCAGCTCACTTCTTTTTACTGCAAAAACGTACACTGCACATGACTACCTTGCATATTTGAGCTACATAAATGAACAACAATGGCCCTGAAAGCTTGGTGCTGCATCAGTAATGGCTGTAGAAATCTCTCTATGTAACCCAGTCATTCCAGATCTGCAAGGAGCTGAAGCCTATCACACAAAGAAAGAGTAGGCAAATGAGCTTGCAAACCCATGCATATCAAAGGTGGCTTGTGGGAACTTTCCCCAGTGCATGACAAAATCTATTTCTAGTTCTGATTTCAAGCTGAATTTTGTAGATGTTATTTCTTTTAAAGAAGAAATTCCATGTACACAAGTAGAAAGCAAACTTTCAACTGTAGTTCAAGAACAGCTGAATTTGAATGCTGAAGGAGGATGAACATAAGCCAATAGTTCAGTTTCAAGTTCAGGGACTGCTGTGTCTTGAAAAAGAAGCTTCTGTAATAAAAGACAGAAGAAACTGAACAGGTAAGATATTTGACTACATTGTATTGCTTTAAAATACTGGGAAAAGAGCAACCTGCTGTCTGTCCAGCAAGGACTCCAGTGCATCTCCCAAGCAGGACTTTTGCACTGGTTTCTGGCGGTATTTTGACTACAGCACCCTAATCATACATTCACACCCTAATCAGCCACAAGCACCACTCACTGTGGGCCAATCTGCCCTTGAGTAGAACAGGGAGGGTGGACTGGTACTGCAGGACGTTTGAGCCACGCTGAGTCTCCTCTAAGGGACACAGTGTGAGAACCTTCCCCAGGAATCCCTGTGGTGACCCTGTTTGGAACAGGCTTGCTGACCTCAAGAGCCCTTCCCAGAACCAAGTTCACAAGGCAGGTATCACTGGAAAGCCCCACAGAGAGCTCGGGAGGAGGAGCTCAAAGGGATCCTGAGTGCAGTGCTTGACTCTTTACCTCTCCGTTCCTGTGAGATGTTTCTGCAGAATGAGCAGCTGTCTCGCTCACACAGCCTACTTGCAAAGAGGTAGGCTTTCACAGTGCTAACAGCTTCAAAAATATCTCTAAACCTAAACTTCGGTACTATTTGGTTCTTGATTTTGGAGCACTGCCTGGTATAAATTTCAAGGATCTAAATTATGCATTTCTTTCTAGCCCACACAAAGAAAACTGCAGGTAGTTAGCTGATCATTTTTGAGGCTATGCCTCAGGAACCCAACCCTTAAGTAACCTTGCAATTCAACCACCAAAGCTAAAAGAGGCCCTCTTGATGCCAGAAATTTTAAGACAGCTTTCCCCTCCTGTGTGTGTGGGTTTCAGTGTGATTCCAATATGAAAAGCAGTTCTTGGAAGAAGCATCCTCAATCTAAGAAGTACTGAAAAAAAAAAGAAATTGTGAAGTTTAAAAATAAATTAAGCTTGATTCCATGAAATATTACAATTTCAAAGACATTATGGGGGCATAGAGGCCCTTCCAATTTGTATGCCATTTTAATACCTAAAAAAATGTAATATTCTTGTAGCTAGGATTCAACCACACTGCACAGATACCAACAACCAAAGCATCGTAAAAGGATTCTTTTCTTCTGGCAAACTTTGAAATATAGTTTCTCCAAAGAAACACAAAATCCCAAACAATACTTGAGCTGTTTTTATTTTGGATCTTCTCTGATCCAAATCTTATATCAGTATAAGCCACAGGAAATTTGAAAGACGTTACCTCTAAGCTCCGCGGCTTTGCAACGTGACAAAACTTTAAATAACAACAAATTACAGAGTGTGATGAAAGTCCATTACATAGGAAAATACAATATATTCAAGTATATATGTACAGGTATACTTAAATATACCTGTACCCAATTAAATGGTTATTTCAACATATAAAATCTATAAATTAAGCACCTTATTTTTTGTAAATCAAAACTGTTATTCATTGAAATGACACATACTTTGTCAATCTGAAGAGAGACAAGAAGAGCAGTTAGCAGCTTTTAAAGAGAAAACATAGGTTTTTTTACTGCTGTTTGCAAGACCTAGGGGTTTTTTCCAGAATTTGATCATTTATTATATTTTAAGAAAAAATTCTCTTCTCTTTATGTGTCTTTGTGTGCTGAAGTTTCCACTCATCTATCAAAAAGCTTCCTTGAAATTAGAGCAAATGCTTGAATTAGGTCAGCAACAAAAGTTACAGTTAGGAAAGTACAAGAACTTCTGCCATTTTCACGACACCAAAGTTTTTTTTACTCTAGCAGTTCTGACCTTTACAGGAAACTCAGCTGAAAACATTTGAGGAAATTGCTGCAACCTTTTCCATGACACTAAATGCAACAAAATGCTATTTTGGCTGCTGTAGGTACAAAATCCTAAAGCCAACACTTCATTCCTCAAAGTTGTTGAGAGCCATGAAAAATTGTGAGAAAAATCACAATCAGACTATAAGGTGTTCGTTCTATCTGTGGTTTCCGTATAAAGGGAACAACAGTTCTTGCATACTGAGAGCAAGAGGTTTAATCAAAATCAAAGCTTTTTGAAAATGAGACGCATATTGAAAGAGCTAAAGCTGAGAAATAATGACTCTTTCACAATTCAAAAATCTATAGCATGTGCCCTGCTTGGAGCCAAATATGGGAGCAGGAATAAGAATCCAGTATCATACACAGCCAAGAGGAAACAATGCAACACATCTGAATTATCAAGAGTTGACAATGGAAGCGTCAGGAGCACTTTGACCCCTCTGAGATATAGAATGCTTTTCCTTCTATCCCTTTTCTCAAAAACCATATTTTACATTTCAAGAGACAACTGCCACCATGATTTCCAGCAAACGTCTGTAACTTCAAACAATATAGGAGTTCAATTACCCATCTATATTAAATGCCTCAAAATAACACTCTGCTGCTGAGTACATGCATCAATGCAATATTTAGTCCTCCCAAGTAATTTCCTGTGACATTTCCACTGAGACTAGTTAAGGGTTACTGAATAATTACAAATGTGCTTAGTTAGAAATACAACTCTGACATTGTCAAGAATCTTGTAGTTCTAATATATAAAAACAATGTATCCTGCAGCAAGGTTGGAACAAACTTTCCCAGCAACTGAACTAGAATTAACATGAAAATTATTTTCAACCAGATAGATGTTGCCAGCACTAAAAACCAGAATACCTCCATGGCACGAGCTTACATTCTGTAAAAAGCAAAATGACAACATTTCAGGGACAAATAAGAAAACACCAAGCCATTATTTTCCCAGCTTCTGCATCACTCGTCTTTATTTTCTCCTTTCTAGGGCAATGCCAGGTCCAAGACACAGAGAGAGGACATGGTACCTTCAAGCCCCATGGCCAAGACTGAGCTCTCCCCATCAGCTGGTCATGACAGGAGACACTCACCAGTGGCTCTGTCAGCAGGCAGAGGGGGAAGGAAGGTTTGGAGAGAGCACTACCACAGCAGTGACCCCCAGCTTCTAACAGAGGCACAGATCCCAAACTGCTGCTGCACACACCCTCTGAGCTCATGGCAAAAGCTGTGCTCTTGTTTCTCTGCTGCAGGATTCCACATCGTCTCTCCTTTTCCACTATCAGCTTATCCCAAGTTTACAAGAAACATGTTCCCAGCTGTCTGTCAGGCATGTGACCCAAAAAAAAAAAAAAAGAAGGACAGGGTTACAGTTCATGAGCCTCCTAGTTTCTGCTAGTACTGCCTAGTTCTGGGGTTATTTCTAACCACAGCCTCACAAACCTTTCTTTGGTTTCTATATCAAGCCTTTAAAATCAAGTCTATTTCTGTGGCTCACATGACTGCCATCTGATTTACAGCTTGATAGAGAAAAATGTTATTTGTTCACCGAGTTTTACATACTGAACAATGCATCTACTCCAGCAGAACAGGCACCTTGAGGATGAGGACTCTGACCTGCTTTACCCTCCTTTGTTTTTCTTGTTGTGTTACATAAAACAGATGCACTGGTTTGCTCTCTCCCAGCACAAATAAAGCCTCGAACACAGCCAGAAGTGCTGCTTTCATGGCTGCTCAGGTAAGCCCATAGTGGCACCCTTGCTTCTCAGATGGGAGGTCTTATGAACACTGCAAAGCTTCATGGACACTCCTCCACTAACTATTGTACACCTAGCACCCAGCCTGCACAAAGATAAATTCATCACACAACCACCAGTAAAGGCTTCTACAACCCATCTGTCATGTGCATTGTTCTTTGACCATTTAAATATCCATTTTAGAACTAATTTTATTTATAAACTATACTTATTACAAAGGTCATACCTCAAACATTTGAGACAATAGTGGGGCACTTGAAAACAGCCATGTGAAAAAATTAATAGGTTGGATTCAATGCAAACAACTGGCAACAAACAAATTTAGTATGAAATTACAAACCAATAGTTGCTATGAAAAAACATTAATTCCTACATCTATTCTACATTAACCACAAAAGTACTGTGCACTGAAGGCTCAGTGCAACCTGCTCCTGCTCAGACTGCTGGTACCTGCTCTGTGATATCTGTGTCTGAACTCTCCCTGTTCATCCCAGCCTGAGATGCTGCAATGCCCTCCATACCACAGCTCTAAGGAGAACACACCTAAATCCTCTGCTCCTCTTCTACACACCAATGCCCAGTGTACTACAGCAAACTCAATCTCCTCTTCTAAAGAATCTCCACATTCTTCCTTTTTCGATACAGGTTTGTACATCCTTCTGATAGTAAAAGATCATCTGGATAGGATATACACTTACATATGTAGAAAGCCATCTACTTTTAGAGAGATGAGTGCATGCTTTCTAATAAAATTTTCAAAACTCTCAGATTTGTCGAGTCTTATGCAATCTTTCAGCTCTTCTCTTCTGTGAACATGAGTGTGTATTTCTGCATTCATTCAGCTCAAGAAAATCTTGTTACATCCCTTAGCTTCAGACTTCATACTTCAGTTCAAAAGGAGACAGCTCATATTCACTTCTACCAATTCGTTTACTGTGTTTTTTTTTTAATTATCAAAGAATAAAAGATTAAAGAAACATGGAGGGGGTGGAGGGGGGGAGGGAGATGGAGGCTACAAGAAACAGCAAGGAATACAACATGAAGAAAAGTGGAGAATACATTTTAAAACAAACAATCACATAACATCACTTGTCTCAGAGAGAGCCAAAAAGAAAAAAGAATACACCCTCTGCACAGTATAGTTTAGGTTTTGGAGACATGCTTGGATACATCAGTGATCTGCTTTGCTACCACCAGAACAAGCAATTCATTTCGTCTTAATGTACTTAACAGACCAAGACTGAAAATTGTAATTAGAGCAATAAAAAAAGGAAAATAGGAAAAAGCATGGTGTGCTGAGTGCTGGATGCCACTCCAAGCCACTCGATTCATCCTGACCCATTTTTTTTCAACCGACAGTACCTCTCTCTGAGGCCTCACAATCTAGGTGTAAGCAAAAGCATAACTGATGAACAGACACAGCAGATGGCAGGAAGCACGAAGAAGCAGAAGTGATTGGCACAGGCTGGGTGCATAAGCACTTTAGCATTTTGCAAGCGCTGTGACAAGACACCTCTAAGGAAGACTTTGAAAAACAGCAATTACATTTGTTGATCTTTATGTGCAGGTTCCCCAAAGCAGGTGAGAAGTACAAAAGCAGATGCTTGTTATAAATTTATTAAAAAGGTGAGGAAAACCAAACTTGTCACCTTGTCACCATGACAGAGGGACACAATCCATGTATGAGGCACTTGAGAGATGATGACCCAAAGACTCTAAGATTTAGAGTGGGCAAGTTGCAGAGCTGACATAGACTTTGCATTTCAGATCCTCCCAGAGAACCACACTGTCTGACTGCAGCAGTTCTCCCAACCTGCAGATGAACTGGAAGCAACTTCCTGATTTCATACTGCTGCAGAGCTGTCTGCTAACACCTGCCCATGACCCCCTGCAGTACACAATCCATCACAGTTTTAATGTGGGGCTGCGAATTTGTTTTGCTTTATACATTTAACAACATATGTGAGTAGTGGGATTAAGGGCAAAAGCACTGCTGCAGCAGGGATTGCCATGGGGAAGATGCTTGACTCTTTAACTGGCACCCTTGTCCTCTCCCACCTTTATAACCTTCCTGACAATGGATGGCCAGCCAGGCTTTTACTAGCTACAACTCCTGCCTTTCACCTGTGTTTGACAGCAGCACAGCACACCTGTGTGCATTTCAGCTGCCCAGTATTCCCAGCACATGAACACACACATCTCTGCAGGTGCTCAGAAACACACGTGTGCTGCTCCCTGCATCCCTGAACACTATGGGGATGTGCTGTGGGGAGGCACAAAGGGTGCTTCTCAGCCATCTTCCCCTCAGTCCAGCTCCAGCAGAATGAAATTACTCAAGTAGTTTCAAATAAAAATAAATTTCTTCTCACAAAGGTTCCATTTTCACCCAACAATTATAAGCGTTGTTAACTTTGCTTGAAAGTGCAATGTTTGAGTAGAGAGTGGGATATGCCAGAATTTAGCATGCTAATAGTTTCTCCCCATAGGCACCTGGCCTTATTAAAAAATACAGTTTTAGATGGTGAAAAATGGCTATTTCATGTAGTAAAAATATTTCTGCTGTCAGTATAACAAACCCCAGGGCATATTACCATATAAAGCATATATATATATATATAAAAGAAACTTATATATATAAAAAACTACTGTTGTATTTCTGTTTCTTCTCACAACCACAGCAATTTGAAGAGATGACCAATACAGAAAAAACCAGCAATAAACACTCTTAGGGGGAAAAAAAGGTGTTGGGAGACATCATCACAAATTGTGACATGTTAGATAAGCAGATAAGCTATCTCTATGACACAGACATAGGTTTAGAGAGACACAAAGTAACATAAATCCTTTATGCAAAATCCTATCACGAACCAGATGATCCTTAACAGCAGGATTTTCTAATGAGAACATTAACTGACTCACCCAGTATCTTGCATTCTCAATTTAAAGTGATATGGAAGGTTTTTATTAAGGATTTATCTTTTCTAAAGGATGTTGTACAGTGAAAAAGAAAAAACAACCAAAAAAAACCCCAAACACACAAAATGAAAGGAAGTCACTGTGCTACACAAAAACATACAAAATATATAAAATACACTCGCACAGAATTTCAAAATTTTCACTTCAACCGCATTTTAAAAAAACCTTTGTGATGGTGCAAACAGCCATTTTTCTACCCAATTAGCAAGTCATGTAAAATTCTACAAATGAGGTTTTCAATCACATAATTCTGCATTACAGAATGAAGAACTGTGCTGTAAAAAGGTTAAGGCAAATTACAGACGTTCTTATTGCTCTTTGATAGACCTCTCGTCAAATACTCTATTGAACCAACACAATTACTCAACCCTCTGCAGCATACAGCTATTAAGGTTATGCAGAGAAGTCCACTGAACCTACATAGGGAGGGCAAGTGTTGGGTAATTCCACTGCATGTAAAATTAAAACTGAGATTCTTGAAGATGCATCCCTATTTTGAAGGAGTCACCTCAGACAAGCTGGGACTTTTTTCAAGACAAAAAAAGGGATCATGAAAATATTTAGATGGAAAGACAGTCACAGCATTACAGGATTTTTAGGGCTTTGTTTGTTTGTGTAACCAGTTGTATGAAAGCTTGCAGGAATTAATGAAATAAGATCCTGGATTAAATCAGGGTTAATGAGATCAGGAGTAGATACATCATTATTCAAATCACACACCATGTGAATAGTATGCGCTGCCAGACTTGTAAATCAGAGATTAGAATTTAACACTCTTCCTCCTGCAGTCTGACAGTTTAGGGCTAGAGGTCTCTTTACAAATATTGCTGGCATCCACCTGCCACAGCTCCACAAGACGGTGTATTATGATTCCAGTTTTTCCTGGTGCTAAGCACCAACAATTTCAAGAGGTAACCGATGGCAGAAGCAGCTCCTCAGCACTTCTGACAGTCATGTTCCTCAAGTCTTACAACTCATGCAGCTGTCAAGCAAAATTTGTTATTTAATTATTTTCCATCTTAATCTGGTCTTTCATCCTGCAAATATTACAGCAGGTACAGGTTAATTCATGTGAGTTTGGAATGGGGCCATATGCCTTATGGATTCCTTTTTGTCTGGTATAGCCTTCTGAGTTCCAGCACACTGCTGCTATGCTCAAACCCAGAGGTAATTTCTTAGGGGAAAAAAGAAGGTGTGAAACTGAAAAGATTCAGAACAACAATTTGAATAATCGCTGTTAAAAGATGTCCTGGAACCATGGAAATCTCTTTATGAAATGTAGGTCACATGTTTCTTTGGAGGTATTAGAGTTAATTCTAGAGATTTGATATTTAGAAAAGATAGCCCTATTCATAAAGTCTTAATAGCTGGGAAAATTGACCCAAACCTTAAACAGTGGGTCCCAAAAAGTCCCTAGAAATGCAGCAGCTGTCCTCTACACTTGATACTGCTTTCTCTTAGTAGAGTGAAGGTCTCTGGACAAAGCTTTTCATTGTAGAATTTTCCAGGCTCTTCTTATATTCCGTCTGCTCTTTTACAGCTGTGAAAAAGGAACAAGCAGGGAACAGTATAGCATAGGTCTATCTATTCTAGCAAAACAACCTTCTGTATCTTGGTCTTATCCTGGAGAAAAGAGGTATAAAAAATGCAAACAGAAGAAAAAAAAAAACGTACTTAACACTGATCCAGAACAGCAAAGAGCATTGCTCAAGACTAAAAAATGTGTGATGAATGCTACAACTGCCTGAGAGAGTTTGATATAACATTGGTATTTGTAGGAGAGGTGCAGCCTAGCATCACAAATGGGAGAAGATTTGGTGACCACGATCCTCACCTCTAATTACTCAATCCCATAATTACTCCATGTTTGCAAAAGAGATTGGCATGTTACCTTTGAAGTAATGCATCATACTGAAACTACCTTTGCAGTTTCCCAACCTAGTGTTTATTCAGCCAGTATGAAACTTAAAACAAACCTTCATGGCTATCAGAGCCACACAGACACAATGGCTTGTATTACAAAAAAACCCCCAAAACAGTAGAGGACGTATTATGGTGAAGTCCACATGAGAAAAAAAGATTTTTATCTGCTTAGCACACTCAGCATGTTTCCTGTTCACAGATGAGTAGCATGAGAAAGTATGATCTTTGTTTGGATAAGTCTCCTTCCAAGCAGAGATAGCTATTTTATGGTTTCTCCCAATGTACCCTGTGGTACCAGGATGCCTGAGGCTCACTGTTATTGTAAATAAGATAGAAGTAAAAGGAAAAGTACTAATTATGCAGTTCTGCTGAAGGGAAAGGAAAGTTTAAAGATGAGAGTTAAAGAAAGAAAGCAGACAGCAGATGCATAGGAGTTATAAGGATGATGAAATGGTGTGGTCTGACCATATATAAAGATATATTGGAATTCTAGGCCAGAGTCCTCTGAACCTGTTTGCCTTGCAGAGCATCCCTGAATGATGGTGCAGATGATGCAGACTGATTCAGCAGGCAGAAACAAGATTTCAGAAGCTAAAAACACCCATGGAAATTGCCACTAAGTACTTTTCAATTTAAAAACTTAATACATTAATTTTCATTTTTACCTTAAAACAAGAATCAAGAGGGAAAAGTTGCATATGCCATACATGAAAGGAAGACCTATTTTTTAATCTAAGCATTAGCAATTCTTTTTACTGACCAATTTATTAAGAAAAGATTGATTCATTTTAGAGCATCTGATACGTTTCTGGTCTGAGTGTTGTAGGCTGAGGGAAGACACTGAGTTTTACTCCAGTGTTTAAGAGGACTCACCTACATTTCAAGGCTTTTGTGCAACTTTAACTATTAAACTGCTATGACTCCAATTATATATATGCATATCTATGCCTTGAAAGTCTAAATATTGACCTACACAATTCTCTGGAAGACAGAAAAATGACAATCTATGGTTTAGCTTTTGTTCCTCAAGAGAAGCCTACCTTGAAAGTAGCTCTCTGCTCTAAAAGGTAAATGTATATGCACAATGCAAATCATAGAAAATTAAGCCAATCATTGGATAATTAATATAAATACCAATATCTCTTAAAAATAGGGAGAAATCTCATTTAGCAGAAGAGAGTATCCTTCCCTTTGTAGCAAATACTGAACTCAAGAAGTTGCAGGCAAAGCAGAGTAATTTGCCAGGCAATTCACAAGAGTAATCTCTATCCATCGGAACTGTATTTTTTACTGGGAAGGCAAAAAACAACACTCCTTCTACATACTGTGATATCGTCTAGAAATTACAGGATATTCTAGATGCATTTAGATTTAACCTCCTTTACTGCAAAATGCTTAAATGTTTTTTATTTTTACAATATTAAGTCTGACAGCACAGAGCATAAACCACTTGCTTCCTTTGTTTTCATTGGGAGCCCTTCTTGACACTTTTACTTCAGGTCAAGGAGTATACTTACATTCAGGTAGTCCCACTGATTTTAACAGGCCTCTTTGGGAAATAAAATTTTTAGGCCCATTCCTCAGGAAAAACGAGACCCCAAACCTGTCAGCACTCCTTGCACTGTGCATGCACTGCTCCTCCCCTCTGCGATCCACTGCATTGGGGAATATTGAAAAATAAACAAGTTATCTAGGAGAACCCACACACTGGTAGTTTAAACAAACACCCCAAACACAGGTGTTCCCTACTTTGCTGACAGGATATTACAATCCCAAAGCAACTAACAGACTCCTTCAGGAAAGTCACTAACCACTCTAGACAAGGGCTGTGGTGGACACTTCCCAGAATTCATGGGAATGGTGGCCTGGGAACAGATACCCAGGAAAAGGAAACAGCTACACACACATCATACTACACTGGAAAGCATAAAAGGCAAAGTTACCACTTTTAATCCCAATACAAAACTGGGAAGAAACAAGGCCCATTGAGGCTGTTCTACTAGAGGAAAAGGAACATGAATGCAGAACAAGCAAGGAACAAACATTAGATGCAAGGGCCTGGCAAGCAGCTTGAAATCCACACTGAAAGGAAGCCCCACACAGGGCTGGGGAAGTGGAGGCACAGCTGTCACTGGTGTGACACAAAGTGGTTTGGATCTGTCTGCAGTGCCTCACACAACACACAGGTGCTGGGGTGCAGAGGTGACTCTCACTAACCCACAGGCAGGGGAAATGCAGACATGGAAAGGTGAGCAGGGTCAGTGCAGCAGTGCACCTGCTAGGGATGAGAGCAAGCAGCTGTACCCATGCAGGGAAATGAAACTCACACATTCCTATAACACTGTTTCCATTCAGCCTTCACTCATTTAAAAAGAGGCTGATCCTACATTTGGTCACTTTTCATCTATTTTCTGTCCCTCTGTCATTTAAGTGCTACACAGTCAATGTTTACAATTCAATGACGTAATCTTCATTGAATTTGTGAGTATTTACAGGTATTTTCAGACCTAGCCACTCTCAACACATATTTCATTATCTACCATCAGTGTTAACACTAAATTTAAGTTGGCACAGACTACAAGGCACGAGGAAAGAATTTGTTTGCTTTGGACTTAATTTTTTCCGAAGTACAGGGTGTGAACAGTGGCAAGAATCACGAGTCCACTAAACAGCTGAAGTGCTGGGGAAAGAACCTTCACCCATTGAGGGGAGAGGCAAAGAACTAGTATGGTCAAACATATTTAGTAACTACTAATAAATCTGCTACGGCCAGATATTCTAGCAGCTACAAGAAGCTCCTCAACCAACAATTTAAACACATTGGATCCTTAAAAATCATGTTTATCTTTCTTACTTAGTATGTCTTTTTAAAACAATCACTTGCTTCCTCATCTAAGTAAGCTTTATCTCACATTCATTGTGGCCAAGCCCACACAAATAAACATTCAATAACTGGAAAAAGTAATTAAAAAAGGCAAAAAGGAAACATGAGTATAATAAGGGTTATGTTGGCCAAGTACTAGTCAATTCCATATTTCTTGTATTTTAAATATTTGTTAAATATACACACAGAGATCAAAATAAATGGTCTGGTCTCCATTTATTTACACAGTCACACAAATCCTTAAACAGAACCTTTAACACGAACACCACTGACAGTTTAATAGGAAGTCATTAATTTCTCATTTAGAAAACAAAGGTAATCAAAACAAGTATTTCAGCTTCTCCCTTCTCCCTCTTTAGCCCACAAAACAATATTTTGTTCTCTCAGGTCCTCCTGTACCTCATAACACTGCCTTCAGTATGACAGACAGGGAGGAAAAATAAAGCTGTTTGGTTTTCAATAACATGAAATTCCCTCCCATACTTCCAAGTATTGTTTTATTCAAATCTATTCACAAGCTGCATACATGCAATTCTCAGGGAAATCCTATATATCTACTTAGTTATCTTAGTTTATCTCCTAAGTACTTCTTACCCCAAGTTTAAATTTCAAAAGTAATTTTCTGTAGAAAGATGCTTTTAAGGCCAGAAAATAAGACTCTTCATTTAGTTGCTCAGGTTTCCTGGTCATGTCAAAATATTTACTCAGATTTCTGAAGTGCACAAGAAAAACTGGAAAAGCATACTACTATTCCCTTCTCACAAAATCACAACTCTGTCCTTGTCTTTGGATTTTTTTTTTCATTCACTCAAAATCTGGGGCAGTCAGCCACAAACTACATTTTTCAACTAAGTATTGTAAAAACATTGCTAACCCTGAATTCAGTAAGAATCTTCGGCCAAAGACTTTTACCAGTCCTTCAAAATTTAAAGTATTTTTAAAACAAGGGAGTTTTAAAATTTTTTTTAATTTTGAAACATTTTACATTTTAAAACATTTTAAATTTTAAAACAAGGAACAATTTTTAAATCAAAGAAGAAAATCTATTTAATAACTAGAATTACTATGACTACTACTTGTCTTGCATTCTTAATTCACATGCACACACATCTCATACACAATAAGCTTATCCCAAAAAAAAAAAAACTGAGGGAAAATTAGAATCAATCTCCACCGTGTATTTCTAAAAATCATTAACTTTTAAAGTACCCTCTGGAGGACATAACTAAATTTTACTTCCACTCTCCTCTCACATCATGTTTTTTAACTTCTTTTGTTATTTTAACAATATGAGATGTCTGAAAGTAAAGATGCCCTGAAGAGTATTTTGATCCAAAATATTTTCCACACTCTGCGGTTCTATAGTGCATAGTGTCTTAGGTCATTATTTTGTGTAAATCAGTACCAAAACTCTTCAGTGTATTTAACATTTTAAAAAATCTAAATTGCCATAGTATATGAAAAATCCTTTTGATAATGTATAAGGCAAGAGCATAGTCAATTGACTCTCATTTATACTCAGTTTCATTTTGTAAGCTTTATTTCATAAATCTAATATTATCCAGTTAAGTGGATGCTTTAAAGCAATTATTTTAAAAAGAACACTCTGATTGTTTTGATTCTATTCCCCAGTCACTGCTTGAATGGGTGTCTGTTAGATCCATTAGAAAATTATCATCATCACAAATAGAAATTCTGTCCAAATGGATTATAAGAGAAAGCTAGCAAATCTAGCTGATTCATGGCACTTGTGGAAGTTGTCCAGATTTTTTCACATCTTCTTCTTGAAAAAGCTATCCCGTTTAAACGCTAAGAAACATGGAAATGTTTACCTAGATTTTAACATGTTGAACTCAATTCCATGCTGGTGTGATCCTGTCTGAAGCAGAAGCAGCAGCACTGACGTCATGAGCATCACCTGTACCTCTGCCCAGGCAGTAACAACAGCCAGCACCTGGCTGAAGGAGTTGAGAAGACTTTGATTTGCAGGGCAGAGAGCAATGATTCAACAGAGTTTAACAGCTCAAGAAAAGCCAGTTGTTGGCTCTCATCCAGCCACTTTACACATGAAAACCCAGCGTTATATATTTATAAGGACTTTCATAGCAGAAAAGTGTATTAGATGTTTTTTAGTTCTTCAGAGGAAGTAAACTCAGAGTTGCACTATGAAGATGTCAGAGGAAACAACAAAACAAAACCCAAGAGCACCTGTGTCTGCCCACAGCCAGATGTCCCTTTGCCCGTTGCAGTGATGTCACCTTTACCACTGTAATTTTCTCAAGTCATTATCTTTATATACTCTTATGCTGCATGTATATCCTGCTGAAACACTGAATCTCAGGAGGGCAAGCGCTAAAACCACTGTAATAGACTGTACCAGTACAGACTGTCAAGGAAAAAATAAGCCCCAAAAACTGAAATAGAGCCTTGAAAATGCAGGTTTTATTCACCATGTAACTGTACCAAGCTGATGATCAATTCTAAAGCAGATTACCAACAGCTGGAAATTAAAACTCAAAAGATATCAGAAGTGGCCCCAAAGCCTGTACAAAATCAAACTTTATTTTCTATCTATTCCATTTGCTAGGGGATAGAAGAAAAGCCAATTGTGCAGCTCTTAGTGCTAGATGCCCTAAAGGGAGAGAAATCAGCTCTGCTAACTGAACAGCCATCAAAGCCTGTAAGGTTTTAGTAAAAATGCAAAAAAAGCAGAGGAATCCTCAAAATGGGGGTGGGGTAGGGCACAGGAATGGAGATAAATGAGGGAAAAAAGAAACTTTGCAACATGTAGTGCAGGTAAAGAGCCCTTCAACATCAATGTATTCTGCCTTCCCACACAGCACTCTGCCTTCCACCCTCAGAAACTATAGAGGGTACTTGGTAAGAAAATAAAACCAACCCTGTTTGTTTTTAAAAGGAAGCACATATGCTGAATTAGAACCAAGACCTACTGAAAATGTTTGCAACTGGGAAGAAGTACTCTAAACACCACAACACTAGTACAAAGTAGTAACCACCTTTTATCCAGTGGAGTCCAATCAATTTTTTCCTTGGTGTGTTGAGGTACTCTTGTAAATTTACAGCTAGAGAGAGTATGCAAGAAAACTTCCAGAGAGACTGGGACAAGCTGCAAAACAGCCTTTCTGAATTTCTTTAGACTACAGCAGGGTCCTATAAACACCCCTTATTATAACAGCTCCTTTACAGCCTGTAAGTATGCATTAAAATAATAGGAGGCTGTGCAGATGAAAGACAAAAAAAATACAAATTCTACATTACAGGTGTCTGCAATAATACAGTAGCAGCTCCTGCTAACAAGTTTCACCTTATTTTATGTGGTACTTGAGAAGAAATAGAGTTTGTCACCAAAACTCAGTATTTCTGTAACAACCAAGACTTAAAAGAGGAGGGAAAGAGAGGAACTCAAGTAATGAAAAATGAACTGGACACTTTGAATTGGGTATTAATAATCCAGCAGGTTGGGCATCAGCTCCAGTCAAAGATCTGGCTGTGGAAAGTGAAAATCTCTCCCTGGAAAATCAAGTCAGTCCATAGCTTAGGCTGCTAAACACAAAATATGTCCTAACAGAGCCAGAAGTCTGGCAAACCAGGCACTGGGTCTAGAACAGCAGGAACACATAAATCAGCAGGCACTGGAAGTCTAAAACTCAGTCTATTGTTTACAAAACTCAAAGGGGAAGGGAGTGAATTTGCAAATTCTTTTTTCTCTAATAGACATAGGTAAATTTATACCAAAAGCACATATAAGAAACAAATTGCTTACTAAGGACAAACACATCCACATCTGCCTAGTCACTTTGCTGAGATCCCTGTTCCTCAAGGACTGCATGACAGCAGCAAGTTAAAGTTAGCACCTAGATTTTCTTGTGAAAAATTATTAGCTTCTTTGTTCATATGGATTATGAGTGGTAAATACAGGAAAGGCTTAACTTCATCATAGCACAGTACTGCAATGAGCACAAGAGGTATATTCACAGCATTTCTCTCCTAGGGTTACACACAGAGTATTCTCAATCTGATGTATAGATAATTTCTGTAAGATATCACTAGTGAAAACAAAGATGTAAGGGGATAAGAATTATAGTGAACTGCATAGATTACTTCCTATCAAGTTACTGATTCAGTAAGCTTTTTTTTTTTTTTTTTTTACTTTTATGTGTACATTTCTTCTATCAGCATATACTGCACACTTAGTCACAATTAGTTACCTGCCTTGGGAAAAGGTATGATATTACCCTGTCCTTCTCCTGTACCATATGGATCATAACCATTGCTGTAGTTTTGGTTTGTCCTACAGTTTTTCAAGGTAAAAAACTAAATGCAACTCTGCCACCTCCTCTGTCAGATTTAAATTATAAGTGACAGCTTAGCTGGAAGGCCTAATTTAAGAAAGAAAACAGGCAATTTGAATAAGGCAGAGGAGGTTGGATTTTCTTTTCTCAAAAATTCACAGTGATTTTTCCTGAGCAAAAGAGATCAAGCAAGGAGTCACCAAGATTAGATCACAAACCAATTTTCATACAAATAAAGGGAAAAAACTGCACATATCTACTCAAACAATGCAGTTACAGTCTATAATAAAGATCAAGATGGGCACTGGAAGTAGATAGTCAAAGTATTTCTTCAATATTCAAAGCATCAAGCCCAGAACTGGCAGGTTAGATGCAGCATCATACATAAAACAACAAAAATGGTTTAAAGGCAGTTTTATGCGCCCATTTTGAGAGGTAACAAGAAACACTCCAGTGATGGGTTAATTCAGAAGAGCCAGTTCTTCTCAGCTATCAATTACTGCTGAGTGCTGTGAAAAGGGCACTGGAGAAGACACACCAGGACTACAGCAGCTCCTTCCTTTTCCAGGGTAACCTCCAGGCAAGGAGGATGTACTTCCACCAACCTGCATGGTTTTGAGGCAAGCAGCCTGTGATTTCTGTGGTTATCTACAGAAGAACAGGTCTTGCAGTCCTACCACATTACCTTGCTAATGCAACTCTTACATGAAAATGCAATTGTTATCTGAGTGTTTTCAGCTCTTTTGCCACAGCCTTTTAAAAGCCAGGGCAGCCCTGTGCTTTGCAAAGTGAACTTGAAAGAAGTGAGAACTAAAATCACCATGCTCAGATCAGAGATACAATCCCTTCCATTACACATAGAAAGGAACTTCAGTTGGCACAAGAAAGGAAAACAAACATGTATTTTTAACCAAAAGTTTTGAATTTAAATAGCTGTTACCTTTTCTGGCTACTTAAGCAACACAAGAGATGACATACAACCCATAATCCAGGACATACATTTTTAAGTTTCCTTTCAAAATCTGCAGACTAATTTCTTATTCCATCATGCCAAAGCTCATAAAGCATATATGTAGAAGTCAAAGGGAGAGCCCTGCTTTTCTCTCTTCCACAAGGTATTAATTTGAATGTTCCTCTAGGCTCAAACTAATCCAGGTGTCTGAAGTAGGAATGTCTATACTTTATTGGCTGTAATATGGAGGAAGTAAAACTCCAAACCTTCTTTTGCTGGTCTTCAAGGTATCCATAAGACCCAACTACTTACACAACGAATTTGCATGAGTAGGCTAGGCTTTGTCCACTCAGGAGTTCTGGGAAAGTTTTTAAAAAGTCTTTATTACTAGATATGAAGGTTCAGATTCCACATAGCAAAAAAACCCTAAATCCACTAGGAAATGCACTCTAAGCTTTCCTACTGCACTGGAGTGGAGCTGCAGGGACAATCAAACTGCTAACACAGACCCAGGAACCCAATCCTACAGCTTAAAAAATGTGCTGAATTGGTGAAAGGCTGCCAGACACCCGGGATCATTGTGAGCTGCCATGGCTACTAACCAGGGTTTAACTCCACAGGCTCTAAACACCACCGTGTATAGAACCAGCTACAGTGTTAATTAGTTACAGAGAAAGGAAAAACTTGTGTGGCAGAAAAGGAATCTCACATGGACAGTCATCTGCAGCTTAACTATATGGACTTTACATAAGCCTTTCAAAACAAGCATAGAAGATACCAAAGTTACAGCCTATCCTTTCAGTTCTTAAGATATATTTTAGGACATTATCTCCCATTTTTTCATCCCCAGACCCCCAATTACTCTACTTCAAATAATTTCTGAGGCACAAAAAGGGACATCTCACTGCCTCTGCTTCACAATCCTGTCAGCGCATCTGACAAATGCTTCAATAAAATAAAAAAGGAGGGGAGAGGGGGAGCTAAAACTAAAAATGGGTGAAGGTGGAGTTAAACAAAGTGAAGTAAGATACTGGCATCATATTTGCAAGGAATGTTCATTTAAAAATAACACAAGAAGAAATATCAAATAATTTAAAAGGTCAACCAACAGAAAATGCATTTCATCACTTATGTTCTTCAGTATTAACTCATCACAGTTTTGACAGATTCTGCTCAGCTTCATCACTTCTGAGACCTTTGCAGTTAACATTAGGCTGCTTCAGGTAGGCCTCCTCCTCCTTCTCCTCCTCCTCTTCCTTTTAAATTATTTTCAGAAATACCATACAGTATGCCTAATAGGTGAATCACAGATTCTTTCTATATGCTCTCAAAGACAGGCAAATTAATTTTCTTCAGAGTAATCAATCTTAGTTAAGTAAACAGACGACTCCAAATGTAATTTTCACTTTTTTTGGGGTAAAAATTATGAAAATAGATTTCTTAAGAATGGGTAAGACATCCATAAGTACATTTCATTACTAGGAAGTTGGTTTGGTTTTTCTCAGCAATAGAGCAACCTTTTCTTCAAAATTAAAAAAAAATCCTTTTAAGGGATATGAATGTGGTACATTGTGCCTAGACTACAAAAAAAAAAGAAAAAAAAAAGAAAAAATGATGCAGCTTAAGTAGTTTATCTCTTCCCCACTACATGTTCTGCACTATCACCACTCCCATATGACCACAGCCGCAAATTCTTCATTCAAAATCTAGCAGGACAAAATCACACCACCTGCTAGCACACCTGCCCACTTTACTATGCCTAGCACACAAATCCAGATGAGTGGCAGAGCTTCCCCATGTGCCCATGTTCAGCCCAAGTACGCACCCAGGACCTCTGAAGAGAAGCTCTCACCTGGGCGAGCTGCGGCAGCAGGAATGGCAATGTGAGCACAGGGCAGAAATCAGTCTGTGAAACACTGATCCCAGAGATAGCAGCCTCCCAGTCAGCCTGTTAACTAACTGGTTTCTGGCCAAACGAATTACTTCTGCCTTTTACAGACATCCCTTTCCAAACAACAGTGAGACTAGAAGCGAAGTTTTAGTAAAGGTGACATTTGTGTCTGTTGTGTTCACATTAGCTGCTTCTTTCTTCATATGAGCTTTGGCTTTGCCACATGAATCTGAACATATCAAAAAAGACAAAAGAAAATGAAACCTCATCTCTCCTTCCAGCACCACCAGAGAGTCAATAGGAGGAGGAAAAAGTACATTGTGATTCTTTTGGTTACATATACATAACATCATAACACGATATTGCTACTTCACAACTTACACAGGGTACAGGTGGTTTTGTTTTTAAATGCACTGTACATGTCCCTCTAACTAGTAACATACAGTAGAATTGCCCTACTAGGTCATAACATCAGTCTATTCTGCTCAAAAGATGTAGTGCTGACACAGTTACCTTGGGTTTGCTGTTTCTTTCCAATTAAAGTGGTAAACTAAGATTCCATACGGATACAAAGGATTTTTGCTCAAGTCTCCCTCCTTACTAAGATGCTTCATCAGATCACACCTCAGCTCTCGGCTGGACTATGGTGAGGGCAACTCCTCCCAGATGCAGATTCTCCATTCCTATGCTGAGCACTCTGTGGAGGAATTTACATACCCTGTAATGAATGGCAAAATAAGGTGACACAGGCCTTTGAAAAAGGACTGAAGAAACATGGGGGGTTAGCACCTTTTTGTCTCAGAACTAGATAAAGAGGGGAGAAAAAGCACAGGAGATGACAAAACACATTCCCAGACTCCTGAGAGAAATTGTAAGAACATGGAAACAACAATAATGTGTGTTTTCATGAGCAGTAAGAGAGCAACCACAGATTGTGGAACAACCCTGCAGCACTTTATTCTGGTGATTCAGACCCGTTCACCTGCTCAAGGGACAAACAAACATCCCATCACGACCAGTAAAGGGCCAGTCAGTTCCCACCTCCTCACCCCGAACAGTTTGCACCATTTTGTTCCAAAAACACACAGAGGCTTTCATAGGGAGCTCATTCCAAGTCCAGCTGAAGGGTCCAGCAGTGACAATTCAGGTGGAATGAACACACATTCAGGGACCCTGCTATAGCCAGGTCAGACAGCATGTCAGCTGGAGAGGAAAATAATATTAAAAATGAAAATACCCCTTTATTTCCCAAAGGTAAAACCCTCATAATGAAAAGGCTTAGAGTGATCCCTAAATCCCCTTTCCACAGCACTCATTGTGATGCGCTCAAACAAACTGGTGAATCCATGCTGGTGAGAAACAAAAAAATATTCACAACACTGTCAAAAGTGGAAAAAAATATTTCAACCAAGTATGGTTACTTTTTGATTAACAATCTTCACACAAACAATTTTTGGAAATTAAAACTATTTAGTTTCATAATAGAGAACACCTACCACAGCATACAAAAATTCCTGATTTAACTTTCATTGTTTTTTCTACTATACATTATATCTTTAAACTGTCTGCACCAAGGAATAAATTCAAGCAAGATATTTGTAATGCAATTACTTCCCTCATAATAGCTGTGTGCTTCTAAATCTATTTAGTGGGCTCTGGAACAGTACAGATTTTGTAACGGTGGCTCATTACTATCTCTGCCAAGAAATGAGCAGATATTAGATATTTCAGTCAATACTGTATCTATTTGTTGCCACAGGAGATTTTTTTTTTTTTGTGGCATATAAGGAAATACACTCTGCTGGTTTGTGATTCTTTTTTTTTTATTCCAGAAAAAAAATGTAACCCACAACTAACATTTGGATTTCAAGCTGGAGCCCTCGTATTCTAGAGCTAGCAGTTTAATACATACATGATGCTAAATAAACCGAGGAAAAAAACCTACATTATTAACAGGACAAGTAGTACAATATTTTTAGGAAATAAAATTTTACTTAATTCACAGCAGCCAACAAATATGTGTCAAATGTAGTGCATTTATTAATCAAATATATGATACTCTTTGACATGTGGACACAAATCACACATAGAGGTAACTATGCTTCTCACTAATAATAAGTTATATGCTGGATAAATAATGTTTTCAGCTAAAAATCCAATTTGCCTTTAATTGTTCCTTGATATTTATTTCAAGCATCATGGATGGAAACAAGGCTATATAATTTGGCTGAGGCAGCACTTAAATTTTCATGGCTTTTTAATAGCTTGCTTGAATTAAAAATAGGGAAATGTTTATTTTGTACAGAAACTTATTTTCTTTGGTTCTGATTTGCCTAAAGCTATGCTTTAAGTTACAAGTTCAACAACAAAACTGACCTACTTTTGTCCTCTTGAAAATGCAACTTATGCTGTACAAATTTCACAGGATCCCTGTAGTACTCTCCAATATTGCAAATTATTTGTGTTATAAAACATGTATTTATCTAGGTGTTATCTTGAATTTTTTTTTTAATCTATATTACAAAATATTTGAGATTTTAAAAGAGAAATGTCAAGATCTCCTTTTATTTCTAACAAGAATCTATTTCTGCGGGGCAGGAGTGGGAGGAATAGCCTAGGACAAAGTAGCTTTAACTATCCTAAAATCCTAAACTTTTGAAAAACACACACTTAGACATTAGTTTTAACATGTCATGCCTTTAAATATTACCATGGGTAATATTTACACAAGGAACATGCTTTGTGGTATCCACAAAAAATCTCAAAAATATGATTTTAAAATAATAATTTAAAAACAAAAAAAAAAAAAGGAAAAGTGCATAATTGATGGATTTAGCAATAGCTGCCAGGATCTCCATGGATTTCACTGTCGCTCACCACTGCCACACCTGCTGGGATGCTCGAGTGTATCTACTGAAGGCTGTGAGCAGGAGAGCAGAGCTCTTCTCTCACAAAGCCCTGGGCTCTGCCAGGGACAGGAATTGGCTCCAAGACCAAGCCCTGTGCTTCCAACAGCCCTGGCAGGACTACAGCAGGAGGAAATCACCAAAAATCGTGTTGGAGGAGCAAAAGCACTGAGGGAGGAAGAGCATTTATATTGAAATAAGGACCTGGATCAAAAACTTGGTGGTGAAGGAAACAAGGGTGAAGCAGAGCAAATTCAGTGTGATAACCTGAGATGCAAGGATGGGGAGAGGGAAAGGAAACACAGAGCCAGGGGAAAGAGAAGGATGCCTGGTATGGCTGGAAAAAATATGAAAAGCTTAAGAAATCCCAGAGGTGGGAGCGAAGAAGGAGCAGTCCTACCTGCCAAGGAAGGGAACGTACGGGAAGGGCTGAGGCTTAAGAGTAGAAAGAGCCAGGAGGAAGGGAGGGAAAGCAACTGAAACCAGATAAGGAGCATGAATAAGAAAATTGAAAAGGCTGAAGTAAGGCAGGAGCCTTGTAGGAAAATAGTCTGCCACCATGTAAATAACTTGGTACAATGGCCTTTCCTGAAGTGCTGCACACAATTCTGCAGTAGAGGACTAATTACACTTATGGAGGCAAAGCAAAGGCTGGATCAATCAGTGGAAAGGACACTTGAAAGGGGAAATCAAAAGAGCTTGGCCTGTTTGATACATTGAAAATATGTGTGATTATTTTCTAAAAATACATCAGAGGGGAAGGAATAGTAAAATAACAGGAAGAGGAGGAACTTTTTAATCAGAAATACAAGTAATGAGAATAAATGAGCCAAAATCTCCCAGGAATAATTTTATGCTAAACAAGTGAGGAAGTCATTTGTAGTTGAGTGTTTTTGGTGGTTGTTTTTTGCCTGCTTGGGGTTTATTTTGGTTTTTTTAAATCAGAAGAGCAATATCTTCAATAACATCAAAAAAGAAAAATCATGTACCTTTTTTAAAATGCACAAAACCCTCAAAGCCGTGCCAAGCTAGCAAGTCAAAACCCTCCCTCTAAAAAAATCCCTTAACCACCACCTTTAAATCTTTCAGAGCGGAACTTGCTGTGCTGAAGAGCTCTCAGAGCTGTGCAAGAGCAGCAGAACACTCACCTGGAGGTTCTGCCCAGCAGGGTTTTAAGCTGGGGCTGCCTTTCTTCTCCCCCCACCACAGAACCAGCGCTCGTAACTTGCTCCACTCAAAAACCACACGTGGTTCTGCTCTCTGCCAGCTTTGCTTTTAGCCTCTTAATTTCCAATGGCTACAGCCAAAAGCAGGGAGCCAGCAAAACATGGTTTACTGAGAGCAGCACACAAAGACAGCATTTTGTTTTGTTTTGTTTTGAAGCTCTGTACTCTGTCTGACTTTGAAACGTCTGTAATGCTTTTCTGACATCTCTGTGTACAGCTCCTCCACAGCTGAAGGAAAGCAGCATTAGAAGAATGATTTTTGCAATATAGAAATGTATTCTACTGAAAGACCTGTAAACTGGAACAACAAGAGCTCTGGATCTATTCTGGGACACAGTGTAAGTCAAATGTAACACAGGCACATCATCTACTTTGACAAGAGGCTTTGTTCTGTTTTTAACTGCTATTTAATCAGCATCCTACTCACATTTAGAGTAGATCTGCTCATATTTAAGGGTGAAGCCCTGTTTCCATTAAATTAAATAGGAATTATAGTATTGAGTGGAGACTAGAATTTTACTCAAGACAAAACATTTACCTTGGAACTACAGAATGCAGTAGTTCTGATTGTTTCATCTTTCCATTCAGGAGAAAAAACGGTACAATATACCACAACTGAAAACATTTAATTTTTACTTAACCAAAGTGGTTTCAAAACAACTAGACTTCTGCTTAAGCAAAATTATCTAGAAATTAACGACAAGTAATTCATCATTTGTTTGCTATGAGGAAAAAGACACAGTGGCCCCACAACAGAGAACTCCACAAAACAACTATTTAATTGTATGTTTCATCCAGTAGTTCCGGGGCACACTTTTAGTGAAAAAAGGCACAAAGCCATTTCACTGCTATGTATGGCATTTTGCGGGTAGGATAGTAATGAATACTTTTAGTTTGCATAATTACTTTCAAAAGATCTTCTTTATAGGACCTCTAATAAATACTTAAATGGGAGTAAAAACTCCAGCTAATCCATCTCCCAACACAAGCAGACTTCAGCCCACCCACATGACTATAATCCTTTTTGCTCTAACTCCTGACACCCGGGATATTTTATGTTACCTATGTGTAAAACAAAAACACTTCCTGTAAAGTCACATTGTTTACAGATGCCCTGCAACCCCAAACAAAGGGCTTCAGCTCCAATTACACCCACACCTCAGAGGTTTTGTTCAAAACTGATTATTCCTTTCTTTCTCCTGCAAAGACAATTTTGAAAGCATGACCCTCTCTTAACCAGTGGTTTTGCCCACCTGCACATCCAGGCACAGTGAGTGACAGAGGCAACTCCAAACTCCTGTCTTTGCCATAGGTCAATACTAACTTCCACTCATCTTGAAACCTTTCCCATACATCACACTTCCCATTCTTCCACAAAGACTGACGGTGGGAGAATGCAGGAGACCAACAGCACACAGAAAGATTCCCTCTCTCTCTCTCACAGGGCAGCTTCCACCTCTGGCATGAGCCTCTGAAACCAGATCAGTAAGAACAATGGAAGTGACTGAGTAAGAATATCCGATCACAGTGAATGGACTGCTTAGAGTCCTCCAAACATTCCAAATGAGATTAAATCCTTCAACATGCACCACAAGATACTATGCCCTAGCAAGAATTCTTTGGCATCTACTGTCTGTTTCTCTAGCCTCACTTTCTTAAAAACATTCCTACGCTAAAAGACACGGCTGACTGAAATCATCCTTGGTTGTTGGCTTCCTCTGCACTTTTTTTTAAAAATCAGTATTTCCCAGTTGTTGGAACACACCATTGCCCAGGTCTTAGTATAACTTCTTCTCTTCAAAAATGTGGAAGAAAAAAGAAGAAAAAAAACCTAGATGGAATTCAGATGCTCAGACATTACAAAAGGCCCTTTTCCCCCAGTAAATGCTGAGAAATAAGTGCACTCAAACTTATTATCAAGACTTCCCAACATTGATGAAATTACTTTGATTTTTACACTAGAACTAAAAAAAATTGGAAACATGCCTTTTTAAAAAGTACAGTTCAGTTACAAACACAGCTGAAAGCTTCAAACCTAATTACAGATTTATCCATGTCTGCATTACCTCCTAACTGCTGCACTGCTTTTTAAGAAACTATGAAAACATGCACCATGTAGGTAAATTAGTAACAAAAAATTAAGAATCACAGTATATTATATTCACATTCTGTGAGAACCAGAGTTTTCCCTCATTTACAGTCACTTGATGTAACACAAAGCAGCATTCAAGTGTTCCATCTCTTCAGTGATAAACATAAGGCTGTATTTTCATTTCCTCAGTATGGGTTTGATTCAAACTGCTCTGCATTTCGAACTGACTGGCAGCTCACACTGAGCACAAACTTTCTGGAGGTAACCACTCTGAGTGGGTTACAGGCTGTTGCTCAATGGAGTGGTTTCTCTAGAGCAGAAGAGAGGGAGAGGGAGGAGGAAGTGAGAAGGGGAAGAAGCAAAGACAAAGAACTCACGGTTAGTAAATGCAAAGATAACGCTCTCAGAAAGTTTCTACAAACTTCCAATGCAACCTTGAGAAACTTTAGTGTGTCCACAAGCACTGTGCTGAGAGGTCAAGTAAATGTGTCAGTCAGTGCCCACCACCACCCCACCAGGGTCACCACAAAGCAAAGCCCAGCAGGTTGGGTCACAACTTCAAGGCAACAGGAGGACAAGAACACTCCAGGCACAATTATTCTCTGCCTACCACCACAGCTGCAGCACTGTACCTTTGAGAACACTGCTCTGGACACGAAGATGCAGGCAGGCAGCATCTATGGCTGGCAGGATCCAAGCCACATCCATTTAAATACTGAAATCCAAGTCAGATTTCCTGTGGCAAAACTCAGATATGCTGCCTGAGCTTCCTGGAACCCCTCAGACCTTCAAATCACCCTATTGCAACTAGATCCTTATCCCATCAATCTGAAGCACATATTATTTCCCTAAATGCTAGGGAGGAAAGGTGCTCCTCTTGCAGGAACCTCATTCCTTTGCTGTGAATTACAGTGGTTACAAAAGGCAAATCAAGGAGTCTCATGCATACCAACCATACACAGCACAACTGATCATTTTACAAAGATGCTTGCACAGCTTAGGTTGTATTTAATTTCAGTATGTGACATGGTTTGTGTGCAGCAGTAGTAAAACCAGGCAAGGACACTTCTCACAGTAAATTCCACCCCAAAGACCACCTGTCGCAAGTATGGCTGTATAATATTTAGAAATGTCATGTTCTTTCAGGATTTCTTGAGATATCTACCAATTACCCTTCTCTCTCCTCTTGCTTCCACCATGGCAGACATTAGACAGAACTGGCACTCAAAGCCAGCCAACAGGCAAGACCATGTTTATTTCTACTTTTATCTTCCATGTGTTTATCATTTGCTTGAATCTTTAGTCTCTCTTTATCCACCTTCTTGTTGAAAGATTTGTAGTTTGTTTGATTTGCATTTAGAGAAAAACAGTGAATAATACAAAGAAATCTCTTGGCTTCCCTCACACCAAAGGATGAGGTCATTGGGCTGTTGACAATTATTTTAAAACAATCAACCTTTCATTGAGTGATGTGATCGTGCACATTCTCACAGCTTGATGAAATACAGGCTTGCTCCTATCTCAAGCCTCAGGATTGCAGCCATGATATCAAGTAGTTTTCCAGGGCTGGAAACATTTTCTAACAATTTCACAGACCAAAAAGAGACACTATCTTCCTTAGGACTTAATCCCCAAACTTGAACCACTATTTCCTAGCCCTTCTGTGCTCTAAAAATGTGACTTTTAACAGAAGATTCATAAAAAATATAATTTTTCCTAATTCATTTTCATTGATGGCAAACTTCAGTACTCTGACCATTTCTACAAGACAGCATCTCCAGCTGCCTTTCCATTGCTCCCCCTTAGCCTCAGGAGCTGAGCCATCAGTGACTTTCTGTAGCACTGCAGAGGGAGGAGGAGGAGGAGGAGGAGGAGGATGACTCATCTGTGTCTCCAACCGGATCTCTGAAGAGAAGCTTCAGCTTGAACATGAGCAACAGAAGAGTCATTTAAAAAACAAGAAACTTACAACTCTGACTCCTTCAGCTGCTACTTGGGGGTCAAAAAAAAAGGAAAGTGGCAAACGAACAAAGTAACTGTCTGAGCTCCTTGAACACAGATTAAAGCAGCCACACTGGGGGGAAAAATCGTGCAAAAATTGTTTGAGGTGTCCAAGACCCTGAAAGGGCTGTGTCTACCCAGGGAGTTAATAACACACCTCACACCTAGGTTACAGCATGTTCTCTGGCACACCTGTCAAAGGAAGGTTTGGGAGTAGCTGAAGACTTGCATATGTTTGCCACTTCTGGGCAACCCAAACAGTTCAAAAGAAGGAAGAGGCAAATAGGTGACTTCCAGGGTTCATAATGTTTCTCAGTTAATGAAGGCAATCTCATAAACCATAGAAGTATCACGAGATCTCCAAAACTGTGCATTTCAAGATGTTTTCTTCAGAGCCAGTTTTAAGGAGTTTCAAAACAAGGAAAAATAAATCCACAATACTCCATGCTCTTAGTAGTTTTCCACGTTCTACCAAATCAGAAGAGAGAGAATACTTTACTTCACTGATCCCTTCTAATTAGTGAATTATGATTCTCAGGCTTCTCCATCAGTATTTCATCTTCTTCTTTGTCCCAGGAAGAAGAAATCTTATACCTGGTTTCTCATATGTTAAAGTTGGCATCAAAGGCATGACCTGAAACTTCAGCTTCCAGTTTTAGGACAGTAACATAGTGCACAAGCACACAAACTTTCTTTATGATTCAGTTTGAATTTTTGGGCTGGAAATGTAATCTTCTCAGAAATCTGAATGCCAGCAACAACCTCCTGGGCCTGATAAAGCAGTGCCCATAAGAGAATCTGCTCCTCCAGTAGCATTGGTGGCCAGACTGCTCAGAGTGCCGATGCAGAAAAGATCCTGCAGCTGCACACAAGGAGGAGCCCTGGGCAGGGTGGCACAGACTCCCAGAACAGCCCTTGCCCAGCTCCTACCACACTGACCAGGAACAGGACTGACAGTGACGCTGCTAAGCCTGGTTTGGGAGCAAATTCCCAGGCACCCTCTGGAGACCTGAAATACATTCAGACCCAAGAAGGTGCAAAGGTAACTTGCTGCCATTTTGCAATGGGGATAAACTTCAAAAAACGAAAATTTTTTTAATAACTACAAAAATTTAGGTTCACTGTTAAAACCAACAGAAAACCACATTCTTGCTTTGTACCCATGTTGTGTTCCTGCTAATACGGATCCAGATACTTCCTCTAGAAAAAACCAACTGCTCTGGTACCTGAGAAGGATTTTGTTCAAGAAATATAATAAATCCCTAGTGTCTCTGCAAAGATTCGAAAGCCCACTCCAAAAAGTGCAAAAAGAAAAAAATCATGAAGATAATGATCCACCATTACATGCTTAAAAATTCTAACATCATTTCAGGAATTAATGAAAAAAGTTTTCTTGACACTTCCACCCATTTCTTTAACATTGGCAAGAAAAATCCATGCAGCATAAGACAGTATAAATCCATTGAGACAAACATTCCCTGAGGTATGTACTGCATAATAGCTGTAGTGGAAGCTATGCCAGTAACTAATTAAACTTATGCCTCGGGCTTTAGTGATGTCAATTCGTCTATTCCAAATTTATTCTGTTTTTAAAGAGAAAGTAGATAATTTTCTCCATGAATTCTATAATTTTTTAAAAAAATTAAAAATTCATTACTTAAGAGAAATACTTTGAGGAGAAAATGTGTTTCATATGATAGTCTATCATATTTGAATAAGCATGGTAAAGCTTCATGCTTTTGTGAGTCAGTTGGTCAGCCCATCTAAGTAGGCAGAAACTCCTTTTTTCCCCCACAAGAAATGAATGAATACCAAAAGGAGCTTTGCTCTTGACAAAAGGTAGCTTCTAAGAAATCCTACAGAAAACAAGATGCTCATCCAAGATGATCACTGTCATGCTATATGTTGACTCTTACCTCAAGAGTTATCAGTTTTCCTTACATTATGTGGCATTTTTTGAGCTGTAAAAGTCCTCAATTTGTTTTCTCTGTAACAGTAAACTACAGCAATAGTTACTCTTCCAATTTCAGCAGAATGGCTATAAAATTATGTAGAAATAGCTTCTGCAATAAACTGTTGCAGCCTTTAGCTCACCCAGCATCTCAGGAGAAAAAGGACAGACATGTCACTTCCTTCCACAGTTCTCATTACAAGGTTTGCAAAAAGGCAGCGAAATTCTGACAGTACCTCTTCTTGTTAATTGCATCAGAATTCAGATTCAGTCTCTTCCTAGCTGTTGGTAATTTCAGTTTTTGCAATTCCATTTTAAAGGGTTAAACAACTTCCATATTAAGTAGCACACAGAAGTTATACATCAGAAGAAGTTCTAGTTCATCCTCAAACTCCACAAAAGTAACAAAGCTCTCTGATCACAATACTTACACAATCATTTCAGGAACAATAGATTCATACAAACAAGTTGTTATTTGAATCAGTCATGTATTACCCAAAAGAAAAAAAAATAAGTATCTGAAGCTCAAATCAGAAACATATTGTCATTAACTGGCTTTGCTTTTGGCATGCTGCTCTGAAAACACAGCTACATGTTACTTCTCCTTGCATCAGATCATGCTTGAATTTATGCAAACATTGTGTAAGCGCTCCAACTTCACAAAGAATGAAACTGCTGTTTGCCATCTGCACTGGTAGTGTTGTACTGCACAACATTAAGCTTTATTTAGCGTTGTTTATGCTCAAAGTGTCACCAAACAGTCATAAGCAGACTGGTTAAGCTCTGGTGTCAGAGAAGCCACCACAGCAGCCATTAAAGAGCTTACAGAAGTTCAGACCGCATGTTCTACTTGAATGTTCAGACCTATTTCACTGTAAGCAAATATCAGAAGTGTCACTAAGTGTTTTAGAGGCAAAGGGACATAAACACTTGAACAATTTTAAATAATGTGGTCATTAATTAGATATTAACCAGGAATTCAGGAGAAAAAAAGGCTCATGCAGGTGTTCAGCCCTTAGCATGCTGAGTACTTACAGCCCTAAGGCCTGAAGTATTTATAATTAGCTGCAGAACGAAGACATGCTGAGCTGCTCGAGCAGAAATTCATCAGCATGAGCAAGAACTGCTTCCCGTATGTTCCAGGGGTACTGTTTGCAGAGATGCCTATCCCAAACATAACAAGTCATAACTGACTCTGATATTTAGATGCAACCAAAGAAGATTATTTAAATACCACTTGCCACAAAGAGGAAAAGAGACTTCAGAGTGACACTCAGCCTCCGCAAGGGTAATACATGCAAGGGCTACCTTCTGCTACCCCACCTCAATACAACAAAACCCATCTAACTGATTCAACTTTTAAGGTTTTGCCTTTAGACAATTAGAATTATTTCTTTTTAATATAATTTAAAATAGTGAGGTTTCAAGAACGAAAAAGACAATAAGCAAGCTCCACAGGTATGCGATTTTAAGTGACAACATTGGCCCATGCAGCTCGCAATGTTTTCTGCTTCTCCTTAAGAGACTGTTAAAAAACTCAAAGAATGGTTTGGAGATAGATAAGGCACACACAGTACAGAGTTATATATCAAAATATTCAAGCAACAGCATAAATGAAGAAAATCCATTCTGATTACCAATAGGCAGTGCAATCCAAAGGGAGCCATACAATATACTACATGAGCTCTATCAAACCCATGAAACGAGTACTGCAAAAAGGTTTCATGAAACAAAGGAACTGCTGGTGAGTATCTGTCAAAAGTGAAACCCCAAAACCAAAAAGAAAATCAGAGGAACTGATTTTCATTACACAGTTTACTGCAGTTTTAATGGAGGGAATTAAAATTGGAGGGAATCAATATAAAGTCACCATGGCACTTTTAAAAACACCACAAGACAAAAATCTGTTGCAAGCACAATTGTCTGTCTTTGCCAGTACACAAAGGATTTTTTAATCCAAGATCTCATCACTACTTTTATTAACCTTGGTAATTCCAAATAGACTGAGGGCCCTATGGGATGCTGCTAAGAGCTGCTCTGCTCCACCTCAGGGCTCCAGTTCTTAATTTCCTATGCATTCCATCAGCTTTTGCTTGTCTTGTCCCTCTGTCTTTATACCAAAGTGAAACAGTTGGAGTAGAGAGATGGTTTACAGACAGTGTTTACTATCTGCAGATGCAGAGAAAGATATGCTTAGCAACATAACTGGTAACTGAGGAAGAAGACGCAAGAAAAAACACCCAAAACAAGAAAAACAACCAAAAAAAACCCAAACTCAGAAACCCAAAAGGAAACACAGCAGAGATGTTATGCTGCATTTGAACATTACTCTGCATTTCCTCCAGTCCACTGTCATCTTAGTGTTGTTTGGGCTATTTTAAAGTGAATTTACATTTTTTAACACATTTCTCTGCGTTACAGGGCCCTACCCAAGCCTTTTAACCCCAACCCACAGTTCCACAGCCTTTCAGTCACCCTTCTTAGATTCAGCCCTTGTTAGCAATTCAACAGAAGCTTTTACACTGGACACCGTTCTTCTCCATCTTTTTATTTTTTTATTTTTATCTGTTTTAACAGTGGTCACCAGAACAGCAAATATGCCCCAGCCATTACAATCTTCTCCCTTAACTGCTCTATCATCATTTCACTGTTCCTCAAATTTCCTAACTTAAATCTGATACCAACCTAATACCAGTTTCTCCTAAAACAAGTTTGTCCTAGAGAGGCAAATACTCTACTTCTAAATGGTAATTATCTATCTTGGCTGGCCTCTGCCAAGTGTCATTGAACTCAGGGACAAAATTCTACTGCAAGATTTTGTGCTTTTTGTACTTCTCTTACACAGGTACAATGTGTTTAGAATATGGCTGCTGAAAATAAATTTTACTTCAAGACAGAATGGGCTGCTCAAACAGCCTATTCTGAAAACATCTTGTTCATACAAAGCTTCTGTCTTAGCAGAGCCCTTCATGAATGACAAAAGAGGAGTGTGATTCATATGGCAGCTAAATTATTTAAACAACTCCACAAAGGCATATAAAGCCCCATACGCATCACAACTTTTTTTTCCACAATCATTTTTCTTTTCCTTTTCACTCAATCATTTTTTCTCTGAATTATTAAATCCTTCTTTTCCCTTTGTACAGTTTGGGAATTCTCTGAATGTAAGAACTTATAAGAGAAGGTTATAATTAGCAGTAAAAGAAAGAGGGTTGTAGGGAGAAGATGGCTCTACAGGAACTGTGAAATGGAGACTATTTCAGGTAAGTGAAAAACCCAACACTCATTCAGTGTGTATCTTCTTCAACAAAACTCATCCCAGCAGCATTCTGCTCACCAGACAGCATGCAGGTGGCTCTCTGGCTGACAGATAAAGTTCACAAATTAACACACGCACTGACCCACAGTCAAGTCAGTGTAGAGCAATTCTGAAGAAAAGGCCAAATTATATGTGTAGCAGCTAAGGAGAGAAAAGCAATCTGAATTACATCAAAAAATTCAAACCAATCATTAGTGTACAGCTCAAAAAAACTCCCAGTCTTATAATGAGATGAGTTTCAGAGAAAGTTATAGCAATTCTGACTAGCTAAAAAAAGATATTAAAAATTCCTTTGATTTTCAAAACACCACATAGACTTTGCTTCTCACCTAGTTTAGAGTCCATTTCATAAATACAGGCCCACAAATTGATTTACAAGTTACTGAAAATGAGAGAAAATTATTAAATGGATAATGGATGAGTCAAACTCAATATACAGTGCAGTACTGAAGTTTAATCTGGGTTCCTGTGTGTCACTCTTTATCATGTTGTGTCTGTCCAGCATGTGACTATATGCTACAAAAATAAGAGAAGTGCTGCTTGTATTCTCAAGAGAATGAAAGCGTACCTTACCACAGTATCTCAAGCACAGAGAAGACCTTCCAAGTCAGTTTGAGGACAAAGAGAAAACAGGATTGATGAAACACCGTGGGGAAAAAAACAAAACAAAAAGCCATCTTAACTCACAAGAGGAGGATAAAGTATAAACGAGCATTTCTACCCACTGGAGCAAAGAGATTCTTGGGCAGCATTTGCTGGCACAGCAACAACCCAATGAATCTTCATAAAAGCAAAACATTGAGCCTACAAGAGTAAGGGGATGATCTAAGGGATGTTTTCCAAACCCATCCCATGTCCTTGTGCTCTCATTCCTGCACCAACCCATACATACATACACACATGTTAGGCAGTTACCCCATCCCTCGCCTCTCTGAGTAATTTGAAGCTACTCAGAGTAACATTTTCATTAATATTCTGATGTCTTTATTTCTTTGTTTGCAAATTTTATTAGCAGGTATCCCCAACCATTCTTCTTGTCCTAGACTTTTTTACATCAGACAAGTCCTGAATTTGCATTGCTGCCTTTCAGAGAATGTGGATACTCTCTGTAGCCGCCTCCTTTCACAAAGGGTTACTTATTACTTGCCAAAAATTAACAACTCACCTCTTCACAGTTAAAGGTCACTTCAGAACTTGTGGCATATGAGAGAAAGAAGGAGGGAGGGAAAGGGATGCACATAAAAATACACCCTAAAGAAATCTAAGTTTTATTTTAAAAAACAAACAAACAAAGAAAAAAACCCCAAAAATTAAATGAAAGGCACAATTCACTCAGCATATTCAAATGCTTTAAGAACCATAATTTCATAATGTTTCTAACACCTCCTTCTTCATTCTGGGCATAAGTGCATGTCTGTGTGTAGGCATCATATTTTTAACTGCAGTGTGAAAAATGTTGCTCATTGAAAGAAAAAGCATGTAGTTATAACTAGAAGTGGAAACTAAACCCAACACTTGATTATACAGAAATAAGCATTGCTTGTTCTCATGATACAGCCTCTAGGTGTCTTGTACTTCTGCTAACACTCCTGTTTACTACTCCACAGCTGAGTGATCCCTATTGAGCCAAAGTAGTGTGATCCAGCTAATTGCTTTTACAGGCTCACAGAATGGCCAGGGCAGGAAAGCAGCTCTGCAGATTGCTCAGTCCAACCCCCTGGCTCTAAGCAGGGTCAGTGAGAGCAGGACACTCAAGGCTCTGCTCAGCTGGCTGTTAATCACATTCAAGGATGAAGGCTCCACAATATCGTTGGAAAACCTGTTCCAGTGTTTGGCCAACCTCAAAACATTTTTTCTTATGTTTAAATTATTTTCCTGTATTGGAATTCATGGCCATTGTCTCTCCTCCTTTCCCTGTCTACTGCCAGGAGGACTCTGGCTCCACTTTCCGTACTCCAGCACATCACGTAATCAGACACTTAGTAAGATCAACCTGAGCCTTCTCTTCTCCAAACTGAACAGTCCCATCTCTTTCAGACTCTTCCCACATGACACAGGCTCCAATCCCTCAAACATCATCATGGCTCTTCACAGGACTCACCCCACTCTCTCCAGCTCTCTCTTGTACCACAGAACCCAGAACAGGGCACAGCACTCCACATGTGCTTCCCCAGAAAGGAGAAGGGAAGGATCCCATCGCTGCCCCTGCTCACACCACTCTGCCTAAAGCAGCCCAGGCAGACAGGAGCTGCCCTTGCCACAAGCTCACACTGCTGCCTCATGCTCTGCTTGCTGTCCAGCCCTGGCTCCTTCTCCACAAGGCTGATTTCCACACACCCAGGAACAGCCTCTACTCCTGCCTGCCATTATTCCTCTCTAGCTGCACCACTTGCCATTTCCCTCTCCTCAGGAGCATCCTGCCAGCCCATTTCTCCAGCCTCTTGAGCCTCTACCAATGGAGCAGGACCCTCTGGGGAGTCAAACACTTCACACTTTTGCATCACCTGCCAGCTTGCCCAGAGTCCTCTCTGCCCCACTGTCCTGGTCATCAGTGCAGACACTGAGCAGCCTCAGCCCCATTCCCCACCCCTGGGGCACCACTGACAGTGACCAGCCTGCAGCTGGACCTCGTCCTGCTGATCTCAGCCCTTGGAGTCCAGCATTTCTGCCACTGACCTGGGCTGCACCTCATTAGTTTGTCAAGTTAGGGGAGACAGTGACAAAAGCTTTGCTCAAGTCAACATAAACAACATCCACTACACCAAGTCAGTGATCTCATGGTACAAAACCAACAGATTGCTCAGACATGACTTCCCTTTCATAAATCCGTATTGACTACTCTCAACCAGCTTCTTGTCCTTCATCTGTTTGGAAATGGCTTCTAGGAGGTAAACATGAGGCTTGAGTTCCCCAAATTCTCCTTCTTTTCCTTCTTGAAAAGACGATCGATTTTTGCTTTCTGCTACTCCCCAGGAGCCTCCCCCAAGGTTTCTTCTGAGAAAATCAATTTTCTGTCTCGATTTAATCTCCTCTGAGATTTTCTTCTGGATGAGGCATTATAGCAGATCTGTCTACACTACCTTTATGATATATGAATGAAAATAACACTTGTTTTTCACATATCAGGCTGGGTTGCAGCAATGATAGAGAGAGGAGAGAATGCTTTATACTGCAGAAACAAATATGACCTAGTGTTACTGAATGACATTTCACTGAAAAAAATGGGCCTCCCAAACCCAAAACACTGCAAATAAAGTTTTCTATACTTTTGTAGTCAATCATAACAGAGACCAAGCATTCATGTGAGCTAAAGGAAAAGAAATGAAGCCATGTAAGAGATAACTATTAAAGCAATTCCAACACTCATTGTTACACAGCTGTGATTAACTAAAACACCACCTTTGAGATTAAAATGTATTTTTTAGAACATATATACAACCTGGTAGCTACAATTAAAAAAAAAAAAATTACTATATATTATATAAATAAAGCATCCAACTTTTCTGTGATGAGCTATTAGAGCACTGTCTTTTCCAACACTGTCAGAGACGCCTGAATTTACATGGTTTGTCCTGGGCCCATTTTTTCAACGTTTTTCCTATTTATTCTTTTTATTTTCTGATCAAACATGTGCTTCCTCAAGCTTTGCTTAGTCACACCATCCTTACTACTTGCATGGAAGCAACTGAACACAGCACAAGCTGTACAGCTTTTCTCTCTGCACACAGGTGCACCCAGCAGAGAGGAGCTGCAAGGCAACACACCACTGAACACAACTTTGGTTTTGTGCTAGCATAGCCATGGTTTCTGCAGTGCACAAAAATGCTTCACTAACATTTCAAACAATGTAATTTGGTGCCTTAGCTACATTTCCTGCGATGGTCTGTACAGTGAAGTTAGCTTACTAAGGGTTCACCTTAAAGAAGCTTTTCCAGATAGCCTGTAGGTATCTTTCTCACTTAAAAAATAAGTTAGAGAAACTGTTCAATCACTCCTCCCCAGTTGTCTCATCTGATAACAGCTGAATACAAAACCAGAGTTAATGCTGATGTTTTATGAAAAAGCAATAGTTATTTGGATCTTAAATGCTGTCCAAGTATCTCACACATCTTCCACGGCTGTCATTATTCATTCTAGCCCTTTCACTTGAGAATAAAATCTGAATATTGACTACTCTCTTCTAGTCACAGAATTCAAACCTTAAACTTCTTTATTCCAAGAGTGCAGCAAACGTATCAGGTAGAGAAGCTCGTCATAAATAACTATATCCAAGAGCAGCTACATTTAACTAAGTGGCATAGATGTAAATTCCTTGGAGAGGAGGAAAAAAGAAAGATATAAAAGGAGAAGGGGGCAAAAAAGGAAAAGACTACAGTGAAACAATGTGCTATATATGTTAAACAACCAAGTGGAATTTCCTAAAATGGTACCTATTTGCAAACTTCTGCCAGTATAGCTGCAGCAGGAAGACTAGCGGGTGTGATTAGTAATTGAACCAGCAGAAGCTCCTACCAGAGTCTTAAAGCAGCTGAACTGGTTGAACTGATTGAGCTTTTACTGGTACAGCCTGTTGGTTTCCTGTGCAGGGTTTTCTGGATGGCCCTGAAGCAAAACTTTGCACTAGAGCTGCTGCACAGCAGAGCCTCTCTGGCAATACTTCACACTAACACTCTTAAAACCATGAAAGAACAATGATGCACCAAAGCAGGAGGTGCAAGTTCCTATCACAAGTGAGCCTGCTCATCCGTAACGTTCACAGAGAACAATCTGGTTTTGTACTGCCTTATGCTATGTATTTTTGCTCCTCATCAAAAGGTACACCATTCAGAGCAAAAGAAAAAAATAATATTTCAAGTGGTGATTGTTAACATCAAAAACATCAAGGAGTTCTGTGGTGTTACCAAAGGATCTTCAACATACAATTACTATGTTGACGCATTTTTTTTTGCACACCTAGAAAAACACCTGTAGTTAATCACTATATCATCACCAAATCACTGCATGTGTCACCTTTTCACAAGTCCTGTTTACATGCATCTCCCTGACAGCAGCAGGAATGTAAAATCTTACTGCTTGGCATGAAGTTCAATACACCGGTGGTGTCACTACAATGGCAACACAATATTAAAAATGCTGTTTCAAGTTCACCTCTCCCCCTGCTACTCTGTATCATGCTCCAGTGACGCAAACTTCCATTTTCTCTCAAGCAGTCTAACCAGCTAATATTAATTGGCTTTAAATAAAAACAATTGCTTGCAGCCAGTATTTATCTTTAATTTCAATACTTGTTGCCAGATCTGATGAGGGGATACTGAGTGTGGGAGCCTAGTCAATTTTTCCAACAACACAATCTAGTAAGAGATAGTAATTTAGCCTCTCCCTGTAAATCCTGTTTTCACTTTATGAATGTCTGAAAACATCAGTAGAAAACAAATACATCTGTTAGCACTCATTAGCAAATGCTGGTGCTGCTGGTTGTCAAAACTCAAATCCCATCTCCCTGTCTGTCCTTCCACATACATTCTTCAGTGGTAGGACTTGAGAATCTCATTTTATGACCGACCGGCTCAAAGGTGTGACTGAGAAAGCCTTCACTAAGACGACCAGTCTTCTAATAAAAACCTCTCTCTAGCACAGCTGCAATAAATACTTTCTCTCATTCTTTAGAGTGCTCAGTGTCATGGAGCTGCAATGTGACAGCAGAAGGACATGGTACAGAGATTGGAGATGCAGGTTACCAGCACATTACAAGTAACTCCAGGCATGAGCAAGGAAGCCCTGAAGGAGTTCCTCAGCCTTGGAACTTGTACGCCCAGTTTCAGCTCCATGAGAAAATCAAACCCACACAGAAGCTGTGAGGTGGGAAAGTGGGAAGAGAAGGGCAGCTTCTAATGGAAACTCACGAGCCCTAAAGCCTACTGGGAGTACAGTATACTCAATTTAAAGAGACCAAACAAAACCTACCCTTTTCTAAATACCTGAATGTTCACTAAGGAAACAATGCAAGGGTAAAAATCCCAGCACAAAGAAATGGGGTCAATATTGTAGTGTCACTGCAAGTGTCACCAGTGTTCAGGAGGACAAGGAACACATGCTACTTCCTTGTACAAACTCTCATATACATTTAAAAAAAAAAAAACTTTATACAATTGCTTAGTGGAGTAAAAAATGTTCAATTAATGGATACCAGGAGATACATTTCCTTTCTTTATTTTGTAAAATAAAAGTCCCCTTAAAAATAATTTCTTACACCTTAACTTGTATGTTCTGGTTTTAAACTCAGAGTTTATTTCTGCATACAACACAAATACATCATGCATGCCTACTGCATGGACACGTATGTATGGATTGCTGAAAACACCTGGAAGGAGATTACAGACTGAAAAAGAGCTTTTCTTTTACAGTTTAATGAGGCATTCTTCTCCCTCCAATTAATCAACATCTTCCTCTGATGTCCACCAGTTTGACTAGTCTCTAAAAAGATTTCCCACTAAATGATAGGCTGCAGAAGTTCAAACAACCTCATAAATACATGTGGGCTGACAATACAGAAATTAGAAAGTTTTCTGTACAGAACCACAGAGCAATTAAGGATTACAAAATGCAGTGCTTAGTCCCACAAGAACTCGTGCATGTAACGAGTTGTCATTCCACCAACTTCAGTGAACCACTGAAAGGAGGTTTCAAAGTACTTATCTTTTCTTCTACAGGGAAAAATCCTGACAGTATCTCACAGCACAGTAACTCAAATCCTAAATCCTTCCAGGCTTTTATGTTAACTTTAGCATTCTGCACTTTTACAAAACCCCAACAATAAACCAGTTTTTGCTTTTGAATTAACCACGAATTGTGAAAATCAGTTCATGAGAGCTAATAGCTCCAGGGTCATGGGTTCAATCCCCACATAGGCCATTCACTTGAGAGTTGGACTTGATGATCCTTGTGGGTGCCTTCCAACTCAGAATATCCTGTGATTCTGTAATCTGTGAACTCGAATTCACAACCATAGACCTTCAGGTTCTCTCAGTTTGAAAGGACAGTCAGAGTCACAGAAAGGCAATTACAGCAAGTACACCACAGAGCATTACAAATCAACTGAAGGTCACAAAATTAGTCATTTGTGTGAGAACAGAAGTAAAAACCTGAGCATATGTCCTTACCTGCACAACAGTACATTTCAGGTAGTTCCACTTATAAGTACTTTTATTTCATGATACAAATTATATAGCAACTATTTAACTAAGTTTTAGAATTAGACTCCTCTAAAACAAAAGGGAAGAATTAAGAAAATTGTTGAAAGCTAGGACAGGCAGTCTGCTCACATGCTGGCAAAGTCCTGTGGGCAGCATGAGAAGGAAGATTATGGTGAGGAAACAAAAATTTAAAAATCCTTCAAGCTATCAAGAAGCTGATAAACACAGGTGGCAAAAGGAAAGTTGAGTGATGTAATGCTCTTGGCTCCAAGGAAGAAGAGAATAATTTTCAGCCAAAAGGATTAACAGAGGTTTTCATTTGGTTTGTGTTATTGATTAACAAGTAAAGACAGATGAATCAAGCTGCCTAAATACACCAAAGCATGTTTAAAAGGGAAACCAAGGCTTAGGTAAGCTGTTCATCATAAACCAGCCAAAATAATGGCAGTAGCTGGTAAGCTTAAGCAGTTATGAAAATTATGAAAGAAGTTTCAGTTTCAGAGACACTATCTGTTGGAAGGGTGTTTTTAATCAAGGCTTTTAATAACACTGGCTTACTGCCTCTGGGAAGGCAAACACAAGTTCTCTGGAAGAACAATCTTTCAAAAGGTGCACTGAGTCCTCATCAAGCGCGAAATGGACAAATCCAGGTTTTGTGAAGTGCCAGATACATACACTCAACACCTTGCACATTCTTGAATGGCTTGTGATACATTTATTTCTCTCAATATTCCCAGTAAAAAAATTAAAAAATCAGTAAACGCAGAATTGATTACCACCTTTTGTGAAAATGAAAGGTTTGCCTTGTTCCTCCTCCCTGGGCAGGAAGTACCAATGCTATTTTTAAAAATGTATGCTCTACTTGTTTTCCTTCCATCCCTCACCACCTCCCATCACAACCACTGGCACAAAGTACCCATCACTGAAAAAATCAGAAGTCAGAGTAAATAAATAACCCATCCTATTACATGATGGTAGTTTACCTGCACCTTTGTATTTTTTGAGGGTAACTGAATAACTAAAGTGTCTATATATAAACAATAATATATTTCATATGGCTGTAGCAAAGCCAAAAAATAAGGATTAAGAGGCTCACATACACTCGGCTCTTTCCAGCTCTGAAGAGAACAACATGTTCTCTGCTCATAAACCTAAACTGCTCTAATATACTCTGTCATATTATAATTCTACTAACAGTGCCAGTGAAATTCTAGTAGAGTACATAATTAGGTGACAGCAGGAAATGGTGGACCCTTTAAGGACTGTCTTCCCCATCAGCTTCCCAAACAGTTCCCAAAAGATTTCAGGAGGAAATTGCAGCACTTACAGGAACAGAATACAAAGATACATAATTAGTCAAATACTACTTGCAACAGCAAATAGTTCATCATTCCAGTTGATATGCATTCTATAAAAACATGAAAACTGTTACATGGTCTATACACAATACTTCAGAAAAAAACAGCTCTTCTGTACATAGATGTAAACCCCAAATACAACAACAAAAATGCAAATGAATCAAAAATCAACACCCCTAAACAAACCCCACATACCCACACATATTTACTGTTAATAAATTACAGTGTTTGATCAGAACTAAAGAGTATCTTTGGGTCAGCAGCAGTTAGAGCAACAATCTGATAATTTTCTTCTTTTTTCTACATGTCCCTCTTGCTCTCACCTTCATTCTTACTGTTATTGTTAACACTGTAAACTGAAAGACAATCAGTAGATGAAGTCTGAATCCAGGCTGTATTCTCCTAATTATGTAAATGGACTGTTTGGCAGACTAAGGCTGAAGCACAACCCTTCACCATTATGATTATGAAATGCTGTAGGTACGCCACAGGCTTTCGCAATACTGTTTCTCTTATACCCTTTTTTGCAAACAAATATCAAAACCATTAAAATCAGATAATATTTCCTAAACTTGAGGGAATCCATCTGAGGGCTTTGTAATTAAACTGCAAACAAGGTGGAAGTGTTGACAAGTATTCTCACGTTAGCTTCAAACAGCAGTGAGACTGAATTGCAATTCAACTTCTTGTGTTTTAAAAATTTTAATGAGGCTTTTGGTCCTGTCAGGAAAAATCAGATATACAACTGTACTCTCTTCAAATCCAAAACTGTAGAAGTATGTTTTGCAAGACATTTGTATGCAAATACTGCTAAACACCTCTACAGCTTCTACCTACAGAGGAGAGTTTCTCACAGCAGCCTCCTCCAACAGTAAAACAATTGCCAGGCCAACTGTGAAAATGAATCAGACCAAAATACATGGACTACTAACATATCAACCCACACACAATCTAGAGAGAAAATAAAAACATCCGGAGCTTGTAAGGTTGCCAGAGGGGGAAAAAAAAGAAAATTGATTTCAAGGAAGAGACAGTATAAGTTTAGGACACCTTCTCTTTGCCTCACAACCTTTTAGGATTAGGTTGGAGAAACACCGTGAACCATCTAGTCCTGCCAATTTTATAAATCATTACACCACTTGAAAGGGGTCTTGCCAAAACCACCTTGAATTCAGTGTATAACCCACACTTTGAATTATAATATATAACTAAGTTCAGAATAAACTGAAGCTACTTTAAAGAATTATTATATTTTAGCTCCAAAGTTATATGTTTGAAAAGATAACTTCTAGATGGCATATTGGGTTCTTGTTTCAATCTGATTAGATTCTCCTCATGGAGGAGCTTGGAGTTTCAGGAACGGAAGGAAAAAAATAAGTATTTGTTTCCCTTTTAGCCCAAATTTGGTTCTTTCATGATTTACAATTTAAACAACAGCATATTTTCATCAGGAATACTCTGCCGAGGTTTTCTTAAGACTACAAAAGACCAGCCTGAACAAGAAAAGGAAATAATTGAGCCTCCTTTGTATATTAATTGATACTACCTATCAGTACAACTCTATCAGTAAAGCAGCATTATGTGTATTTAAATAAGAATGTTTTTAGACATTAGCAATTACATTGCATAAAGAATGAAAAGCAATACATTTTGCTTTCAAATTAACAAAATTCCTAAAATCACAGAATGGTTAGGGGTTGGAAGGAACCTTAAAGATCATTTAGCTCAAATCCCCATGACCTGGGAGGAGTTGGATCCATGGCAGAATTTCCACCACTTCTATCAATACATAATTACAAGTAAGCCATTGTCTTTTCACAAGGTTACTTTTTGCAATATAATGTACTAGTCACTAAAAACTAGTAAACACCTTACCAATGAAGCTTCACACTACTGTGTGTTCACTACATGACTCCTGCACATATTTCCAACCCTCTTACTTTTACATACTTCATAAAATGCTTACAGGCTAATTCCCACAAAACATCCAACAGCTGACAGTCCCAACCAACCACTATTTTCCCTCTTTTCCACACCCCCTCACTCCCCTGAGTAACCCCTCCACTCAAAGTCTGCCACCAAACCATACCCAACCAACTGGTCACCACAGGACAGCCAAATCCCCCCTTGCTGCCACGACAAACATACAGGATCCATCCTGCTGACTGCAATGAGCACGGCACGCTTCCCATCCGCCCAGGAATGTCACCAGCTCCCCGTGACAGGGAATGGCAAGGAGCCTCTCTCACTGCCAGGGAGTCTCAAATCACTTCCAGGCCAAACACCCAGGGCAGCTGCCTCCCTGGAGCTCCCTCACCTCCTCTGAATGCAGATGAACAGGTTGAGGTGTGACATCGTTTGTAATCACGCCCTGGGCATCCAGCACAGCCCAGAGTGCTGTCCTTGCTCTGTGCTCAATTCCCTAATAAGAGTGAACACAGCCAAGGCACAAGACCAACTTGGTCAGTCTGTGGCTTTGTGAGGAGATAGGCTGGGAGAGGGAGAAAGATTTTGTTTTACTAGTTTTGCTTTCACCATTGAAAGAGTAATAACAGCAGCAATGATAAATAATAACACAGCAGTGATGTTATACTTCTCACAAAATCTTAATTGCTGTTGACAGAAACTAAAGTTTAAAGAGACATTTTCACATGATTATATTCTATTGCATTTCACCGTAAGGCTAACAAGTTTAATGGCCACACCCAAAACTTGGCGTAAAGAGCTAGTACTTCTGAGTCTTATTCAGTTAGGATCCCGATCTAAAACATTTCCTGAAAACAAATATGTAGACAGTATTCCAGTAAGATTTACAACAACAACAAAAGAAAAAGCTCATTGAGTAGCAAATTCCTGCCAAGTGTGTAAAAAAAACAAAACAAAAAACCAAATCAAAAGTATCCCAGCATAACAATTCACTGAGCCATAAAGCAAGTTATCTTTTCAGGTACAGACAGAAATAATCTCCCTGGTCTGCATATAGCCTCAGTGCCTCCGCTAATGCCACAACTTTCCCAGAATCATGGAATACTCTGAGTTGGAAGGGATCCACAAGGATCGAGTCCATCTTTTAAGTGAATGATGTACGCCTGTATGGGGACTGAACCCACCACAAGTGGCTACTGAGGCAAAGCTGACCCAGATATCACTTAATTAATAGTTTTTAGACTGCTGAGGAGAGCAGTGAAGGCCCTAAAAACCTACAAACCCTAGAGCAAAGTCAGGAAGTCACAGAGGTGCCAGAGAGTGCACAAGTCCGTGCCAGAGCAAGAGGGAAGGACTACAGGAGCTGGTTGTCTCTCTGGCCTGACAGCAGCTGGGGAAGCAGAAAACACTGCAGGAACTGAAGTGTTCTGGGACACAGGGAATATTCTCTTTTCCTGCTCAGGAGCGAAACTACAGCTGCACGTACACAGGATCAGTCTCATGAAAGGTTTTATGAAAGCACCAACACGGATGGGTAGGGCTGTGTAACAAGCACAAGAAATCACTCACAGTCCCCCTGCAACCTCTGGCTGGCTGGGATAAAAACAAACAAACCATACAGAGAAGAAAATTAAATGAGAAGCAACACTTTAAGGATCTGCACCATGTACTTATAATTCAGCATGAACACCCCTGACATCCTACAACTAATGTGCACTATTTAAAGATTGTATTCTGCTTGCATAACAAGAAATCCAGGCTGCTTTTCTGACCCAAGGCAGCAGTACAGTTGCACAAAGTCCCTGTCCCCTTTCACTGATTCTAAAACACAAGCTATACACCAGATTTTAAAAACAACTACCACTACACTTCTTGCTTAAGATAAATTTACCTCTCCAGTTCTGCTAGGAGTATTGCTAAGTCCTCTGGAGTACAGAGAAGCTTTAAGGTTGTTACACACAGCAAATTCAGTTTACCAGTATGACGCTATTCAATCCCACATAGAATTGACTTTGAAAATTAAAGCCAGCAAGCATGGCTCTGCACCAGTTTCCTGCTTTCTACATCTTCATCTGCTATCAGCCATATCTATCTGTCTCACTTACAAACACAGTTTTACACTGCAGAGCATGGATTTCAAGCTGAAGTTTTCAAGCTAGAAAGACATCGAAAACCAACTCTATACCATATAAATGAACAACACTGCAACCACACCTGATACCTCCTCTTTTTCAGCTGCATAACTGAGAATTAAAACAGACACCAGAAACCGTACATAATTCTCGTACTTCTATTTCTCTTCCTGAAAAATCGAAAGAAAACAGAAAAAGACGACAACCAGATACACTTTCATACATTTCTTACAATACACTCAGCACCGTTATCTCTAACAAAAGTAGGTATCTTCAGATGTTGACGGAGGTAAATTAGATCTTAAAGAGATACGAAAGATTTTTCTCATATTTAGACAAACTTCTTCCACAAAATCTTCCGAGCGGCCATAGCTGCAGACTACTAGGCAATGAAAATAGAAACAGAAAACAAATTTCAAATACCTTTTCAGTTACGCCTTGCATGTTGAATTTCAGAGCATCAGCAGAGTATAAGTCTGTCTTTTTTGTCACTATATGTATAAATATACACAAAATTCAGAGCAGTTGTTTTGTAGATTCAAGAACAGGAAGCACCTCTGATAGAACTTCGTAGAGAAAGTCCCTTGAAAAATAACAGCTGCGTATGTGCTTCACATGTATCACTGCTACCTCCCCTTTCCTCTTTCTTTCTCGCATCTGTCTTCAGACAACTCCTCTTCAATGGCTTCCTAAATTGCATTTTTTCCAAGAAATTTAAAAACACTTTTGCTACAAGCAACTCCAAAAGTCTTTTCCACATTTACAACCTATTTCACATTCCCTTGAAAAATATGGGGGATTCACTTCTTAAGTAACACTTCACCCGAATGTATTTTTGTAAACATTCCAATATACTGTAGTTCCCTAATTTTTCCATTTCTGATTTCTACTTCTTTTCTTCCAAACTGCACTTCCATAATCTGTGCACAAATGCTAACAGAAACAATTCAGGACTCTTTACAGTGTTATTTCCATTATTTCATTTCAGCCCAAACATTCAATTTTTGCAAACCACAACAGTGTAGTTGGAACATCATAATGAATTTATTCAAAAGGAAAAAAAATCACAGGAAGGAAAAGCTCTTTCCCATAAGAATTTATTCCCACCACTTGAAGGTAGAATGCAAAGTACCTCAAGAATTTAATTTCTAGTTTTTAACCTTTGAAGAACTTTCTCAACTACTCTTAAAGCCAATTTTGATAAGAAATAGGAATTTGGAGTTGAATTCAAGTCCACTACTCATCTCTAGCATCCCTTTTTGCCTGCTTCTCAATTACTTTGTTGGCACACACTTTGGCAATGGGGCATGAACTGACTGCTCATGAGCTCAACACTGCATGCACTTGCTAAACAATTTTCCATATCAACACAAAGTTTACAATTACTTATAATCTTACTGGCCAGAGTGATTATGCTCAACAAGCTTTCTAGTGGGACTTCTGTTTTGACTTTGGCTCTACAAATAGGAGATTTACACAAGAAAAACAAGAACAATAAAGGTTTTCACTAAAGAGATTCATAAACTAACTTTACTTTAAGTAAGTGCGTCTCTTCTACTCCATTTTACCTAGTTTAGAGAGAAAATGCTTGGTGACAAAATTCATCTTTGATTTTAAGTTCTTCCTCATTCTCACATTGAACACAATGTGGGTTTTAGTTCTTTAGAAAACAGCCCTGGATGCTGATTTAAACAAAAAAAAAAAAAGGCAGGAAGGAACAGGAAGGAAAGAGCAGGGAGTGGTATTTTATGAGAAGACAAAATCTAAACCATTTACAGTTGTTTTAGAACTTTCTATTGAGAAAAAGCTATTTATATTTCAATTATGTGACAGGATGCCACAGTTTGAAGTAATTTTGGAAAGAAGAGGCCTTAAAATTAGTACTAACGGGGACAACTTGCAAATCTTTAGATTACTGTATTTCCATAGCAGACATTCATAGGCTGCATTTGTTTAGAACACTAAATCCAGCACCTCCTAAAATCAGCAGCAGATTTCAAGTATCAGCCAGGTGAAAGCGGAGAGGAAGTCTGCATTTGTCCTACAGTTCCCCAGAGCTCAAGCAGAAAAATATTACCAGTTCACAATGAATACCAAAATAGTTTCTTTCCCGTACCCCAAGGTGTGGATTTTCAGAGATCAGAAAGCAACAGATTATTCATTGTCCTCCACCACGCCCTTTCATCTCATTGAGGCCATGGCTTGCTCCTAATTTTTGCTGCCTGGCAGACACAGAGCTGTTCTTTCTTCTTGCCAATGACAGGAGCAAGGATCAGGGTGTGTGTTTGTCCCCACAGAAGCACCTGAGGCTCCCATGTCCACCCCCACACTCCCTGCTGAGGGCTGGCTAAGCTTGCAACCAGACCACTTCTCCCAATTACCTCGACATATGCAGCACTATTGAAGCAAAATGAAATTACTTCATTATGTCCATATGTCTAAACACACAAAAAGCTTACTCAGTTATAAGAAGTTAAAAAAAAAAACCAAAACCACTTACACCGCTAGCAAAGGGAAAGTACCAAAGATCCTATGAAGTTGTACTAAAAGATTAACATAAAATCTATTTATGTAATTTATTGTAGTTCTTGCCCTCTTTTTCACAGTGGAGAGCCAAGTTTATAGAGATTTACAGTAATTAACAGCCTAGGTCTGCGATGACAAACCAAGGAGGCCCAGAGGTACTAATAGCTGGCTTCATATGTGCAGACATATGTGTGCCCACACAGATGCCCAGTAAAAACTAGAATTTGTTTCTAAATCTCTGAATGGCTGTCCTAAAACAAGGATTACTGCAAGTTATTTGGTATATTACGTGAATACAAATTACTGTATTTTTTAAAAGATTTTATAGGCAACTGTATGGAAAAATCTAATTATTCTCAACTAGTTTAGCCAGGAATAAATATTCATTAAAAAGCTTCTATAAAAACTTAGAAAGCATTCTGGAAAAGCAGAATCAATTACAGAGAAAATATTTTAAATGCAATGACCTAAAAGCTTTTCCAGAATAACCACTTTGTTTTCAAACAACAAAGTCAAATATTATCACTGAATAGCAGAGAAATGTAGGGGTAACTTCTTTTATTTTCAGCTTGTCTTTGCAAAGAAAGTATTATTTGCTTTGTAACATTGCCTCAATAGAATATTGTATTTTATACATGCAATATATTGTATATATGCAATATATGTGTTTATGCAACATATGTGTATATGCAACCTATTATGGTTTTGGATATAAGAGATATTATGATATAAAGGCTGATATTCAGCCTGAGCAGCACAGTACATAAAGCTTATACACACAATACAAGAACAGTTCCACTTTGTACTCACTCTTACAAAGTTGTCAGGGAACAAACCTCTTCTGCCTTTGAGCTGTCCTTCCCACCAGCCTCCATCATCTTTCTTGATATTGGTGATTATGTCACCCACAGTGATTGTCAGCTCATCATCATGTTGAGCTTTGTAGTCAAACTCCACTATCGCCTCCACTAAAAGAGAAACACACAAATACACAATTATTGACTACATCTACGTTTTCCTGCCTCCCAGAGGAATAAGAAAATACCAATGCAATTATACATTCTCAGTGAAAGCATTACATTCAGCTTAGCTAAGAGAGCACATCAAATAGGCAACATGTAATGACAACATTCTGTGGGTAACCTCTGCAAGAGAGAACAAAGTGAAAAAACACACAACAAGCCCATCACGGTTAAGGCAACATAGCATGCATTTTTCTTTACTTTTTAAAGGAAATCAATTTGTGATGCTTCAGCAATATTTATTCTGGCAACATTACAAAGTTTATTTTTATTTCTTGGACAAAGTTTTATCTTTTGTTCACAGGACTTCCAAAGTACTTTATTTCATATGGAAATAAATATGAAAAAGTCCTCAAATTCATAAGCATCCCAAGCCACTGAAACTACCTTGCTAAATACATTACTATCACCATAAAGAGTATTTAACAAGAACTTTTTGCATCATTATGAGTTTCACTGCTGTTTATACAGAAATGCAAAGCTTTGCTGCATGAACATGCCCTCATGGGGTTTCATCAAAAACAGAAAGTTTACTTTTGCTTGTGATTATGCATCAGAGAATTAAGAAGAAATACCTCTACTGCTCTGAATGTCTATTATCAGAGTTGCATTATAAGCTTGCTACCATTACATGGTATCCCTCTTCCCAAGAGGTCTCCCCATCCCTTGAAGCCATACATGCAACAAAGTCTGTGCAGGGAATTAAGGAATTCAAAGACAGAAAAATTCCTTCAGAGAATCAAAAATCATACACCTGGGGTATTCAGTAGGGAAGCCATAGCTATATTTAGTGGTTCATCAAACATCTGCTAGGAGGAGCCACACTGGTGAGGTCTGGCACAGCTCTGTCTGTAAAGCCTTACTCCTGCTTCCTTAAGTGGAAAAGCTTGCCCCAAAACATTCCACCAAACATTTAGCACTTCAACCATTGAAATAGCAAAGTGAGAACGAGTAACAGGCATCTGCTTTCTGCACAAATGACTGTGCCATGTAAACCCTGCAAGCTCTACCCTGCAAACCAGTTCACAAAGTAAAGCCAACCATTACATCACAGGCAGCAAAAAGGTTCTGCCTAAATAACAAACCCTGCATACTAAATTGAATTAAGTTGACAGGAAAGCAGTTACTTCTTTCCACCCCCAAAATGTCACACAGTCACAATGCTGAACATCTCTGTCCCTCCTCCAGAGCCTGCAAGTCATAGCTAAAGCAGTGTTCTGACTTTTGGATACATACCAGCCACAAGTTCATGGCTTATAATATTCCTCTATTACTTCTTCTGTGAAATCAAAAACCATTATAAAACCAGTTTACAAGAGGCCTGCTAAACTACATAATGAACAGCAAAAGAGGAAGAGGGGCACCACACATTATAAGCTGACATGCAAACAGAACATGAAAAATGTATCACTGAAACTTAACAGCAAAATCAGAATCATTCAGGCTGAGAGGGACCTCATGTCTCTAGTTCAGCTTTCTGTTCAAAGCAGGACCAACTCTGAGGTCAAACCAGGTTGCTCAGGGCTTTGTCCACATGGGTCTTGAAAATCTCTAAGGACAGAGGTAGGTAGTGCATGCAGGAGAATCTGCTCCACTGCTTGCCTGGGAAAAAGCTTTTCTCTCCACAATCCACTGGAGTCTTTCTTGTATCAGTGTTCACCTGTTGGTCTTGTTGCCCCACAACTGCACTGCTGTACACTAACTCAATCTTCTTGATAAGCTACTTGTAGGCTTTGGAAGGCTGATATTAGGATCTCCCAATTTCTCTTCTCCAAGCCAGACAATCAGAGTTCCTCTAGATTCAGGTCCCTTCACTCTTTAGCACATGAACTGTTCCACTAATTCGGTAGCCATCACAGACTTGAGGAGAGGGCACTCCACAGCCTTCTCCAGTAATTGATAAAGATGTTAGACAGAACAAGTTCCAGGGCAGCCCCTGGTGGTACTGTATTTATTATCAGCTTACACATAAAGTACAAACCACTAACCACTACCTAAATCACACAACTTTTGAGGCTGAAAGGCATCTCTGTAGACCAGTCCCCTTATTCAAAACAGGAACAATTAAAGCACAGATTGCTGAGGGCCTTATGCAGCCATGTTTTGAGTATCTCAAAGGATGGAAATTCCAGTGTTTGATCACCCTTAAGATTAAAAATGCTTTCAGACACACCAACATCAGCTTGAGCCTTCTCTTCTCCAGACTGAACAGTCCCATCTCTTCCAGACTCTTCCCACATGACACAGGCTCCAATCCCTCAAACATCTTCATGCCTCTTCACAGGACTCACCCCACTCTCTCCAGCTCTCTCTTGGACCACAGAACCCAGAACAGGGCACAGCACTCCACATGTGCTTCCCCAGAAAGGAGAAGGGAAGGATCCCATCACTGCCCCTGCTCACACCACTCTGCCTAAAGCAGCCCAGGCAGCCAGCAGCTGCCCTTGCCACAAGCTCACGCTGCTGCCTCATGCTCTGCTTGCTGTCCAGCCCTGGCTCCTTCCCCACAAGGCTGCTTTCCACACACCCAGGAACAGCCTCTACTCCTGCCTGCCATTATTCCTCTCCAGCTGCACCACTTGCCATTTCCCTCTGCTCAGGAGCATCCTGCCAGCCCATTTCTCCAGCCTCTTGAGCCTCTACCAATGGCAGCAGGACCCTCTGGGGACCCTCTTCTCACTTTTGCATCACCTGCCAGCTTGCCCAGAGATCTCTGCCCCACTGTCCTGGTCATCAGTGTAGACACTGAGCAGCCCCAGCCCCATTCCCCAGCCCTGGGGCACCACTGATAGTGATCAGCCTGCAGCTGGACCTCTGATCTCAGCTGGGCTGCTGATCTCAGCCCTTGGAGTCCAGCATTTCTGCCAGGTTTTTCCACTGACCTGGGCTGCACCTCATCAATTTGTCAAGTTAGGGGAGACAGTGACAAAAGCTTTGCTCAAGTCAACATAAACAACATCCACTCCACCAAGTCAGTGATCTCATGGTAGAAGACTTGTTCAGATTGTTCAGACATGACTTCCCTTTTGTAAATCCACGCTGTCTACTCCCACCAGCTTCTTGCCCTTCATCTGTTTGGAAATATCTTCCAGGATTATTTGTTCCATCATCTTTCAATGGTTAATGTGGGGCTGACGAGTCTGTAGCTCTCAGTAAAAAAAAAGGAGGCTTGCTCTTCCTGAAGATAGGAGGTACATTCTTCTTGTCTTAATGAATCTCTCCTAATCACAGTGACCTTTTGAAGACCATCAAGCAGGACCTCCCAATATCAGTGAGCTCCCTCAGGATGTACCATGCCAGGGCCATGGCTTCGCACATGACCTGTTTGTTTAAATATTCCCTAACCTGATTCTCTTCCACTGAGGGAAGGTTTACCTTGCCCTGAACTTTCCCACTGGTTTCAGAGTCCTGAACAGGCCAAAGTCTTTCCTCTTCAAGCCCAGAGTTGCAACTCTGCTTCCTGCCCATCCCCCTCCTCTCTGGATCCTGAACTTTATCATCTCACATCAGTGCAGCCAAGGCTGCCCTCAGCCTTCAGATCCCCAAACAGGTCTTTGTTTGCAGGTATGAGATCCAGCAGACAAAATACTCCAGAAACCTCCTGGATTGCTCACCCAACCCAGCACATAAACAAACTACATTATCCCTCCCGTAGATATCAGGGTGATTGAATATGAGCTATCTTCACAATCCCAGTGAAATCATAACTCTGCAACTGCGTGCAGACATATAATTCCTCTTCTCTGCATCCCATGCTGTATGCATGAGAACACAGATGTTTCAGAGAGGCAACCAGCCATGCTGAATTCCCAGAAAGAGTAGCAGAATTTTCCCTGTAATTCTGAAAAGCACTTCCTTGTTTATATGGACATGCTTTGGAAGGGTCCACATCAGTCCTGATTTTTTTGATTACAAGGTCCCCATTGCTTGTATCACATTTTGTTTGCCAACATGGTCCACCAATTGCTCGTAAGATAGTTAGCACAGATGCTTTTGCCCTAGTCAGGTGAATCCCATCTTTTCTAAGCAATCCTCAAAAAGAGTCTCACGATCATAAAACATGAAATAAAACTAGTGTTCCTCACACCAACTACACAACCAGCGTAGCCACAGGATCTGTCCACTCATCCCAGTGCCCTTTGCTCTCACCCAAAGATCAAGGAGAATCCACCCAGGCTCCCACACCCTTGGTCATCACCCCAGAGCCATACAGTCACAGCAGATAATTTCATATCACTTCAGGCAGTATCACTGAAACCAACATGGGAAAGCAGCAGGGAGTAGCAGTCTGAAGCCAGACAAGCTTTGGCAGTATTGCCACAGTGCTCCAGATCCAAGCTCCTGGCAGGCAACAAGCCTCTCTGGATGACAGGTCAGGTCAGGTCAGGTCAGCAGATGGGAGTCTCCAACACTTGCAGCAGGGAATTTCCCTACTGTTACCACTTCCCACTTTCTCCTGGTGTTTCTGTATGGCTCAGATTTATCAGCTTGGGTGCTTCATTGGACTGAGCACCCAGACCCCCATCACCTACAAAAGCACTGAAGCTGTTCTCTAATTGCAGATATTGAGGTAGAACAGGAGCCTCCCTCCTGGCATCAGAAGTCATAAACTTCAGGTTTTCAGATTTGCCATTCTGTGAGTCTCCAAACCCACCCCAAGAGGCACAGACTCCATCTGCCCTTCATTCAAGAGAGTTGGGGGTTTGGGCTCTTGAAACCTCAGTGACTTGAAGATTTGGAAAGCCCAACCCTCTGAGCTCACCCATCTAACCAATTTTTACACGTATTTCTAATATATGAACTAGAGTCCCTAAATTAACACCAATATTATCTACATATATATATATATATATATGTGTTTATGTATATACACACACACATATACTTTACTCCAGAGCAACCAGTGCATTTGGTTCAGAAGTTGTATTTACACAATAGCTCTCCAAATACTACTGGATTCAAGTAGTGACACACCAAGGTACACACATCAATGACAATTTTTATCTCCACAGAACACAACAGCACTGTGGCTCAGAAAAGGCAAAATTCAGACTGTTTAGCAGGGTATTTCCAATTTGGTTGAACCCCAGGAAAGAGGTTGTGAAAGCAAGACTCTGGGTCTTCACTTTTACAGAGCCTACTAAGATGTACTTGTTTTCAGGACCCAAAGCTTTTTGCATGTGCCAAGTCATTTCTCCTCCCTACTTAGGAAGCTTTAAAATCCCACTCTGATTTTGCTGTGAGTGCAATTACATACTGCTTTGCTCTTCCCAAGCAACTAGGAGGTGGGCAGAGAGCTGTAAGGGGGAGATGGCAATGGAGTAGGGATTCAGGCTGGCTCCAGCTACTGATTCTTGAAACACTCCTCAACACTCAGACTGCAGCAAGACATGATGAAGGAAGACAAACAACCCTCCCACTCTCTAAGTCCCATATTTTTAAAGAGTTCTAGAATCTGTTGCTGTGCTTGCAGTTTTCCCTTAAGAACGCTGCAAAAATTACTGACAATTTTCTCATTAAAGATGTTCCCTCTCTTAAGCTGAGGCACCAAACGGTGGGATGGGGCTGTTGGTCTGACTCTACAGCTGCTTGGGTAGGCTGGAGGCACTGCAGTTAACTCCCTGAAGTTTGTCTGGCTTGCACTAATTCACATTCAGACAGCTGCAGCTGTTCAATCACTTCTGTTTTACTGGAGGTTTGTTTAAACAAACAAAAAACCCCAACCCTTTACTGTTCAGGCTTTTCTCTGTCTATAAAAGTTTCCACTCATAAAAAAACACATATAAATATTTTTAAAAGCTGCCTCCTCTCAGAGAATTTGATTACTGTAACATAAGTGTGTGTAAGCTGTCAGAGACATATGAATCACCAAAATAGGACCACACAATCAAGATGTTTATAAACTCTTCAAAGGAGACCCAGAGCACAGTTTGGAAAGGGAATAAGAGCACACCTTACACCAAACGTGCAGATTGTGACAAACTGATGGGAAGTACTTCTGAGATCACTCAAAATTCTCATTTATCACAGTACTGAAGTTTGGTGAGCACATGACAGCCTAAAAGTGCTTTTTAAATTTATGGGTTCATACAGTTGCAGTTTTTAAATCAACCTCATTTTCTAAAGCATGCCAAACCACACCACCTTCTCAAACTGTGTTTAGAAAAATTCATTCTGCCAGTCAAACTTAGTATTTTTGGTTTCTTTTGAGGTGAAATTTTGTCTTCATGGAAGCTGCGTTGTAATTACAGACAACACTCATCCATGTTTGTAAGAAAAAAGCAGATCAGACTTGTGCTTCACACCTGTAAGTGCAACATACCTGATTCTTGAGGTGCTATGCTAGATTTCTCCTCAGGAACAGGACTAAAATCGTGTCCCAGTTCACACAATGATTCATGATGTGAGAAAACACTCTACGGACAGTGAGCTCAAACTAATTTTATCTGTTAACCAACAAAGGTTGGTCTTCGGTCCAGCTCTGCCAAAGTAAACAGATTGTTACATTAACAGCCAAAACTCAAATCCCTTTTAAGCCAAGAGCAAAATGAAATGGCAAAATTGGGACAGACAGATCTGGTTTCTCTTTTTTGAGAAATTTTCTTCAAAATATTGTACCTCCTGATGCCTGAAAGTGAAACCTGCCCCAGCTTGCAAACTCTAGCTACTGGACTCCTTCTGTTAGAAGAAGGCATTTTGTACATTAGGAATGAAATCCAATACCAAAAGCTATTCAAGTTATTTTGATCCACAAGGGGAACATTCATTCTCATGCCAACACAATCAGCTATTCCTAGTCTTATATTACCATCAATCCAAATTGTAACATAAAAACTCATGAAACAGAATCAAAGCTTGTTATTAACAGCCCTGCTGGAGACTGGCACAGTGCAACTCATTACTGCAATGTCAGGGACAAAGATTTTTTTAATTTAATGCGTAGTGATTTGGATTTAAAATACACAATTTGAATTGCTAATGCTATGAACCAGCCATTGAAATGTAACCTGACAGTTGTATTTTTAAAAAGCACATCTAGGAAAAAAACTGTTGATTAAAAGTTTAACGAGTCCTACCATTCATTCCCCAAGTTAGCCTTGCACATACAGGTGAAATGACTTTGCTGATAACTACAAATAGTTTTTTGTTGTTTAGTTTGTTTCGTTGCCACATTTTAAATTGCAAGCAAAATCTAATCTCTTAAACTGACCTAGTCAAAATTTCTTTCATAATGCTACCAATACTTGAAGACAGAAGTGTCCCCATTTATTCTATTTTCAGTTATTGTACAATGCCTTTCCAAGCAAGATACAATAAAGAAAAGAAACAGATATTTGCTACTGTGCAACAACAACTATGTTATTAAATCAATTTCTTGTGAGACATCTGAAGTGTGTAGGCACAATGGAAATGTTATTAACCTCTTTGGCACTATTCCACCCAAGTAACAGCACCCATATGGCAGCACCACCTTCTGCAGCAGTCTGGTTTCACACCCAAATGCAGACATTAGAGTGAGTGAATACAGTTAGACATGGCACTCAAGGAGTTAAGAGCTTCTCTACTGTAAGTTTTATGTTTTCCCTTTTGTTGGTCACTCAGCCTCATGTGAATGATAAACATGCTTGTTGCATTGACTTACCCAAAATAAAAGAAAAAAAAAACCCCAGACTTCCTGCAAATATTCTACATTGAATCTTTCAATTAAAGTTCAAATTACATTTCCCCAGAAGAGAGTGCATCAGAGCTTTTCTCTTTAGCATAAAAATAACATTTTATAATGGGTTAAAAGTCTAACCATTGAATTCCATCTGCCTCAGAACTTCACAGAAAAGATCTTCAAATGTGCTGCTCTATCTAAGACACCTGTGTACAAACTGCTGAGCCTAGTACACTTGCAGAGCTTATGGGCATACTTAAAAAAACCCACATTATTTTTGTTACATGACAGGTTGCAATAAACCTCTTAGTAAAACATTAGGAACCACCAGGAGAGAAAAAATCAATACCTTTTATTAGACCAAACAGGAAAGCATGACGGACTTACAATCTGAACTCAAATTAAAAAAATAAAACAACAAAACAAACCAAAATAAAAACCGAAAACCAACAAAAACTATACTACATTACATTCAATAACGCTAGTTTCCTAAACTAGACTTGGAAAGCCAGAAGGTCTGAAGATCAAATATGACCTACAAGGCCCCTGTTTTCTTCACTCTAAGAATACTGAGCAGCTGGCAGGACAATGACATGAGGGATGCTGTGGTACAAATATGACTGAGAGAAGGCAGACAGATTCATATAAAGCCTGATGGGACTCTTCTACCGGAGAACAAAATAATCTATCATTTATAAATACTTAACTCTCTCAGTGCCATTACACTTTATAATATGAGATGAAGGAATGAGTTACTGAACAGCCCTTCGAGTCACCATTCTACCAACATGGAAATGCCTCTTTAAAAAATTGATTAAACAATACACCACTATATTTTCAGCCTAAATCTAAATTGCAACTGGGATTTTTAAGAAACCTTGAGCTGTTAGTTTTGTAGCATGTCTGTGGCACAAAAAAATAACTTAAACATTTTGTATCTATTTGATCACAAGCAAGATGTGTATTTTCCTTGAAAAATTAATTCCAAATGTTGCTCAATTTTTAACATTTTTCTTTTGCAACACTATCAGGAATATACTCCCTGCTAAAAGTATTTGCAAGGATTTCATTTCATGAAAAAGAAAAGCTGGAGGGGAAAGAAAAAACAGTATCAGAAGGAAAAGCAGTACAATTCAGTCTTCAAGATGTTAAATCCATGCTACATGATAAACAGCAACTCCTCCACTAAGACAACAGCCTTCAGTTTACATTATATTTTCCTATTTCCCCTTTGCAAACAATGGTGGGGAGCTAAAGGTCACAATCCTAGAATAGCACCTTCACTGCATCCCTCCCTCCAGGAGCTGAGCAACCTCAGAAGGGCCACCTCAGTCACACTGCCCAGGGTCCTTTCCTTGTCACAGCCCCTGTCCCCTCCCACAGATCCTCCTCGGCCAGTCTGCGCCCTGGGAACATCCCAGGCAGCCCGGAGCACTCAGCACAGATGGGAAGCATGCGAGGGGAAGAGCTCTGGTGTGCAGTTCACTTGCACAGACACACGCAGGCACAGAGACACAGGAGCTGTGCAGAGGACCCCAACCAAATCCTGATCTGGAAGACAGTGAACACTTGGCTGGGGGCTGTCCTGATGTGACTCTTCTCTGGGCAGCAGCAGAGCTGAAGCCACTCCAGCTGACATTATGCCTGAGTTGCCCTCCGAGAAAACAGGAGAGCTAGTTTTCTGTTTTTCAAAGAGGTATGCTTGGTTCCAGTTTGTAAAACACAAACGCGCAGTTATTGGAGTGGAAATCACCCAGTAAGACAAGAAATACTTTATATTTATATTCCAGCTAAGGCATTTGGTATGACCACAATCAATTGAAAAAATCTCACATTTATAGTCAGGCAAGGAACAACACTAAGTCAGTGTGTTTGTATTTTTGTATATACATGTGGTGTTTCCACATAAAATACACATCTCATAGCAAGTCTGTGGTAAACAGCTTCAGGTAGGTATTTCTAATAAACATTACAGATTTCCGTTTTTCTTAAGCCTGTCATTGTAGTTGCATCTTACTGAATTTATTGTGTCACACCATATCTCTGATAAAACTTTATGCAATGTGCAAAAGCACACCTGAACACCAGAGATGGTCATGGACATGTAACTATGGAGTAAGCAAGGAAAGAAGATCATCATAGTAGTTCTAGGTGGCAGCAGTTACATCTGCATTCCCCCTTGAATACCACTTTGGATCCAACAATACATGTTAGATTTTATTGAGATGAGTCTCCTTAACCCTTTAAAAAACTGAAATTGCATTGATAATCTTTGGCATTCATGTGGCTGTCAGTGGGGGGAAGCACTTCTATTCCATGAATTAATTGATCTTTTCCTGCAGGCCAAATGGTCCTTCTGCCTCGGACAACAAAGTGCTCAAATCACATTGTTGCTACTGAAAGAGTCTAATTTTACTGTACTCCGTTGGTTCTATCAACCAGAGTGCCTCTCAGCTACAGCAGACACAGAAACAAGCCTATTTTAAATTGACATTGTCAAGTTTGCAGACAGTGTACAGTGTGTTAACCTATAACTGAAGGAATACTGTGCTTCTCAGAGGCAAAGTTGTCTTGAGAGCTGGTTCAGCTTCAGAATTGTTCTTCCCCTCAGAAACCAATGCACACAAGCACCCATTCAGAAGAAATGGAAGACATTAAATTCAGAGGGAAACCTTTAACATCATAATCTGAACATGAGTTTCTGCCTCCTCCAATATCCATAAAAATAACTTGAAGTTCTGAAGAGTGTAAATTATTATACCCATTGTTGAGAAAAACAGAAAAGGAGAAGAGTACTGTAATTATGGTAAACAAAGACAAATAACTCCCATCTGACAAACTATATTTTCATCCAAACTTGTTAGTAATATTACTCTAATCTTGCGGTTTCTAAATCTCATTCTCAAACAACTGAGAAATTAGGGAGGATATGAGTTACTTCTTCAGAACAAAAAGGAGACAGTTTACAACTAAATGCAGCCAGAACTATTTATAAAATTACCATTTGGCTAAAATCATGAGAACTGCTACCAAATTAGTGTATCACCATAAAAAGTAAGCAGGCTAGAAAAGCTGATGCCATGAAAATAAGTGCTGTGTTAAATTACTCAGAAATACTAGCCCAGTGTTCTAGTCCCAAAGTTGCCTTGATAATATTCATAGATGCCGATGGATAGTACTGAGGTGGAAAGACAAATGAATAAAAAATTGAAAAGACAAGGAACAACTACCTTTCCAGGGGCATGACGTAGCATCATTTAACCTCCACGAAGAGGAGCAGAGGTCGTGGTCAACAGCTGGCTCACAGTCTTCACACTGTGTAATGCACAGCATTTGTTAAAACTCTGAGCTTCCAAACCAGCAGCATTCACCTCGTCTCGTTAAAATCAGACTAGAAGCATGAATGTAATTATGAATATGATCTCAGAGGAGCTTGGAGGATTTCACTAGATGCCTAAGCTGTTACTATCACCACACGTCTTTGCCAAAAGCAGCAACCCTTTTGCACAGGAGGAGGATGGGGAGAATACAACATACTCCTCTGCATCTTAGCCACATTTGCTTGAAGTGCTCATAAAAATGGTGTTACATTAAGTAACCAGACTGAAAAGTGGTGCACAGATACATCCTGTTGAGGTGTTCTTGCTCTTGGAAGTGGCAATTTTCTGCAAGAAGAGATTGCTGGCAGCACTAGCCTGATATAGCCAAAATCCTCAGACTGTGCTACAGCCTTTCACTGTGTGATGCCAGCTGCAGACAAACAAGGTGTCTTATGACAATGTCAAAGTTACGTTGCTTTCCCTCAGTTTCATGGAATTCTATCATTTTTAAGACAGTAGTTGCAAAATATTTACCCCAGCAGCAACTTTTGTGATTCCACCTGTCAGATGCTAGGACCATAAACCAGCCAGTGTGGTGTTTCAACTGATGCATTATAAACAGTCACAAAGGCATGCGTTGTGCAACAGCGAGAAGCTGGGCTGGATGGAGAAAAGAAATAATCAGCTTTTTTCTTTTTAACCTCTTACATAAATTCAAGCATTTCAAGCTACAAAACTTCTCATTCAGGCCCAGTATGGGACTCCTCAGCAGTTTCATAATTTATAAGCTATATTAAAGGACATAACTATTGTGCTTTCACATACAACAGACTGTCAGGCACTACAGGAGCTATAACTGCTGTGTGTGTGTGCTGGGATCACAGCCCTAAGTACAAGAGCTCAGATGATGGTAATTTGCATTTTGCCACTATGGCCCAATACCACATTTTCATACCAGCATCAAGCCATCTCCACTAAACCTCTACACCACACTGAAAGAAAAGCCAACAACCATCTAAGGTGTTAAAATCACCAAACTTCCTCAAGTATGTGAGCAACAATGGAAGGTAGGGTAGGAATGCTTGGAGAAAGAATGTGATTAAAAATACCTTTACCACTTATCAATATAGTATTTTTTTCTTGATTAATAATGAAATCTCACAAAACTGCTGCTCAGGACCCTTAGCAACTCCTCTTTTAACATCAGGTTCTTTTATTTTCCTTCAAACTGGGGTAAGAACAATAGGATTGGGAAAAAAAGCTGTTTTAGAAACATAAATTGCTGCATATATGGATTCACAGGTTCCAGACAATCATTGGGCAAATAAACTTCACTATCATATCAGATAATATGTGTCAACTTCTGTGCATTAAAAAACTGTTAAATTTCAATTTTAGATTTCAGGATGCAATTCTGGAGTAATAAGTTTTTGATGGTATCTTCAATGCCTCTGTTTTCTCAGCTCAAATCAGTTTCAGCAGGTAATTTTTTCCGGATGTCACAATAAATGGAATTCACAAACTAACACACTTTTTTTTCTGTTATGAACAAAAATGTTTCCACCTCACAGGCACTAGCTGCTCTGTTTTGCTTTAATGGTGCTTTTCAAAATCCCATGTGGGAGTTGTAGGCCTGGGCAAGGAGGGACTTCCATTAACATTTTATAGTTTTATTTTCTCTCTGAGAAATTCTCCTAATTTTGAACAAGGCAAAGCCTTTCAGAAAGCAGAGGTTATGCTGCAAGTAGAAGACACAGATCTTTGAACAGGTATCTCTAGTAGCAGGTTACAGGTCTCAAGAAGTCTCCTCCACCTGAAAAAACACTCTCTTACTTCCAAGGGATCTTCTTTAACTCTTATGATGATAACAAACCCCCAAAAGGAGACACTACACAGAGCTCCTCCTCAGAAGAACAATCCTGAGAGCAAAACCTGATGCAAGCCAAAGAAGTAGATCTGAAAGCTTATCCCTGATTTCATTGTGAGCCAGAACAGCTTGTGACCTGATGACAGCGTTGTTCCAACAGGGAATCTGAGCCACTCTGTGCCGGTTGAACAGGAGAGCTCAGCAGAGCTGTGCACAGAGGGAAAGCACAAACAACAGTCAGCATTCAGACACAAGAACCCATTGCTGCGCTGAGGATGTGGGGAAAAAGGGGAAAAGCAGCAGGATGGAGCTCTGTGGAACCCAAGTGAACAAACAGAGGCAAAAAACCCTATTGTTTGATAAGCAGTTATTCTTCTGACAACCTCCTCCTCTCATCCACCCCCAGTAACCAGCACTGGTACTGTCTGGAACAGAACAAACTGTGTGGCCGAGAAAGTAACAATAAAACAGATTCTCCTCAGGACAAATAGAACTTGCTCAGATGCTGGCACAGAATCTTCCTATGGCACCCAGGAGGCAAGACGCAGGTTAAGCCATGCAACCAGGAGGACTAGAGAGGTCAGAAATAAGGTGGTCACTGAATTTTATCTACCTTGAGCACTTCTTCCAAGGCTAAGGAGAAAGCTCTACTGTTCCATCTAAGAAAGAGGTTCCAGGACTCCATCCCCTTTAAGAATCTTCTAATGATCTTCCCTGGTTTTGAGTGGTACAAACTCTTAGATTTAAGGAAATCAGAAGCCAAAACTAATCATAAATTTCAGAGGGTCTGGTGAGACAAAGAGCATTTCTTACATTTAATTTCTCTGCCTACAAGGCTGCACTTACATCAGCTCCTTGGTTTTGGTTCGAGAGACACTGACAGACTTGAACAGACAGGAAGTGAAATTCTACTTAAAATAGCAACACCCTGCTTTTAAGTTCTCCAAATTAAAAAAACATTGGAACTTCAGCATTTGGCTTTGCCAACTTCCACAACCTGTTTTACTCCACATACCAAAGGCACCACTCTTCCACCAGAAAATATCAAAAACGTGGCTTGCAAAACAGAACATGTACACACACCTCAGCATTATTCCAGGGTACCAATTTCAACTCTGAAAAAACCTCTGCAGATTAAAGCAGTCATCTCTAGAAGACAGTCAGTCCCTCTCCTTCCTGACACCATATTCATGGGAATCTAGCCAAAGGATTTTTCCTGTCCCTAATTCTGAATAAAATCTGTAAAGGATCCCCCACAATTGTGCTATATTCCACACCAGATTGCCTTCAGAGTTCTGTATATCTTTGCGTCTTAATATAGAGAATTTTGAGACTCTGTAAGCGAAGTACATAGGAAAGCTTTCTAAAAAGGGAAGCAGTCTATTTGAAAGACAGGTCAAAGAAAAGGAAAGATGAATTTGAAGGAAGTGCATATGAAAAGATGGGATGACAGAGCATCACGTATGTAAACAGACCAAAAAATACGGCTGAAGAGCATCCTTCCTGAGAAACAGCTGAGAAACTGTAGTGCAGATTGATTTTAAAAATAAATTGAAAAAACCCCCAAACACCCCAACAATCAAAAATCATCACATCACACGAACCCCCCACCCAAAAAAGCAACAAAGCAACACAGCTTACAAAGGTAAAGAAGCACCCATGTACTTCTGTAAGTGATGAGAAGAGGTGCAATTGCTTTCTGACAGAATGAGGTGAAGGAATGAGAAACACACAGAAACAAACAAGACTGTTTTCTCCACAACGGTGAACAAACTATCAAATACACGGCAGAGGAATGCATATTAATAGATGTCTCATGACTCCAGAAGCAGTGCAGACAACTTTGAATTGTCAGAAGATAGTTCATCATGAACTAGACGGTATCTTATCTTAATTTTCCAAGAACCACAGTCAGATAATTGAGATGTCAGCTAATCAAAAGCACTATTTATAGGTGCTTCACACACAGAAATTGTAGTCTTTAAAATAAGTAGCATGGTTAATGCAAATCAAAGTGAGCAATTCTGAAAGGCAGTATGAGTTGACAGAACAAAGACCATTCAAACTGACCTCAGTGGTCAAAGTAAAACTGACAAGTGTATTTCAACTGTTTTCAAATGCAGCTAAATAAAGGTATTTGATGAATGAAACGATCAGCAGATACAAGGAACCTTTGTATTAAGTTTCAATGAAAATAAAGATCTTTCCCATTTTAAAAGAGATTACTGGATGGAGAAGGAAACGGCAGCTGTCCAGGAAGATGAACATTAAAAACAATTGTAACCAAAGATGACAGCAACAGCAGCAGGAAGATTTCTCTCCCAGTTGAAAGCTTGTGTCTTGCAACAGAAAGAGCTGATCTTACTTGTACAAATTAGTTGGCTGTTCAAAGGTAAATCTCTCTTCATCACACACTTAGTCAAGCAAGGAAAAACTCAGAAGGATTTTGCTTATTAAGACTCTTCATCAATAAAATAGCAGTTAACTAGACTGGATTAACTATACACACAAATCCCTTGATTAAACACATGTTACTTCTATGGAGTTGGAGCAGTTCTATACAGACAGATAAACTTGACCCACTGTAATCTACAAGGCTTCCAGACTGCTACACAAAGAAGGAAGCAACGGAGAAGCTGGACAAATGTATAATTTAACTACTAAAAGCCAACAAAATCCACAAAATACTTAGTTTTGTGTTACCTGGAAAATTAATTTTGATATTCAAGTTACTAACAAAAATAGCTACAAAGAACACATTTCCAATATTGAGAATACAGCAATTAACGATGAATCAAGATTAAACATAATCTAGTATCAGACTCAGATTAATGACAGGACAAGTTACATGATCAGCTCAGTGCAGCAAATGGCTTAGACTCTTAAAATGAGATGAATCTTAAATGTGACCATTTAAATTAAAAAGAAATGCAACAAAAGCACAGAAGTGCACAGAATCTACGAGTTAAAGAGGTTTAACCATTTGACTTCAATATCAATATTTAAGTCTGAACCAAATCTAGATTTCAAGACTGCATAGCAATTAGCCTTTTCTTTCCCACGTGCAATCTAAAACTACAGATATAAAAAAAGAAATGTTTGTAAGCTACCAAGGTGGTGCTCTCCACAACTGTTGGCAGCCTCATGCTTTTGTGAACAAAGATTAAAACCAAATAATAAGGCATGGCACATGCCATCAGAAAAATCTTTAGTATCATGAGGATTTATAAATTTGTAGACAATTTTTGTACTCTTCTGGAACTAGAAATTAATTTTTCATTTAATCAGCAAGTGAAGTTACAAGCATTTCTTGCTACCAGGCCAGCCTTCACACAGTGCAATTTTCTCTTCCCTGCCTGGAAGCACTGCTGCTCACTCTCGGGCTCAGGAATTCCCACTCTTACAAACTGCTGGATCATGCACTCAAGGCAAGGCTCTCAAGTTCAGCCTGCACTGGAAGGCTTTCACTCTCTGCACTCATTTCTCCACCACTTCCTTTCACCCAGACATTTAAAATCTTATGGGAACAAAGTCAGGTTCCTCTAGGGTGAGGATTTTTTTTTGTAGGAATTGTTTGAGGTATTTTGGCTGCTTTGTATAGGTTTTTGAGTGTTTCTTTTACGTGATAACTTAAGCAGAGAAGTTGGATATTTGCTTTCAATGAACACAGCAGTTTTGAAATCTCAGTGAACTGTAATACTGAGCTGTTTCATGGGAAATTAAGGTGGTCTTGTCTAGAGTGAAAGGTTTGGATAGGTTATTTTTCCATAAAGCTTCTGATGACAATAAAGACGTGTTCTAAGAAATGGGTAACGAGAAAGAAAAGTACTGCAGTAGTCAATCTTCATCATTAAAACATTCAAATATTGTTTATAAATAAGCCTCACCACTCATCCAAAGCAAGTCATTAATACTTACATTTGGAAATATAAGGTCAAAGCTAAAAAACTTTTTTATAAGTGGTCCAAGCTTAACAGCAAATTTGTTTTTTAAACCTTGTCATAATTAAATCCCTAAATAAAGGCATCTTTTTCTGGGCACACTTTGCAATCTCTGGTGTGCCCTTTGACAGTGGGAAATAGAGGAGCACTAACAGCTCAATAAGAACTCAGTGAGACCTCACAAAAAGCACAGCAGGAATGAGAAAAACACTGAAAAATTAAGCTGAGGTCTTGCTGTTTGCCAGTTTTATATCTGTCACAAGAACAGCAAATTTTCAATGCTGCACAAGCCTAGCAGGAAAAAAAAATCCACTCTGCCAAGTTACCAGAGTATGAAAAATATTTCTTGCCAGTGGTGAGGATGAATCAGCAACCACAGATAGAGAACATATTCGACTTAAACCTGACATGAAAGTTCTTAAAGAATGGCTCTACAATTGGCTCAGAAATAAAAAGTTCTGAATGTGTACACTTATACTCTGATACTGCTGCTACCTTTAATGAAAACCTCTATAAATCCAGCTCATAGGGAAAGACAGTGCTACATACAAAAAGAGTCAGGCTGACACAAGTAGTCCATACATCACCAGCAGTTGCACTGACCTCCAAGAACCTCTTCCCACAAAAAACAACCTAAAACAAGAAGGAAAACACCCCAAAGTGACTTTTGTGTGTGTTTGTTTTGAGAGCTCATTACCAATAAAAAGCACCAATATGTTGCTTTTTAGGGAAACAAGAAAGTTCCTGGAAATTGCCAGTGGAGAACACATGTTACAGGGATTCCCCTTTTGCAGGGGTGTTTTTTTGTTTGCTTGTTTTAGGTGGGTTGGGCTTTTTTTAGATGTAAGTCACAAATTCATTAATTAGAAATGACTTGTGGGACATAAACCACTTAATTTTTAAATACAAGCAGTATGACCACTGCAAACTAATTAAATATTGATAGATCATTTTGAATGCTTTGGGTTGGGAGGGACCTTTAAAGATCTAGATCAAGTCTAATTGGGCCTTGACTTGCAACACATGCAACGAATCTATATTGACATTTTTGAAAAAGCATTAATTCCCTGGGGAGCTGTGCGCCAATGCTGACTTTGATCTTCAAATAAATGAATAGACTTACACTGGTTTTGGTGTGAGCTGGTTTCAATTGTCAGAAGCGATTTAGCTGCACAGTATGAAAGACAGAGAACAAGATAAAGAGGAAATTTTTCCTTCTGTACAATACTCCTAATGAAATTCAAAGGCAGAGTTCAAAAGGCACCTCTTTGTACTGACACTACAGATTAATCAGAAGTTAGGGATATTTTCTTTGAATAGATTTTTACAATACATTATCTTTGTTGCTAAACAGAATTTTTTCAGCACAGACATAATTTCTGATCCACAACTTTACACAATCCTTCATACTAAATCAGAAGCACAAATTCTCAGCAACACTCCCACTGGAATACAAACTGCTATAAGACTGGGAACAAAGACATCCTTTCCCCTTCCACTGCTCGTCCTCCAGGAAGCTCCATTCTCTAAGGCAAAGTTATGTTAGGAACAAAGCATAGCAAAGACCTTGCAACAGTCGTCTCACCACACAGCTTTTATGTGGATTTACCACTGCGTTCTCAAGAAGCTGGTTACTTCTCAGTTACCAATAACAAAAAGGAGAGAAAAGCCAACTTCATTTGATAATACAATCCATGACTACTGAGATGCAGTATTTGCATATTCTCTCACACATAGGGACTTCAAGCTTTTATTGTGTTTCCTCTCAGTGTGAAGCAGACTGTCAGCAATTACTTTTACATTAGCTGAATTACTGAATCTTGATATTCACCTCCTCTCTCACTCCCCTCCCCCTAATATATTCTTTCATCATTCCTCAGTGTACAGAATGTAGATATGCCCTACAGCTACTTCCTGCTCTTGCATCAAGGGAAAACATCCGCTCCCTAGTCCAGGATTTTAAAAACCACACAGATAGGAACCATACAAAATCCATCATCATTTTTTATAAGCTTGCTCTATACCAGCAGGATCAGAGCAAGATCAGAGCAAAACAACAGATACGATCTCTGCGGCTGTCTTCACTCCTTTGATCTCATCAGGGCTACCCTGCTTGCAGCACTTCAGTGACCTCTAACACATCAGACCTGAAATTTCAGTTGCTCATTTCACATCACCAAGCTCTCCTTTTTCTCCTGCTAACACATGCAACCCTTCCCCTACAAGGAGGAAAGGAGTCAATGCATTATCTGCAATGTCAACACTGATCTCCTATACAAATTCTGATATACCAGCAGTATTTGTAAAAAACCCTCTAACACCCAGTGATTAACAATTACAAAATAAGTAATCTGAATAACATCACAGATAAATTGTGACAAATTGTATATATTACATTAGTAGCACTTTGAACAGAATTATCTATGCACTCAGCATTAGTATCAAAAGAAAACTGCTTCTCAAGAAAGTGTTTTATTACATTACATTATTATTATTCCATGCTCATTACATTGCTTCCTTAAACCTGGGCAGAAAAAACCCTTTTCTAGCAGCTCCATCATAATTTTCTACATATGAATCTTTGATTAGCACAAAAACAAGCAAGAATCATGCTCTTTTAAGAAACCATCTATTTTAAGTATTATCTTCTTTATCACACTTCCTCACTTCCTGAACTAAAGACAACAGTTAATATAAAAAAAAACAACTATAATGGAGAGTCTGAGAAAAGAAGAGGTACTGGAAAGGAGCAAGCAGAAGAAATGCCAACATAAAAAAACCTCACAATCAGAAGTCATTTTCATCATCTTTTACATATACACACATATCTACATATTTTATATTTATTTATTTCTGACCCCTATCTTGATCCATTTAGAAGGGAGCTCTGACAACCTTTTATGACTGAAGTGTCACTATTTCTTGATTACTAGGAAAAGAAAGCTTCACCCCAGCTATTTTGAATGAAAATTTGTATAGATTACTGAAAATATTTTATTACAGTTTATGAAAACTCCACTGGAACTCAGACCATAAGACATTCAAAGGCTGTATAATGTCACCAAATCACTGGAAATCTGATCCTGAACAGCTCCAGTGTAACTGCCTTCTTGTGAGAAACAAACTTAACAATGACCATGAAAGAATTGAAATCAATAACACCCCCTATGAGGAGGAGAATAAAGACTTGTTACAAGTTGGGAAGGATTTTTACACAGTATTTTCTCTATAAAGCCACTTCAGAGTTCCTTAAAACCTTATTAAAAAAAAAAAAAAAGTGAAAAACATCTTGCTAATCATCTTTTTTATGACTTTTCCTTATTCAGCTGAAACTGCTCAACTGCCTTCAAGGATGACAAGAATGACAAATACTATTTCTATTTTAAAAAATCATACAACTTATTTACTGAAAGGCTCCAATATCTCCACCATTTTGGAGAGACAACCACAAGAACACCTCGCATCTTCTGTGTGTGATGTGTACAACTTCTGCTAAGCTCAGGCCTCAAAAATTCATCATTTTAGATGGGAGTGTAGAGTTGGTGGAGTTTACCAGCTGCTCTCCCCAGGGCTCCTGCTGCACTGAGCACTCTCCAGGTGTCACCAAGGGGCCAAGCACAAGTTTGGACGGAGGTACAGCTCTGGTGCTGGAGGTCAGCCTGACCCCACACACAGGAAATGTGCTCAGAGCACTCCCTCTGTTGATGCTGCGATAAGAGAGAGGAAGGAGGGGGAAACAGCATCTCTGAAACGTGTAAAGGGAAACAGAGGAGGGGGAAAGTTGAGGGCAGGGGATAGAGGAGAATTTGGAAAATTAAAACAAAATTAAGAAAGGTGAAAAACAGAAAAAGGGATTGCAAGTAGTACAGAATAATCAGACTTTCACACAGACTGAATTCTTTTGATTGCATTATTTGTGGTATAACATTCCTTCGGCGTGTACAAAGCAGCTTCAGCATTTCACAGCAAAGCACCTTTCTCAACCAATGATGTAAAACCACACAGACAACATCTCTCTGCTAGTGTAAGTAATCTAACTGGTTCAAAGGGCACAAGGTCTCTCTGGATCCAAACTCCCAACTACGGTGGCAGCAGAGGTGATGGATGTGATTTCACATAAACAAAAGCAGTGTTTCCTCTCTTCCCCTTTCCAAACAGCAGAGCTTTAACAATCCCTTGAACAAAATTAAGATGAAAAAATATTGATGAAGAAAATGTTTAAGCACTGTGATGACGGTTTCAACTGCATAGCTTCATTGCAACGTTATTACACAGGACCCACACCTCATTTAATGCACTAAACTGGCTGTGTTTTGAAAGTGAGCAAAGACTGCACAGCAGAAGAAAGGATTTTCCTTCATTTACTGCAGAAATTGGGAGGTGTGTCTCGACTGACAGAAGGAGCTGCACAGCTGCTTTGTGATGATGGCAGTTAAACACTGCTCTCTAGAATCACACTTCTAATCTTGCATTTTCTAAATTTGATAAGCAGTACATTTCAAACCAAGTTTCCCCCAAGAATCTCCTCTAACTACTTTGTTTTCTGCACCTTCAGCTTCAGGAGGACAGTCTGATGTGTGGTCACCCTACGCTCTTGCAGATGAGACTGAGTTCCCTGACCACACGCGAATCTAAGTAGTTTCAAAAGAAAAACAAAACAAAACAAAACCCCAAAGCAACAACAAACAAGCAACCCCCACACACACAGCTCCCCACAAAACACCACCTCTTCATTTCTCAAACATTTAAGGAGGGGGACCAAGCTTGTCTCACTGCGTTCATGATTACCTTGAAGATCTTTGTCTTATCCCCTCTTTTTTATGCCGTAGGCAACTAACGCCATTATTTCACTCAACTCTCCTGGCGAGTCCATTCCAAGTGTAAATTAATTAATTTTAATGTACTCTACCTATAATGTCATAGCAGAGCTCATAAAACATCAGTTAGGCAAAGTATTTCATATAAGGCTTGGGGTGTGTGCTGTAAAAAAGCACTGGATCTCAGTATACAGGTACGTGTAACATACATATATATATACACCTGCACAGGGTTGGGCTAAAATCACAATGCAGTGCCACACAGAAAATGTAAGTGGTTAAAATAGAAGGCATATCAGTAATCTAAAAATAAAACGTTAGGAATCTTAACAGTGTAGTACACAAAGAATTCACCTGTTCTCTTCCGCATCTGAGATACCTTACAAATATGCTAACTATGTTAAAAATGTTTTTAATAAAACAGCTTTCATTTGATCTCTCCTAGAAAGATTTTGCTTTCATACTACTCATATCTTCACTTCCTTGCACAAATTTTCAATTTGTTTGTAAACTACAAGAATTACTTACCATTTAGAGATAGGAACAACAATGAAATCATATCTACCTTTCTTCCACTCCCATTTTGCAAAGAAAAGTATGACTGAATCATGGTGATTTGGGAAAGTCACCATCCAAATGAGCTTTAAAGAAGCCAGATGTGTAGGATCACAGCCCCAGAGAGGGATGGTAGGTAAAAAGAAATAAGATGGCCTTTGCTACCAAGTTACAGTATTAAAAATCCCAATAGAGCTCTATCAATGCAAATTACTTTGCTGGTTCTTTATTGTTTTCCTTAATCTTCTGAACCATGAAGGCTAATATTTGGATTAAAAAGGAATCAGAAAAGTCTTATTGCATTACAATACAAAGTTAGTAAGCAATAAATGCATGGGGAGAGTATAAGAACCAAAAATAATTTTAAAACATTTATTTCCTATGACATGCCCTACTGAGTACAGATTTCACTCCGTTCAGCCGTTACAAGCCCTGCCTCTCAATAGAGCACTGTTTTAAATCTTATCTGTTGTGACAGAAGACAGAAGTTGCGAGCTGTGTCATGAGCCAGCAAACAAACCCTAGCAGAGCCTTCCACAATGCCCCCAGTTAGCTGCGCTGCCCGGGATGCTGGCCTGCTGTCAGCAGCGGCGGAGCTCACCGATCAGTGCAGCCCAACGAGCTGCGGAGGGATGAGCCCATCGCAGCCCGAACGGCACAACTAACCGAAAGTCGATGGCAAAAAGCTTGTGCTTAATCTGGTAACATCCAGGTAGAGCAGCTGTGCATCTCTCCCATAGCACCCCGCAAACTAACCTCTCAAAGAACAAAGGGACGATTTATTTCCTACTGTCTTCCCAACGTCACTGTACTACAACAGGTAAAATCGTGTAAAATGTCTTCCCGCATAACGCATTCTATTCAGTCGTTTCGGCGATGCTGCTCTCAGGTTCCCCCTCAGCCCAACCGCATTTCCGCCGCCGCGAACCAAGCGGGCAGTCGGGGGCTTGGGGACATCCAAACGCCGCTGCTTCGGAGCGCGGGTCGCTGCTGTCCCCAGCCGCCGGCCCGTGTGTGCGCCAGGGCTGCCCACCGACAGCTGCCGCTTCTTTTGTTCCGCCTATCCGTCATTTTCCGCCGGGCACCGCGCCGGGCACAGCGAGCCGCGGGCAGCGGCGCTCCAGCGACGCCCCGGGCGCATCGCCCGGCCAGCCCGCGCCTGGCACCGCCGTGCCGCCGCCTCGCCCCGCATAATGGGACGATTCATCCCCATCCTCCCTCCCTGCCCCTGCACAGGTAACGGGCGCTGCCCAGCCCGGGCCGGGCATCCAGGCGCAGCCTCTTCCCGAAGTCCGCGGGTGACACCTCACGGGCAGCGGCTGCCGAGCGCGGCCGATCCCGCTCCGTGGCTCCGACGACCCCGCGCCGCGGCCCGGCGGCCACCCCGCCCGGCGGGGGCAGTGAGGGGCGGTCGGGGCAGTGCCGGGCGGTGCGGAGCAGTGCTGGGCAGTACCGGGCAGTACATCCCCCCGGCCTCCCGCGCCCTCCGCAGCTCTCCCCGCCGCAGCCCCTCGGAGCGCAACCTGCGCGCCCGGCGCGGAGCTCCCTCTCCTCTCCGCCCGGCCCGGCCCAGCTCCACCACACCCCGGACTGCCCGGGGAGCGCTGTGCCCGGCGGGAAGGCGGCGAGGCCGGGCAGCCGATGCACGGGAGGGCTCGGAACCGTGTCAGCCCCGCTCGGGAGCACCCACCGCGGCAGCCCCGAGGGGCACCCGGCCATCACCCCGCCGCCGCCGCCTCCAAACCCGATCTCTCCGTCTGTCACATGAAAACAATTATTGCCTCGGCCGGGGGAGGGGAGGAGAAGTTAAAAGCCGTGAGGCGGAGGAGCTGAGGCCGGTGGCGGCCACCTCCCTCCCGCCGCCCCCAGCGGCACATGCAGCCCACCGGCCAGCCGGGAGCCCCGGCCGACCCCGGCACCGCCGCCTCGGCGGCCTGAACTCACCCATTTATGTCGAGCTGGGCTTCGCCAGGCAGCGAGAGCAGGCTGAAAGTTTGGGGCGGGTGGCCACGGCGAAGGAAGGGGGCGAGAGAGCGCCCGAGCCGCGCGGAGCGGAGGCGCTGACAGAGCCGCTCCCTCCTCCGGCGGCCGCCGCGCTCAGCACCCGCCGCAGCCGGGCTGCATCCCGAGTCCTGCGCCGCGGCTCCCTCAGCGTGTGTGAGAAAAAGGAGACGTATAGAAATCGGGCGAGAGAAGGGGCTCAGCCTTCAGCTCCTGCGGCTACCTGGGTCCCCGCTGCCGCCGGGAAAAGCAGCACAGGGCGAGAGCGCCCGGCGGAGCCTGTGCCGCCGAGCCGCGGGAGGGGCGGGCGGCGAGCGCGGCGGGGCGAGGGCGCGGGAGCGGCTCGGGCTCCCACCGCGGGCAGCGACCGCCGCGGCTGCCGAGGCTGCTGCCGGGGCGAGCGGCGGCTCCGGCTCCGCGCTGCGGGAAGTGTCGCGAGACTGCGCCAGAGCCGCTGCGCCGCCTCGGGCCGGCGGGAGAGGAGGGCGGGGAGGGCGGCAGGAAGCGGAGCCGCGGCCCCGGCGGGGGCAGGGTCGGCTCAGAGCGGAGCCGCGCCGGGCAGCGGGTGGCTCCCTCCCTCTCGGGGCAGGACTCCTCGGGCGCGGGGAGGGAAGGGGCGCGTCCTGGCTGGCGCTGGGGGAGCACGGAGAGCGCTCCCGGGCGGCGGGACAGGCGCGCCCCGCGGGTTGCCGCCCCGCACCTGCCCCGTCCGCACACGCCCCAGGGAGCGCTGCCCTGCCCTGCCCGCGGGGCTCTGCTTTCTGAGCGACGCCGAAATGCACCGGCAGCGCCGCTGCTGCCCCTCGTCCCTGCCCGGCCCACCTTCCCACACACACCGCTACACGGCTGGGTTCAGGAGCAGGGAAGGAAGAAAAGACAAAAAGAGTGGGTTTGGGAGAGTGTTGATGCTTCACTAAAAAGAGCAGTGTCGCCCAGAACACAGATTGTTCTCACTGCAGGAAGATGCGAAACCCCTGCTACAGTAAGAGTGTGCACAGATCAGGAACGTGTCTGGACAGAAAGGCTCCCAGGGAGGGTGGGGAGGCTTCTGCACGGGCACGTCTTCCCACAGCAAAAGACCCTTGGGAAAAAAGCGACAGGAGCAGCAGAGAAGTAGAGATTAAAAAGAAAACAAAAGCGGGTATAAAAGATAAAGTATAGGTAACATTTTACAGCAAGAGCACCTTGACTATCAATGAAAGGGTAAGCAAAAGGAGCCTGTTCTAACCTCAGTTAATTTGTGTATGAAAACAGAAAACTACCACTAACAAAATATAATAATGTTCTTGTACTTTTCCACTCCCTACATAACAGATTTTGAAAAAAGCTTTTTTTTTTACCCTGAAAATTACACCAAACATTAGTAACTACTGCATTAAATCACTGCATTATTTATAAGTAAAAATTTTGTGAAAACATTTATTGTCTGTAGAAACAAAATTTACATTTATTTTATATAAACTATGTTAAACATACATATAAACATACCTACATCTTACTATATATACTTATGAACGAGGCTTTTAGATATGGGGTAACATTGTCAGAAGCACCGTTGTGGACTTAAAGACTATAGACTTAAAATGCATTTGCATTTAACTCCAGCTTCAGTAGTTTAAAAGTGTCATTTCTTATCCACACTTACAAATAATTACATTAAAGGCTTCTCTAACTGTGTGTTTCCATGTGCACATACATGTACACATACACATTAGACAGTCCTTGAGAAACTACAGTATAAATAACATCAACAATCTATTCCTTAAAAGTGGACATTAGTTCCCCTCATTCAACCGGGAGTAAAAAATTCCTGCTATTCTTAAAACAAAACAATGAGGCTTTTTTTATTCCTTGAAGAACATACTCGAACAACAACTGTTTCCACTCTGTCTCTTCCCCTCAATACTAAAGATTTGAGAAGCCAGTCACAAAATGAAAGCCATCTACTACATTATTCACAGAAAATGAAATATTAAAAAGACAACATGAGATCTAGACTACTTAGACAAAATTCAGAGCAATGAACAGTGAACAGAAGAAAACTGTATTAAAAGTGGCAGGCTATTAAACCACGTGGCTAAATACCTACTCAAAATCCCTCCAACAATAACCATCAGGCATGGAAGGAATGGGCAGGTGTTATGATAATGGTTTTCTCTGATCTTGATACTGAAAAATAATGCTCACAAAGCTTGAAACAGAACACATTTAAATGTTCATGGCTATCCTTAAGGTCTCTTAGGAAGTCAAGTGTTACAAGGAGGCTTTCAAACATCTTGAAATGGCTTTTATTCTTTCTTTCTTTCGCAAGGAACCTGAAGAACTTCTTATCTTCAAATTCTGCAGCAATGGAATGAAGTCTGTCAAGGGTCAGCGTTATGTGCAGAAACATCTTTTTTTCAGATTCATTAGGACACAAGTCTGAAGTCTTTCCTTTCGAGGGCCCTCCCATAAAGAACTTTGTAGATTGCTGTTCAGATGCTTAAAGAAAGGCAAGAGGTGGGTTTCTACACAGTATAGCAAAAGCTTTCCTTTAGGAATGCAAGGAAATTAAAGAACTCCCTCTATTTACAGTCTTTCAAGGTGAATACTGTGAAATCAGTCACTCTTTGTCACAATCTTTTACCATCTTCAAGCAACTCTCATTACCCATTTCCCAGACATGGCAGAAAATGACCTTCTGATGCATAACAAGCAAGTTTTGAGAACTCTGCCTTAAATGCCACGAAAGTGTAATCTTGGGAGTTTGGTTTTATTTTTAAAGCAACTAAGTTCATTTAAAGAAAACTCAGCACTTCGGCCTGGGGGCCAAGGGAAGATGGGAGCAGGTAAACATTACACAGCAGATGATTGATCAGCTGGATTTACACCTATCCTCTGCTATCAGTTACCTGAGTTGAGGCAGTTATGTTCAGGTCTCAAGACCACCTATATCCATCAGGTAAAATTATTTAAACATGTATTTATTAGAGTTAAGGCAAGCTTATAGAAACCTTGCAATGTGTTGCTTCTAACTAGCCCCAGAATTTTGTTAACTTTGTGAACTCAATCATCACAAATTTAAAATAAGGATTCTAATCAATTTATGCAGAGATTAAATGGATCGGCAATATAAATACTAACATCATAGCAACTTAGTATTTCAGACACTTAAAAGGAAGACTCTAGTCATATTAAAACCATTTCATGTTGGATAGCAATTAAAAAAAAAATTTCACATGTGGACAACTGAAAATGACAGCATTTAACAGCCATTTCAAGATAAACAAAACAAAGACAATTCACATTTGTATTTTCAAAGTACAAACTAGAAAGCTCTTAAGACAATCACATTTTTAACTTGCCCCTCCAATGCAAATACAGTGACAGACTTTACTAATGAAAGAGTCACTGTTTTCCTACGGAGGCTTACATACGTCTTTAAAGTAAACAGTTATTTTAATAAGAACTGTTATCAGTCCATGCTCCCACTAGAAATAATGTAATGTACTTAAGTGTTTGTAGATGTGTTTTTTACAATGCAGTCACAATACAGAAAGGCACCAGGTTATTCAAGTAAATTGACCTTTCTTCTACTTAACCCTTTTTCTTGTGCCTTGGCAACCCAAACAGTAACTTCAATACATTGCTCTCAACCAAATATTGTATTCCAGAACAACAGAATTTTCTGTGCTAAAACAATAAACAAGCTGAATTGGGTATGAGTATATACACACAAGTCTCTGTAATTCACAAATCTACATAGCAATGTCTCACATCATATCATGGAGTAGATGCTTCTAGCACCTAAACCATGAATTTTTACAAAATTCTTAATTTTTGTATGCATTTTATAAAATATGAGAGGTTTTATCGTAACAGAAACAAAAATTATTGAAGTAAAATTATTGGTAAAGAATGTGATTTGAGCAAATGGTATCACACAAAAGATAACCAACTGAAATGGTGACTACATTTCATAGGACATTCATCTTAGGACCAAGGAGTAGGGGGGAAATCATAGTCAGCAAACACATCCAAAAAACACAAACTTCTTTCCAATATGTTGCTCACAGTTGTAGAAATAAAACATAAAGCTAAACTGTTAAAGTACAAAACAAATTAGAGATATCTAATCATGCATTGATAAAAAAAAGCACAAAATCAGGAGTCAGTCACATGTTGAAATCTAGTTAAAGCTGCATTAACTGACTGAAGTCTGACTACTCCAGCATTACTTCCAAACAGTGTTAGCAAAACTGCCGTGTCAGAAGTTTCTTCATGTATCCACTTTTCCCATTTGCTCAACCAAGAGTTCTCTTCCAGAATTTAATAAGAACACTGCAGGAAGCTTACAGACACAGTAGTATCCTGTTGACTAAGACTATACAGCTTCAGTAGTTTGTCCTTTACCAGATATGGTATCACTTCTCACATCTTTTACAGTGCACATTCAGCGCAGTGTGAAGAACTTGTTGGCTTCAGGGTAAACCAGCCCCCCTCTGCAGGACATGTGCAGCACTCCCCTGCCAGCAGCCTGGGCAGAACTGCAGCTACTCCACACTTGCTTGGGGTTGACACATTTAACCTGTTGTTTCAATTTCTTATTTTCATCTCGCAGTAAATCTACACAGGATGATTCTGACAGATTCATCCCTGACAGCATTTAAGTAAAAAACACTTTCTTATCTGCAGAACATTGCCTGCATCTATTTGTCCAGGGAATACCTTTCCTTCCACTTCCCATTTTGTCTATGCATGTCAAAGTTACTGAAGAACTAGTTGAATTATGAATGATTGTTATTTAAACTGAAAACCTGTGTTTTAGAAACACAGTCTGTTATCACTGAATGAGTGTGACATCAATGACTGTTGCACACTTCTGCCTTATTCCCTATGAACACTAAGCAGAACACCCCATGAACTGAAGAACTCAAGTCGCACTCATTTTAGCTGTTTGGAACCATAACTACATTTTCAAATAGTCCCTCTACTGAAGGCATCATGGAAAAAAAAATACAAAAAAGCATGCAGAAATCACATCCTGACTTTCTACTCAAAAAACCAGATTTCCTTATCCATGAACATACCTCTAACCCAGAATTTGAATTCTGATCTACCAGCCACAACAAAGACTGCCTGCATTCTATATGGAAATACATCTGCCTGCATGTATTGTGGAGACAGTGAACAACTTTAAAAAAAAAATCTCTTAAAACTACGAGCTATGCATCTTTAATTTACTGTCAGTAAGAAGTCCCAACAAATCTGTAAAACATACACACAACCCTACCATAGATAATGAATTAAGGCAAAGGCTATAAACAGAAAATAAACACAATACTGTTTATAGCTGCTTATGAAACAGGTCTGGCTATTGGAGTTTTATACACAGCCTAACAATATTGCAGTAGGGTAAACCTCAGAAGATCATTCTGAACAAAATCACTAACTATATGCATTTAAAGCAGTTCCAATTATGAACAATTCCTTTGTTAGAAGATATGCTTTCAAAAACTTACATATTTTGTTTTTCTTGTAATTTAATACTTCAGGCCTCAATTTCAGAATCCAGGAAATCACCAAGTAATTTATGATGAAAAAGATTAGAAAACATGTGACTTGGTCAAGAATCTCATACACCAAAATATTATGAGACAGAATAATTTTGAATACAGACTAACTAATCCTCTAACAAACCCAAGCATGCTTTCAGTGCAGTTATAAGCTACTGCTACAGTACATTACATACCTGCTTGTTACCATTAATTTTAATCAAATGCTGGAAGTTGTCCCAACATTCTAACAATTTACAAATGTATATACACATCAGAAACCCAAGTATATTATTAATCCAAAGTAATACAAAATACTGTTTTATGGAAATGACTGAACAGAGGTGTAAAATCTATTGCACAACCTAAAAGGTCATTAATTGGAAAATCCTGAGCTAATGTGCTATTACCAAACAATTCAGGCACTTTTTTTTTCCTTTTTATTATTACATAAGCAATAAACTTTCAACATATAAACCTCTGCGTATAACAACTCAAGTTCCATCAGTAACATCATGCTTAGAGAAAAAGTATTCAATAAATAAGACTCCCTTCAATGACTTCCTTACTTGAGACTGGTATGCAAACGGAACTAAAGGTACATAATATGATGTTTCAATTGAATACTGTACTTTAAAAGCAATTATTAAAACTGTAAAAAAGTTTGCAGCATTCAAAATAAAGTTATTTTTTAATCAAGAAAGTTACAGCATTAGTTCCTTTATCCTATTTTAAGTCTTGAGAAAATTGTCAAAAACCAAAGAGATGCTCCCTTTGCTGTGTTATCTTTTCCAACGTCAGGATCTCAGCTCAGTTCAGGTTTCTGTTGCAATATTTAGATTTCCCTACACAGAGAAAAAAAGAAATCATTACTGTCAGTTGCAGTAGCAGAAAAACCCTCCCAACCTTCCTAAGTACTGCATTATAATATGTAGCATGTAAAATTCTTTCAATTATGGATTCAAACAGCACAATTACAAAGACTGTACCTTAAAGGACACATATGCAGCATTACTATTTCAAATGAAATAAAGTGAAATAAAGATGTTCAGACCAGTTTAACAGATCTTAACAAGTTAAATCATTACAATAGGTAAAATGCTATAACTTGAGGAACAGTTTTGGTTTTTAGGAATTAGCCCACCAGCAAACAGTATGCTGCTAAGAAAATGCTTGTCATACTTAATTTCTTCAGGATTTATTTTACTTAAGACACACTCAAATTCGTCAGGCCTACAAAAAAAAATTCAGAACTCACGATGACTCTCTGATTCAAATCACAATATCAAGTAACCAGACTCTATACTTTAGAGGTTCCAGACAAGAATCTTAACAGCCAATTACAGAAGAACATTGGAAATTATTGGGAACAGCTCAACACAAAATTATAACACTTCTATATCCACTTTACAAGGTCATAATTTTAGAAAAAAAAATCCTCCTATTTTCCACTAATTCCAATTCAATTTAGCCTTCAGATATAATACTTTTCAGAGCCCAAGCAAATATAAGAGGCATTTGCCCAAAGACTTCAGTAGCAAATGACCCCTTTAACTTGTCCCAAGTGCTTGGTTTTCTTTCTGTTGGTTGGGGTTTTTTGTTTTGCTGGTTTTTGTTTTGTTTTTTACATGTGTGTTTCCCTCAGGGCTTGGGAGGGCTTCTTCTTCCACCCAACTGGGCTGTAAACTTGTTTTGCAAAAAGCTGTAAGAACCTGGCCTTTAAGGTGCTTCTGTGCTCTAAGGGCTAAACTCTAATCCAACTACAAATGCTTACTTATTCGAGTGTATTTACTTGTAGCTGGATGGACACAGAGCTCCAAAACAAGAACTCACACAGAGCACAGAACTTCGGCAAGGGGCTGTGTAGGTCATCTAATCCAATTCCCTGATGTCACAAGTAACTTCACACTACTTTGATCATATTTGATCAATTCTAATAAAGGATTTAGAATGTTTTAACTACTGATCCTCACAAAAGCTGTAACATTTTATATGGATCAAAAGTTCTTCTGCAGTTCAAGATTATTGTTGTCCCACACACTCTGCACATCAAAACACCATAAACCAGATGTATGATGTGTCTATTTCCGTTTCAGCTTATCAAACCATTTTAAACAGACATTATATTGTGCAGGATGTTTTATTGAGAGCAGTGCTCCAGTGCATACTTTAAAGCATTATTAAGGGACCATAACAAAAAGAAGCACACAGGTGTATTAAAAAAATTAGTACTCTTCACTTCAATTTTTAAAAGGAAAGAAGAATATTTTGTTCCACAAAGGGACAATTTCTTGTCCTGTCATACAGAGAGCAGCTGAGCTCAAGGAAAGAATACTGAAACAGAAGCAACCACAGAGTCTCAGAGGGGACCTCTGATTTGCAGTTACCAAAAGCAAGTTTAAGCAAGTTTCGATAGAATAAACATGGAGGAAACAGGAGTGTACAATCAAGTTTGCCAGTAAAGTACAAAGAGCCAGTATTCCAGAAAATCTCATCCCAGTTATTCCATGGAGATTTAAAAACTGAAATGGATCTTATGAATATGCTTATTTTATAAATATCTTAGTGAAAAATAAATTAATCCAACTTACCTTTTCTTTCCTCAAAAATCCATCTCTGAATTTATTAGTGGCAAATCCCCTCACACCAACAGAACGTAACCGCTGGTACTTAGCCTGAATATATAAACCCTTCTGCACTAAGCCTGATTTATAATGGGATTGCAAACGGCCATCTGCAAAGTTGCTCTGTAAGGGTGGGGGAAGGAAAGACAAAAATGTGCAAAATGAGGGCACCAAAACTCCACAGTTCATATTTACAGTTATACACATGTAAAACTTCCAGTACTCAAAGACAGAAGCATGCATCTGCAAGTGCACACCCTCTTGCTTTGCTTCCATTTATTATTTCTCAGACCACGTGGCTCAATGAACTGCTGTATTGCACTTGCTGGTTAAAACATCTGAAATTATCTTCCTTGTAGGAAAAAAGTAAATGTATTGTGCAACATTTTACCATTTTTTTCAACCGTTAATGAGGCACACTCCAACAAAAAACTTTCAGACAACACCTCACTGCCACTACCAAACTCAGTGATGTTAAGCCTTCAATGGGCACACGTGTTGAGCCTGAAGAGTCACACTAACAAGTCAATACATATGTTTTTCCTAGAGCTTTAATGTCTGACAGTCTGAACACACACGCATTCTCTATGCCTTTGATACCTCCAGACTGGAATACTGCAAACTAACCTTGTGTGGGACTAGGAGCAAAGGCCACAGAGATATCAGAAGACTTAAAGGTGAAAGGCATTATAAACACACAGAAAGGATACAGCAAGATTAACACTGACCACAGCAGTTAAAGTTAGAAAAAGATTTTCATTCCTAGACACTCAGATCTCAAATAAAATAGGCAGTAAATATCTTTAGAGTAATAAAATCTCTATTTGTCGTAATTTCTCATAGCTTTCCAGTACTGCCATTTTAAGTTTTCCAACAAGCACTCTAAATTTAAACAAACAATGGCTTTTCATCTAAAACCAGAGAAAACCTCCTGACTACATAAATTCTTATCTTTTACAAACACCTTTGAAGGGTAGGAGAAGAAGAAATAGCCGTTCTTGAGCATGACAAAATAATTTTGGTGAAATTTGTCTCCTCTTGACAAAGTAAGGATCACTTCAAGAAAAATCACATGCTCTTAAGTTGCAATAGCTTACGTACCACTTTTTCCACTGTGTGGCTTGGTGAACAATTAAGAAAGAACTGCACAGAACAGAGATTTCTTTATGCAAATACAGAGGTTCTGTTATTTCCTAAATCATTTCACCAACCTAACTTTGTAGGAGATAAGTGAGAAGGTGGCCCCATCATTCCTCCACAGTTACCCTGATGGAGGACACTTTCAGGAGGCTATTCAACACCAATCACTTTCCTGAAGAATATCAGAGTGCAGGCACAAAGAACTTCCTTGCACTAGAGGTTGTATTATGTGGGTATATGCCTAGCACAGGGAAAACTGAAGGGCACTTTTGATGCTGGATTAATGCCCTGAACACAGTTAGCATTAAAAGTTCCCATTTCCCCCACTCCTGCTATGGTTCCCTTTGACTTCAGTGACTAGAAAGGACTTAGTGCTCTGCCACTGCACTTGCATGATAAGCAAAGGAGCAGACCAAATAAGAGATGACAAAAAGGTACAATATATTGAAAATTGCATTACAAACAGCTTAGAAGTTTCAACTCAAGCATCTACATGTTCTGTAAGTGGGGAGGGAAGGACACAGCAGTAATATTAACGTAGAAGAGAATCAGACAAAGCTAACAGATTATACATGCATTTGGCACATAGGCATCTCAGTCACACACAGCTTAGAGCAAAAGATAATCTAAAGTATAGGATTACTTACTACTACTGATCTAGCAGTAAGAAAAAGTGTGCTAAAGTGACATCTAGTTTTACATTAAGACTGTTTTATAAATAATGCTAATGACAATCCCTAGGAGCCTGAAGCTCTAAAATAAGAATATATCAGCAAATATATATGGCTGCCCTGAGTCTGGCAGGGAGGGAGTTAATTTTCTTCACAGCAGCATGCATGGTGCTGTATTTTGGATTTGTGACTAAAACTGCACTGGTACCACACCAGGGTTTTGGCTCTTGCCCAGCAGCACCTGCACAGCACCAACACTTTCTCCTCCTCCCTTACTCTGCCGCTCAGCAGGGACACCAGGGTGGGCAAGAAGCTGAGAGGGAACAAAGCCAGCACAGGCAGCCCAAGGTGAGCACAGAGATGTCACACACCATATGATCTCCTCCTAAGCAACAGAAACTGAGGGAAGGGGGTTTTGGTAGGTAGGTAGCCATTGTTTGGGGACCAGCTGGGCATCAGTCACCTTGTGACAGGTGGTGAGTGACTGCCTTTGCATTACTTTTTTCTTCACCACTTACAACTGTCTTCATCTCAACTCATGAATTCTCTCACTTTTGCTCTCCATATTTTTCATCCCATCCTGCTGAGCGAGGAAGGGGACTGAGAGGAGGGTGGGCAGCAGCTGTGTAGTGCTTAGCTGCTGGCAGGGGTGAACCCACCACAGCCAATAATACACTGAACTGTTTTTAAGCAGTGAATGCAGTTTAGTTTTAAAGATTACTTTGCATTTACTTATTTAAAGGCTGACTTAGTGATTCATGGCAAAGGGTCATTACAAAAAAGACCTTTTAAATTTTGTAAGACTTCTCCAGATCCTTTAAGATACTTTAAACAGCAGTTCTTCATTTCCCAGAAAGTTGAACATAGTGCAAGACCATATGTTTTTCAAAATACTCTTAGTAATCATCACTTTTTGCTTATTAAGTTTAAATGCCTCCATTTTACATATCAAGAAAAAAAGAGTGTGAGACTTGATTTTTTGGGACTGATTTTGGGAGGGGGGGAGAGAGGAAGGCAGAGAATGGGATTCTATATGGTTTTTTTTGGTGAGGTTTTAATTTCCTTGTATGTTGTTGCTCTTCTAAATACTTAGCCAAGAAAGTCCTGTGTGTAGAAGATAGTAAAGTCACCTCCATTTCACCAACAGCACAGGAAGAAAAAACTCTGTTGTGCAAGAAGAATTCAAATGTAAAAAGTTGAGGAAATGAAGTCAAATCAACACCACCACTGTTTCCATGGCAATGATGAAAGTGCTATACATACATGCAAACTGTAATACAAGTGCATATGCCATTTTCCCTATAAAAATAAAGCAACATGGGACAGATCACTGGATACTGCAATATTCATATATATGTGAGGTGACAACTTAAATGGACACTTCCATGCTTGTAGAATCAGCAGAACAGCAGAAGGATATAAATGAAGGGAGCATCATCTACCAACACTACCTCAGGCATCCAGCAGCCAGGGCTAGACTCCTACATTACTTGGAGGCTGACAATACGGAGGGGATACAGAATAACGGGCTATGATGTCCTTGGGTGCTAAAATACTTGAATCAGGCTGACACTTTTAACTTTTTAATTTGGAAAAAGACTTTCCCCACCAGAATAAAGATAGCAGGTTTTGTTAGTGTTAGATTAGCTATCTGACAAAAATTGACTGGCAAAGCACACCTAAATGGGAGAAAGTCTTTTTATCCAAAAGTTCTTATGTTTGGGGGGAAAAAGAAGAAGAGAAAAAAAACTCCACACCTACAATTCTCCACCTTTCAAAGTTTCATCAAAAAATGGCAGCTACTTAGCCAATAAAGTTTTACTTCACTATCTACAAAACAGAAAAGGTGACTATCTATTCTATGTAGTACTTTACTCTTGAGAATGCATGTTAAAAATGTAGGGGCAATTTTAAAGGTAAATAATTTGTATAAATTTTTCTATATTTAATTAATACTTTTCTCACATAAACAACTCCAACTGGACCCATGATAGCACTCCACTGCCAGTAAAAAAGGAAGTGTTTTGTTTTTCTGCTGAACCCAGGATACATTTTACAATTAAAAGGCCACTGCTCTACCTGAGAAAGAAGCACAGTTGCCCACCTGTTTACCATCGTGATATCCCAAGAACAAAACCTCACTTCTTTCAATTTTTTAGCAGTATGCAGGCATGAGATCCCCAAAAATCCCTGTATGAAACAGTTAATAAAATAACAGTAATACAGTTTTGAAAGTAAAACAACTAATGTCTTCCAGTCTTTGGAAATAGTTTAGGCTTCCATCAGGTGAAGGAAAAGCTCAGCAGCTCAGGTTTTGGACAGATGAGCCTTCTAGTCATTGCCTCATTCCTGCAATTCTTATTTTTGACTTTGCAGTAACTTATTTATTTCAACTGCCTGAATACAACACTGTACAGCCCTGCTCACTGCCAGCCCTCTTACCTACTAAAAGCTAAGCCTCCCATAATTCCAACAAAAACAAGTAGTCTATGACAACACTATTTTGCATGGCACTTAATACCTTCAAAAGTGTGTCTCCAGTTACCAAACTCAACAGGTTTGACCAACATTTTATGCAACAAACATCTGATAAAAGCTGATCTGTACCTTAAAGTGCCTTCTGATGGGTCCTGCATTTTCAAGGTGTCCTCTAATGCGTCTGTGGGGGTAAGTATCACTTGGTTTTGAAGAATAGTATGAATTCTAGTAGAAAAACAGAGGTTTAGATTCATGTTATTAAATTATTCAAGAAAAAAATCCAAACTGTTCAGGTTATACTAACAAATATTGCAACACTTTTGGTCTTGTAGTGTTTGACACCATGACACTGCTTGAAGGAACAGGAGCAACAGGAGCTCAAGGCCTGCAGTCCGGGCTGGCTGAAGGGACAGCAGAGACACAGAGGCTAGAGATGACACAGACCATCCTTCTGGAATATCATCCCCTTGGAGACATTGAAGCAGCTAACAACCCAATTAAGATTCTCCATCCCTCCCTCCCAGAACTGATGCCTCAACTTGCATGTATCAAGTACAGCAGACAGGCTGCTACAGCAGTCAGGGCTTGAATTAGGAATAAGGGCAACAAGACTGGTTCTCTGGAGCTCCTGGTCAGCACATGGCCATGGTAGATTATTGTGTAGCACAGACACACCTCCACAGCAACCAAACAACAATGTATAGCACATTGACATCATTAGAAAATGCTACTATTAACTCGGTACTTCAAGAGGGCATTAGAGAATTGCTTGCCTGCCACAGAAGCACAATTGCAAAAGCAAGACACACAGACAACTAGTATTGAAATTGTTGTATCAACTCACTGAACAGCTGCAGTCAAACAGCCATGGCTGCCTAAAACAGAGCACTCCTCCAGCCTCTGACCTACCTGCACATTTTGGCTCTTTTCCAGTTTTCCCTAGAACAGCTGCTTCTAGAGGATGTTCTTCTCTTCCATCATTGCATATGACTATCAATGTTTTCAGAAGCACTAGTATATACTTGCACATACTACATTAAAGTCCTCTAGTGCAGACAGAACAGACTTGCTAATGAACACTTAGCAATCAAATAAATTTATTTGTTTATGGTCCATTCTTGAATGATCACAGAAGCATTCCAATGCTGCAGAAGTCTTTTCTTAAAGGAAATTTTAACAGCTTGAAATACATTTTATAAAGAACCTAAGAAGAAAACACTCCTGATATATTTCATATATATTAACATTTAATAATAAATGCAAATGTATGCTTTGCTGTTTCCAGAATTTCTCTCCTTTAAAAAACTACCAAACCTTTCTGGTAACACCATTTTTAATGGTATGAGGAGGGAGTGGGCTATAAATACAATGGAATGGTGTTAGAATCCAAGATAACTTTCAACTAGGATTTAAGTTAGGGTTGTTTTTTTTCATACTATGTTATTGCCTACAAGTCAACTATTTAGCTTCTTACAATGCCTTGACAAGAAGGGATTCAGAGAAGAATCAAAAAGAGAGGGAGAAAGATTTTACAAACTGAGATCTAAGTGGCTTTTCCAAGAAAAAGATAGGAACTTCCCAGTTCCCTTCTTATTCTAGGAAAATGAAGACACTCCACAAAATCAACATACAACAAAATCAAATCAGGAAGCTCCCAGCTTGAAGCACACTCTTCCTTATAGCTGGGAATCCAGCAAGATGAAAAAATAAATTTTAAAAAGTTTCCATTATAATTAAAAAAAAATCTCTAGGAATTAAAACAAAGCTTGCCTTAATTAACTGTGGATGCAGCCCTCCCCATCCCCACCTTCCTTAAGACGAAAGAACATTCACAAAAATATGAACATTAGAACTATTTGATGCAAAGGTACAGCAAACCACTTTTCAGGAACTTCCTAAACCAGAGGCTTTAAAAGAATAAAGGAAGGAAAGGGAATATTTGTTCTGATTTTCTACTTCACTCTTTAGCTAGCCTCCTTTTCTCAGTAGGGTACAAGGGTAAATGGATGATTCTTACAACCAAGTTTAGATACACAATTGTACATTCCAGGCCTACTTTTTTTTCAAGTTTAAGCTCAACTCCCAATTATTGAATATTAACATCACAAATATTACATTTTGATTATGAAGTTTTTGATTCTTCTACTTGCCTGCAAACTAGCTTCTGTAAGGCTGACCATGAAGAGACATACCTTCTTTAGGACAGCTTGCATTTTTAATACCCATGCTCTCACAGCTACTGCTGTTCCAAAGGGATTACACCTTACTGCAGTGCAGGACTTCCGAAAAGTTGCATGTTTGCAGTTCACTATTAAATACGAAAACGCAATCTTCCTGAATCTTCAGCACATTTAGCAATAACTCGGTGTCTATTTCAAACCAACCTCCTTTTTATTTGCAATTACAGTATTAGTGTGGTGGGTTGACCTTGGCTGGCTACCAGATACCCACCAAGCAGCTCCATCATTCCCCTCCTCAGCAGGGCTGGGAGGCAGAAAATAAAATTTAAAAAAACCTCATGGGTCAAGATAAAGGCAGTTTAATAAAGCAAAAGCAAAGACTGCACACAGAAGCAAGAGAAAGCAAAAGATTTCTTCTCTACTTCCCACCAGCAGGCAATGTCCAGCCACTTCTCAGGAAGCTGGGTTTCAGTACACAGTGGTTGCTCCAAAACACAAATGTCACAATAACCAATTACCTCCCACACCCTCCCTCCTTTCTCTTAGCTTTCATTCTTATTTCCTTTCCCTTAGCTGAGCAGATGATGTCACATGGTCATTTTGGGTCAGCTGTCCTGGCTATGTCCCCTCCCAAGCCCACTGGGTGTGGGGGGGAAGTGGTAGAGGCACCTTTGATTCTGTGGAGCTCTGCTCAGCAGTAGCCAAACACTGCTGTGTTACCAACACCCTTCTGGCCACCAGTGCAAAGCACTGTGGGGGTGCTATGGGAAAATGAACTCCATCTCAGCCAGATCCAATAGAATTACTTAATAAGCCATTACTACTTGCTTTGGGAGACTTGAATCTTCATCTTGAGTAAGTAATATTTTTTACCATTAACAACTTGTGTTTCTTTACCGTGAAGGAGGCATTGTTGTATCTGCAAAGCAGTTACATTTCAGAATTGACTATGTAAAAGCTACCCTTGATGGACCTCAGAGAAGTTTCATGGGCTTCTGGAACCCTCCCCATAGGGTAGTTAGAGTATATGAAGAATGAAAACTTATGTTAGTCTCCTCCTTATTTTGCAGCTGGCAGAAAGAAAAAAAGTGGTTTAGAATTCTACTGCACACATTAAAAAAGCTTTTCTGGTCTCACCAGTTCCCCAAGTTAAACAAGCACAAACACTTGGAATTGACTACATTTCTTTAGAAGGAATTTTCCAAAAGAGACAAATTTATTTCTATTTAACTTAGCATTACTGTCTTGCCCATTTCAGGATTAAAGTACACCACAGAAAGCTAGCCTAGAGAATAATTGTCCAAAACTAGGTTTCATAATGTTCCATCCTCAGGAACATTATTTTACATGTTTCTCATTATTTCTGTGATATTCTCCTCATTTTTTAAATAAGTACTTTTCAGAACTTTTAGGATAACGAGGAGAAACACTTCCAGTAACATTACCACCTACACAAGATTCAGGCCCTCCCTTCCAACCGCTGACAACCAGAATGCAGGAGAGTATTATTCTCAAACTATTTAACATTACCTCAGATTATCTGCTTAATAACAAGGCCTTCTATTTTATCATTTAGGTAATTACACCATTATGCAGAAGAAATGTGATATTAGACATAAATTCGCTTTACAAAAAGAAAAGGAGTGGTATCAAAGTGTTTTTAGCTCAGATGTACTAATCTCTGCTTCAAGAAATACCTGAGGAAGTACTCTTGCACTAGAACTGTGAAATTATGAGTGGTTTTATTGTTGAGAACAGACAGAAGATAAAAAAGCCTCACACAAAATTTAAAAGGGCAAGGCATCACAGATTGTTAAATTTACATCAGCACAGACAATGCAGCAAAATATGAATTATGCATCAACAGTGCAGGAGCTCCTATTTCTACATTTAGGCTTACCAGATGAGGTCTCCCAATAAATTTCCTGAAAGGTGGCTTAATGAACCTCATAGGCTTTTGGAAACCATCAACTTGAGAGGTTTGTAACTTGGGAAGACTGCAGCTTTGCTGGTTCCTGATGTGTGTGAGAGAGAGAGAACAATTAAGATCTAAAGCCATAGCGTGTCAACACTCTATTTTATACTAGCTTACTCTAGCATTGGTATTACAACTGCAAAGTGACAGCTTTTAAGTAAACTTTCCTAGGGCAATCGACAAATTACTAATGCAAGCTCAAACTGCAGGATTATACAGCACCCTGTGTTCTCCTAGGCAGTGACAACTGAGCAGAGATCTGTGCTCCCTGCAGTCCTGGCTCTGGCTCAGGCTCACCTGGCTCAGCCCTGCCGGCGGTCATTGCTGCCCTCCGCTGGCGGAAAGGCTTTCTGCACTCGAGCCCTTCACACCAGCTGGACAGAACGTGTCCTTCCATGACATCCCCAACACCACAAAAACTCAGATAAACATCTGCATCCTCGAGTTTCATCCTCAGCAAGCAGCTGATTATGGCTTTGGGCTTTTGCTTGCTTGCTTGTTTTTACGCTTTTGGTTGTTTCATTGGATTTTTGGATTTTTTTTTAACCAAGCATATTGCTAGTACAGATGCATCCATAAACTTCTAAATAAAACATTTGCCATGAAAAGTAATTACCAGAAGTCAAAATTTGTATTTACGAAACACACAAAAACAGTTTTCATAGCTGCCAAATACATTATTAAGGAAAAAAATAGCACACTAACCAAGCTCACAGGCATTGCCAGTTTCTCATGTGAGCTATTAAAACCTCTCAACATCAGGAAAATACTACATATCATTCATGCCACTACTGCCCTCAGCCCACATTACCCTGACAGTGGAACCCTCCTGACAACAAACTCCAGGGCAGCCACACTTACTGGGGATATCTGCACTTCCCACTTTGAAAATGGGAAAATTGCTTACACAAAATGTAAGCAGGACAGTAACTGTCAAAGTGTGTATGTGGGGAAATGAAGCAAGTCCAGGGATTTTTCCCTCCAATTGTCAACCTTAACATTTTTTTGTTTTAAGAACCTCAAATAAAAGAAATTTCTTCTGCAGCTTCACAAGTCTGCTTTTCCAAACATGTATATTACCATTAGTTGCCATTACAGACTGCATTTAAAATGGACAAAGAGCACACCAAGAACAATCTGCAAATCATGACTACACTGCGGATACATTTTATTACACTCTGGAAATTCATTAATCAACATTTCTTCTAACAGTCCCTCTCTCTTATCAACTGACCTCACGAAATCAAAGTCAAACAGGATGACTGAGGTTAGCAAACACGTCCAGGGCAAATACCTTTAACAAACCTGTTGGAAGAATCCACAGCAGGAAAACACTATTCCAAAAATCTAACTTTTCAAATTCTCCAATAATTCTACAAAATACCAGGGGAATGTTATGTGGCTCATCAAGGGGTTAAAAAATACTTTACATTTTTTAAACTAATGTTGTCCCCTCTCCACATTCACTGCTACAGTTTGTGCTTGCTTTTAATTTTCTCCCACTGCAGTTTAACCTCAAGGTAACACCTAATTACAGAGTAGTTTGCAATGTATGTCAGTTGAATTTCAGTCCCAGTCAAACTTTTAGGGCAAACTGTGGAAAAGAGTCACAACAAATGTGAATGTAACTCTGGAAGGGCCAAAAAAACTGAACACACAAGGGAACTATAGGCTTGGGCCTACAAGGTTATTTGCTCATTACCTTGGAGTTACACCATCTACATGAAACACTCTCTCATCTTCATTCTTCAATCTCTCTTTTCTTCTCCTTTCTATATCATAGCGTAGATCATTTGGATCTTCTAACACTCTTACAATGCTCTAGTTAAAAGGAAGGGTTGAAGCTGAGTTAGTTGGTAAGAACTGAACACCAACCTGGCTCTGTCCTTCAGGGGCAGCACCCTGCACATAACCTGTTAACACAGTTTAACTGTCTGCACAAAGGACAGACTCACACCAACCCAAGGATCCAAAGTCTGAAGCAGTAACAAGTGGTCCTAAGCACTTATCCTTTCTTGCACCATCTGCTCTTTTACAAGTTTCCTAACAGTGAACAGAGCACTGGAATTCTGCATGGAGTTGCCAAGGCACAAATATTCATAGAAGTTTCAGTAACTCTTAAGAAGTTCTACTATCCTTAATCAAGTAGAATCTCCACATATCTGTACTACAGAAAAGGAATGGTAACTAAATCATAGTAAGCAGAGCTTGAAAGAGGAAGACTGAAAATCTGATGACACCAGATGAAAGCATGGGAGGATAAAAACAGCTTTCTGAGGAACTACGTGGATTTTGAGTCATTATAACAGAGTAGAAGAAACACTAAGGCTTTTTGTAATCTCAGATGAAAAACAAGAATCACACATGAGTCACAGATTCAGTATTTACATTATTTCAAAACACAGGAGGTCAAGCAGCAGGAATAACCACACTCCAGCTACTCTGGAGAACATATCTGCATTTTACTCCTCAGTGAACACAGTACTCTTGCATCACTGTGGTATCTGCAAATATGCTTAGGTGTGCATTTTTTTTTAACTACTCAATTACTGGTGGTCTTCACAGGATGTAAAAATTATGTACCAATAGCAAGGGTAAAACATTGCTCACATTTATAATGTTTTAGCTCACATTTATAATATTTTAACTTACTGCTTGCCAAAAAAGTTAAGCAATCAAGATACCTGGGGAGATTCAGATGGCACAGTTCGTTTGTTCTGAAGTTCTGCTAGAGACATGTCAATCCTCCTGGAACACAAAAATATTGCATCAAAACAAATGTAATCACTATAAAAGCAAAAGCATTCTTGACCAGGCTACAGAATGTTTTAAAGATACAGGCAGGTAAAAATAATAAATAAAAACTTCACACTGTGTAAAGTCTACTGAAGATTAACTACCGTAATGCAAATAATTAAGGCAAAAAGTTCAACAATTACCTGTGAATTTCTGGATCCAAATGTATTTTAACTTCACTTGTATTTGCACTTGATTTATCCTGAATTTTTGAGAACCGTTCATGTAGAGTTATGTCAGAAGATGCAAAATAATTTGCTGTGAAGAGATATTAAATACAAGAATGTTATTTGTAGTATTTGAAATGCACAGTGCGAAAATCTTTTAAAATATTAACTCTTAAGGACACCACAACAACTTTAGTGAAATGATATTTTAAACTATTTCCACTTGCAGTTTAATATTCACAAATGAAAGGTTAGGCTGGCCCAACTTAGACAACCTTATTTGATAAGATTAAACTCAATCGTCAGCTCTACCATAGTATTCAAATTACTAGAATCTATAAAATTCAAATTACTAGAATCTATAAAATTCAACACTAAACATGATGCCTAAACACTGATTACAGCAAAGTTCCTCTTTTCCTGTCATGTTTCCTAAACAAGCAGGTTACTCTCATGTACTAGCATAAAATCATTTTGATCTTTAATCTCCACAAAAATGCCTCAGTTATGGCCTGAGACCTTTTTGTAGTCATCCTCCACCTAGTTACTTTAAATCCTCAAGCCACATTTTCCTTAAACAATATAAAAGGAACCAAAACACAATTGAAGCTAATGGCAAACACCTGAGACTTACAGAGACCTCATCTCTAAGCCATTAGCTTTGGGTTTAGTAATCATATAGACATAAACACAGACATATTTTCCAAATATTACAGCCACCTTTAACTTGATGAATAATTGTGATTATTTCCTGAGTAAATCCTCTTGATGGGTCATTTTCAACATTTTGTGTTGCAGATTCCATGTGCTCAAAAACCGGATGAAAATTTTCATTTTTTCTGCCAACAGCAACCAGATCATGGGACATCTGTCTCTCTGTAGTGTGACTAGAAGCAGTCCTAGAATAAAAAAAATATAGTGAATTATTTTAAAGCAAATATCTAAATTTGAAAACCTGAAATAGACAAGTAGTACAAAACAGTAAATAAGGAAGCTAATTTTAGGAATAAATGGGATTAAAAGCCAAAATCTCATTTTGTTCCTCTTTTAAATTAAAACACTACTAAGGCCATATGAAAGAAAATCTGTAATAAAATACAAAGAGATTATTTCAGTTTCAGGAATCTTTCTTTCTGTAAAGTATGCACTACAAAATTTGTGAATTTTAAATTTAATTCAACTACATTATCAAATACAGGCAAATTAAGATCCTGATACATTTCTTTAGAATAATTCTAGAAGGCAATTAAGCCTGTGTCTTATTTATACAGAGCTACTAGGCAATTTTCAAGAACAGTTTAGAGGTAAAAAAAAAGTCTCACTTCTTTGGGAACTGAATCATCACTTGAGCCTAGTGAAACAGCAGTGAAACTGCTTCAGCAGCAGTGTGTGAACTTAAGAACGTGCTTACCATCTTTTTGTAAATTTTTACTCATTCTAGAAGTTTACACCCCAAATGGCTGCACTGCTGCTTAAAAATTATTTTGACAAGAAAGCCAACACTTCAACAACACTACTGTTCTTGTTGCAAGGAAAATGCTTCTCACTCTAAAAGATGAAGTAAGGACTCTAAGAGCTCATGCAAAAGCTTTTAGAATAAAGACTTTTAATTTTCATTCTGCAAAGTGATTATGTGCCTGGCCATCCTGTATAAGAAGCATACAAGACTGGAATTACATACAAAAATTGTATCAGAAATAGACTCTAGCAGATGCCAGAAAACATCTACTTTCCCCTAGCAAACTGGGAATAAATGCATGCAAGAAGGAATCCAAGCAACCTCAGGTTTATGTATTTGAATTATCTACCTGCTCCCCAAGTTTATAAAGAAACTATTCTTCTTAGCTGAGTAATTTCAAGTCAAGTGTTTCTTAAATGCCTAAAGTAGGCAGCATGAATATTCCAAGTCATCAGCTTTTGTAAAATTAGTGTTACCTTTGAACAAATAAAATATTTAGCACTTTTGGCTGCAGAAGCAAAATGTCCACTCATTAAATTAGCTATAATCAGTGTAGTAGTTTCTTTAGTCTGCAAGCAATTTCCATGTCCATTGTGCATGACCTTCAAAAACGGCAGCAAGAGACTACTAGATAGAGGAATCATACTGTGGGTTTGCAACAAAACCCAACCATTTTCCTTACATTATCATTCAGGCAGTTAAATCCTTGTCCTAGCGCAACGGTGGGAGTGGACATTACTCCACCTCCCTTTCCTCAGTCTTTAATATTAGCCCCTTACATGCAGTAACTTGTCTTTGTAACTCGCCATTGTATTACACATTTTTGAAATAGTGCAAAGAGAAAAAAAAAATCACACAGATGTTTTATTTGGGATAAGACGCAAAATACCTTTAAAATTAAGGCTGATCCTTTTGGAAAGGAAGGTAATCTGTTCCAAAAGCAATTATTACCAATATAAAATATTGTGGCCTGGAACAGCAAGACAACAAACCAGACAACACTGCAAGAATCTATCAAAACTAAGCTGCTTACTCTCTACCATGTATTTATCATCTAAAGTTTCAGAGTATTGCCACTTTTTCTTCCATTGCAGCCAGCACTGGGAATGCTAAATGAAAACACAGGTGTTACACAGAAGATAGATATAAGCAGACTTTACCCCTTTTCAGTTCTGATGCCTCAACAGGTTGCCATTTTTGCTATAACAATAAATGACAACACAGAGATCTCTCATTTTTGGCAGTTTTACTGAACTTGAATACTTGAACATCTAAATGTGTGCTTGAGATTTATGCGTTTAAAGGTTAGCTGACTTTTAAAAAAAAGAAGGGATGACTGTTTAAAGAAATGCCATCATATTTCAGATGAGAGCACAGGACTAGGCTTTTCTGCAATTAGGTTTTGGTTTTTGGCAGGTTTGTTTTTAAATAAAAATAACACATCTACTTATCATAACAAACTTTCAACTACAGATTTGTTTCAGGCATGTCTGCTCTTTTTCCACTTCCCACATCTCCATGAAACGTTGGTTTTTGTTTGTTGGTTGGTTTTGTTTATTTTAATAGAGGTTTAATAGTTAAATTGCCCAGACAGGAAAGTTACCATTTAAAAAAAATAAAACTAAAAAGGTATAATCATAGTTTGCCCTGGTTACCTCCTAAAGAAATCATGCTTTCCTCCAACATTCATAAACTGTTTAAAGACAGGGAGAAAGCAGAGGTGAAGGAAAACCAATACCTGTACTTGGTCACCATTTTCTTCATATCCACTTTGACTGTGAGATGTTCTCTCATACAGTTGGCATCTGACATTTTCACATCTGAAACAGTATGACTTGAATCACGCTGGCTATTGGAGGAATCTACATTTTTCCTCAATTCCCCATCTTTCCTTACTCTTTCATTCAGTTTGTTTTTAAAAGATCTCAGCTCAACATCCGTTTTAGAAGAGTTAACACAAGCATTGCAGCCCTTCTTTGAAGTGTATTTAACAGGTTCTTCAACGTGCCGTTCTTCAGTCCGTCTCGCTCTTCCACCACTAAAGTAATCTAACTCTTTGCTGTTCCGGGCACCCTTGGAAGAGCTGTACTTCTGCTCTTCCTGCTTCACGTACTTCTGAGCTCTGTCGTCTGGAAAAGGCTTTTCCCCGTCCGGATGCCTGCGCCGTTTGTGACTGTACTCATAGGCTATCTTTGGGACAGAACCCCCCAGGTACTCCCTCTCAGCCGACCGGTGGGACTGGGCACCCGGATATCTTTGCTCCTCCTTTTCTTGGCAGGGTGGAAAAGAACGTTCTTGCTTCCACTTGGAATTTCTTGCTTCTTCTCCACCGTCATACCTCTCCATTTCCTTAGCCCTTTTAGACGTGTGCCCATATTCTCTGTAATTGTGATCTTCAGGATACCTGTGTTGACATAAAGCAATTTACACTTGCACTAGAGAAGAAAGCGAGAACTTATATGTGCAGAATGTTGGACAGCAGAATGCGTGGCAAGTTAACCCATAATCCCTCACGCCAAGGTACAGATGTGCAGGGGCTCTTAAGAGGGACATATTATCCTTTCATACTCTAGCCAGCAATACGATTTACTTAAAAGACAAATACTTCACTACTACCAGTCGCCCATAATTAAACTACAAAGTGGCCAACGTGTTTCAAGGTGGATATCTTCAACTATAATGAAAACAGACTTTCACTTGAGGCTTTATACCACAATACCCAGGGTTTAATTATTTTATTCCTATACCTCTTCTGTAAAGAGCTCCTTGCCGTAAATTCATCAGAAACTCTTCTGGGTGACTGACCATACTTCTCTTCATGTAACCTCTGGTGCCTCAAGTCATCTTCATGCCATTTTCTTTCAAGTTTGCATGAAGCCCCTAACGGTCTATGAAAAGGTTTCATCACTTTTTCATTTCCAGTGGCTTTGTAGTGATCAAACGTGTATCTGTCCTCCATTTTGTGCTGGTAAAATGGACGATCATGCTCTTTATAAGGTATTTCCGAGTATTTTGGTGGTAACTGGCATCTCCTATTGCTTTCAGTCCTTTCAGATGAATGTGTTCTGTAGGGCTTATGACTGTAAGCATCTTCCATGGGAATTCTTTTCAGGTTTGGTGAAGGTGACCTACGTTCATATATTCTCTGGTGGTTATTTCCATGCGGTGCAAACCTGGAATTGCTTTGTCCATATTTTTCATCTTCTATTCTCCAAGGCATAGACTTTTTTGGGTCCTTACGAAAGCTTTTATATTCACAGTCATAATTAATATGAGCATGCCTTTGCCTATGGTGCTCTGGACTCCTAAAAGCTGGAGATAAGGACCTAAAGCAAAAATAAAATCCACTTTGAGTAGTCCCATAAAATTGAATCAATCCCTTAATGAGAACATCTACTTCCTAAAGAAGTAGAGTTTATGTACTAATTTCAATCAGCTTGTAAAAAAATTAACACCAAGATATCAAAGTGGCATTTTCCTGGCTAGAGTACCAGGCTTACTTTTACTCGGTTGGAAGTTTTCATAGTAAAAATACCCACTTGAAATTGTAGTAAGTCAATAATTTTTGTCTCTTTGAAGTTTTCCATTTAAAACTAAAAATAATTTCATATACATGAAGTTGCCACTACAGTGAAAACAACTGTTATACATATTTTCACACTTCTCATGCATTCCCTACCTATCTTTTTCAGTGCCAACAGAAAAAAGGGGAAGGAAAAACAGTGTATAAAGAGATTTTAAAAGGGAGAAAAATGTCTTTTCAGGTTTTCTTTGCATGCCAAAACACCCTTCAAAACTGAAAAACTGAAAACATTACAAAATATATTTAAATCGTCATACAGGTAAGCTTTTTCCTGCAGAAAAAAACAAGTTTGAGAAAGATGCTTTGGCCTTTTGGATAATTGTATGTACATGTTCACACATGTATACATATGCACTTCCACACTTACTGCAGCTTTTGCAATTAAAGATTCAATTGCATCACTCAGCTTTGCATTTTCACCTACAGTTACAAAAATGAGGGCAGCCTGTTAAAGAGTTTTTAGCCAAAATCTCCTTAAAATAAAGAAAAAATAGCACAGGCCACTAACAAGAACCAGAAAGTAATCCCAGACATAACAATTCTTCGTGAATTCAAGTAGTAACTGCACACTCTTGACATGTCCTTTAATAAAAAAAAAAAATAAAAACTTAAGTTGAAATAAGTCAAATCACTTCCTTTATGTACATATTGCAAATGAACAGTTTGGCACAACTATTTACTCCATTTCTGCAAATGAGTTCAAACTCAGAACCACAGATGTTCCTAAAACCATAATGGCTGACTTCCAACAGCACCCACACCGTGGCTGCCATCCCACGTTGGTCTGGTTAGGGCTTGCATTTTAATGAGAGCTGAGGCTGCCTTTACTCAAATGATATTCACAGCTACCAATCTAGTATTGACATGTGTAGGATTTGTCTTTTTAAAAACAAAGGAAACAAATAAAAAACCCCACACATTTTTCTGAGTTATCCAAACTCCCTTGATCTTGGTCATCACAATTTAGTCTCTTTCAAAGAGATACCCAAACCCAGCAGAAAAGTGACTTTACGTTCTCGAAAGCTTGACATTGTATTCCACTCCCCTAATTTTAGCACCTCAAATTCGCACTGCAAGACTTAAAAATGAGGTAGGTAACTCCCAGCATGAAGTAAGCTGGATGTTATTCTGGTGACAAACGTCAAAGACATGTGCTACCAGGCTAATGTCCAGGGAGAAGGGCACCGACTCCCACATTTCCACATGTTTTCAGCTCGTGTTATGCTGCAAGGCATGTCTAACTGTGCTAAAGATCAGTTTACAAATCAACCCCAAACCTCAAAAAGACCAAGGTGTTTGAACTAGGAAGTTGTTTTAAAAAAAAAAAAAAAAACTAATTTTTTTTTAACAGTTCCTCCCTGTAGGCCAAGAAGCATAACAGGGGTGAGTTACAGACATTAAGTGCTCAAGGTGGTGCTCAAGTAAAAATAACCTTAACTAGTTTGGTGTTTGGATTTTGTACTTAAGGTAGTTCTCAATCCCAGAACACAAAAGGTGAACAAGATTCTTGGCAGACTGCAAAAATTGAACACCTCCATCTTAAAAAAAATTGTAAAAAAAACATAAGCTGGGAAAAAAATTACAGGTGTTCAGCTTGGAAAATAAACTATGAATTATAAGACACACTTTAGAAATCACAATTCTGTATGCAATTTTCCTTCTTTTATGCAAGTTTTAAGTCCTAATTATAAATCCTTATATAGAGCTACATTTCAGAACACAAGTTGAAGATATTTACCTTGGTTTCCATCGTGGTGATCTTGATCTAGATCTTGTCATCTTCTCTCACGTGTTTATGAGTTTCTTGAAGCTGTAAAAATTATATAATTTACTAGTCTGATTACAAATTGCAATAGGAACAGTTTTTTTAACAAGTGTAGTATTAGAAGCTTCAAAGTTGGGGTGAGGTATATTTTTACGATGTTTTACCTAAAAGGTGAGCCTCTAATACGAATTCTAAGGTAAGCAACTTTTTTCTCTAGTTGCTGATCTTAAAACACAGCATGTTTTCTTTGTAAGAATTTAAATATTTGATCATTTTTCTCTCCATTTTGTAATGCTGTCTATTCACCCTGCTTTTAAATGCTAATAAACTCACAAGCAAGCTGCAACAATGAAAAAAAGGTTGTGTTGGGATCCACATGAGGAACGGACTACAGCACACCAATATGATGCTCTGATAGCCAATTTATTATTGTATAAGCTCATAATTTATAATACAATTTGTTCTGCACACACAATCATACCACTGTCTCTCACAATTATGATTGGACACAACACTTTGTCCAAGGAACAATTTTCTCTTATGATTGGATAAATACTGTGCAAAAGCAAAACTACTTCTTTGCTACAGTATCTTATTTTCGTTACTTGCTTCCTTCTCATGTTGCTTCAGCAGTTTTTTCTTATTGCTTCAGCAATACTGCAACTAGCCTTTCTTTGTTCTTTCATACCTTTTACAGTTCTTCTTTTGTTATTTCATACCCTTTACAGTTCCTCCACTACCCAGGCCCCAACAAGGGTGTAATAAGTATTGGTTGAATGCTGTAGATGATAGAGGGGGGAGAAACAGACAGCTTTAAAAAGAAAGTTTGTGAAGGAAAAGGTTTTTGCATCAAGTTATATCCTGAGCTTCATATATACTGAACTTCCAATTTGTCACGCACACCAAAATTTTTACATGCTTGCAGACTTCTTGTAACTCCATCTTTACTACCATCCAGACTTCTTTAACTACTCCATCAAATCTTAACTGCTAGATCATCACATACTCCACCCAAATCAAACCAGGTACAAAAGATTACTTATTGTTGTACTTCACCTGCTAGTAACCTACTAACTAGATACACAGTAATAATACAATGCATACATTATGACAGAAAGTGCTGCTCCTGATTCCCTTCTCATAAAAGCTACAGAAGTACACAAAAAAAAAAAAAGAAAAACCAAAAAAAACCCCAAAACAGAAAAACAAAACAAAAAAAACATTAGTGAAAAAGACCCTAGGAAATTGGGAAAAAAGTGATGAAAGCTTATACAAGCTCACCAGTAATGTGACTGCTAAATAGGAATGAAATGATTATTCATTATTCAGAAAACACAAAGGATTAAAGCAGAGTGAAATTATTGGGTAACTGGTTAAAAACTGAAGTTTGGACCACATACCCATGCCTACAGCTTTTCATTACCACAAAACACTGTAAAGGCTAGAAATATAGATGCAAAACCAGACCCATCAACAGCTCTAAAATTAATGAATAACCAACCACTTGAAACTGAAAGAATACACCCAGGTCAATGTCACTCTACATATGCTATGGTATTTTTTGTAATTATTTGCTCAGACACTCAGGGAGACAGAAAAGAACTAGTCTGAGCTAGCAAAGTATGGTCTTTCTGACACTCCCAGTGCTCAAATAATTTCTTTAACTAAATATTTTACCTGATGAACTGAAATTGAAAAGGGAGAAAAACCCACAAGCTTTAAGGCACTACTTGAAGAAGTGAGCACATGCCTGACCCAGCACCTCACACCCCCCAGTCACACTGGCTGGTCAAATAAAGTATGACTCCTTGCTATACTTTACTTTTTGGTATGATTAGCTCATGGCTGAAACAGTAGTCTCTCAAGAGAAGAATGTGCAGTATACTTCTGCTGCCTACCCCACAGGCACACATTAGACAAACCACCTCCCATACTTCAGAGTGATTCTAGAAACTGCTCATTAAGTTGCACCATAAGCTAACCAGACATTTATTTGTAAGATGTAGCAATAGCTTAGTTCTGAATAAAAACCTCCAGAATTTACTTTTTGCTCCACAATCAGTCTTTTCATGTAACAAAGCATGAAGTTGTAACTGTTGCAAGAGACAGTGAAGCAAAAAAAATCCAACTCCAAAGTACCCCAAGGACAAGATGAACTATTTGTTCTCTGAAATCTCAAATATGAAGTTATCACTGCCTCTTATATCCTGAAGGCATATATCTGATGACTGTACAGCCTGAATTAACTTCAGGCCCTTTGTTACTTGAGTGTCATACTAGCAAAAGCTAAATATGATGCTCCAATGCCAGTATTAATTATTTTTCAAAGAAAAGTAATATTGTGATTAAAATAGTTTCCTGGTTTTCACCATAAAAACACACCTTACAAAACAGAATATTATTTCGGAAACAAAAAAAACCCCACACTCCCTGGCTAACACATTTCAAAACATGGTGCATGTCCCACTGGCATTAAAGATTCACTACTACCATCTCTTCTGGTAAACTTTCAGAAGTGACAGTGTTTTATGTACTGATCAAATTCTTTCCTCCTACATTCCCTTCGCTTCTGAACTTTATTCCTAATTTTAAAATGAGTATGTAAACACCAGAAAGACAAAAGTACCATTAAACCCCACCCAACCACCTGTACAGAACTTGATCTGCCAGACTGATAGAATTAGAAACTGAACATACATAACAACCAATTCCTTATTCTTTTGGAGACTGGCTAAACAATCATACCTAAAAGCGTGAGAAAGACTGTGGCAGCATGTCCCAAATCTTGCCTTAGGATAAGGAGGACCGCTGTAATTTCCAATGATGACATTCCTTTTGTTTAGTGGAAAGAAGTGTTCACTTGTTTCACTGCACCTCCTAAAAAAATGACCCACGCAATATGATTTCCTCACAGAGAAACACACTGTGCAAAGACAGCAGACACTCACCCCCAGCAAGACTCCCAGTGCAACACCAGAATCGCAAATTATTCTATAAAGAATTTGAAAACACATTGCTAAACCCAGGTTTAAATCACCTCAACTAGACCAGCAATATGGCTCCATGCCAAAAGCAAGCTTTTTGCAGGATGGTATCAGGCAGCAAGCCTGTCTATAGCAGAATTACTTGATTCAAGTGAAGGTCCTACAGTTTCCAAGTCAGCCATCCTGGTGCTTCTAAAAAGCCAGGTCATGGTGGAGCAGAGGTGCCAGGACCTGGTTGCTTTGGGCTCTGAATTTCTCGAGGACCTTCTGCTGTACTTCGTGAGATACTATCACTATGAAGAACTACTTTTTTAACTAAGCAGCATTATTAGGTTCAGAGTGCTGCTTGTGTTTGTTATGTTACAACAATAAGTGACTCATTGGAAGAGTTATCAGTAACTGTGCTTAGACAGTTTTTAAATATTAATGGGAATCCCACCTTTTATTTTCTTTCCCTTGACTTTTGGAACTGGAATCAGACAACTTGCCTCTTGAGAGAAATGGCCTCAAGCCTGCTACCAGCTCTCCTTTGATTCCACCCCTGAGATATGAGTGTTTTGACAAGTACAAAAGTCTTTCAATATCCATCTACTACAAATCTGAAAGGAGTATCTTGAGACACTCAAAGTGTAACTCAAAAATGACCAAAAATTGTATGGAATATGCCAGCTTGAACACATGCTCTTGCAGAAAGGCTATAAATTTTTAACAACTTGCTTACCTGAACAGAACAACCTTCTATCTGCTTGACTTTCTCTGGCATGAAACAAGAAATCACAAATGACTGCATTCATCTAGGCTGAACAGAAAGGAACTAGAGCCCTTTCTAATGCAAAGAGCCCCAAATCAGCAAGTCCCAAACAGCTAAAACCCTGCAGATAAGAGCACAGACTGAGTAGAAGCAGTTAGCTCTCCTGGAACAGACTATAAATGTATGGACCGCTTTACATGTGGTTTTGGTGCCTTCCATCATCTACAACAGATCATGGAAAAAACCTTATTCAGGACACACCCAGGGCAAATCAATACTAACAGTGCTCATCACCAGGGAGCTGCTCTTCAATGCCTTCCACTTACAGTGAAGGGAGATGTCATTCCCATCCCTTTCAGAGGGATTGCCTGACCACCATCACAAACCTTTCAGAGGAGAGGGGGATAAGCACGTCTTTCATAGGCAAGGTTCCATGACCCACAGGACAACTCACACTGACTCTTGCAGTCAAAACTACCCACATCACTATTCTTTCTCTCACTTTGCCCAAAAAAGATAAGGAGCAGCTCCAAGCTTTTCACTGACTGCCTTCTAAGCGGGGATCAATCGGAAGCTGCAAGAGACACCAAAGTCTGTATTGCTGCCACGTCTATCAGGAAAGAAAAACCAGGAATTGAGACTTTCAACACCAGGACAACCAAGTATTTGACAGAAACATGATCAAATTAAAAGCTCAGCTGCAATCCAGATTTCAAGTTATTTTCTTCTCTTTTTTTTTTTCTTTTTGTTAAGTCTGCAATACTAGAAAGTCATTTACATCATCATTAAATAAAAAGTATAGAATTGGCAACTTCTCCACTATGTAAGTTATAACACCTGAGTCAAAGGCTGTCCCATGCAGTGCCTACTCCAGCCACTGTCCAAGCAGGACACAAGCCTGGCATGTTCTTGCCCTTTGAAGCAAATTCTATGACCTCCAACACCAAATGTTCAGGAAAAAGTATAAAAACCAAGAAACATCTGCCAGCAAAGCAGTCTCGACATTTCTGAACCCGCAACAGGATTCCTGTAGTCAATGCTTCCTAGACAGGCTTCAGTACCATCTCCATGTAACTCAGCTCTGCCAGCACATGGAGGTGACGCCCATCTCAGGGCACACCACCTCGGGCAAGGACATTTGCGACAGCTTTGAAAACTATCAGGTAGAACAGCTGTTTAAGTCAAGGACACACGCCCAGCTGAAACAAATGAAACCTGGCTGAAGGATTTCTAAACCATTACCTCTTTTAGACAACACAGCAGGTAACAGATCAATGCAAATGACTGAGAGCCAAATTTCCATCCTCAATTCTCTCACAGCTCTCTGATACTCAACCATGGCTCTTTATGATTACGGATCCCTTCTCCTGGACTTTTATCACTCTTAGAGCACCTTCCATATTTCCAAGGATATGTTTTGAATCTCCACGGTATTTTGTGGCAGGTCTGACACCACTGCAGTCTCACAGCCTAAATCCTCACCACCAGCAACATCAGGGAGATAATCCTTTTTTTCCCACATCCATTTTTCATGCCATGCTACATTTAAGAAATTTCCAGACGTGGTCCACAGCACCTTCCCAGGCAGCTGTGGCAGAGCAGCTGGGAATGGAGGGCAGCAATGGCAGGAGGCAGCACCACACTCCTGGTGAATGTCACAACTCCAGAAGCGCAGCTTCAACACTTCAGTTTATCTGACGAGAGACTGGGCCTCCCCGGCAGCAGAAGCACCCCTCCAGCCTACCAAAACCACATCCACTGGATGGCTTTAGAGCTTGTCCATCCTGTTCAGCTTTATCCTTTGGCACAAGATGGGGAAGGCAGGCTTTATACAAGCTGTATCCTAATGCCAAGGATTGTTAACAGACAAGCAGGCCTCGCACTAGTGAGGTAACTGTGCCTTGCAGGGGCAGCATGTGGGGATCACTCTCCTCTGTTTGCTACACAAATAGATAGACAGAAATATAAAAATTATTGTTGCCCCTTATACTAGCAGTAGGATGAATACCTACTACAGAAAGTACAGCCTTTACAGAAAGTACAGCTGAAGCATACAGAATTTCTTAGCGGACTACCTAACAAATTCTAAGTAATTGCTTGGAACACACAGCAAGTATTCCCCTGTGCCTGCATATTTGAGCAAATGAATAAAAATAACTGAGTAGGTCTACTGAGCATGTAACTTTTCAGTGTGCTCTCATTTAAAACCGACCCATTTAATTACACTAATTAGCAGGCAATGCCTCACCTTTGCAAAAGAACAGATTAGAATGCCAACTTGGAAAGACTGAGCAGGATAAATCTGCATCATAATAAATAAGGTATTTCACTCTCAAACTTCTTTTTTTTTAATACAAAGAAAACCCAACCCATAAATATATTAGTCAGCCGTTTCTATAATGCATTGAATTAGTGGCCTTTAACACCTGTTCACAACAGAGCTTCAAATGTTACAGCACCATCCCCAGCCACATCTGCTGACCAGTGTCCAAGGGGACACCAGAAGCATGTTAAATCTGCTTGTGTCGTAGTCCCAGAGACAAACCACAACTTCCTGCCTACTGAAAGCTCTCCAAAACATACGAACCACAATGAAACCATAGCTTTTTCACCTCCGTGTCACAAAACCACCAGAAAACCAAAATATGACCCTTATTTATTCAGAATCAGCAATGCCGCAGAACGGCATTGCCAGGGGGCTGGGAAGTCCAGGCTGCCTTCCCCAGTCACACCAGAGAAATGCATCCTTGCTGGAAGACTCCCAGCACGTTTCCTCCCTTCCCTGCAGACAGCAAGCACCTGCTGCCACCTGAGAGGAAAAGCAAACCTAACTGTGTGCAGCCACATCCCGCACCAGCTTGCCTGCAACACCAACTCAGCCTATGTTACCTCCTGACAGGTGAACACCCACAAGCCAAGACTGCACTAAAATCAAGCCCATCTTGTCCCAGCACAGGCAGATGGAGAGTTGGTTTGATGACTCTTACAAAAGCAGTGGCAGAAATACCAGTTCTTTTGCTGAAGGCAGATGTGGAGGAGTGCATGGACACTCAAGATAGACAGCTGTTTATCAGGATAACAGGGTGTGCCACTAAAGGAAGTTAATTAATTTCAGTTCACCTCATCAACACCAATATTAAAAAAAAAAAAAAAAAATCAGAAAAATGCTCAAAGAGAAAGACAATCCTCTGTGTTCTCTGCCCAGCTCTGCATCAGGCTGCCACAATATGACATCCATCACCAAAGATCCTTCCATGCCTTTTGCATATCTCTTCCCCTCCCTTCCTGGCATCCTCTTCCATGCTCTTCCTCCAGCCATCCACACCCAGCAACACTTTCACAGAAGATTCACTTTTCCTTTAGGATCTCCCAGCAATTTGAGCAGCTTTTTGTTTCAAACCCTTTTAACTCAGGAATCCAAACTATATTTATAAGTGACTTGGGGCACATAAGAGTGGCAGCAGAAATTAGACGTTGCTGTCCTAGGTGGAGCTGAGCCAAGTGAGGAGACTGCTATCACCAGTTCCTTACGAGACGTTACCACCCACTCAAACGTGTATGAGTAATTGTGCATAATCAACTTAACCACCCAAAAAAATATCAAAAAATCCCATAGATTCGGTCAAATTGGCACCCATTCATCTTGCTTTGGCTTGGCTCAGTCTGGAAAACATATTAAGCTAAACCAAAGACATACTGAAACTGAGTTATGACTGTTATACAAAACCTGTACTGTTCTAAGTTATTATAAATAAGACTTTAACTGGTGTAATTCTGAGTGTGACAACATACCGATTACTGTTACCAGGGACTGATGGTATTTATGCATTGCTCACCTCTAAGGTGTCCTTACAGTAGCAGTGAGCAGCGACCTCAGCTCTGCGGTGCTGCTGGCCCAGAGGGTTCACAGCACCACGGCTGTTCTGGAACAGTCACGACTCGGGAGCACGGCCGACAGCCCCGCGGCGGCTCGGGTGTGTGCCCCTGCGCTGGGCTTTGTTCCCGGCCCTCCCAAACCTCCTGACGGCCCGCGCACCGCACACACGGTCCGTACGTACATGTATGCACACACGCGGGGACAGGCGGCTCCGGGTGCCGCTGCTCCGGGCTGCCCCGCCGCCAGCAGACCCAGGGTGGGTGCAGCACAGTCCCCACCGAGCTCCCGTCCCCGCAGCTCCGCTGCCACCGCCAGCACCGCCCGGCCCGGAGCGGAGCGAGGGCGGCACCTCCACCCGCCTCCCTCGGGCCGGGCCGGATCGGATCGGCTGGCGGGCTCTGGGTGGGCGCGGCGGAGGGCGACTGAGCCCCGCGTACCCCGGGCCGGCGGAGCCCCGGGCTCGGCCCGGCCCGCGCCTTGCCGGCGCGCACCAACGCCGACGGGGACAATGACCGCGGCCGCCCCGGCTCCCCCTGCCCGCGGCTCCGGCCCCCGCCCCTCGCCGGGCCTCAACAGGCCCCGCCGCGGCCGCGGTGCCGCCGCCAGCCCTGCACTCACCGCCTGCGGCGCCGCTCCCGCCGCTCCTCGGGCCGCCGCCGCTCCGCCCCGAGCAGGTGCCCGGCGAGCCGGCGGGGCGGGTCCCGGCGGCCGCGCCGGCCGCGGCTGCTCCGCTCGGGCGCGGCGGAGAGAAAGGGCGGGCGGGGGGCGGGCGGCCCGGAAGGGGAGGGGAGGGCGGGGCCGGGAGGGGGTGGCTCCGGCGCCGCCCCTGACCGCCCCTCTCCGCCACCGGCCCCTTCCCCGAGGCCCGCGGTGCCCCTGACCGCCCCTCTCCGCCACCGGCCCCTTCCCCGAGCCCCGCGGTGCCGCTGACCGCCCCTCTCTGCCACGGGCCCCTTCCCCGAGCCCCGCGGTGCTGCTGCGGGCCGCGCGGTGCTGCTCGGCACTGCTCGGCGTGGGCGCTGCGCAGCTGCTTCCCGGCCGCTGCTTCCCGGCCGCTGCTTCCCGGCCGCTGCTTCCCGGCCGCTGCTTCCCGGCCGCTGCTTCCCGGCCGCTGCTTCCCGGCCGCTGCTTCCCGGCCGCTGCTTCCCGGCCGCAGCAGAGCAGAGGACGTTGTGCGCTGGCCCTTCCCGGGTATTGAATTCTGAGCGTCCTCTCTGCTGGAATGCCCTGTGGGAAGCAGAGCCCTTCCGTGACACCGGCAGCCAGGAGGGTCAGCTGTGTCCTGGGGGCATTAGGGCCAGCATCGCCAGCCGGGCAAGCGAGGGGATTGTCCCGTTGTGCTCTGCACTGGGGCGGCCTCACCTCGAGTGCTGGGGGCAGCTTTGGTCACCACAATGTAAGAAAGATATAAAGCCATTAGAGAGCGTCTAAAGGAAGGCTGTGAAAATGCCAAAGGGTCTAGAGGAGAGAAACCATTCAAGGAGTGACTGAGCTCACTTGCCTTGTTTCAGGGGGAAACCTCATCGTGGTCTCTAACTTGCTCATAAGGGAAGTGGAGGGGCAGGCTCTGATCTCTGTAGTGACAGTGACAGGACCCGGGGGAATGGCCTGAAGTTGTGCCAGGAGAGGTTTTGGATATCAGAAAAAGGTTCTTCGCCCAGAGAGTGGCTGGGCACTGGAACAGGTTCCCCAGGGAAGTGGTCACAGCACCAAGCCTGACAAGAGTTCAAGAAGCATTTGAACAATCCTCTCAGGCACATGGTGTGATTGTTGGGGCTGTCCTATACAGGGCTGAGAGTTGGACTTGGTGATTCTTGTGGGTCCCTTCCAGCTCAGAATATTCTGTGGTTCTGTAACACTTCCCACTGCCCCTCGGGCCCACAAGCAGCTGGCAGCTCCTGCGCAGGGCCGGGGGTGGCTGCAGTGGGGCAGGCCCCAAGGACCTGCGTTTGCTGGGGAGGCAGCAGAGTCCTGGCCCTTCCACTGATCTCGGCTGCACCACAGTGGGTCAGGCAGGAAAGGCTGGACTGAAGCCTCCCTGAGGCCAGACAGGTCCAGCCTCACAGCTGCAGCCACCACAGCACTGCCCCCAGCCTGCAGGTGGGGCGGCCATGCCTCCCTTGTCCCAGGCTGCTGCTGCTGCTGAGGGTCGAGGTGCCTCGCAAGGTATCAGGTGGTGCTCTCTGCAAGGCTTTTTGCAAGTTCCTGGAGTCATCAGAATGTGCACAGCAGGATGGCAGCACTCTCCTTGCCTGGGATCAGATCAGTCCCAGTGGCGTGAGGGCTCTCTAGGCTGCATTTATTCCCTCGATTGCCAATCTTGATAGCCAGCAGGCCCGACTGGTTTGGTGTCAGTTTTTCCTTCAAGAGCTATAAACAACAGAATCACACACTCAACATACTGTAACCCTTTCAAAACAAAGTATCTTCTTATGGCTGAAAACCCCTCAGAAATAGATTTATCAATCACACAAAACCAAGGAAACACTGATGCTATCTAGATTACATTGGCATCCAAGGCTGTTGGTCAAAGATCTTGAATAGTACTTTGGTGTACTTTCAGATCAACTCATTAATATAAATTTGATTCAACACAGTTGCAGGCACACACGTTTGTTGTTGCCCAAGCACAGAACCGATGTTGGTTTTGTATTTTTACAGTAGCTAAAGGAAGAGGAGTGATACCTGATATGGTATCATTACAGCAGCACAGGCAGACGATATCTGATCTGGTGTAAAGCTTACCAAAACCAAGGTAACCTTGTCAACATTTTTTTTTAAACAAATTAATTTAAGCCCAAGAAAGAACCAGACTCAGCACTCTGTGTTACACAGTCTTGACATTTTTGATCCAGTTGAGAGCCCTAGTGTTGCATTTACTCTGTCATCAAACCATGGCCTATCAGGGTGAAGTTATATCCACACAACAGAGAGTGGAGAGGGAGGGTTGGTTACTCTTGGCCCCTCTCAAAGGGATGGTCTCTGTTTCTACATGTTCTGAAGACCAGTGTGAGCTGCCAATTTTGGCTGTCCTTTGGACTTTTAGCTGCTGACATCTTCCTGTCCTTCTTTGATAGGACTGATCTTTCAACAGCGCATTATCTTCAGCTTTCTGTCTTCTCAAGCCTGGGGGCTGTAGGTGGGGCTGAGGGATCCCTTGTCATAGCTATCAATCTGTTTGCTGTCTTTGTCTACAGGATCCTGCTTGGTTCTCTGTGGACTAACTCAAATGCAAGGAACCCCACATGATTGTTGTATAAAAGAACTTTCTGCATTCACCCAAATGCTTGAAATTCTCATATAGAATTATAAGATCAATTTAAAATTTAGTTGTAGTGTTTCCCAATTAAAAGGGACTGCAAAAGATTTACTGACCCATAGGTCATAGAAATACAGTGGCAAGCTGCACCCAACACCCCTTGCTCCCTCTTTGCTGTGCTGGAATTTTTGCAATAGAAGTCTGGGATGAGAACTGGATCAGTGAGCTTTAGATGGGGAAAGTGAGACTGAAGCACACAGATGCCACTGATCTGCACTTTGCCAAAGAAACCTGTCCAGCCTGGGTGGCTCAGCCAGATAAGGTGCAGTCCCAGTTTGACATATATTGCAATATGTGGGATAATCTCTGTATAGGCAGCCACACTTTCATTCTCAAGATTCAGAAAGTCAAACAAACAGTAAAAAAGATTTGGTTCTATTCCCTGCTTCAGCTGGTGTAGTGGTTTGCCTGATCTCTGCATGTAGGGGGGTTACCACTGCACTGAAACTTAAAACTAAGCAGACACCTCACTTGAAGCAAAAACAGCTCTAGGTACAGACAGACAGCCTCTGTGCACATAGAATAAACTTCCACATGACAAAAATTATCACATTTCATTATTAACCTCTTTACTTGATGTCACCTCAGATGGTCTTGATCCAACACATATTTATTCTGATGGATAGCAGGAGGGACGCTATCCTGATGGATAGTAAGCACACAAGGATCTCTGTGGTTAGGACCGTGTAGTCTAGGAACACAACAGCTTACATGTACTTTACAAGTTAAATTAATATTTAAATCAGTGTCTATTAGTAGCTCCACAGCATCATTATTCTCCACCTCTAAATTGGGAAGGCTATTCTATTGCACAAGACTTGGCAATTACTGCTTATTAAGACTAATTATTTTAATCTATTTCCATGTTTTATTTCTAATTAAGTATCATTAGAATAGAGAATCACTTTCATATTCCTTTAATGCCTAATTTAGTAAACATTCCCTTTGGAAAGAGCACAACTCTGGTTTGCATGCTAAATACTTGGAAATGATGAATGGAAGTTACCTAAAATGCAAAAGCAGGAACTAGCCCTTGACAGCAGACAGATCTTATGTATCTGTCCTTTCAAGGAGGCATTTCATTTTCCACATAAAATGTTACTCTTGGCATTGCCCTTTGCTGAACCCTATTATGCTCATTAAAAAAAAAAAAAAAAGAAAGAAAATATCTTGATCACTGGCAAGGTCAGGCACAGAAGCAGGCAGAGAATAAGGAATGTGCTCCCCAAGCTGTGCTGGGGAGCATAACCGGGGCCTTCCTGCACTGCCAGGGGTGACCATGGCAGCAGCTGCTGCTGAAGACCTGCTCTCCACTGAGGTGCACCAGATAAATGACATTAAAATCTCATCACGGGTTAGCTTGGTTGTCATACACAATTTGTTTTGGTGTCTGCAGACAGAGCCTGTAGGTGGTGATAGTTAAAAGGGAAGAAGCATCTCGGAGTGATGAGAGAGGGTCTGGTGGAGTCAACACCCACACGATTATCTGGATCCACCATCAAGAACTGCTGTCCAATGTTAAGTCATGGTTTTACCAGCCAAACTCTCATAATATCTAAAGGGAAATGTTTACTTTTGTACTTCACTATCTTGCTATGCCTCCTGATTAGATTTGCATGGCTTTAGTAACTTGGATCTCTGCTTTTGAAGGAGTATCACATTTATGCTTTCCTCTGCCTCTCACCCATCCCTACCCCTTAGTGCAATCAGGTACTCTTTTATCAAGAAGTTTTCACCAAACCACAAAGAGTGGCTCCTGTTCTGAAATGAAAGTGAGCTGCCTAATTCTTTGCAGGCATGTTGGTAATTTATTTCTTCTAATGGTAGTAATAAAAAAATATTTTTGTCATTCAGTGGAGCAAAATTAGCTAAATCTCTAAGTCCCCAGCAAAGGAGCACCAGCTCTTTCTCTTAATTTATAGAAAATTAGACACTGGGGTTTAAGTAAATTCCTGAGGTTATTTGTCAAAGGAACTTCAAATCTCTAATACCTTATGGAGACAAGACAAGAATTCCGGAATTAAGCAAAAAAACCCAAATTCAGTTGAAAGAACTTTAACAGTTTTCTGTGGAACCATGATACTTCTTTCAGTCTAGGCTCAAAGCAAAAGATAATGACAATTTCCTCCTTAATAGAGGAAATACGTCCTACATTCTTTAGCCTTGAAATTTTATTAAAGCTGGAAAGTAATTGTTTAATTAAAACCTGAAGGAATGTGAGAGGATGACTAACTGCATGACTTGGCTCCGATAACATCACCAAATTACTCTTCAAAGGAAGCCTCCAGCAAGCCTGGGCTCTCATGACGTAACAAAGCCTGTGTTTTATTTATAAGGTTATCGTGGCTTTCCTGTAACAACACATGAAAATGTGCCATTGCTGCTGGGCGTAGAGCCTGTGTGAACTTGGTAGGATTTTGGCAACATACCAGTGAAAACAATCTCAGTGTATGAACTAACACCAATGTGTGACAAAAATACAGCAAGAGGATTTTAAAAGCAAAGGCTTTGAGCTTATCACCCAAGAGGCAACAGCAGATGAATTTGAGGAGGAAGGCAGAGGTGCAAAAAGGCTGCAATTCTTTGCTTGTGCAAGAGCCAGGTCTTGGAAAGATGAGAGAAGAAGAAATTGCAGCAAAACATCAGGATGGAAATCTGACTGAGGAGAGAGAAAATTTAAAAATGTCCAGCTCCAGACATTGTGGGCATGACTGATACTGATTTGCCTTAGGAATTTTAATAATAATTATGTGGTGGTAAATATGTGCAAAGTGTCTTAGCATTCTTCAGTGACCATGACCTTCACCCATTCATCAGTTCATTTATTTGCTAAATCCACCAGCAGCTTCATTTGCTACAGGACACCTGTGCCAAAGCCCAGCACTGGCCCAAGAACATTAGCATAAATTAACCTTGTAGAAATGTAGGTTAGAAATACAAACGTTGCTTGCCAAGAGGGAAGAATTTCTGACCCAGTCTTCAGCCAGGGAAGTTTTAGCTATGTCTGACCAGGGCTGTACCTGCTGCCAATGCAGCAGGGTTTCACTGCTGTCTCTGACACACTACTGCACATATTGAGTCTTTAAGACTTCTTGGACCTCTGTTTCTTTGCCAGCTGTGGTGTGGGCAGTCTTTGTCCAGGAACACAGAGAACCCATTCCAGCACACAATGACCAGAATTTGTATTCTCTTGAATGTCTACATTTGAACTGATAAGAGGTTTAAGAAAAAAAAAAAAAAAAAAAAAAAGAGTGAAAACTTGAAATCTATTCCTGACTGGGACCTCACACGAGGAAAATTAGGACTAACTCCGTTGAATTTATTGGTAAAAACCCCTGCAGCTTTGTGTATTTAAGGTGCTAAAAATGGTATTTCAGACGATGCTGCCATCTGTGTTTTAAGAGAGAGGTTACTCTGAAAAGGGATGTGTGAGCATATTAATATGGTATTACAGGTATTGCCCTGATCCTGCTTACTGTGCTGCTCATGTATTCAATTTGGTGAGAGGGGCTATTATTTCTAGAAAAAACATGAGGAAATACTGACAGAGTCATTTCCCTGGTTCTGGACATCTCTCACACACATTAATTTTTTTCATCAGTTATGCAATTTTATGTCCTTAGCTCCATTATTGTACAGCACCAATCACTACAATTGCCATGGACTTCAAGTTATTCCTCATAGGCACAGCAAGAAGATCTAAGTGATATTGCAAAGCTGCTGGTTTGAGCTTTTTATGTAACTATTTAAAAACTTATTCTTAAAGAAAGAACTTCCTAGAGCATGCAGTTCATTGCTTAATGCTCCTCCTATTTGCTGAATCTCTCCTGCGTCATAGTTGGTTTTTCTCTGGAAATCATTAAGACTTGATTATAGCAAGGATACACATCTATTTTTGTAAAGTTCCCAAGTGAACATGGCACACCATCTTCTAGAGCATCTATTTTGATCCTGAAAATTGCAGGCCTCAGGTAATCATCAAACCTACTAGTTCAAAAACATTACTAAGCTCAATCTTGAATAATCAAAATGCTATAAAATATATGCAAGCTGGAGAGCAAACAAGGCTACTGGGAAGAAAACAAGTATCTAAAATTCTGCTGATCAAGAAACCATTTCCTTATACTTTACGTAATTATTTTAAAAGCTTGATTTCTCTTAGAGTTTCTACTTGAAGTTTTAAGGAGTTTTACACCTCACATGTTGCATCAACAGACACATTAAACTGGAGTGAACAGCATCACCTACTCTTCAGCTGAAGGAGATCATCATGATAAGACAAATCATGGGAAAAAAAGTGGGGGAGAAATTAACATTGTGGTTCTAAGTGTTCTGGACAGGTATTATTGCACTAACAGTAATAACAAAACCACATCTGAATATTTTTTCTGTTATTTTTAAGTGTACATATTCTGGAGAGATTGAATTTAAAACCTGCTTTCCTCAAGATTAAAAAGAAAATCCAGAGAAAATTGCATTCATTCGTAACATAAAATATATTTTCCAGATTTTAGCATAGTGGCTTAGTAGTAATAATACACTTTTCAGAATTGAGTATTGATACTGAAAACCAACATCCCCAATATCAGGTAACTGCCATTTGGGTCTATTTGTGCACCCAGACGCAGCGGCAGCTTAAGTGAACAACCACTTGCCATGCTAGTTTTGGAGGCAACCAACAGCCTGACCAACACTATCCTGAAATGAAAGCAAATGAGAGACTTTTTTCAGTTTCTACCTTTTTCTTGAATAGGGAGGGAGAAGAAGTAAGGAAGAAGTCCCAGAGGTCACTAAACCAGGAGAAGCAGCGGCATATTACCACTTACTCATTTGTGCCGCTTACAGGACAGTCCCTCTCCTGTGCAGGACACAGAACAGGCTTAGGGAAAACAAGATACAAACCTCAGAGTCTAGATTTCAGCTCCTGAATATTGAACTACTTACATTTTAATACAGGGAAGGGACCCCAGTTTAAACCTTAATGGGAAGGATGTCTCCTTCTAGGGTTTCCAGCCTGCCGTGCAGCACTGAAGCCCAGTTATCCTGGGATCTCAGGCTTCTCTGACCAGCATGATCAATGCTGAAGGCCCCTGTGCTACCTTGGGCAGTACAAGAGCTGCAGTGCCACACTGACAGTGCCTCAACAGAAATGGGGTGGTGGCAGGGGCACCTTAGCTATAGATGCTGTCAGGCTGGGACTGAGGTGGCGTGGGGAGCAGGATGGCTCTCTCTGTGAGAGGTGGCAGAGGGAAGATCCCCACCCTGCCAGCCAGAGCAGCAATCTGTGCTATTTCTGCAGCTTTCTGCATGCATCTCATTGTACAATTAAAGCAGAGAGGATGATTCCCCCTGCTTCCAGCTGTTTATGACTAGCTGAAAATGCAGCCTGGGCGTTCAGATCCACCCCTCATTGATGCAATTTTGTTTCAAAATTAACTCCCTGGGGAGATGAGGTCTGCTCAGAACCTTCGCTGTGGTACAAGACAAGCTTTGGCTGCCATTTCCTAGGGCAACACCATGGAAAGTGCTGAACCTAATCAGAAAGCTACTGTTATAACCAATTACCTCACAGCTGTTATTTATCCATGTATTAGAAACTTACTAATAGTTATATAAAATTACAGCAGAAAAGCTCTATCAAGGACTTGCATGAATCACTAGCAATCCTTCACTGCAGTTGCAAGACCACTGACAAATTCAAAGTGAAACTCATTGCACAGTCTTGAATTACAGCAGCAAACAGTGGGATGTGCTGGGATAAAGAAGTTACATCATCAAAAGCAAAAAGAAAGCGATTTAACCCCTCAGCTGAGAGTCACTGCTCTAGATATTCAGCCAAATTTGAACAGTTACATCTGAAAGCAAATAAAAAGGTAAATATGCAGTATCTTTCTTCACAATATTTTTCTTCTTGCTTCCTTCAATCTTAGTAAATAATTGAGTGGACAAATAACATGAATATTTCAGGAGTCAACACAAATGAAATGAAGTGTCACCATGGAAAGTATTAATATACTTCATCATAACAGCAAATTCTCTCATTTGCAATTTTGACTGAAGTGATGATTTAAAAAATTTCCCCACAGTATTTCACCAGAGAACTAACAGCAGCTCCAGGCTGGTCCCTTTCCAAGCAGCAGTGTGCGCATGTAGCTTGAAGAGAAGTTCAGCATTTATGTCATGGGCACTCTTACAGCTCACTAAACAGAACAGTATCTACTGGCCACAGCTCCCAAATTTTCTTTGCTTATTTTCTTTGCCAGGGAGCAGAAGCTGGGGCTGCAAGCTGGCCCCTATACTGTCACCAGCCCTCTGGATGCCACAATTTGGAGTCCCCACCTCAAGGCTCTTCACAGCTACCAGCCTGCACTTCCTCAGTGCATAGGCAAGACATCAGAAAGCAAATGAATATAAGGCAATGGGAACAACGGTAAAGTATTTTGAGGTTCTGACAACCACTCCTTCATTCAATATTATACCCTCCTTCAGAAAACACCTCAGAACAAATTAACACACAAGTATTTTTAAATCAGTCGTATCGTTGTGGGAATAAAAAGCCCCAAGAAACAAGTCAGATTCATAAATGAAAATGTATTTCACCTTTATACATGCTATACAGGTCATGCAAATACAGAAATCTACAGGTTATACAATGACACATAATAAAATATAATATGACATTTGTCAAACACAATGTATTACAGCAAAACAAACTGTTTCTGTTTGTTTATTATTTAGGAAATAGGTGAAGGACTAATTTGGAAGACACAGTACCATGCTACAGCTTACTGCACAGTCAAAAGAAAGTATTTCTTTGAAGTACACTAACATAAATAGAGCTGGGTTGTTGTAGGTATGATTTTTTATGCATTGCACATCAAGTCACTGGTTACTTTCCCATTGCTGAGTTTTAAGAGCACAAGAATGGTGCTACAACTGAGCTCAATCTACGCTGTGAACTCTCACATGTGGAAGAAAAAAAGAAAAAAAAGAAAAACACCCCCCCCTCCAAGTTTTCACATCTTTTGTGTTAGTGTCCATAGAGAGTTGTATTTATAATTTATTCTTATAAGGGATTGGACAAAATGTCCTCAAAGCAGTACCTGATCTAGCACAAAGGTTCAGCAACAGAAATAAAGTTAACCCTGTATGGCACATGACGTCCAGACCCTGTACATGTTGATGTGGACTGTTCCATACAGATGTTTAAAGAATGTTAAGGAGCCCTCAGTGCTCTCTGCATGCGCCTTGGCCTTTGTGTTTCTGCTGCAACGTTCACATATTATTTTGCTGCTGACCAAATCCCATTTTGTTGAGCCTACAAGAAGACAAAATACTTCTCTGTGTGATAGAAAGCCTGCTGGTATCAATCAAGTGTCTGCATCTTCAGAGGTTCACGTGTTACCTCACCTCCTGATCACTCACTCAGATCTACTACAGCTATACTACATATATATTAAGGGGTTACACTTGGCATTTTGCCTACTTTGCTTACAGGTGTTACACAAACATGTTTTTAAACACAGTTGACAATTGCTCCCAGACTAATTAATATTAACCAGTAAGTGCCACTAGTGACTAAAAGTGTCAACAAAATCATAAGGGGATAGTTCCCACACTCCACAGTCAATAAGAAGGCTCTTTTGATTCCAGCAGCTATATGTTTTTCAAGCCTCTTCAGCTACAGTTTTGAATTATACACCTCAGAAAAGTTGCCAATAACTCCTTATTAAAGACAAAAAAAGATAGGCACGAAACTAAAGTACAGTATATTTGTATCAATGCACTGTGGGCAAACCCCATCATTATTTACAAGAAAAAGATGTCTAAATGGATGTATGATCAAGCTTAGGGAAGAATTATTTAAAAATAAAATGCACAGGTAAAATCACAGTGAAGTGTTGAGATGAATTTTAAATTAGGAGAAGAAATAAGTGCTTTATTAGCAGCTAAAGCTCAAATTCTAATGCACGCTCCGTCTTCCCTGAAACCATTCAACATATTCCCTGGGAAGACAAGTTATATTCAGCTCTGATTATTTGAAATCCAGTGTTCAAGGACTGCAGAAGCTTTTTCAAGTGACAAGCTCATATTTTACTGCCAGTAGCATCACAGGGGTATATATCCTCCACAAATTGTTACCTCTGTCAATTAAAAAGAGAGAGAACAATATCAAGTCAGCTACAGAAGTTAGATGATCTCAGTTTTGTAATTTAGAGTATACTCTTCCAAAAACCTGTCTATGGCTTTGTACTTTGAAACTGCCACTGAAGCCAACTATGGTTCTTTACTATGCTGGCTTTTCAGGGTATGTGATTCTACGCTGCAAGTTTTACAGCAGCAGAAAAGAGTAAGCAGCAGCAATAACTACCATTGCCTGGGCTGGCCCCACTTTTAACTGTTTTCTTCATGCAAATAGGCTCCAAAGATATACAGGAAAGGTATCATATTAATGAAGAAATTCCAGATGCCTAAAGGAAATGCTTCCATTTACCAGATACTTGTAGTTGCTATGATACAGTCAGTTTGCATATGATACCAATTTACAGACAGCTGCAAATATCAAAGATTATGTTGAATTTAAATACCTAGGAGAACAGCTTTCTTTCTCTCTCCACACTGCTGTGTACAACTGCTGTAATTTTCTGGGAAGCTAGTAAGTAATCACAGCAATTTATCATATCTAAGATGTTTATCACAATACTGTACCTGTATCTGTTCTGAAAAGCGAGGCTGTCAACATATAGAATTAAGTGTATTTTCCTGTCCTGGGCTGTTAAATCCCTCAATCAAGTTTTTGTTACAGTCATCTAGGCTAAGGGTATCACTGGACATCTTGGAGTAGGTAGCTTGGCCTGTGAAATCCAAGAGGTCTTCAAGGGCCTTGGCATTACTTGTCCCATTTTGGTCCAAAGAAACACCTGGCATGAGTTCATTCATGGGTGAATATTCAGGGATAGAGATAAGTTCTTCTTTTGAAACAGGGCTATATGAAAGATAAAGGAAAGAAAGAAAGAATAAGAGGTGTATAACTTTTCATTAAGCAGCAATCAAATTAAACCTCTGACTGTTCAGAAACTACCACTCATCTTAAGGCAGCAACAGCAAGTCTTTACCTAGAGAATGTCCTAATCCAAAGGAAAAGATATTGCCCTGTTCAGGATGGAAGGTCATACCTAACCTATGTCCCTTAATGATTAAGGTTTGTAGTAGCTGTGTGACAGAGCCCTCATCTCCTAAACCCCCATCCCTGATAGTTTACTGAACTGAGCTTACTGATCAGTCATTATTTCACTCCCTACACCATTCATTTACCTAAATGTTTATTGCACCTTTCACATTACTGCCCTGACCCTGCAAACACTAACTTAAAGCACTCATGTTACACAATTTTAATAAAAAGTTATTTCTTAAGACCTTATGATATACTTGAGACACTGAAATCCCATAATTAAATCTTAGAAATGCTGCAGCCACCTGTTTTGCTTAAGTAAGTACAGCTAGTGCATTTTAGCTTGAAGAAGAAAAGGCAGAGGAATGCTTTCACAGACATTTCTAAAACTATGCTGGGGTGGTGGGTGAGTTGAGGGCAGAACTATCATGTATGAAATCCTGCAACACAAAATGTAAGGGGTGCCACCAATAAGAAAGTGGGCTTAATGGGAATTAAATAACATGATCTACCCATTGAGACTGTACTGTACAGCTTGCTTCCAGATGAGGTCTGAGACACAAACATTACCAGCAGGTAAAATAAAAAGGAGCTGGATAAACTCACAGGCAACACGACAACCAATGGCTACTTAAAAGGCCAAAGTAGAACTGTACCTTCAATATCCCTAAAGCAGCACTTCAGTGTGATCTTGGATTGCAGGAAGTGGTAGGCTCAGGTGCTCTCCCTAATTTTTCTTATTGATATTCTCTAGACCAAATAATGGGCTACCTGGCCTTCTGGTCTGAGCCAGTAGGGCATTTTCTACATATTTGTGCATAATTGCTGGAAATAGTGAAATAGTATAAGAGGTTCAACTGACTTACTGCTTGAGGGAGAACAGTATAAAAATTCCATGTTTAAAATTCAGACCTAGCTTTGTCTTAGCAGCCTTAAATTAACTGCCTATATATAAAAACATATAGATAAAAGAATTTCAATTAAAATTAAAAACCCTTTTTTTCTGCACATCCTTTTGTCAAAATGTGATAGTATTTAAAACCACAAAGTTATTTACTGATTGCCATAATTTTTTACTTGTTAAGTACTTAAAATTCTATACCCATTATTTTCTTTATTCTGTTTGTATGGATGCAAGAATGCTCATGCATCACAGCTATGCAGCCAGATTAAAAAATGGTGACATCAGAACAATATCTACAGTAGCTGCTTTCACAAAACTGGCCGAAAGGTTTGGGCAAACTTGCATGGAATCCATAAGTAAGGACTGTGGAATGATTTCAGAGTCCCCTCCCCAAATATGTGAGAGTGAGATGAGGTTCTGTGGCTCTTGTCTCAAACAGCCAGGAGCACCCTGGCAGGAGCAGAGCACACCCTAGCACACACCCAGCTGCCACCCTGAGGGGCATGTGAGAAGCAAAGTAGTAAAGTATTATCAAACAAAACCCAAACTCCGTGTCTCATATGAATTCCACAATCCCCATTGGTAGATCTGGTCTGTACCTCACATCCATGGACTGAACCTCATCTGCTGAATCTTCCATGCTGTTAGATTTCCCATCAACAGCTTCCAGCTGAATAAGTCCTGCAACTGACTTCAGTCCATTAGCAACTACATCTTGGGAAGGGATTACAGAGGCAGCACTTTCTAAGCTTTTATTTTTCAGGCAGGTTGCCAATCCATTGATCTCTATAAAAGAAGGTTAGAAATTATGACAGTAGAAACTTGATTATTCAAATAGTTTTAAGTTGTACATTGAGTAGAAAGGAAGACTGACAACGCAGTAGACTTGGTTCAATGCATGACTCATCATATTATATTGTCATTCCTCTATTCCACTCCAAAACTGCTCTTTATGCTACACCTTTTAAATTTGAGGAAACAGGAAGAGAATGCTTTAACCTTTATACCATGTACTAAAAATCTTAGCCTAGGGAAGTAAACAAAACATAGATAAATGCCAGATTTAATAATCCTTTAAATACATATGCTTTTTTAATGAAGTCAAATTAAATGTAAGATTTAGAGTCATACTGTAAAAAGGTTGGTTGCGTGCAAAAATTTTCTACTTACAAAATCTGAAGGTAGGTTGCAGCAATAAAACATTGGCAGATTGGAACCTTTAATTTACAAAAATGCTACGTCAGGTACTAAAATAGGGAGAAACTTTATTCTGCTTTTGCTTAAGTGGCAAAGCAAAGCTGTCTCTGGTTTCTAACATTTGTCACTGATGCAAATGTAGCTGTTCTTTCTGAGATGAAAGCAAAGAACTTATGGCAGTACAAATCTCTGCATCAGATCAAAAAATTCTGAAGAGAACCAACTGCGAAAATAGGTCAGAAAAATACGGCAATTTTTACCTGGCTGGCTGAAAACAAGGGCCTTTGGTTGCTTTTCCACATTCAAAGTTGATGGTATCTCCAGTTTTGGCTCTTCCTTCTGCAAACAAGTAATGATTCAACTGTATTAGAGGAAGTACTGTAACCTGCATGGAACTGATTGGACTCAAAACTTGTGAGACTGCCCAGGGCCACAAGGTAACAAAGACCATCAACACCAAGACAGGACTTTTTTTTTTTTCTTTTTTATTTAGGCATAGCATTTTTTTATTAATTCAAAAAGAAAACATTCTCTAAAAGTAACTGAAGAAACGATTTCCTAAGCAGATTAGAAATTAAAAACTGACTGTCACTTCTTAGCTGAACACAATTGCCTTCTTTTCATCCCCCATTCTGGACAGGCTTAACAAAGACAGCTCAGTAACTAACTCACTGGCTGGTACAAAGCAGGAAGACACATCAACAGCAGCAAACATTACAGCTCCAGCATCCAGGAATGCCCCTTGCTAGATGATGAGGGGGGTGATCTGCAAAGGTTGCACAAAAGCTGTGTCTCTGTAGCAGTGACTGTGACACAGCAACAGTCACTCTCAGTTTGAAATGCATCTAAAGTTTGGGTCTAGAGCACACCTAAGTACACTTACTGACGTGGAATTATCCCAGAATTCGTTTTCCACATATGATAATTAAACAAAATCAAAAAATCCTGCAACCACATACTGTTTCATACCTTTATTTCTGGTGTTTCACTCTTCCTTGTTCTCTTCATTATTTCATCTATTCTCTATAAATCAAAATAAATTTGAGGATGAGATGGCAGACAGAATATGTAACACAAGAGACACACATGGAAAAAAGACAAAAAAACTTTTCTTTACTGTCATGGCATTATCTCTGCCTGTCTTGGGAAAGGAAGAAAAATAAGAAAAATAAAGAAACTGAATGACAGAAAACATCTTGGAGCTGGTTTCACCTATCAGATCTTACAGAACATGACTTTCTCAATAAATGCACTTCATAAACAAGCATTTTTATACCAGGTGTTTGCAGTTATGAGTTGTGCTCAGTTCTGGAACAAGACACACGTTTAAAACCAACACTGATTATTTTAATCTAGTTGCTTTTCCAACTATTTCCAAATATTTCCTTTAAAAATAGTTAGCCTTTTCAGAATAGAAGAGCAAAAGTACATAGCTGAGGTTATTCTTGCTGGAAATGTGTAAGGCATTATCCTAAAATACCTTTATTTTCCTTCTTTGTTCATTAAAAAACCAAACTATTTCAGGTGTAAGACACTTTGGTAATCTGCAGCTGCAACATGCCTCCAGTTCAGTGATGAACAGTTTAAAACATATTTGGAGTAACATTTATGGACAGATGACCTTTTGTAACCAGACAGGGGTTCTGCAGCTGTTCTCTCTTTCCCACACACAGCTGTAAACAAAGCTAATTTATGCAGCTTCAGCCATTTCTGTGTGGAGCAGTGGACACATACAGTCCTGCTGCTCTGCATAATGCAACCAGAGACCAGACAGGTGGGGAAAAAGCTGTTTGTTACTTTACATAAATTTTCTCAATTAATGACACAGAGCTCTTGTTGAGTGAGTTTTAAACAAAGTCACTCGTGTTCCTCAGTAGTTTGTGATGTCCTGAGCTGGGCAGCAATCAACATTTGCCCTGGCATGCCATTCCCTGCTTGTCTGAGGCACTTAACTTTTCAGGTAGAGGCTGATTCTGTGTTTGCTCAGCGCCTCCTAGAAAGCCATTTGCCTTAGGCAATTCCACCTTGTTACAAATTTTGGAGTCCATGTTTCCCTAACAGGCAAGTAGCAAATGCTAAATTTGACATAACTATTCACCTGTAATCCCTCCAGTTTATTGTTAGTAGATACTACTGGGTACTTCCTGGGTTATGTATTTAAACAAGAAATGAAATAATTATCCTGAGATGCAAATACCCACCTTCTTCCGCTCCAGCCTTTCCTGCTCAATTTGCTGCATGATTTGTTCCCTTTCAAGACGAAGTTGTTCAGCTGCCTCACGGGCTTTGATTTCTGCTTCTTCCCTCTAATCAAAATGGGTAAAATATGTTAGGGCCATTATTTATTTTAGGCAGATTACCAAATATGAAGATGCATATTTTATATGTATAAAATTTTCACATTTCTGTTTGAGATGATACCTGTTTCTCAAGTTTGGCTTGGAGCTCTTTTTCTTGCTTTTCCTTCAGCATTTGTTCTTCCTCAGCTCTTCTCCTGGCTTCCTCTTCAGCCTTCTTTCTAGCTGCTTCTTCTTCACGTTTCCTTTCCTCCTCCTTCTTACGAGCTTCTTCCTCCAGACGAAGTCTTTCTTCTTCTGCCTTTCTTTTCTGTTCTTCTCTTTCAAGCCTGCAAAAAATAAACCAGCAGGTTTAAAAGGCTTCATCTTGTTCAGCAGGAATCCTATTGTATGTACATCAGTAACTGACAACACATGCATGAGCACGTATTTTCATGGAAGATGCCAGAATACAGTGAAGAGGTTGAGCACATGCTCAGAATTCAGGTTGCTATCAAGCTTTTACTCCAATCTAACTTTTAACACCTAAAATATTTCATACAAGTTAAAATTTCCATTGAAAAAGCATGTGTGATCAAAGAAAATATTTCCATTCTAATTTCAGTTAGAGTGTCAATAATAAAATTAAGTTTCAAGAATAAAGGCATCCCTCTTTCTCTGTACTTGACACCCAGGGTATCTATAAACAAGCATCTTATCCTTTGCTTCATCTGAAGATAAACAGATGGGAAGAGTAGCAGCAAAGTCCACAAAACAGAGAGAAACAGTGGAAGGAGTGGGTCTAAATTCCACCTGTGTTGTTCCCTGGCCCACTGAGGGACATCATGCTCCTAATGAGTTGTTTTGTAAGTGATCATTCTTACTGTTCTATCAGGGCCAAAATGGCAGGAGCTGGTGATTCCACTCCCACCCCACTCCCTCCACTGTTCTTTTAATAAGAAAAACCAAAGTTGAACCTAGACATGCAGAGTTAGTGATTTACTATTAGGGGTTTAAAGGAAGTGCATGATTTGTTGATGCTTGCAACCAGCATCCCATGCACAGAACAACCTAAAAGTTGTTCCCAGAACACAGCCAGAACTTCACTGCTTGAACACAGCCACCTTCATTCTGCCCACACTCAAAGCCCTTAACGCCTGCAGCAGAGTTGGGCAGGAAGATGAACTTCAGGTTAAGCCATGAATGATTCAAGTCTTACCATTTAATGCATGTCCTGCTGCTGCAAAACCATTTCTTCTACATGATGTACCTCATTTAAAGCCACCTCAAATATTTTGTTATAATGTAAAATACTTCATGTATGTCCAGACTGCAGTGTGCAGTGCACTTCAGCATGGACATGCCTGAAGTATTTGGAAAAGTAACAGTTTATTCAGGTTCTTGAAGAGGAAAAATTATTTTCTAACTTCACAAGTCATAAAGACTGCAAAAGACACTAATGAAGTATGAGTCTAAAATTAAAGAAATTAACAGATGTGTGTAAGCTCCCACTTGATTCCAAAACTGCCACAGTTTCAAGCATCTTCAATGATACAGGTTAAATTATTAGGTAATAACTTTCACAAAGCAATAGAGATACCTTTCCCGTTCTTCTCTTTCCTGTCTCTCCCTTTCCTCTTGCTCTTTTTGCAGGCGGGCCTGTCGTCTTTTCTCTGCTAGAATTTTTGCAGCTTCTTCTGCATCACTTGTTCCTGCTGTGATCTTTCCTAGGAGAAGACAATCACGGGTGGAAAGTCAGGCAGGGAGAGTGCCCAGCAATTCCAGGTTTGCACAGAGGCTGACGTGGGCCTAGTTCACAATGGTAAGACACCTTTCTAAAAGCACACATCAGCATTTTCAGCAGAGAGAAGATGGAATTGGTAAGGGCATCCCTGAATGTCAGCATTTTCACATCCTCATTAATAAGTGCTTCTGGTATTTTAGTGAAAAATGTATTTTCAGGTTCCAGTATTTTACACATTCTCATAAGCCTATGACTGAGCAGCTTCCTGAAAAGAAAAGCTCATCACTGTTTGAAAGTCTCAGGGACCCATGTTATCTTGCAATAACATCTTTCAATAAGGCTCACCTTCAGTGTTGTCAGCCTTTCCAGCAGAAGGCACATGCTTCTCAGGAGTCACCTGGCCTGCGTCATCAGCACGTGCTCCTGGGGACTTCAGGTGACTGACATTTTCTTTCTCCTTGTCTGCTTTCTTTTTAGGTGTTTCCTGGCTGAGATTGGAAGTGGCACGATGCTTCACAGGAGAAGCTGGATATTGTTTGGTGTTTTTAGGAGACTGAGGATAAGTCTTCGCAACTGTCCTGATAGGGAAAACAAAAATCAAAACAGGCCAGATGTTACACAGCTTGGAATCAAACTCCATCTTCACGTTTCTTGTTCCTTCTTGTCTCTGGCTACAGAGGAGTATCAGCTGATTTGCACAATACTGAAAAGAACCACCTGGATGCAATCAGAACTTGAAATGTATGGAACTGACATGGAAGTGCACATGATTACAGGAAATTCTCATTCAAATAAACCAATAATACTGCCTGAGGTCTAGGAGAGAGATAGGAAATTGTGGACTACCTAAACCAATGATTGTAGCAATGACCATTTCAAAACAAATTTTTCAACATTACTGTTTCTACAGTCATTTTGAACATTTAAACCAAAGCTATGGCTGCTCTATGTCTGTAGAAATTATAATGAGTTACAGTGTGCTGCTTTCATCTGAATACCATCTTGTCAAACAGAGTCTTTTTCTAATAGTATCTGGTTTTCCAAAAAAGCACCAAAAACCAGTATATACAAAGGTAAGGCTGGGTACCACAGAAAGAGACAGACCTAATCAAACCATTTTATTGCCAGCAACACTGTTTGAGTTAGTGCTTTTTTCAGCAGCAACACAACAGACTGCAGACTCCAAACTCAGCCCCTGCAGCCTTTCACAAGCTGCATTTGTGGTGTTGGTGATGCACAGCAGCAATGCAGCTCAATGCTCAATGGATTGCTGCACACTTCAGGTGAAGTGATAACCCCAAACTCAGTTCTGGGAAAGTGGAAGGGTAAAGATACCTGATATTCACTGAAAATAGGTGCACATGAAGAGAACAGATTACCAGGAAACATAAAACTACACTCAAACACCATTCATTATTTATGTAACACTAGTAACTAGCACTTACTAATGTTAAGAAAGGCTGGGATGTGTGACTAAGTAGTATGAGAATAAAGAGATTACAATCTTAAAATAATGATTTATATCAGTCTCATTAGAATAAATTATCTTACATGAAAGTGAACATTACACATGTATTTTTAACCTTCTGCATGGATATGCAATTATGATATAAATGTATTATCCCTTACCACTTTTTTCATCTATACAATATAGAGTTTCATATACTATACCACATTTTCTGGACTATACACTCATTCTGGCAAACCACAAGCATGAAAACATGAACAACAGCTAAAAATTAATGGACTGGAGTGGCAAGTTTTATATAGATCTAACTATAGTATTGTGTGGTCAGAGATTATTATAACCAGAAGAGCATTTGCATTACAGGGCAGACAGGAAAAAGAAGGCATCTTTCAACTCCTCCCCAAACTGATGAATTCAGTAGAAGAAAGGGTTATTTACTACCTTATTACAATGCATTTGAAAGAGGTTGAGACACTAGAATACAAGGAGCTTACTCAGCTGCCTGGTGGGGAGCTATTCCTGTGGGGAGGAAAACACTGCAGAGTATTGCACCATCCCTACTTTCTTACTCCCACAGAAGAGCCACCACAGACTCCAAAAGCCCCTGGGCTGCAGGAACAGTAGCACTCAACAAAATGTGAAGTTCATCTCGGGTACCCCTTGCCTGCAGGCCCAGGAGCTCCCTGTCTGCTCAGGTCCTCACCCTTGCTCCTTGCCTGAGCTCAGCTGTATGTAAGCCTGTTCTTCTCAGCTCCCTAACCTGCTGATCCTGACGTGATGTCCTGGCTTGTCCTTGGACTTGCCTCAGTAAGGCCTTTGTTGGCTGTCACTGGACTCTTGGCTGATCCTGGTCACCACCACCAGACCCACCCATGTCACTTCTTTTGTTTGCTATGGGATGGGGTGCTGTGGGCAAGGTCTCTGTCCTTGTCTGTCCTGCTGCCACCCATGACTCCTGCTGTTCCATGACAGAAACAGGCTTTGGAAGATGTGAACAGGCAAGCCTGTTTCTAGTTATTGAAAAAAATTGCAATGAGAGAAGCTAATAAGATTGGTTGGCGTTGACCAAATCTGTTTTTAGCATTGTCTTTAAATTCCTCTGTAGGATATAGATGGATTTCCAGGTCTTTCTGAAGGCAGAGATTTCAAGGCTACACCTACACGTGTACATCTTACACATTATTGCAGTCATTTCCAACTGCCTTTCATAAAAATATAATTGGGAAATAAAAATAAAACAACCTTTTTCTCATGTTTTTCTGAAGCACAGAGGATGCTTCTTGCTAATTAGACACTTCTTCAAAGCAGAGTGCCTTCTTGCTGTCTTTGGTTTACATTTCCGACTTTACCACACATTCCTTGCAATGCTTTTTATTTAACTTGTTGTGACAGAAGGAGCAAAACAAGCCAATAACTACAGCTGAGTCATTCTCAGTATTAGCAGGGAAGTAACTGTTCTCTAATAAAGACATGACAATCAAAGAGGTTGGTAGGAAGAAGTCTAGTCATGAGAGCCACATACCTTGCACTGCCTAGGCATTAGTGCAGACTGGCTGTACAGCTTAGCTGGTGGATTAGAAATGTGCTGAATGTATTATTTAGGTACTGCATCTTTGAACTTTTAGCCCTGCAGTAATTTTTTAATGGCTCTTGGGCCAGAAGAACAAGAAAACAGTACAGTTTGCTTCATATAATGTAGCTAAAAGCAAGAAGCATAGAAAAGACTGATTACAGCAAGGATGGGAACAGTGCAGCGTGAGGAGTGAAAGGCTGAGCAAGTCCACCAGGAACAAGAATCTTTTGTCAGAATTTTTATATCAGTTACTGGATGCCAGTAGAAAGTTTTAAATCAACACTGTTATCCCCCTTGTATTTAAAATATATTCTCAACTTAGCATCTTTAACATTCCTTGACACAGGCAGAATTGTTACTGGAAAAAACACTCCTTCTAAACAGTATTTAAGTTATGCTGTTTTACACCAGAAAGGGCCAAACTTGATTGCAGACAGAAGAATGGAATTATTAAGAAAAAAAAATTATAATCACTTGCATAGGAGCCTGTTTAGGTTTAAACCGTGCTAAGAAAGTGGGAAACACAGAATTACACCTGATAAGGATTGGAATTAAGATGACAAATCACTAAAATCTAAGAAGTGGTAGCATGTCAGTTGTCAGACAGCTCACTCATTCTCAGTAACTGGATTTTACAGGGGAATACAGAAGTACCAGAAGCACCTTCCTTCCCTCTTTAGAAGACATTAGTTTTCTCACCTAACTGCCCTGTGCTGACATGGGGGTAGTGACAGCTTGCAAGAAGCTGATCCCTGCATGCACTGTTTGAACATCTATCAGGTGTGAGGATGCACTGATTCTTAATTACAATGGCTCCTATTTAATCGTGAAAGGGATACTCCATTCTGCAGAACAATGTCTCAGGAAGAGCACATGAGGGGTTCTGAGCTTACTTTGGCTAAGCAGAGAAAATCAAGTACATGTAGCACACAAATCAGAGGTCACATCCAGCTCTGGCCATAAACAACAGGGCAGAGAAGACCATGCTTCCCCGAAAAGCCAGCTACATGACAGGTCACTGGTTACAGCTGTTCAGAAGGCTGACTGTAAATCAGAAAACTGCAGCAATGCCACAGCTGCATTATTTTTCCTCTATATTCCCATTAATTCAACAAAATCTCTGCTGAAACCACACCAAGGACCTGCATGTTCTCAAACCTGCTTTCTGACATTGCTCTGATCACAAGCTATTTCTGGGTTCTGACATTTTTGCTCTGCTGTGACATTTTCTCAAAAGCAGTTTTCTTTCACTCTTAGTTTTGATCTTTTGTAGTCAAAGACAGATTCATTTCTCTTTTACATTTCTTAAAAGAACAAACTCAGCATAGGTCTGTAGAATAGTTATTTTGATAGCCGCGTTACAGGTGTTTAAAAATCTTCAGCTGGCCCATTATCTAACTAACTGCTGAAAAATCCCTCAAAACAGTCTTGATCCAACATTCTACCCATTGTTTTCATCTTTCCAAGTGAAAACAAAAATCAAAAGTAGTAAATGTGGCACATATGAAGTAAAATCTAAAATAGGTCACTGCAGGACATAGAAACTACTTCTGTGGGGAATTCACCACATGCAGACATCTTTCCAATAGCTCATTTTTCAACATTTTACAACTTTGAGGAGCTTTTTTTGTACTACTCTATGTTCATATTCCATCAGTATTCAGTAATTTGACTGAGCATGCATATTTTTGATGTCAAAAATGTGTCCCCCAGGCTACAGGGGGCTGTCACCCAAAAGAACCACCAAGTGAGGGGTTCAGTTAGTGAAACCATGAGCAGTGAAACAATGACCAGTCTGGGATCTGGAAAGAAAACATGAACCACCACCCATCAGCAGCACCATCATCACTTTTCCCTTCCCCCTTGCTCCTTCCTCCTTCTCTCATGAAGTAATGCTTTGGCAAAAGAATGTGACACAGCTTTCGATTTTTATTCACTGGCTTATGCTATGGTTCATCTGAAGACACTTAAAACTAAATCCTACTTCCTTGATTCAGTCAGGTGCCATTGATTTATTTAGGGACTATTTACCCAAAGACATGTGAAGGACACAGGCTTTATTGCTTTCCTGATCTATAAGAAAGGACTTACCTATTCTCTGAGGGATACTGCAAGAATAAACCAATTAATGTATAGATCTTTGAAGATGAAGCATTAAAAGAAAAAATTACCAAAAGCCCTCGCCCAGTTATTATTGATCTTGTGAAAGATCTGAAGAAAAGGAGCACTTTACACAATCAGTATCCAATAGCAATTGAAAAAAATTAAAGACAATTTCTCAATTATTCAAACTCCCTAATCCATTAACTTTCATCTTTGTCAACTGATCTACATTAAGATTCCAAATAATAGTTTTGGATTTCTTTCTGTGACATTTCTTGATACACTTACTTTTCCAAATAACTTCAAGTTTTTAATTCCTTTCCTGTTTTTAATAGTCATTCAGCATATTTTTATTTTTCCCCCTTTTCTCCTTGTTACATTCATATTTGTTCACTCATTTTGTCTCAGAAGTTATGTTGTTGGCCTGACCTTTTTTTGCGCTCTCAGTAGAATTTGCACATTCAAAACATTGGTATTTTATTTATGTAATTACTGCAGCTCTCTTCTGCCATTAATCACCATGTCTCTTTAAGCTGAAGTTTTATCATCTTGTTTGATCCTGTTTCAGTTACTTCATCACGACAAAAAGAGCTTTTAAATTAATAAATAATGAAATATTAAGACAACTAACTGCCACTCAGAAACCAAGATGACAACTGTGAAGAGCTAGTAACTAGAACAATACCAAGAAAACTTGAATGTCAAGTCACACACTCTTAAGAAAAGAAATGCATACAGCTGACTGTTGTCTAAATCACTGGCCATACTTGATTCTTTCCTCAACAGCTTTAGAGGTTAAGGTGCTATGCAGGATCACTAACACTAATGCTGTACAACACGCATTCTCATTTCTTCCAGGGTATTTTTTCATTCATATAGTGTGCTAGAAGGAGAAATACTAAACTTGCAACAGATTGTTAGGTTTGCAAGGAGAATGAGTGTTGTATACATATTTAGTCAGATTAAAATGATACTTAAATGTCAGATAATGATTTTGCTGGTCAGTGGACTTAAATACAGGCAGTAATGCTTTTGGAAGCTTCCTTTATATTGTATAAACTTATCTCTTCATTGAAAATTAACAGTGGAATTTGAGTTGTATGAAAAAATGCATATATTAAATTATCACTATTATTATCTACATATAATAATACAATATGGTGATTAGGGCACGTTTTTATTTTAGAATTATAAGGGAAAGTTTTGAAAGTGCTGAAGCAGAACTCTCTGCAATCAGTAATAAACACAGATTTAAACTCTATTTACTGTATCTCTCATAAGGTCAAGGAGGGTGTTCTAATTGGGCCACGTTAAGATTAAATGCTTGGAAATACATTTCTACCCATGGTCAGAATCAGATTCCCTCGAGAAAGAGGAGTAGAAAAAAAAAAAAGATCACTACTGTGGCTCACAATCACAGAGAAACCCACTAGTAGGCTTCTTAATTCCTCTATGCAGCATCTGCATGGAGGAATTAAGAGTTTCTTCCTCTAAAAACAGTATTCCTTATATTGCTTATAGGCACAAAAACATTTTACTGTATAAAGGCTACCATAATTTGTACCTCTGAGCAAAGAATTCTCCATCTTTGTCTAATCTTTAATGGAAATTAGTGCTACAAATTAAGACTGGGCACAGCCTTTTCATAAAGCACTGAAGAGCTTTTTCTTTCCCCCAAGAACTCTTTCTTTTACCCACTGGATGTTTCTATGATGGTCTACCCTAACCTTCATTTGCCCAGCAAGAAGCACTTGACTCTCATCTATTCATTTCCCACCAGTCATTTTGCTTAAATGTGTCTCTTGGTTTGTCTCTTATCCTAGCTAAACTGAAAAAATGTATTCTGAGCAGGGAGTATCAGTACTTACAGAATAATATGCATTTTTAGAGCTCAAACTTTTTTTTTTCACATTGCAGAGTGCCACTAGCCAATGATCTGCTCAAAACTGTAATAAGAAAGCTGATTGTCATTAACATGGTATTTCACTCAATTTTTCACAGAATAGATGTAGTTCATACTACAGAACTTGATTACATTATATAGATAATACTGGAAGTTTGAGAGTTAGTAGCCTTATAATATGAGCCCAGAACTGCAGTGTCCCTGTTACACGCAAGGAGACGTATAAAACAGAAAGAATTCCGAGAGTCAGATGGTTGCCTTATGTTGTCTAACATCAGATTCACACACAAAATCATCCCCCACTAAAGGGCTATGCCCTCAGAGCTGAAACAGAAAAGGAACACCAGCTGGTTTTTCAGGCAGGAGAAATTTGTCAGAAAGGGGATCATAAAGACTGATTCAAAATATGGCCAGCTTCAGATTAAAAAAGATAAATAAATAAGATAATTTTCAAGACAGAAGTGGGACCCACAAACAGGGTCTACGGGAAAAAAAACCAAACCAATCAAGCAGCCAGAAAAATCAGGCTTGTACTGTAGGCCAGGACTACTTTAGCATACTCCTATATTAGAGTCAGACTTAATATTCTAAGAAACCTGGAGACACCTTTGCTTAGACTTGAATTGCAAGCTGTGGTACTCAGAGTGCAGTTTTCAGCAAAAGACAATCAAGAAAAGCAAGTCAGTTGCCAGTAAACGCAGACATGCTATAGGCCCACAGCTCTGCATTGAAAAACAAAAAGAACAAAAAGCAGCAAAACCACAGAGGTCTGCAAATGAGCAAAGGTTAAAACCAGTGGCTTAGATGACACATAGTTAAGTGTATTTATGGCACCAGATGGTCATGCCAACAATAGGAAATGCATATATTAAATGCTGGAATTTCTCGTTAGTATTCATGATGCATTTCTTCACATTAGTCAGTTTCTTCCAAATCAAACAAAACAAAAGCATATTTAAAAATAAATGTGAAATAAAATTTCACATGAATGACGAAAGGCACTATAATCTCAAGATTGAGGAACGGCAGAGGGAAGAGTCTCTAGTGGGCACTAACACAATTATTATAGATACTTGATTTGTCATCTACACTTGTCGCTCCTTTTGCCCATCTGTGTATGTGTGTATGTATATGTAAAGTTAACTAGATTTTATACAACAGTTCAAAGGAATTTCCTCAAAAATCAACCTTATTTACAGCTAATGAGAAATTCACAGCATATTAGTCCACTAATAAGAAAGGCATACTTAGGTGTTGCAGGTGATGCAGATCTTCTGGACAAGGCAGCAGGAGAATCAGACCTTCTCAGTGGAGATCCCATACCAGATGATGAACCAGGTGTTGCAGGTCGCTTCTCCTTCTTTATCTTCTCAGTCTAGAAGCACAGTTCATTTTGATTTCCATAATTAGGATCAATAAATCAAAAATGCCTTTGATTGTTTTTTTAGCAAGATGGAATATAAAGACATTTGTGTGGCATAATCATAAAAGTTTTTTAAACAGCAGCTCACAACCGAGGTGCTATTAATAGTTGTTTTATTTTACATAGCCATAGCACACACCCACCCCTGTCTTGCATGGACAAAGCATGCAAATTGCTGGTAACTAATACCACATCAGAGCCTCTACTAGAGTTTTTAGGAGGGGTGGTAGCACTGGGTGGAATGTTCAAAATCATCCATATGCCCCCGCTGAGACATGACCAGCACTGCAACAGTCATCTCACAGAAATATTGCTGCAGGTAACACTGAATCACACCTAAGATTGACACCACACAAACCTCCACTCCTAGCTTTGGTTCTCTCACTTGCAGCTAATTTAGACAGCATGAATTCCCCTGTCATTAAGTATTACAAGATACAGGACCTTATGTGAATTTTACAGGCCTAACAGATTTTTTTAAAAGCATGACTTAAACTGTGTCGACTCAGTGAAGGTGAGTGATTTGCCTTTTATTTTCTGGAAACTACAGTGGATCAATAACACATCTTTTAGGCAAACAGCATTAAAAATGTTCACATAAAGAGCTAAAGAAATTAGTGTAAAACAGAGGCATTATCAATACACTTGGAGAGTTTCTGAAATATATGAAGCTTTCTCAGTTACCAGCAAGACTGGACAGTCATAGTCAGGGGGAGACTCTATTTGCCATCCCCATTCCCAGAAGTTACCAGCAAGTCCAAAAACATACACCTCAATGCCTCAGTTCTCTGAAAATAAGGGTGTTGGTTCTCCGATACCAGCACTCAATGTTGCTGCCATACTGCTGTTTCTTATAGCAGGGGAAGCACTTGATTTGTATTCATGCAAAGGGAAACATAACAAGCAGCAGCTGCATCAGTTTACCCAGCAGTGAAATCAAAACCATTACAAACTCACCTGAGTAGCTTCAGCTGCAGGTGCCCCTTTCATGGCATTGGCAGCGGAGGGTGAATTTGCCTTCTTCCTGTCGGTGCTTCGGGTGGGGGAAGGCTTGTAGGGAGATTTAAGAGGACTAGCTGGTGCTACACGAGGACAGATATGGAATACTAAAGAGTTATAGTACAATAGCAAGAGCAAAAGGGAGCACAGATAGAGGAAGTAAAGGAGGGGAGAAAACAGCATACTTTTATGTTATAATGTTCAAAGGTAGTTTTAAAGTGCTTTTTAGTGTTTCAAAATATCACATATAATGCATTCAACATGATCTCATATTTATTAAAAATCTCAACTGAAACATTTTATAGTATTTTAAAAAATTACCTCTAAAGTATTGCTCTCTTATTCATACATCTTTTTAATCAGCTGACTAATACTGTGACTCTACTTCTAAGAAGCCCAGCTTCCTTTGCATATGATAAAAAGAGTAAGCAGATAATTCCAGTTGGATGACTTTTAAACATGTACTGCAAAACAGGAAAGGTGACAGAAGCATAGGGGGTTGTGTTTTGTCTTTTTTAAAGCCTAAACATGCAAAGGCTCCTAAATACCTTAATTATTTACTCAAGTAACACTTAATTAAAAAAAAACCCTAACAAAAAAACCCCAAACCTAAACTAAATGCTGCTATAGGTATTTCAGTTGTTATCTGAGGGAGACACCAATTTGAGTGTGACACATGCATTACAGCTTACAGGGCAAGTCTTTTTTAATTTGCAATATGAACAGGTTCTTTTTAAATGGAATATTTTACTCCTGCTTTTGTTCATATTGCCTCTCAAGATGAAACCTTCACATACATATAGAACAACCAACACAGCATATGTTTTATCAGTAAGACACACACTAATTGCAATCAAGTGATAAGAGTGTTTTCAGTTTCAGTCAACTAAAGTCAGAGAGGATATTGACTTTGAAAAAGCAGTAATTATGCACTAATGTACAGAAAGTCACATTCCCAATTTTTTATTGGAGGCAGCCCTAATAGAATTTTTATGAAGCCTTTTTGTATGCTTTAAAGTTTAAGTGGACCTTTGTATTCTTTGACCCACTTCCCAGCCAGTTGGAATAAGGTCACTGAATATTAAGAAAAATGTTCAGAAACTTAAAAGCTGCCTAAGAGAAATATTTTTATTTCAATAATTTATTTTTATTTATTTATATGTTAAAAGAAATAATCATATGTCCAGTTATAACTGTTTGCCTGAATACCTTGACTTGGAGTGACAATGTGTTGCTGTAGAGTCTGAAATTGAGGCTTCTCATATCTAAGCTTACAGAAAATGCAGCAGCAGAGCAATTTTGACCCCAGCATCATGACAGGAGGCACAGTACAAGCTCTTGGAAAGGAAGAACTCTCTTCCCTGTTCAGGAAGCTACTTCTGTGGGGAGAAGTACATGACAAATGGGACATCTCCCTCAACTATTTTGCTGGCAATTACTAGCAAAATGTCAATGGCCACTCAGATTGTTGTTTGCAACCTGTGCTACAGCCTGATTGCCTTGGAAATGACAAGAGAATGCTTGCTCAAAAAGCTGTTCCCAAAATCAGCTCTCCTGTTTCAGCTCAGTGAAAAAGCAGTTTGCAGAACAAATTATACCCTTGTCAGACATGCCAAGTGCTACTTTAAAGATCCTGTGATGAAGATATATAAACCAGAGAGTTTACAAACAGAGTGAGCGAGGAAGAACAAGTTATCCTTATTGATTTCTTTGATATCAAATACAAGACAGAAGACATCATCCATGGCCTCAGCAATCCAGCTCAAAATCTTATGCAGAATGTACTGATCTAATTTTGAGTTGGGTTTTTATCACTCTTGGCAGTAGTTGATCCCTGAGCAGTAAGCAAACCGGGAACTTTTTCAAGTACTGTATGACAACATTTCTGCTTCCAGTAGAGGCTGCATTTAATGTAGAAACAAGGGAAACAATTTTAGAGACATTCAATATCAATGTCCCTATGCACTGAACAAAGAAGCAACACACAAGGGAAAGCAGGTTTACTTAGCAATTAATTTTTAAATAGCTTTGTATTAAAAGCATAGATGCAGAACCTAAGCCTATTTCAACCAAGATGTGTGAAAACACTCATCATAAAGATGATCAGTCTTTTATCATCTAAATAGTTACGCCTAAGAAAGTGTTTCATTTTGCAGACAGACATTTGGGTGTGCGCTTTGGGGTGCTTTTTTTGTTTGTTGGTTCTATTAAAACTAAAAAGGGCTTTTAAACTTCTGTCTTGTTTCAGCCAATGCTATGACCAGGTATGGCTTTATAAGCAGAAACAACTCAGAGTCAGGCACTTGCCTAAGTATTAGCAGGACTGGAAACGTTATTTTGTAGATATTTGCAAAATAACAGTTTTATTAGACTGCCCTTTACACATAGGAATGGCAACTATCATCCCTTAAAGACCAATAATTTCTGGAACTGACACCTTCCTATCAATAGTCTGTTTTTCCCTCTAAGTATGTATAATTTCATTTATGTATACACACACACACACACACACACATACATATAAAAATACACACAGTCATACAGTTGAAGGCAAAAAGATATTTAACAGCTAGGAATTGGAACCCTGGTAAATATAATTAACACTCCATGGTGCACTGGGATTTTTGTTCTACATACTATTTGGATGTGACAGGGCAGACATTAATAAATCAATCAAAGCCCCTGGGAGTTGTCACATCCTTGTCTAAAAACCTGTTTCTTAAACGAATATATCAATTTTTTTATAGTCTGTAGTTTAATGATTTTGTTGTTCTGAATATCTATTTAAAAAAATGAAAACACAGACAAGATAATGTGCTTTTCAAAGATTTTAAATATACTATCTAGAACAACTTAGTTCATCATTGATTTTGTACTATCCTGTAAATTGTCATTTTCAGTTTCACAGTACTCTATTTCTTTCATCAGCTACACAAATGCAGCTAAAACCATACCTCAGTGTTTTCAAAGTGAGGAAGTCACATTTTTACCTGGAGTATTGTACTGCTCAGAAAGCATTAATGTACTTCTGCTTCTGGCTAAAGATGACTGTGTGGGAGTCAGCAGACGAGAAACAATAAAGTTTTCCATTGGACTAAGATGCATGCGGTGAGCTGAAGGATGGGAGCAAACAAAATAAAATTTAACATGCAAAGGAATAAAACAATGTTACATTAAAATAACTGAAATAAAACAATGAAATGATTAAATGAAATGACAAAAAAACCTGAAGTTTTTAAGATTTAAAATATTTGAAGATAGTTTGCATTCCCTCTGAAAAAAACCTAATTTCTCCATTTTTTAAAGTTTCTTCTCCATTTTTTAAAGTTTCCCACCCATACAATACACACAGTAAGGTTAAGATCATGTTGTATTTTGTTTTTATGCAGGGGCATGTTCTATTCTGGAAAATGGTTGCTTTCATGACTCAGCATGAAAAAGGTTTGTCTTCTTCCCCAGTAGGAAAGGTAGAGCACTTGGTAGAACAGCGCAGCTGCTCACTGATGTGCCAGCCATACTGGGACTGCATTTAAAATCTGCCGTCTCACCACGTTACGTAAGTCTTATTTATACAATATGCCTGCATTACTTCCTACTCCCTAAATATAACTGTATTGACATATATAATATGTCAACTGTATAAGACATATTTATAGATGTTCCTATTACATGTACATATAGCCATCTGTCATAATAACCTCAAAACTACTGATGAGCTTCCTTAAGCAATTGAAAAGTTAAAATAAATTTACCTGCTCTTTTTCATTCTAGAAACAAGTCTTCATAGTAATTTATTTTCGTAAATATATTTTTTCCCATTACACTTAAAAAAAAAAAAAAAAGGGGTAAAGGGAAAAAAAGCAAACACAAAATAAACAAAAAAGAAATCCAAAGAGTTCACAGGGAGATAAACCCTTCAGTACTCTCTGTAGTGTTTAGCAACCACTAATCCCACAAGATGATCATCTTTTGCGGAGTCTCTTGAGGATCAGAGTTCCATAAGAAATTAAAGGGCTCTACAACTGTGGTCACCAGATTGAAGTCTCCCAGGTGGCTCACTGGATGTACTCCTGCACACAGTACATCCCATATCTACTGTCAAGCCACACCTTTGGTTTGCTTGTTATTCCTTATTTTGCTTGGTCACAAGCAATACAGTTATAGGAAATTGCTGCAGTCACAGCATGCACTTACAGCCCTGTTTGCTGGAGTATCAAAAGTTGAAAAAGAATCAGTGAAAACCCTACAGCATTTGTTGCTGGACTATAATCTCCAGCATGGCAGCACAGTCTTGGGACAGGCTGCAGAACTATGTTATTAATACAGAATCTCTCAAATGTTTGAGTTACTCTGAATAACAGACATAAGCAAATCACAAAGCTATATGGCCCAGCAGTGCTTTAAGCAGAAGGAGAGTTGATGCTGGCAGGAGACCAGCAGGTTCACTTGCCTCTGTCGGGGGAATGTGTTATGGCCGCGGTGGAGGAGGAGAGGCGTTTACTGATTGGCGACTCCATTTGCTTTGGCAGATTCATTGTAGAGGCTGAAAGTTTGTCACATGCTGCAGAGAAATGCATTGAAGATATTTGTATTCACACCACAGTGTTGATAAACTCCCAAAATTAATACTTGCATTTATACTCGTGGCACTGATCACAGCACTGCATTAGGCATGAATGACCCTGTGTGTGTTAGCATGCAACTTTTCTTCTTGTGAATTTTGCATTCCAGTTTTACAACAGCCTATTTTCACACTGACACTGGTAAATAATTATCTATCAGGTCTGAATGAGTGAAGCTTTTCAGATACAAGATGCTCAATACTAGCACTAGCATGAAGTTACCCAAAGAAAATGAACTGCACATGACAACTCTGAACTCATCTTCATTCCCTCCTCTACCTTCAGTCTGGAAGAGCTTGGATTCACATCAGATATTACTCTAATAAGAAAATGAAATAACCAACATTTGTACATCTGTATGAGTCCTCACTGTTTTAATGACTGAGCTGGCACCAGCCATTTGGCTTTATCATTCTGCCTTGAGAAGAATCTAAAAAAAAAAAAGAGACAGCTCAGTTTGTTGGTTCATTTTTCTTCTGAAATACTATTTGACAAAGTCTGTTTGGGCACAATACCCATTTCCTACCTTGACATCTATTCAACTGAATGAAAGAGAAATGTTACTCAAGTATTACTGCAGAGTACTAGTACATAATGATCACTGACTTACACTCAGAAGCTAAAAGCACAGATGCTCTGTCCCCTACATTTGAATTTTATTTCTTTCAAAACCAAAAATATTTTCAGCTAGAGACATATATGTAGCCCTAAACCTGCATCTTCTAAGTTACTGCATTCCCTAGTACATCGATGAAACCATTGCCTCAGTGGGGTTTCCAAGATTTGCCTCCATCTACTACAGCAAACAATACAATTCACTACATTTGCTTTTTTAAAAAAGCACATGTAATGCTGGTATGCTGCAAAACATCAGTTGCACAGGCAAATACCTTTGCACATGAAGGACAATCAGTAAAAAATTTGTTTCTGCAGAAACAGCAGTTCTGTGAGATCATGGGCAGAACGACAATTACTGTGAATTCTGCAGGAGTAATAGCCAAGCCTAACTCCTCCTCTGGGGGAGAGAAGGAAACTACTTCTCAAAAGCACAGGCTGTGTTTTCTTTTCAAAATGCCAAGTACATTTGCAATCTAGATTAGAAATGATATATGCAATCCATTTGTAATTTTGGAAGAGTCATCTACTTCAGAGTCCTTTTATGGGAATAATAATTTAAAAAAGCCAACAAACCAAACCACAGATAAAACCACGCCAAAAAAAAAAAAAAAAAGGTAACTGAACAATATAAAACCTGATTGCTTAAACAAAGTCAACCATTTGAGTTTGTTACAAATACCAGCTTGGCCAAAATTAATTTCAGGAGGCTGAAAACATAGCATGACTGTTTATACCAAATTTACTTGCTCTCAACATATCGCAGGAAAAGGCCCTTGAGATGGAAAGAGAAGGCTGTTTTGATGAAACATGGTCTTCATAACACATTTTCTTACTGTGCAACTGAAATTTTTTTTCAACAGCACCTGTGCACGTCCATTAGAACTGTCAAATATATGTGTAATTATACACACACACACAGAGCACCCGCAGAATTAACAAACATGAGAATCTGAGTGGCAGAAGTCTACAGTTACTGAGAAACCATGAAATGCCTCTACTGTGCTGGAATGTGAGGCATGCACTGCTCCACCATAGCAAAATTAAAAGGAAATTAAAAAGACACTGGTCTACATCACTAAAGGTAATGCCGTAGAGTACCAGACTGAAATGATAAGAAAACAGTGGTTAGGAAGAACAAGATCAGTGGATGGATTACAGTGATTAGAACAGTTATAAACGAGACACGATGGTACTGTGATTCTCTGAAATACCATTGAAGGAATCAGCAGGAGCAGTAGAGGTCACAGGGTCTGGAGGAAGGGTGTTGGCAGCTAAACCTAGAACAGGGGGTGGGGTATTTTCTGATTCACCTACACAGCAGAGAAATCAGAGCAAAAAGAGGTGAAAGAAATTACTGAATAAGTTGGGGGAGCTGGAATTAAGCATAAACTGCATCACAAAGAAAACTGGTTTCTTTCTCAAAGAGACTTCTTGTATTATTATATATATTTAATTTCCTTGCTTTTCTAATGACATATCTGGAAAATTACGATATGAAACAGAGTTTGCCTTTTTAAAGTTAAGTATACTTACACACTGTTTAAAAGAGAGAAATTGTTACATTTCATCAACACCCAAACATGGATAGTTTTCCCTATAACAACAGTTTATTCAAACCTGACAAATTTAACAAAATTGTATGATTTAAAGAGAAAACATGCATATTTCTGAAATATAAAAGCACATGACTGATTATGCAATAAAAAGAATTTCCTCTGAAGCCAAAGCAAAAATAGCAGTAACAGAATGTATGTGGGGAAAAAACCCAAACTATTTTAAACTGCACATGCTGCACAGTCATCTAGAAATTCCCATCAGGTTTTTAGAAGTACCAAACAAAAACAGATCATCTTTTGCAAGTCTTAGACAGCACTCAGTCCTTTGGGGAATATTAAATTTGCTAACTGTGTGTGTAGGAAGACAATGTGGAAGAAGCTAATAAGGAGACAGTGCATCAATTTTAATTTTAGCATTTAGCATCCTCCAAACAGATTCTGGTTACTCTATTAAAATGATCTGCATTCCCAAAGTTAGGAGGAACATTTCTCCCCAGAAGGGATTAGGGAGAGGAAACCTGGCAAGCAATTACAAAGCACTTACTCACACCCCAAGGCAGTAGCCCCTACAGTACCACCCTGACTATAAACCCATCATACTCACTATCTCCACAATCTCATGCATTTTGCACTTGCAGATCTGCAATGCAGGCAGCCTATTTCACTTACCATCTCTCCCTCCTGAGCCTGCAGCCAGTGCTCCTCCCCACGACCATCGCTTCTGCTTCTGCTCCAGCTGCTGGCTGCGTTCGAGGGACCTGCGCATCATGGCTTCTAAACGCTCCTGCCAATATTGGTACAAACCCAGAAACAAATCTCAGTCACTTCTTTGGGGGCTGCCTTGCCCCGCCTTCCGAAACCATGCTAAAAATACAGTCCCCCTGTTGCTCCACACAGGATCATTACAGGAGCTTGTTTGCAATAAAAGAAAAAGAACTGAATAAAGAAGGTTTTAGCAGGCTACCTACCTCCAGATATGTGTATCCTTTGTCTGCAAGCCACTGAGGTCACTACAGAGGCCTAAGTAAATAACACAGGTTGCATCACTGCCTAGCATCTGCTCCTGCTGGTGAGGCTGCTGCTGTGCTCTGGACTTAATTTGTATAAGAATAATGCTCGACAAGCATTAACTCCTTCTTGTCTATGCAGACATCAGGATTTTTTCCCATCCCTTTCTGAGCACAGTTAAATTGCTGCAATGCCAGTGGCTCCACCTAGTCACTCAGATAAATGATCACTTCAAACCCTAAGTAGGTTACTTTGCAGGGTGCCCTACTTATTTATTTTTACAAAAACTCCCTCCTTTCTTCCACTATGTTCCTTAAGCCTAGACATTTAACACCTTCCGATTTTTTTCCTCCTCTGTGTATTTTTTTTTAGTGCATGCCTAGATCATACTGTTCCAAGATTGACTTTTTCCCCCCCCACCATCCCCACATTCTTCTCCATGACTTAGGATTTTCACATGGGGAAAAATAAAATTAATTTTTTCCCTCCCCGGTCTTGCTCTACCTTTAATTTACAGCTAAGTATGGTCACTTTATTCCCTCTCCACCACCTCTTGACTCTCACTCCAAGACCTCCACTGAGTTTCATTCCCACCTCCTCCGTCTGCTAGTTTCTCAGTGATTTATTGCTGTGGCAATGATCCCTGCACCTTTTCTTTCCCTCCTTTCAAGCAGATAAAATGTGGTTCTTCCCCACCCACAGTTTCATCATCTAACAGCTTCTTCCTTTCCTCCTCCCATTATCTCATTCGCATCTGGCAACCTCCTCACCCTCACCTTTCAGCAGCACAACCCCTACTGTGAAAGATACATCTACTCTTGCTGCCTCCAGCTCCTGCCACGCTCAGTTTTAGCCCTTTGATCCTATTAGTATTTTTGGTGCTATTCCTTATTACCTTTGCTACGTCCTTCTGGTCTAGTACAAAACTCCTACTCTTATCCACTTCAAACTGGATCCTGCAGGCTTCTGTGATTATATCATACCCCTTTTGATTTTATCAATCCCCTGCTCTAGCTACAATATCTTTTGGCAGCCCAGATCAATTGTGTGGAAAACCCTCCATACATCTCTTGGCCAGATTACTTTCTCTCACTGATAAATGCCTTTGGTCTGGCTTTCCTGTTGCCTTTTCCTGAGATATTATACCAAAAAAAAAAAAAAAAACAACCAAAAAAAAACCAGTCTTTGTTCAGGTACATCTGCTTCTGGCTCTGCACCGGTGTTGAGCCAGTTGTCTCTGGTAGAACTCCTTCAACACATCAGACCCTGACATCAGGCACCTCCAGTAATCTTCATACTTTTATACATGTACCTGTAAACTTGGTGTTACCTTCCTGGGGTTCTGCCCTTGGTCACTGACTTTCTACATTGCCCAATGTCCTCTCATCATCTCCTGGTTATCTACAACATATTTTTGCTGCTTCCACATCTCTGAACAATCTCTTCTACTACCACGGCTTGCAGTAATTTATTTCTGAACTAAATTTTTCCACCTCATGCAACCCTGCTACAAGTTATCTATCAGTACCAACAGCAAGCCACAACCTTTTTCAATCTTTTAGCTCTCTTCTCCTAATTTTATTACAAATCACTTGTGCTATAAGATAGTCTGTTATATTACCCTCTTTACAAAGATTGAAAAAAGGAAATTCTTGCATCCTCTATCATTCCTAGCTCTCCTGTCCCTGTTACCTTTTGGCCAGGTGACCCACCCTGTTGTTGCAATTTCTTCTGCAGTCTCCAGGAAGACGATCTTTCAGTCGTGTTGTAAGCTCACGGTCTATCAGGTAACATCATTCAAAGACCACTGAAAGCAGGCAGCTGCTTCCCTGCCCTCCCTCCCCCCTTCTTCCCCCACTCTGCCTACTCAGTGCCATCAGTGTCCAGGCAGGCATGAAAATCAGAGCTCTGCCTCTTTCCTTCTCCCTCTTCTCCCTACAGAGCACATGTAGGAAGCATCACAAAGCTCAAGCGCAGCCCCTTGTGCAACAGCACAGAAACCCCCCCAGTTCTGAATACCCAACTGGCCTCTTGCACACTCCATGTGTGGGAAAAGGAAACAATCTTCCACTCTTTGGAATCTGAAGTCACTCCTCTCTGATTTAGTTTGCTACAGTCTTTCTTCTCTTACTACTCAATGATACCATTTTCACATTCAAAACCTGTGTGTGCTGCCTTTGCATTCCAAGTTTGTGCTTTTTTACTTTTAGTTTCCCACCTCTCTAACTTAATTCTGTTTGAGTCAATTTCCATACTTAGTCCTTCCAAACTTCATTTATTTCATCACCAGCTCTTTTCTGCAGTCTGCTTTTCACCACTTTCTTCTACAATGCATCTTTCCCCAACCTATCTTTCTCACACTCTTTACCAATGAAAATCACCCTTCCATTTCTTTCTCATTGAAGCATACTCTTACACAGAACTTTACTTTTTTTCCCCATTTCTAAAGAATATTGTTATACATTAATCAAAAAAGATAACATTAAAGCAGTCAAGTTTCAATTATCTGGGTGATTTGTTTCTGTTTGCTGTGTTCTTTGCTTTTTTTTCATGATGCTTGGAGTAAGGACAAGCAATATTCTATCGTTTGCAAATCACAGAATACACTTATACCACCTACTATCAAAGTCTTGTTTCAAGAATAAAAAGCATAGTGAAATAGATTAAAGAAATTAAATTACTTTTCATGCACATTTGAAAGCCCATGCTACCTACAATCTGAGATTGAAATTCTCATTTACATTATTTGGAGAGGATAATTAATTTTGATTTGCGAAGAGCCTTTCATTAAAGCCCCATAGAACATAATTATTAAAACTCAGGAAACCTCTGCAGATACAGGTTAGATAAAGAACAATATGAAGGCTGCTTTTCACAAAGAAAGGATAGTTATTAAAAAACATTTTAAGCTGGCACAAAACTAAAAAGCCAAAGAAAATAATAAGACATAAGGAAGCATAGCATAGACAACTCATACATTAGTAATTTGTTCCATGACAAAAACTAAACCACAAGACAAAGCTTTCCTTCATCAGCAAACAATGCAGAAAACCCTTCCAGTCTATGTTATAGATAAAGCACCTTCTTGAAAACATATCAAACTACCCATGTGAACTCTAATAGCTACAGATAGAGGAAACAATGTCTGCTCTCAAGATATAGTGAGTTTTCACACAAAAAAGCCCATAATGTACAAGCATTGCATGTAGGTTAAATTAAGAACTAATAAAACCATAAAAGAGAGCCATCTACTGCTAGTATCTAAAATATACATTACTTCCAAAAATCCAGCTATTCATGCAGGTTTTCCTCAGCCTGAGCAACAGAATAAATATTTGTACTCTGAATTAAAAACAACCAAAAATCCACCCCTTCAAAACTCAGTTGTGAGAAGACAAGTAATTTGACTAAGTATTTTCATTTCCTCTGTGTAAAATATAACACAGATGACGTGAGGAAAAAGAATGTTTCAAGTATTATGACTTAAAAAAATTTGTGCAAATAATTCTAAACCAATCTCCTTATATCTGCATCACAAACATCTAAGAGAACGCAAAACCATCTCTTCCTCTTCACTTTTTACACATGTAAGTAGCTCACTGTTTCCTGACATTATCATTTAGCTTCATCTTTGGAGTGGAGTACAGTAAGTAATTAAAGCTATAACATCTCGAGAGCTTTTCACTCTCTGGTGTCTAAGCAAGTACTTTTTTACAAATAGTGCACATGCACCATAACAATCTTTTCCCAATAACCTGTGTACAGCTAGACATCTATTTACAAGGTATTTCCAAGTCACATGGAAGTTCAAGACAGGAAAAGGGAGAAAAATTATTTTAACTGGAAAAGGACAAGCTTTACTTTTGTCCCGTTCCCTGTTAAAAGAAACTTGTAAATCACTTCTGTAGAACAACATGATGCTTTCCTCAAGGCTCAAGGACTGCTTTCACTAAAAGAAGTGGGCAGCTTTAAAAGTAATACAAAGGGATGGGTGGTGATACTAAAGACCTCTACAGATAAGAAGGAAGCAGCCAATGTAGACAGAATAATTTCTAAACATTATTTGCTCAGTTTCTTCAGAAAAATCAGACACACTTCCTCTGTGCTCTGCAACAAGTTCCAGCTGCCCCAAAGAACTCTGACAGAATACCTTGATTTCTACCAATAGAGACTTTAAAACCACCATCTCTTACCTGGCATTGTAGAGGGAAAAAAGCAAGTAAAATAAATCTAATTTTAGCCACCTCTTTAAGAAGTCCTTGCAAGCAAAACAGACAAGCAGAAGATGTCCTGACATAGGAGCCAACAAGCCCCCACCAGTTTAAGAGCCATTCCTCTCTCTCAAACTCTTACAGATTCAACAATAATATTTTCTAGAGAGAGATTTATACAACCTGTTCCTATCACAAATATGCACTACTTTCTGCTGTGTTAAAACACAAGGAAAAATAACTTACAGAAAATATAAAGGATTACCAACAAGGTAGGGAACAAGGAAGAAAATCTCTCAACTTGTCATTGCAGACACCTGACAAGCAAGTCAAATGGGTACTTCAGTCCCCAGCCAGTGTAAACCAATGTTAAAAGAAGAAACATGGAGAACATGCTGCAGTACACTGGCTCACTGGGGCACACATACCCCACATCCCACGGCTGGGAAATGTATATTCAAAGCTCTTCCAGTAAAGATGGTCTTAAATGGCCAGAATGACTCACAAGCAGTGAGTAACTTGCAACCCAGGGAGATGCAAGTTCATCACCATCCTTACTCGGATCTCTGCTGTTATTTATGCACACAGTTTGAGGGGTTCATCACAACCTCACTGGGGAAAGTGGGAATAAACTGGAATGAGGGACAAGAAACTGTGAAGGGAAGCTAGGAGGTGATGATGTCTCCTATTCCCACTTCCCTTCTTCCTTTGCCCTCTCCTGTTCTATAGATTATTCCCCCATGCATGCCCTTCTCCTTGAGAGTCGCCTGGGCTTTTTTCTCCCAAGAGGTTTAATCCATCCCCAAACAAGCAAGCATCCTCTCTTCTCCTCCTGCCCACATAGCCTCCTCTCAGGTTCCTCAGCCTGGGGGAGGAGCAGGGAGGAAAGGAAAGGGAAAGAATCCAGACCCAGGCCTGCTTTAGCTTCCAAAAAAGGCTTTGGACACTTTAAGCATAAAGGACCAGCCCAGTGGGCAGAGCTAGGAGTGGTACTCACATTATGAGCGAACACTTGGATGCAGCCTTTCTCCCGCCATTAGAGGAGCCTCCCCTCACACGTGCAGTGTCTTGGGGAGCTGTAAAAGGCTTGTGATGCTTGGGTAAAACATCACAGTGTGCTCAGCCTCTTATGCCCATCTCTGGGGAAGTGCAGGAGGCCACTACAGGAGATCTCCCCACCAAACAGACACTTTGGGTCTGTCACAGCCTCTCATATCCAACAACTGCTCTCATTTCTCCAGCAAAGGCAAACCATGCAGGCAGGGAAAGCTGGCAGATACTCACTCTTCCTACACCTCTCCTCTCCACCTCTCTGTCCTGCTCTGCAAAAAATTTTGAGGACGTGGATTTGAAAGTTTTTGTACTTTCCCCTTCCCCTTACAACCCTCACAAAGGAAATTGATTTTTCTTAGCTGCAAAAGGTTATTACAGCAGGAAATGCTGGCGAAGGAGCACATGACTTCAGTGCTTTTACCATAGGAGAGAGACCTCCTACCCTTTGTTTCTGCTTTTTCCCACTTTTCTTAAAAGAATTTGAAACAAATCACATGACAAAATATTTTAAAATTAATTAATTCTCAGCCATTACATAGAAATCACAACGAGTATGTTAATATTGAACAAATGACAGGATATAATTTTCTCTTTAAGTTAATGTGAAAAATCAAACAAAAAAACTCAGTGAACAGCTGTATGTTATTCTGAAATCATGCAGAAGTGTTTCACCTGTTTTACAAAGTTATTTTGATAAATGGACCGGGGGCAGAAAAAAGGAGGTTAAGAACTGTGGATTTCTAAACCTTTTTTATCTAGGAATTGGGAAAATATTTTCTTTTGGCTTTTTTTTTTTAACCACTGCCCCCTTTTCCAAAAATCATTAATTCTTTATCAGTAGCAGTGCTAGTGTTCTCTACATAATGTCATGCAGAGATATACATACACACACTGCATTCAGAGAGCTGTACCAGAAATTGGACTCACTAGAGCAAAAAAAGAACCTGAAACGATCTCAGCAGGGAGCATAGAAGAGAAGAAGGGCATGAAGATGCTTAAAAATATGTGATTAATTCTGTTCTATGCTAGAATTTGAAAACACCCTAGATTCTTTGCTGCTTTAAGTACAAATTTCTGAGTTTTTGTTGCCAAGGAAAAATGGAAAAACATTTTCACAATCAATATTTCTGTTTCATGGACAGTAAACAGAACAGTAAGAAAAAATCCTTCCCTTTTTGGAAACACTTATCTTTAAATACTTCCTTCCAGAAAGCTGGTTCTTTATATTTGACAGTCAGAGTCCCAGATATGTTAGCAGTAGTAGATCACTACTCCAGGAGATCAGACAAAAATTAAAAAAAATTGTTTTAGAAAGTATTTTTGATGTACAAACAGCGGTAGGCTACTTACAGCTGTGGTGATGGGGTTTGCAGCTCCTGCAGTAATTGCAGTAATCCTCACATCTCCAGTCCTGCCCCCACCCCCAATCGTTTAATGCATGTCAATATTCAGCCATGTTTAATGCTGCCATACATCTCCCAGGGGACCTTACCTCCTCCTCTTTAAGCTTTTGTCTCCGTTTTTCTTCAACAGCTGCTCTCTTCTGCTCCTCTCTCTGCCTCTGCTCCTCCAGTCTTCTCCATCGCTCCTCCATTTGCTTTTCATACTGAAGTTTTGCTCTTCTCTCCTTCTCCAGTATCTGCTGTTCCCTAGCAGCTTGTGCAGACAAAAAGGTGCATTTCACTTCATGCAAATTTGCTTCTGCTTTAAAATCATTTGACAACATGAAACAAGTGTAAAACAACAAATACAAGTACACAGGGCTTTAGTCCACTAAGATTAAACATACAGTGCACAGAAGAGCTGAAATGATTAGTAAATCTAAGTGACTGTCTCAATAAATAGGGAAGCCCTTGTACACAAGTTGCCAGTTTGTATCCCTTACCTATGTAAAAAAAGTGTACAGTACGGTTTAACTTTTTTTTCTTTATGTTTCAAATCCCTCTGAAGCTTAAAACCAAATTGTTTTTTCAGACATGCTGTTCCTAGTAAGCTTTGAAGGAAATCAGCTATATATGTTGAAGTAAAAATCTTTGGGATTTCTTTAAAACTGTCCTTGTTATGGAGCTGCCTTCAGAATAGACACCAGGAAACAACACATGTTAAGTTTTCTATGAAGTTTTGAAAATACATAATTCAGCTCATAATTTGGTGCTACATCTTCACCCACTTCTGCCTCTTCACATGAAGAAAAAAATTACTTCTGTTATTGAGGGCTTGCCCAGCTGTGTGTTCCAACTGGAGCAATAACCTTCATGGGACATTACCCTGATGTTACAGAAATTCAGACTGCAACAATACATACTGGACTGCTGCTTCACGTGTACATAAAAGAACAAGTAACAGGAGTTTATGTGGCAAATTATGAGGAAAAGTCCATTTCCCATGCAAGTGTATTCCATAAAAAGGCAGGAAAGAGGAGTTCAGTAAGCATGCCTACATACACACAAGCCTGTAGTGTCACATACCAACATACATACAGCCACTATCAAAGAAGGAATATTGCCAGACTAAGAACTTGAAAGTCAGGGAAAGCCAGAATTAACACTGTTTATAAAAGAGCTAGTCCCTTCTTCCTGCTCACTTATTCAACCCCTCTGTGTTTCTTCAATTCCTGTTTCCTTGTACAGCACATTGTCACCCTTCTAACTCTCTCACATAACCTTCCCATCATTCCTAGGCTCTTGCCCAGCCATCCCAAATCCCTCCTCTCAGATCAGCCTTTTCCCCTCAGCTCCTGCCCCCAGGGTCTTTAACCACAGTCGTGACTTTCACTCCCTCTTAGCCCCACTCCATGCTCACACCCCTGGGTGAAAGCCAGAGTCCTTCCAACACCCAGATCCCTTCCCAACATTCCATTTCTTTCCCTTGAATATAGAATTCTTCTAAAATACTTCTTCCTCAAATCCAGCTTGCTTTCCAGAACACATTCTAGCTTACTCTTGTTAGAAACACAGCTGATGTTGACTTCCCCTTTTGCCTCATGAAAATCCACCCATCCTCCCCACTCAGGACAGGGGACAGTTGAGGGGGGTGTCAGTGATGCAGTGAGCCTGGGTTGAATGCATGAAGTCAGACTTCACAACAGAAAAAGTTATCTCAGAGACAGTGGTTATGATAACAGGTGACCAGGCATTAATTGTTCCCAACTGCTAACCACATCAGGTAGAGGAGGTGAAAAAAGCATGCTGGAGTTCATAAAAAACCAAAAATAAAGTGAGGTGTCCAGAGACTGTGCTAAGATTACCTTCTGAGTAAGTAGGTGAAACCTGGGACTGATTCTGGACAGAGAAGTAAACAATTCTGTCATCATGGACACACATACAATTCTTGTTGCTTAATTTAGGGATGCTAAGCCACTAATTAATGAGTTCAGGCTTGGGTGAAAAAGTTACTTCATGTTGCTACATAGTACCTGCTGACTGTTTAAAGATCTAACCTTAGGTGGAACATGCTGCTTTTTTCTGAGCTTCTAAAAGAAAACTTGTCACAGTCAATTTGTGACCAAAATCCAAAGCTCCCCATTGCTGAAATGGTCTTAACCCTAAAGAAATACATTTCCAGGAAGCACATATGATGTCTGGGAGAAAACTGCAGACACCATCTCCCAAATCCCCTGGGCAAACCACACCCAAATTTTCCAGGTTTCAGTTTCCTTCTCCTCTTCCGCTCCAAGTCCTTTCCAATCTAATCATCATGTCACTTTCTTTGGAACCAGAAAAGAAGGGATAATCAAGAAGAAAGAAGAAATAGTCTACACTGAGCAAACCTGGAAGAGAAGTAAGCCCCAGATAGACAGAAGCTTAGGCAAGTTTAAGTACTAAAGAGCAGCAGTTTTTCATCAGAACTACCAAAAGGAATCTTGCTGACCAAGCCCATGGTAATGAAAAATGTCAAGTCACTGGTCTCAAGCCCCAGACTTTGTCAAGAAATGGTCAACAGTTTGTTTATTAAATGCAAGAAAAGACATTATTTTCCTGTGATTCTTTTGACAGGTGCCCATACTGGTTTAGTTGACATTTCCTCAAAATACATGCTTATCTTAAATTCTAGAAAAATCATAAAACACTGGCAGATCCTTCTGCTAGGTATTATCAGGTAATCTCTAGGAACAGTGCTACTGACCTTTCTTGTCATTACAATGCGGAAAACTTAACTCTTCAACGTTTTTTTATATACATAGGGAGAGATATAGGAAGTCCAAACCAATGTTGAACAATTAATTTCATTCATGTATGCATATATATGTGTGTATATATACAAATATTTTAACTTTTTATACACTCTCCTTAAATATATATTTATACTTTTTTACATATGTATTTTACAATTCTCTCAACATTTCCCTGGTCATATTAATAGATTAAAAATAACTGATTATTTTAAAAAGTATCTGAAAACATTGCTTATGTTATTCAGGACCTGAATAATATTTTTTATCATTCTCTTGAAAGATTAACCATTTTACAACTTACAGAAATGTACATGCTTTAATGCTGTACTTAACAACTCTAATATATATTTTAATATTACTAAAATTGAACAGATTAAAATTGAGGTTGCTTTACCAAATCATCCTACATACTATTCTGAGTATTGTTCAAGGCTTATTTGGTGTTTTTACAAATCAGAATCATAACAGCAGTATGTTGAACATAAACCTATATTCAAAAGCAAACAAATAAAAGAAGAGAGCCAACTTGTAAATATAGAATTTAAATATTTTACTGGAAATCCAGAAAGACAGATTATTTTTTATAATTTAACTTAAAAGAAGTGATAAAGACTAGGACCAGACCGAACTACAAGATTTAAAATTCAGAAGCGAAAAAATGTTATGTTAGTTAGTTAAGCCTATTAAAACATACACATAAATAATGCATGCACCTCCTGCCAACTTACCAAGGTATTTCTCCCTTTCTTCTCTTCTTTCCTTTGCCAGTCGTTGTCTTTCATCAGATTTTAGAAATCCATCAATAGCTGAAGAGAGAGGGAAGGTAAAAGATGAGTCTTAAAAATCTGTTAGCAAAACCAAAGAATCATCCAAAAGAAATTTTAAAAATCCATCAAAAAGAAACCAGAACTGCTACATGTAACAATTCCAGTAACAAAACCAATTTTGCTCTTGTATGCAGGTGGGTTAAGGAGCTGGGATTTGGGTATCTCTTGAGCACAGTCTCCCACCTACTGCTGAACTCCAAGCACAGTTCCTAAGTTTAGATGCCTGACTCCTCAGAGCAAACAAGCATGCTGTTAGTACTTGCTTCAAAACTTGAAACTTCCTTGAGAAAAACTGTAAGGATGCAATTAACATGCATTTGTCTTTGTTAATAAGCTCATTTCAAGTTGTTTGGCTAGAAAGAAAAAGGCAGCTCAGAAAAGCAGTAAGCAGCTACGTGGAGTCCCAGTTTTCATATTTATGGCTTACTACAGCCCCCCAGTTTCCTTGCTCACTCAGCACCAGCTCATTTCAACAACCAGCAATTATTGCTGGATGAGGCTATGGAGGCAGCAGCCCTCCTGCCCTCTTTTCCAGGCAGGAAACACTTTGTTTCCTCCTGGAGTTGGTATCTAGAAGGATACTTGTTTGGGAGGAGGTTGCCTAAGGGTGTTTCGTACCTGGATCCAGACGCCCCAGCTCTTTGCACAGCATGAGCAGTTGGAAAGCCCAATTTGGGGAGGCAGGAAGGCAGAGTGTGACACACCAGGTGCCTTGGGGTCACCTGCCTGCATGCCCTGGAACAAGCACCAGGTGGATTAGATGGACCTTCTGCAACAGCAGGGGTAAGGCCACCAACCAGTGCCTTGACAGACCATCCAGAGGATGGTATCATCTTAAAAAAGCTGACAGGGCCTCCAATGCCCTCCTTTCCCTCTCTTCTCAGGATCTCCTGGGGTCTGAGCAGTGCTGTAGTGCAAACAGGCACGGCATCTCACAGCACAGTTTAAATCCTTTCCAATCATTATCAGGCTCCCTACCGAGTTACTGAATTATAATTAAGTCCCCTTCCTTTTGCTCTGAGAACTGCAATTGTTAATTTTATCAGATAAATATGAATGGAAAAATTACACTGACTGTAATCCCGACTAGCTTCCTGAAAAGTCACACTTGCAGGTTCCTTTCCAAAGGCATCCTGTCTGTGGGAGCAAGGATTCTGCATAGGAAAATTAAATGCACAGCATTTATTAATGCACAGCACTGTTCAGTAGGAAGGCTGAAAGCCAGCCTCGATGGCCCCTGGTGACTGGTGAAAAAGGCAGGACTCAGCTGTCCCCCATTGACAATGACAGTTTGCTTTTTCCCCAAGCAGCATCTTCAAAGATCATCTCTAATCCTCCTCAGCACACACAGACTGTGACTACCTGAAGGCAGCCAGACCCCTGGAAAATTGGGATTATAGCTCCCAGCTGGTTAATTACAACTAAATTTGTGGGTCAAATACATATTTATTCACTTATTACTGAACACTCGTCCTACTTCCATACTAGTCCACTTGTTTGCTATCCTGACTGACATTTATTTTCAGATTTGACAAGAACAAAGGAGACAAGAGGTGGCAGCACAGCAAAGGTTTGTAACTGCTTCGAAGGGGCCTGCAATAGCAGCCAAGAAGGTGAACCCTGTTGGCAGAATAAGTGTGTTACAGCTCCAATGGAAAGTTTTTCAGTGGTCTTAAAGTCAAACCAACACAAAACCTACAACTCAGGCTAGAAGCAGCAGGAGGACGTGAAGTTCAGTTTGGATCAAGAGCCCAAAGACGGAAGACTGAGCTTGGGAACAAGGAGTCCAGAGAAAGGGAAAGAAACAAGCAGAGGCACAAATTCAAGTCTTCTGTGGCAAAGGATGTAACTCAGATTGAGAGGTGAAACCTAAAGTACAGAAACTAGAATGGGCATAAACAGGAGGGATAGGAGAGGAACAGCATAAGAGTTCACATCCATGGACTATGTTCACAAAATCCTGCACTGATTCTCTTCACTCTCCTGCCTACAGTAACTACCTCTGAAAACCATGAGCAAAAATACATCCCATTATGCCTATCAATAAAATTACAGCTAACTCATCTCTACTTGATTGCTTCATGAACACAACTGGTAGAAGTGGATCTAAAAACCTTGTTCACAACTGCCATTGCTATCCAAAGCTGATGCACAATTTTTCAGGTTGGCTTTCTAAAGCGTTTGAATATCTCAACCCCATTCAGAAAATACTAACAGATGATCAAGCCTGTAATGTCACATACTTATGAAACGAAAATATATCCAAATTGAAACAGTCTGTACAATCTTTATTTTGCCTGCTCTTACATTTGTATCACATTTTTTCCCCTTTAGGTCCCTTTGCTTATTCATTCAGTGTATAAGAGTAGAAACAAGTTCAAAGTTATTAGTACTTCTTGTTTCATTTCTTTCTGAAACTGAAAAGTAGACCCAAATCCTTTCTGGAGAACAGCACTCCAGACTTGGCTACATCACAGGTGAAACTACACACACATGGAATTATTGCTTATTACATATGCAATAGACCAACATGCAAAAAAAAAAAAAAGCAAACAACAAAACAGTGGAGGAAAATTGCATTCCAATACATACAGGCATCAAACACAAGATGGCAAGAGTAGCATTAAAATAGCACAGGCACCCTCAATAATGGCATTTCTTAACTCAAGTACTTGACTTTGCAAATCAGCATGCCTGCCAAAAATCAGAAACTTGCTTGCCTTCAGAAAGTAAATATAGTTTTGAAGGACAGAATAACTGATCCCTGGGTGATAGCTTGTGCCTTGGGATGATTTTCAAAAGCCAAACTACTGTATTTCACACATCCTCATATAAGACACATTATAAACGCAATGGGCACAGCAGTTACCTGTGGCAAGAAGCTTCACTAATGACAGGAATTCAAATTCCGTTTGGCAAAGCAAACTGCAAGCAGCAAGCCGGCACAGGTGAATCTATCCCGGGAATGGTGTAAGCATCCCTGTCCCGTGACAGGGAACTGCCAGCAGAGGGCACGACAAGGTCTGAATGAACAACAAAACCCCGCAGCAAAATCGCTCTCACTGATCTGAATGACCTCGGGTTAAGTCTGTGTACGCAGCTTTATCCTGAGCCTTCCTCATATTTACAGCTAAGCCTCTGATCCCTCACTTAGAGGGGCACGTAACAGCTAACAACATGTTTAAGAGTCAGGAGGTAAATGCAGAGTAGCTGTTCTTCTGCCAACCAGAGTAATGAATACAAAGGGATACTGGAAGAAAATTCTCTAATAAACCTTTATTCCCAGACTTGCAGAGGAATAAGGAAACTGCTTTAAAAATACCAGATTTTACTCTTAAGAGTACACTTAAAAGCTCATGCACACACACGATCTGCTGCTACTTCTTACTTTATCTTCCAGCCCTCCCCAAAAGCCCCCTTTCCCCAGCATCCCCCTCCCAAAGGCATGCACTTAGGCACTGGGCTAATTCCTTGAGATTGTGCCTCATTCTGTGATTGAGGAGGGCCAGCTGTTCCTCTGGGACTTTGTTACAATGAGCGTTTCTAAAGAAAAAGACCACACTGTAAAACCAGTTCAATTGTCAGCAGCAAACCTGCAGCAATACTGTAACAGCTAATGCTGCAGGATTCCTTCTGCACTTTCACATTACTTGAAAATAAATACTAACAGAAGTAAAAACCAACATGTTAATCACTGCTTCCACCCTTTTTTATGGGTAAGGTAAGCCTATTCAGACTGATGGAACAGTGCCAAAACACGTCCACACACACTGTTCTGCTCCACATACTGCTTGTGAAAGCCTCTTGGTGGTTGCTCAAGACAGAGGAAGGCTGTCCTCTCCTGATGAGACACAAGGCAAGCTCTGTCTTTTGAAATCCATATCCTGTTTCTGGTGAGAAAACAAGTACTCAAGCAGGACAATCAGGTTATTGGAAGCTGAGACTACATTTCAAAAGGACCAACAGGCTCCTTGGGCATCTCCTCTCCTGAAATTCACACCTGAGTAATTGTCAGCTGGTAAGGTCTCTATTCAGTTTTATTTTTTTTCTACTTTGTTGTGGAACACCCCCTTCTGTTCTCTCTAACAACCCATGGCATTTAGTTTCACAATATATTTATACATAGCAGATATTGAAGCCCTTGTCAGGCATCCTGACACAACAAAAGTCAGCTGGGCATCTGAGACAAGCTCTACATAAGTGTTCCACACACCGAGACCTTTGGCCACCCTGCATGACCACATTGAACACATTTAGACCTTTGTTCATTCTGGACATCGTCCAGCACTTTTAGACCTTTGCATGTGTCTCATCTACATTGGCGCTGCTGCATTAGTGAAATTCCTGGTTTGGATGCAGCTCTGCCAATGGGCAGCCTTGCCTGGGACTAGACAGGCCTGAGACACCATTGACTTACACCCACTGTTCAGCTGGAAAACTCTGTTGTTTCAAAGAATATAATCATCTATAAAATCGAAGTTTTGCTCCCTGAAAACCTGCTTTCTCTCCCTTAAGACTGCTTTCTGAGATGATAATGAATAGACTTTTTCCACCTGTCACCACTTCCCTCTGGGTACTACTGAATAAAGCAATGTTCAAGTTTTCAGCTATCAACTACACTCTGAGGGGAAAAACAGTTACAAAACTTCACAACTGTACATGGATATTTATTTTTCAACTGTCAAAAGGCACTTTTCCTAAGTTTTAATTATTATATAGCTGAGAGGCTTTCAGGTAGCAGCAACATGCAAACACCACAAAGGCTTTTTAGGTACGTTCAGTACGATTAAGTAGATTGTAATTCTTTTTGATAATTGTCTTTTTCTACATTTTGTTCAATTAAAAAAAGCTCTTTATTCAGTTGCATTCAAAAATCTTAATACAAAGAATCAGAATTTTTCCAGTTTCAGCTACTTATTTTTATGTTTGCCAGGCTGGATTTCAAACAGAACCAGAAAAGAAAAAGGAGCATTTTCCATTATGTCTAATTAAAATACCAGGATGGCTATCTGTTGTTATAAAGATGTTAAGTGGATGAAGTCATTAAAGACAAACAGTTGCCAAACACAGTGACATTTCAGAACCCCAGGCTAATTGTCTGAGAGGTGGCCTGGCAGATAGAACACAGAAGCTGTCAGGGACTGCATGCTCTGGTTAAACAACTAGGACACCTGCCTTATGCTCCTGAAAATCACCCTGGATTTTCAAATTATCCATTTGAATCAAGAACTTCAGCTGTAAACTATACCTACACAAAGACTGCAGTAGCAAAAAATATCCTACTGGTATGTTTAGTTAAGTTTTGGGTGAAATTGCTCCAAAATGCCGGCAGAATAACCTTGAAATGATACATAGAGCATACGTACATAATTTTGTGATCGTATATATTAACAGGAATATCTTAATTACTGCATGGGGAGGAAAAAGTTGCTAAAATACAAGTGGCAGATCATCTCAGTTTTGCATGAGCCCACAGACATCTAATCAGTACTACAGGATTGTGTACAAATGTGCATGCAGCCCTAACACTACCCCAAGGAGACTCCAGTATCAGGCAGACACAGCAGATGCACCTCAAGAGCACTCAGAGAATGGTGAGATACATCAGCAGAATATTTTTACTCACGAAAACACTAGATAATTAATCTAGTGTTATAATTTATTTAGTTTACTGAACAGGTCTCCGCTAGACAGCCCATACCAAACAGCAGCATTGTGTCAAAGTGTCCTACACTGATATTTTATTCATGTGCTTCCCTAACCTCTCAGGCAGAAAGGAGTCCAGAGGCTTAACCAGTGCTTGGCAGTGTATTTCGCAGATTTAACACACACGAACAATTATATCTGTATTTTTCAGACACCACTAGACCCCAGACCCATTTGGCATCTGTAGGTAGGATTTTCCCTTCTATAGCCTGTCCAGCAATTTTCCAAAGGGAAACAATGTGCATTCTGGAATGGATTAAAAAAAAATACTGCTTCTATTTCACAATTAACGTTTGGAAACTTCTAGGGTTTGCCAAGGTGGCACTAGTCGGAAATTTTATAATAAAACAACAAGCAAACCCCAGAACCCAAAGCTAAAAACATTTCAAATAAACAATTTTTTCCATTACTGAAATACTCTGAAATGCTTCTCTTCCTTTGTTCACTCACTGGATATCTCCTGAATTAGCAATAGTCCCAACTTGTATTTACAATTTTTGCATTGATAAACATGCACAGACTAGTTTCACTGACTTCAGCAGAACTACTTTGTTAAAAGAGAAAATATGGAAATACCTTGTTAGGATCAGGAAGCCCACACTTACCCCACCCAAATCTGAAATAAAGATCCTATCACTCATGCACCATTCATGCATATTCAATAGAAAATGCATTTTTTTGAAAGGAGAGTAGCTATAAATACTGTAGACACTACTTGTCTGGTTCACTTTACTTCGACTTTTGCAAGAAAAAGCCTTACTGTAAGACAATAACCCTCAAGTCACAGTTATTTTGCCTAAATTATCTAAGGGAAACCTTTTAGGATCAGATAAATTTGTTTCTCCATCACAGTAAATTCAACCTGAACAGCCTCATTTTAGGAACATACATATCAAAATGAGAGAAATTCCATTTATTGCTAACAAATTTTGTTACCAAAATGAACTAGAAAAGAAGTTTTGGCTCCCTAGTCCATAGATACAGTCAGCAGCACTGTGGCCAACATGCATTCTACACTTATGTTTTATTTACGTGCTTCTGTACTCTCTCAGGCAAAAAGGAGTCCGGAGGCTTAACCAGTGCTTGGCAGTGTCTTTCCTCCAGATTTAACACACATGAACATTTATAGCTCTATTTATGTGTATAGTGTAGCCTAGCACAATTCAATGCCTAATTGTTTCTGAACTGACAATATAGACAACACACATCTGTGTATCAACATCTGCTGATGTTATATATTGATTATTAGGTATTAGATAACCAGAGCTTAGTGAAAAACCAGCATCTGAGAAATTCAGATATTTTTAGCATGAGCAGACCAGATGGGAACTGTAAGTATCCATTTCTCCCACCTCCAGCTAGCTTGTAATCCCAAAATGCACATTAAACCCCCCTGCCTGTTCAAGGTAATTGGCTTTTCTGGTGTATGGCACTGAATAGGGATCTTATGCTTTGGTGGTTTTACAACTGTCACTGCTGTGTTGCACTCTCAGGTGATAGCTGAAGTGCATAAAGACAGCAAAAGCAAAGGGAGCACTGAGCTGCTTTCCCATATGCAGGTAGGAAGAGCTTCAGTGGAAGCCTGAGGTGAGGAGCTGACCTGCAGCTGGGGTGCCCCACAGTTCATTTCCCTGCAGGTTATTTCCCTGCTGAACATTGGATCAAACCTTTGCAGCTACACCCTGTGCTGCAAATTTAAGTAGGGGTGCAGGTGCCAGTATTTGCAAATACTATCTGTAGCAAACAAAGCTTCCCTGATGTGAGCACCCAGGTGAGTTGGAGCACACTGGGCTGAGCTCCTGTCTCCGTGCTCAGGCTCTTTGGTGTCACTGGCTACATGACCCAAGTCACCTTCCCCTCTGCAGTGGTGGCTGTCCTGCCTCCTCCCGCAGGCCAGACACCCCCACAGCCCCCACACCAGCACCCAGCATAAAACTTTGATCCATGGCAAAGGGAGAAGCTGGAATGATCTTCCCACTGTGGCAGTTACCTGGAGCATGTCAAGCTGCCCAGCTCAAGCCCTGAAGTGCACTGCTGAAGGCCATTATTGCGCTGCCAGAGCTCCTTCTCACAGCACCAGTTCTTAGCAGCTGCAAATCTCTCATTTCAGCTAACTCAAGGGTCACAGGACAACATTTTGGAGAAAGCCCTGGCAGTCTCTATATATCCTGCCTTAAACTTATCACTGCACGTGTATGTACAGGGATACTTTTGCAGATTCCTTTTACTAGCTTTGTTTTCATTTCAAGTCTAATTTAATAGAAACTGCAAAAGATACACTGGTGCTTTGGGATTTGCTCTAAGTTGCAGCAAAGGTACAATTAGAGAACAAAGAGAACACACTCAGCTCCCAACAATGCTTATGGAAGTGTGAGGTGTTGCCCGCATGTCCTTTATTACCACAGCAGTTCTAAATTTCTTTTTCCCTAGATAGTAAAATTAGGTTTTTAACATTACCTTCATTTACCACTACATTCTGTCCTCCATGACTGAAGATTTGGAGAAAGTTTCAGGATGTTTCTGTTCTGTTCCTTGTGGTGAACAAAGTAAATATAAAGCATTTAACAAAAGAATAATTCATTTGCAATTTTCCATTTCTATATATCTATCATAAAAAAGTGTTGATGACTAACATGATATGCAGCTATCAAGGACTAACGTAAATAACCTCCACTTTGCTCTACTCTCAGCTTGTACATTGCTGAAACAGTGTCTTATTCCAAATAGAAGCAGCAACCAGCATCAGATGTAGAAGGCCTATTTTCCCTGTAATTTGGCAAAAGCTTCCAAAATAAAAAGAAGCAAAGCTGATTAATCCACAGCCCACATGATCAAGCGAACTTCATCCTCTGTGGACTGCGTTGTTTAGGAGGAACAGCTAAAATGTTGCTTCTGCTCTGCTTCCCACTGATTATATTTCCCAGTTATTTATTTCAGAACACCCATTGACTATCCAAATCAAAACAATTTATTCTAGGAACATGCACTTCAAGTCCTCATAGGGAAGAAAAGCTTTAACAACTAAATGTTTGTCTTTAACCTTTTTTCTTGAATTTCAGTAGAGGTACTACACCAACAATGTTCATAATATTATGTATGGACATAAAGTTTTAACTATGTTTATGGTCAATTCATTAAAGTGTATTTCATACAGTTCCTCCCAAGGGGCTTCCATTGCATACCTCAGTCTTGGCCCCTACATATAATTCTTAATAAAGCATATCATTTAGTGGTGGGATCCAAATACCCTTTTAAATCCAGAACACAAACTTTTCCATCTGGCATTTATGCAGTAAGTCTCATCTGAGAATCTAACCATTCTAGATCTTCCATCAAGAGCCTGACATGTTCTTGTTGGGACCTCTGCTTACTTTTCTACCTGTCCTTTAGCTGTGAGCTTCTGCCTCTCACGGAATTCCAAGAATGAAGCTTTCAGTGCATGCATAGTCCATCTATAAGACACAGCTGAGACCTGACCAAGTGCTGGCAACCTCACTGCCCCAGACAGAGAACAGAAATATTACATTTACATACATCCTTTTGTACGTAATGTATGCATCTCTGTACAATTATTTACAACGACTGCTCTTGGTCTAACTGTTTAATATTGGCCACTGTGCATGGAAAGTGTTAACTACCTCTGTTAGAAACCAGTCAAGCCACCTGAAGGACAAGGCTCCAAAAAAAGAACCTAATTCAACTCTTACCCTTGAAATATATTAAGGAGTCTGAATTACTCAGAGCTTCTAGAAGTTGAGGAAATACCCCAAAGTGGATACTGCCTTAACAGTGACCCAGGCAGCCTCATTTATGCATGGGGCTAGTGCAGCCTGCTGAAGGAGTCCAGGTCAGTGAGGGAACAGTAAGAACTGAGACATGTTGGGTTCTACTCCCTTTGTCTAAATCCTGCTCCATTCTGACAATGTTTGCATTTTATGGGTTCAGAAGACCTTGGATCTATTAGGTTAGTACTTAGGAAGATTACTTTCCAAGGGCAAGGGAATATGGAGATGGACTGACGCACAAATAAGTCTGATCATTTCTGCATCCCTTGAAAGAGTTATGTGAACCAATGTTCTTAACTGGAATTTATTTGGAGATTCAATATCTTAAAAAATGTAAAAAATATTAAGTCTGCCTTTTTACCACTGCAAAAGATAAATCTTTGTTTAATCTGTAATTTCTCATAGGATTATTCACGGAGTTCCACTTACAAATTGTATTAGTTGTTTATGCAAACTCATAACACAAATCACATTATTCATGGAGCTCTTAACCTACAGAATACAGATAATTCACCAAACCCAAACTTCTCTATACAAGAGAGATGAGTGGATTATGCATCCATTCATTTTTAAAGTCTCAAAAAGAAGAAGGCTGGGTTTTTTCAGGGTAAGAATTTGGAGCTTTAATAAAGACTTACAAAAATCTATAAAATTAAAGGATAAATCAGAATATAAAGTGACAAAGCGGTATGCAAAGTGCTTAAATGATATGCTAAGATGAAAACATACACTGAATCCAGGACTGACAGCACACTTAGGCCAACACAAAGAGGCCAATTAAAACATAGTGGGTCACTAAGCTTTGCAGTAAGGAGTGCTTAGCACAGAGATCAGATCCTGTACTCAGTATTTGCTGTCAAAGTTCAACTAAACTTTTGAAGTGATGTGCGGCAAAACTACACAGGATGAAGGGAAACTCCGGTTTGCACTGGTGTCTCCTACCCTCTTTTGTGACCTTCATGGCCCACAGAGAGCAAGCCAAGAGATGCAGTTAATATTACAGTCAACAACGTGCAGTTTTCACAGCTGTGACAAGTCTGCCTGCTGTGACAAGTCTGGCTCAGGGGAAGTCCTGTCCAAGAGCACTGCAGGCACCAGGGCCTCAGGACAGGGACTCAGCTGGGATTCCCATGGCAGGGGCAGTTTAGAGTCTTTAGGCACAAACAGGCCCTTGCACATACACATGCACTCTGTAGGCACTGTGTTTTCTTTCCACTGTTACCTGACTTCATTTCAGAGACCAGAGACACTGGCCCAGGACATTATTTCTTTAAGAAAATACAGGTACTTATAGAATTACATTTCTTGGAGTATTTCTGTTGATGCTTCAATCATCTGGAGAAAAGGACTTGGTTCAGAACAAAGTCCAAGGCTGGCATTTAAGTGCTAGAGTCAGTAATTCAACATCAATGTCCAGATACTTTCTGGGCACAAAACAAGCAGAAACTGATCTAAAATGTTTTAAGAAATAAAAATGTGGTTTATATTTGTCCAAAATTACAGACTACTATTAAGAGGCTTGTATGGGTCTTTCACCACAGTATGAGAAAAGCTGTTTGGTTCAAAGGCAAAATTTTTTTATTAGTTTATTCCTTCTGCCTCTGTATACTCTTGCACATGATTTTGCAGCATTTGACAAAGCAAATTTCTATTCTCGTTCATATGTAAGGGCAGAGATAGAAATCTGCCCCACAGAATCTTATTTTTCTCATTGTTTAAATTCTTCAATTAAGTGGCTTCAAAAAAAACCTCAACGGGGCACTGAAGAACCTCATTTCTTACAGGGCTGTGCCTTGACACCAGATTCTCTGTTGAAGCGCTCTGGGAGGTCAGGGTCATTCATAAACAACTCCCTCCTGAAAGTAGTGAATTTTAGGCCATGCAATATAGGAGTGAGCTTTTACCATGTGCTGTGGCATCACCTGGTTTTATCATCTTTACAGGAACGCAGCACCCTTAGCCTGTCATTACTGCCAAATTTGGTAGAAGTTGACTGATGGCTTCAAGAGCTAATTATTGGTGAGAAGAAGGAAGGATGGACAGACAAATAGGTGTGATCCTCTACATTTCGTTTCTTTAAGAAATACAGGCAACTGAGTTCTTGAAATTGTAGCAAAACACTTAAAACCTGCATCAAATTCCTTATTAATTTGCATGCCTCAAGAAATACAGTATATTAAGTATATGATGCCCTGCATCAATAAAGGCTTCTATCTTCAAGGCCCCAGATACTCACAACAGGATGGCCTTGGGTAAAAATAAAACACACAAGAACTCAAGAAAATAAAACATGGACATTTCTAGAAAGAGTAAATAAAGAAACCTGTGCATTATGTTTCTTAATAACCTAATCGTTCAGAGAAAAATCTCTATCTTCTACATATTTTCTGAAAAACTCAGCTAGAAGAAAGGCAACAACAAAAAAAGAGAGAGAACATAGATTAGTCAAAAGACACATTTAAACACATAGTTTAAATATTTCAGGAAAATGACATATGATGTTATGCTATACCGATATTCAGAGCATCTAATTAACTGCCTGACATTTAAATTGGCAGGCTTAAAGGCAGAGACAACATATCAAGTGAGAACTGTAAAAGAAGCTTAATCCAGTGTCACAATGTTAAACTGCCAAGATAAACTGACCAACAATAATGGCAGAATAATTTCAGTGGTAATGTCTTTTGGGTTATTTATAAAAGGCAAAATGAGAAACTGAGTGCTTGTAGTTTATCAAAACTTAGCTAAAAGCTCTAAAAGGAAACAAAGATAATTATTTGCACAAGTGAACAGTAGCATAAATATATTAAGGCTGATGATTGCTAAATTGCCACTCAACTTCCTCCTGTGTGAGATGCCACACTGAATCCACCAAATCTAATCACACAGTCTGACTCTTTCTTGGCACACAGATTTATTTAATGCTACGACATTGTCTAGTAACACGTGGTGTGGATGAGTACGTGGGGATCAAAAGAAAGCTCTTCAATAGAGATAAATGCACGATAAATGCGAGGAATTGAAGGTCGCATACGCTTGGCAGGCAACACTTTGTTCTAATTCATTTTGAAAACACTTGAATGATGATTTAGCAATTAAATTATCTACTTGTAACACAACATAATTACACATTTTGGAAGATAGAGGCCAGTTGGCTTAATTTCTTCTAATGTGTGTTCAGATTTTATAAGTCTACAATTAGCCTGTATGTGGTTAGCTGCTGTTTTCTATTTAAAATTTACTTCTTAATTTTCTTATTCTTTTTTCCTCCCTCTGCTCCTTTTCTGATATGTTGCAGTTGTGGTTTTAATAAAACAATTACTGGTAGAAAATTTAACCTGACTGATTGTGCAAATAAAACAAACGTAGCTTTATTTGGCACCAAAATGTAGGAATTTACAGTCAAAAGCTTAAAACTTTGGACCAAAAAACAGCAAAATAATCCTGGTTTAATTCTTGTAGTAACCTGTCTCATCACCATTCCCTGCCCCAATGGCAACACTAAATCCCAAAACTATATTCTTTCCTATTTGATTATTTTTATTTTCATGTCACAAAACCAGTAAGAAGATTCTAGTTTTATACAGTACTTTAGTTCTTGACATTTGCACCATTAAATCTTACTGTACAGCTAATCAATGTCTGAGTATCTATTTACCATTTACTCCTTATCTTTGCCCTTAATTTCTCACTGTGTTTTCTCATGAGATTGTTCATCTCTTGGGCTGCCAGAACTGACATTACAGCTACAGAGTAGAGACACATACAAGACCTTCCTTATGCCAGGAACCTCTTCAATTTTTAAAAACAATTCCTATTCTGGATCCTACAAAACTAAAGAAGCTTTTATTTAAAAAATATCTTCTCAGCTATACCTCAGGCATAAACTGGTGCAAGGGAGCAACACAATTATGGAAATACAATACAATCATCAATGGACTAATTTTATCTTCCAGCAATCTACCAATTTTATTCAAGCTAGACTGTCTTTTCATCACTTTTTTTTTTTTGCTGTTTGCGATAGTTATTTAGGATTCTGTACATATAAACATGTCCTATTGCTATGTTCTACCTCAAAAATTACTGGGCTGTAGCAGGTAAGTTTCATATGAGTGACTGAAAAAATTTCCCATGAATTATGCAATCTAAACTAAATTACAACTGATAGCTGCTAGTGGTATTCAAAATTACTTGGAAATCCCTTAATTATGGATTTATACTGTTTACAAACTGCACAGACACTGGACAACAGAAGGGGTTAATCGAAAGAAATTTGCAAGCAATACAAAACCCAAAAACCAAGATCTCAGGAGTCCCCATAAACCCCAAAGTCCAAGCACCCTGAGCACCCACACAGTAACAGATCTACTGGGCAGCATGAGAGTTTTGGGTAAACACTGAAACTACCTTCCATCCATCTGCCCTCCACATGAACTCTTTTATTAAGAGGGTCTTCACACAGGACACCACTCCCTCAAAGACACCTCTGGCACAGAGAAGGGGCCAATGCCACATGAACAGATCCAAACTGAGGTTGTAGGCTGGCTGTACCTCTGGGCTAAGCTGCTGATAGCCCCATCTCCAGCCCAACTCCTGCTCAGCCCAGCTGGATCCAGGGATCCAGCTGGCCACCCAACTACCACAGGACTGCTATGCACACCCTGCAATGCTGGGGAGAGAGTACAGAAACTGTGCTGCACTATTCCCGACACACAACTCTGAATTACTCCTTTGTTTCACCTGAGAGAACCATAGAAGTGCTCAGCTCCACACCTCTGTTACTCACAGCCCAGGACCTCCTTCCCTGCACACAGAAAGCACAGGCTGCACACCATCCCTGAGCAGCCCAGTAAAAGCACAGGACCAGTAACCACTTAATTTTTCCCAGGCTCCTTTTTATTTCCCATCCCTTTCACTGAAAGCTGCACTCTCTTTTCCACTTCTCACTTCCATGAATCACTAGCTGACATAAAACAGGAGGACTTTACAACACATAAAACAACAACAATTAAAAAAATTAAAAACAAACAAAAAAAAGGTGATAGGGTGATACCCTACTAGTCTGTCCACTAGGTAACAACTGAGTAAAATGATAGTTATGTCAATAGCAAGTATGTACCAGGTTTCAGGTATTTTTAAACACTAATGTCTTGTCAAGTCTAACTGTTATGTGAATTGGTTTAAAACAAAACAAGCTCTGCATAGTGATATTTACTTCTCTCTTTTTTTTTCCTTTTAACAGAGGATTATCAAGTGTCAAGTACTTCTGACAGAAAATTAAAGTGTTGAAAACTGGTATTATTATATTCTTCTATTTCTATCTTAATAAGCAACACATGCCCACTACCCACGCCTATGACCATGCTGGGTCAAATACTTTATACATAAAAGATGTCCATAAATGAAACAATTTTAGCACATAGAAATGGCTGCTGCTGCACAAATAAGCAGAAGCCAGCAAACCATCCATTTGCTCACTGCACAGGGGCCACCAGCTGCTAACAGAAGGGAAGGAAAAGTTATTCTGCTCCATAATGCATATCCCAAGAAACCAGCAGCCATTCCTGCTTAATGAGGGAGAAGCAATCAGATAAAAACAATTTCAGGGGAAAGAAAATGTTAAACTTACACAGCTATGTTTTGGGTTCCTCTGCTTCGCTGTGTGTTAAACTCCCACCTTCTTCCTAATTTTTTGGACATATTGCTCATAAACATTTCCCCCAACTAAAGGCTGGGATATCAACATGAGTCATCAGGTTTTGAGTGACAAAATAGAAGTATTTTTATTCTGCCACCTTAAAAAGCAAGACTTAGGCTGAAGGGTGCCTTGAACACACACTTGCTGAAGGGCAGATTCCGACCCTATGTAATCCATCATGACAGTTCAGCTAAAAGATCAGGGCTGCTTGCCTAATAAAATGCACAGCTCTAAAAGTTCAAGGTGATAGGCCTATCAAAGCCTGTTAAAGATCCACCTAATAATGAAAACAAAACGAGACAATCCCATACAAACATGCACAGCAAGTTCTGAAATTGATAAAGGTAGACCCAGGAGGTAATCAGAAAGGTTTCAGTTTGAAAATAGGAAGCATTCAAGGTGAAAATGAAACAGCCTGCTTTGCAAACAACTCTCATTACTAATATCATAGACATCTAGCCAGATGGGAGACAATATCCTGCACAGTGCAGCTGAGAAAAACAACAGTGGGGAAACAAAATCATTTTTCTTTTCAACGACAACACCACAGCCAGCACTAAGAGTTGTTTTCAGAAAATATTCTGCAGGGTTTATTTTGAATAAAAAACCTAAGTACAACCTCTCATGAGTTTTGCCTATAACTGCCACTGCTGTAGACAAGCCACAATGATTCCCTTCTCTGTTTTGAAGAGCAGCTCTTAAGGATCTTTCTGACAACCACTTAAGCAAACAGCCCGATAACCTCAAAGACAACATTCCTAAACACTATTTGAAGAGATCGTATATGTTTCCCTCCTCTCAGGAATATAAAAAGCATATGAATAGAGGCTATTCAGTTGCATTCCAAATTACTTTGGAAAAAGACATCTCCAGCTAGTGATATCGGCACCTGAGTTTTCTTCCTCTCACTGGAAGTGGATGCAGGTTTTTCTAAGCACTTTCCATACTCTGTGAAAAATTAATAGGTCGATTACTGTGATTCACACAAAGCTAACATCTACAGAAGAATCAGTGAATAGCACTCTGTAAATAGTCTTTCTAGGCAAAAAAAATATATACCTTACACAGTGAGCACATCATTCATTCAAGATTACCTTTCCTGATGGCAGAGTTCTGTTGGAAATGTTGTCTGTTATATGAAGAGCCAAAGACTGGATTAGTGCTTACATTTACTTGTCTCAGTCATTTTAGATTGATTCATAGCATGAAAAGTAAACATTAAGATTTAGAAAAAGATTTATGTGTGACTAGATAAATAAGATTCTCCCCACATACATATATATGGTCAAAGGGGGAGGACAGAAACTGAAAAACAAAACCCATGAAAACGGGAACATTTTTCTATAAGCAGAGTGATAAATAGTAGTGCTGTGTGAACATCTATCTTTTCAAACACCTCATGTGTTTGTTTATTCATTGGAGATCTCATGGCAGGCTTATTTAACCTTGAAAACTGGTGAGCATCCTGGCTTGGAAACAGTGTTATGGGCAGGAAAGGTATCTGAAATATCAATGGAAAAACCATTGCCACAACCTCCTTGTGCAAGGCAGTCTGGGAAATGCCCAAATGGGCAGCACTGAGCATGTTATAGCCGTGGTAAGAATTTTAATGTGTAAAGAACAATACACACATTAAGCTTCAGTGGTGGTGACTGTTACCCTGTGTTTATTTTTAGACTTTATTCAGCAAAGAAAACAGCGTGTACTTATATACACTTGAGAAATGCAAGTACATATACATTGTTTCTGAGAAGACACTTCAGTGTTACTAGGATCATTCAGTTTCCACCTTTGTAGAATTTGGTTGTAGAAAGTACCAGTATGATGAGTTCTGTTGCTTCTCCTCATTCTAAGTAGTTTTCCTCTCTTATGAAGAAAGAGAGAACAAAAAATAGATGAAGGTGTCCCCTGCCTAACTTCCCCCTTCTTTCTTGAAATAATTCAAGTTACACCAAAACCAGCTCCCTGCCTTCAGGCCCTACCAATGCATACATGCCACTTCTCTGGCATGTCCCATCCCTTCCCACTTCTCAGCACAAATCTGCACGAGCTCTTGCCTCCCCTCAAAACCTTACACCTCAAACAAGATGCCACCTGCCACATCCAGCACACTGCTCCTGCACCCCTGGGGCTTTCAGCACAACTGTCCTGCACTCCACCATCACATCCATCTCCCCTGATTCACAAACTGCCCCAGGAAGCTCCTGAGGAATTGCAGAGGCTGACCTGACATGCTTGGCAGGGCCAGTGCCACCAGCACTCTGCTGTCAGAGGTGGCTGGCACAGTCCAGCACACCAGCTGCAAGCAAACCCACATATCCCACAAGTACTCACTGTTTTGGGAAGCTTGAGAAGCTCACAGTCAGAAAACAGACATATTTTTCAGGATCATAAGGTCTCTCCCTGGCACCCAACCACTCCATTCACAGGGGAAGGTGGTTTGGACACTTCCATGGGCTTTGCCACAACCCTGCCAGCCATGAGGTTGGCACTCCTGACCCAGAGCAGCTCCAGGCCTCACAGAGAAACCATACATGGGCTTTTCTCACAAGAATCACACATCAGGTCTTACTCCAAAACTTCAGTTTTGGTACTGCAAGTACGAAATTTTATTTTTGCTTTCTAGAGTTTGTGCTCTGAAGGTGAGGCAGCATTGTAGGTTCATACAACCATAGCACCACCCAGGATGGAAAGGACCTCAAAAGATCATCTGGTCCAACCTTTCATGGGAGAGGGAGACCAGATGAGCTTATCTAACATCCTGTCCAACCCCATCTTGAAAACATCCAGTGACAGGGCCTCCACCCTGTCCCTCAGGAGGTTGTTACAGTGATTATTGTTGTCACCATAAAAAAAATTATTTCTTCTATATTTATTTTTTTTACCAGGAGAGGTACAGACTCCCCTGGAACCATTCCTTTTTGCTTTCTCCACGTGGCTACTTGTAAAGGCAGAGTTTCCATCCTCTCTGTAGCCATCCTTTAAGTACTGGAATATGTTGATGAGGTCCTCCTGTGCCTTGTCTTCTCCATGTTAAATGCCTGGCCTCCAGAAGGAAGAACAGAAAAATAAATACAAGTCCCTTCTGCTGCACAGTGGGGCAGAAGAAAGATGTAAGCAGAAGACCATGCTGCAGCACAGATGAAAAGGTGAAAACAAGAGGTGGGTGATCATCTCCTACTAAAAATCTAGGAACAGACCTGCAGTGTGGTCCTGGAGTACTTAAGCAGGACAGTAGCCTAGTCAGGAGCATCAAAATGATCTGAGGCAATTGTGCTAATTATAAGTCACAGAATTATCATATTTTTGCATTGTTGTAACACAAGATGAAAGCACACCGCTCTTTTTTTCATCACTTTTTCATGTTAAGACATGACAGACTTGAAATGACAGTAGAAAAGAGCACTTCTTTCCTTACAGGAGCTGACTCTATTAGGTACTATTGTCAATTTTAAGAGAGGTGTAAGCATAATTTTCTCCACTATACCTTACACTAAGAGTCTCTCTGATTTCCAACAGAAGAAACCAGAAAATCAATGCAAACAAATTAAATATACAGCATTAAAATACAAATATTTCAAAACTTACATTTTACAGAACTTTATCTAGGTGCTCCTTGACAAGAATCAGAAACATGGCTTATACTCAGCTGACTGGGAAAATAAGTCTATTTTTCTTTTTGAACCAAATTAGTCCAGAAATACTTGATGAAAAAATGTCAGTTTTAAAAAATGTCAGTTATTAATCAGTATCCAGATATCAATATACAGCTTTCAGTACAATTTTAATAATAAAATATTCAATAAAAATAGCCAGAACTTATAGATGGGATATAAATCCTCTAGTGAAAACCTGTTCTTACTCTAAGTTCAATAATTACTCCTTATGATCCCCCCATCACTCAAACTTCACTGAGGGTTTATTATTCAGCTACAAAATTAAAACCCAAACTGATCCTCAATCATACAGGGCTTTTAGAAACCATCTGTTGAATTTTATGCCTCAAAATTCTAGATTACATGACTTCCCATATAAAAACTACATACCAATATGTCTATATCACACTTCCATAAAATCAATCTATTTGATTCTAAAATACATGTACGCCTCTATTTTTAAACTTCCAAGTCACATCTTAATCAAAAGGTATATAGGAGGATACTTGAAAGAACATTAATTTGCTATACCAACTTGATTACTCTTCTGTAAAGTTCTCTTGTAACTGAACGAGTTAAAGCTATTAGAAGGGAACACTAACACCATCTCTGCAAGACCAACAGAAACAGTTCAGCTAAAGGGAATGTGGCAATCAGAAGAACAGGTGAAATTTAACTTGAAGTGTTTTCTGCAAGTCTTGCCTTACACTTCACGTGTGTACATTGACATTTGACGGCTTAAGGAACAAGGAAAGTATAAAAATGAGGTTTAAAAAATTTGAAAGCAATGTCAGTACACCAAAACTACCTTAAAGCAAAGACTGAATGTTCGTTTTACAAAGTACTTCTGATTAGTTCTTGAGACTTAACACGCAGCCCAACAGGATACAGAAGTAATCTCTAAGTATTTGGCATATGTGACTATCCTTGCAATGACCTGACCCAAACTAGAACAACATCAGTATGTTTTTATCTAAAAGGATTCAAGGATACACAGATGATGTAACAGGCATCCTTTTTATTATGACTAAAGTTGGCTTATCTTGTAACATTACTCAGAATTCTAACTCTATCTGCATTTGTCGTTTACATTTTCCGTAAGAGGTGGAAAGGCACAGATTACTTTTATTTTTTTTTAGTGCAAGACCTATAACCTTAACTTCAATTGAATCTTGCCAAGGTTGCTCATTGCCTCCTTGGGCAGAAGAATTGCTGGTTTCTACTTATACAATCCGCAAGTCCAATATGTATTTCTAAAGTGTTCAGTGTCTTTCTTTCAACAGAAAAATCACTGATAATAATTTCAAAATTACAAATTCAAACTATTATTCAGAAATAAGTTATAAACTTATAAAGTAAGTTTATAACTATGATACACTGGAAAATCATCTCACTTTCTCATTCTTGGCTAAAGCTGTTTTGACTTGACAGTCTCTGAACCCCCTTTAAGGAATATTTCTTCCCTTTTTCACTGCACCAATACTCATCTGTAAAGACATTTAATTCTGTAAAGTTATTTCTGAGTTCGCAAATCTCTCTGCTTTAAAACCTTATTTGCCACCTTCTAAACCAACACCTGTCATGCCACACAGACAACCATAATTTCCACTCCATACACCACTTTTCAAAGTAAGTCTTTGGCTACCACAGCCTCTTCAATGCAATGCTCAGAAACTGAGGGCGACAGGCTTGCTTGAGTACAAAAGCTTTGTAAAGATGGAAAAAAACTTCCCCCTGATAAATGGGATCAGGAGAGGGGAATGGCTTGAGGGTCCTTGTGGGCAGGCTGGAGGCATTGCATGCTCTCCTTGTCAGCTGTGAGAACTGAGTGAGCAGAACAATTTAGGGAGTTTATTACTGGTTCAGCGAGCAAAAGGAGCTAACACACACAGCAAAGTCCCAGCTTACAGGCCAATTAAAGCTTCACATTACTGCACTACATCACTGAAAGCAAGATGAAGGAACACAGTCAACTTTGCAGATCTGCTCCTTCTTTATAAACATCAGTGTAAAAAAAACAAAAACAAAAAAACCCCAAAACAACCCAACACAAAAAAACCACATCAAAAAAGCCACTCACAACAAAAGAATTCTTTCAGTCACTAGTTCTGTAGCCACCATTTCAACACAAAAGGATGCCCTTGAGCATCTGTACACAAAACATACACTGTTTTTACTTGGTGAATATTGTGATTACCTTAATGTAGCTAATTTGGAGCGAGCCTGCACACAGTCCTTTAAAAAGAAAATTGTCACTTTGCTAAAGGAATGTTTTCATAGCACTTTACAGTCAATTTCTGAACAAATTCCCTTTTGCAGTGAGCAGTGCTAGGCTATCATCTACTACACATAATGATAGCAGAGATCGTTTGGATGCTATTGCTTCTATGCTACAGCAGCTTCAAATGCAGTAACAGAAATAACCAACATACTGGGGCATTATTTTCCTAGGGCAATAGGGCAATCAAAACCAGGCACATTTACGTGGAGATAATCAGCATGGCTACATATCTGATTGGAACCATAGCAGTGTGAGAAGTAACTGCATTGCTTTCATTTCAAGATCCAAGCCACAGGGGAGGAACTGGGCCAGCTTACAGCAGCCAAGTAAATGGTATTTTTGATAACTGCCTTCTGGTGCTCAGAATCTAATTTCCATACAAAGATATCCAATTTTTTCAAGTGGAATGGATCTTCCTAATTTTATATATATGCCCTAGTCAACTGGCTTGAGGAAGCGTGGATCACACCTATTTATTTCACAACATGTGGGATACTGATTTGGGCAACAGGAGCTTGTCTTTGACTTCATAATTATTAAAATCTATTAGGTTTATCAAATTATGCAATTAAAAAACAAAGCAAAAAACCTACCATGAAGTGTCCTCCAGTTCTTCCATTATTCATTAAATCAGAAATAAGCAGCTCAACATAAGGCATTCAAGCTGTTACGAAATTCACTTATTTGCAAATGACAAATGAAGCTCATTCTCGGCATAACAGCTTTTCCTGGGGAGTCAATTTATTTAAAAGAAATTAAGACATTACCATACCAAGACATAATTATGGGATTTTGTAAGTAGCTGCAGCCTGAAGTATCACAGCTCTGCTTTTAAACTTCTACAGCAAAAAACCTCACCAAACCTACTAACCATTACATTGTAGACCTGAGGTATCAGATGTGCTCTAGGAGAGAGGGAGGTCTATAGGATCACACAGCTATGTGCCCTTATCCTGGAAAGGATCCGTACAGTTAGATTTCCCCACCACAATGAGAAAGGCTCTGTGCAGGTGCAGAAATCCATTAATGGCCACATGCAAGGCAGTGTCTCAAAGAGGACTGGAATGCTGCCTGTGACAGCTGGAAATACCTCCACGCTGCTGCAGAAATGCTCACGGTAAGACTGCCCCTCTGGAATGCATTTGGAAGAATTACCTACCCAATATAATGTAGCAGCAGTGTGCAGCTACGCTGCAGGGCTGCTTGGCACCCAGGAAGCAAAGAACAGAAAAAGCCATCAGAGTCCCTGCAGAGTCTATGAATCTACACCACGCATGATTTAGTATTCCAATACCAAGGTGATGAGTATTGTATAGATAATGCATGTAGATTACTCACCCAGCAAGTCTGTCACACACTCAACTGTGGTATTTGAAAATACTAGGTTGTTTTCTGACTACGTTTTAAGGCTTAGTAAGAAAATGTTCATCCTACTCACTGTACCAAAATAGCTTCAAGTAGAAATATTTGGCCTCGGGAAAAGAATTACTAAATTGTGTGTATGTGTAGGTACATACAATCCAGAGTGTGCCTAACCAAAATAGCTCGAGCCTACAAGCAGCAGATCTTGTTTGGGGATTTCTATTTTATCTTTGCACAAAGGCACAGCAGGTGCTTCTCTGCCTACCCTGGAAAGGTGACTGAACACTGACTGGGCAAGGCAGAGAGGTGTGTGAGGGACACCCTGTGCATTGCTAGTGCAAGGAAAGCAGAAGAAACCCCAAGCAGCACACCCAACCCCACAGCTCTTCTGCAGCATCACCTCTGCCTTGCCATGACCAGCAAATCCAATGGAGTGATTTGGCAGGTTACAGCTGGAGCAGGCTGCTGTCTGACACATGAGAGGGAGGTGACATCACAGCTCTTTAAAGCTAAGAGGTGAGTGTTGACCTGCCTAAATTAGGGAAGTTTACACTTAAACCACACAACTTGACCTGTCTGATTTAGGATTTTGTTTAATGCTTGAATTTATTTAACCATACTTAAATACAATGCTATGTCTGAGTATGACAACTAGCTTCTTTCAGACTATTAAATCTGTTGCAGTATTTCAACTTTATCCATCCAAATGTATGCCCTTGACATTGAATCATAAAATCGTTCAGGTTGGAAAAGATCTCAAGATCATCGAGTCCAATCTTTGACTGAACACCACCCTGTTAACTAAAGCAGTCATCACTTGAACACATCCAGGGGTGATGACTCCACTGCTTCCCCACGGAGCCCATTGTTCCAATGCTTGACAACACTCGCAGTGAAGAAATGTTTCCTAAATCTAACCTGAACCTCCCCTGACACAGCTTGAAGTCATTTTCTCTCTCCTGTCACTGGCTGCCTGCGAGAAGTGTCTGACTCTCACTGGGCTACAACCTCCTTTCAGGTAGTTTTAGAAAGTGATAAGGTCTCCCCTGAACATCCTTTTCTCTTGGCTAAAGGGACACAGCTCCCTCAGCTGCTCCTCACTGACTTACTCTCCAGACCCTTCCCCAGCTCTGTTGCCCTTCCCTGGATATGCTCCAGCCCCTCAATATCTTTCTTGTAATGATGGGTCCAGAAATGGACAGAGGACTTGAGCTGCAGCCTCACCAGTGCCAGGCACAGGGGGACAATCACTGGTCTTTGCTTAAGAACATCGTGTGAATCAAAATCAAGGGTGCAAATGGCTCTACAAGGCAAGGAGGAAGGGCTTTACTTGGAGCAAATGAGGTCCATTTAATTTTACTTATTTATCTTATTTGTTTGAGGACACTGAGAAGCATGTTAATAAAGCATGCGGCGGCATCCCCCGTCATCTGCACACAACAAAACTCAGACCAAGAAAACTATTTTGGCATATGGAACCTAGGGAAGAAAGGGCATCACTCTGAAAGCCTCCAGAGGCAAAAAAAGCTTTTAAAAAGAAAAACAGACTCAAATAGTATATGTAGGAAGACAAAGTTAAGGTATTATGAGGATTTAACTACATGCTCTTAAAATTCTAGTTTGTATTCTCTGCAGTCAGTCAAGCTCTAGTTCAGAATACTTTACAAAGCCAGTGAATCTTTTAGAGTAATCCAGTGAAAATTCCCTCAATGTGCACATCCCAGAGGCCTAGAGGTTTCAGAGCACTGTGCCCCTTTTCAAGGGTCAAAACTTCAGTTCTTTGATATCACTGTACTTTTTCATGTTATCAGTAATTCTTCTGTGGGTCAAAAAAAAGAAAAGCACAAGAAATAGCCTGCATCATCAAGAAATGAGCCAAACTTAGAGCAGACTGTACAGCTTTAGGCTAAGGGTAGTCAAAACAGGTATAAGAGCCAAGCTCAAGGAAGCAGGGCTGGGCAGAAGGCTGTCTCAGGGCTGCAGAGGGAGACAAATGGGATACGTGAAAAGAGCTGTTCCCTGGAATGTGGCAAAGCAGGGAAGAGATCTCCCTTTGTCCCTGCCTTTACTGAACAGCCATTCACAAAACAAGCAAAAATGCAGCCAGGGATGCCATCATTTCAGACAGTGTTCCAACCCTGTCCAACTGATGTAAGAATTAGAAGCTAACTTCTGTACCCTACAGGGATATTTGAAGGAAAAACAAGATGTCCATCTAATAGACATGTAAGAATGAGACTTCAGCGAGATACTGCTTCCTCAAACACAGCTCAAAATTTAAAGAGAGCACAGATTTGCAGCACAGCCAAGCAATGCTCTTGATTTGAACTTGAAACCAATAGAGCCAAGCATGTAAGTGACATGCATCATTGCCTTTCTTTGCAGAGACCAGTTCTGGACAAGTATGACATACGTAACAGTACAGAGAGGAGATAAAGATGTGGACATTTTGACAAGGATGAGAAACAAGCAAATACAATACTGTGATTGCATTCCTGAAGGTGAGAGGCAGAGGGAGAAAAAGCATATTAGGCCATGCGAGCAAATTTACATGCAGGAAACGGATGGGGGAGTGGGAAATCAAGAATGGAAAATGGAAATGTTGGATGGTGTTAAGTCTTCAATACACTAGCTCCACTTATCTTGGAACTTCATTAAGAAATGGCCCATTTACAGTTTAAGCCTCGCCATTTGAACTCCATCAGAAATGCCATTTGCCTTATTTAAAACATCAACAATACGAATAAATAGACTTCTAAAGCAAAAACAGGACCCAAGAACTCTGACTTGTCTTCATACCACTACAAAATTACAAGACCATCTGCTTATCTACAGGACAAATTACATGCTTTTCTGCTCAGAAGCACCAGACAATGTATGTTCTAGAAACAGCATTATTGCCGATGTTTTGAGGCAAACTACTAATAAGAACATCACCATCATCTTCAAAAAAACAAAAACATTTCTGGCTTGTGGAAAAAAGAAAGTTGTTTAATCTTGATTAAAACCACCCTAGTATTTTAAAGGACAACTTGAAAAGTCCCTTTGAACATAAACCAATAAGAAAGAATTCATTTTGGTATGGAGGATTACATTTATATCTGATTAAAAGAGAAAATACTGAATAAGGAAAAAAGAGAACACTCTCTATATAATTACATTTTCATTCTCAAAATTACTCCTAGCTTTAACAGATAATTGAAAATCTCTGCAAGTCTACACTATGGTTACATATTTATGAAATTGGATGCTTAATCTTTGCAAGCAAAAAAGCACAAATACAGAGTAGACCTGTAGATTTTACGAGAGACGGGCTTGACAAAGTTTTCCTTGTTGCATATATTCTGTAGAAAGTTACCTTTCAAACAGATTTGAGACTTCACAGTGCAAACAATGGCTAAAGGCATTTATAACATGAAAACATATAAATTTTATCTTTTCACTTATGCCAAGTTCAGGAGGCAGGTCAAGTTTTTTAAATTTTAAATTATCATCACTAATTCTAACATGACTGATAGTTTCTCTCTAAAAAGAAATCATACATCATATTAAGGAAATAGTTTTATCACAAACCCTTAATTACCGGTTTTAAAAGAAGTTTCACTCACATGTATTGCATAGAAAACCTCCCCAGAAAACCAGCCTCTGAATGATCATTAATACCACTCAGAACAGAGGAGAGTATTCCCAGCTACAGGAAACCACATTAATTGTGAAGACACAGGCATGAAGCACATGCAGGGATCCCAGCCAAAGCCACCCTCACAAGCTTAGGGACTTTCTGCAGGAAGGCTGCCACCCCCACGTTTCATACACTGTCACCCCCACTGTTTGGCCATCCTCCACAAACTGGCCCTCCTCCAAGACCACCTTCCCCAAAGTTACTAGCTAGTTCAAAACACATCATTGTTTATATACTGCCTCCCACAGGCATTACTCCCAACTTGTATCTGTACCAATGGACACTGAATTTTATCTGCCATTTACTGCTCAGTCATTTGGTACTGATTTTTCTTACAAACTTTAGTGACTACTCTTTACACGATTATTCTTAAAACCTTATCAACAGAAAGCCCCGTCACAGTATTCACACATTTTTTCACACCAATCATGAAATCACCAGACAGTAAAGGGCTTTCAAGATGTTTAGTGTCTTTGATGAAGGTTTCTACAAACATCGTTCAGAAAAGCCAAGCATACTCCTTCTTCTGGATCACTCCACCTTGCCTATTTGCTGACCTTTTGTGAGAGGTCCAATTGGTCTACAAAACACATTCCCTTACAGAAAGCACTTTCTGGTATATCATATTTTGCCTACTCAGTTTTAGGCTTGAAACCGTTCATTTGTCACTCTTCAGTACTCCAGAGATTTTAAACCTTTGTATTAAGGCTAATTTCCTCTAGCATCAAATGTAATTTAAGGAATAGATTAAGGTATATTCCATTTTAAGAAAAACTTGGACAGGAAACACCCTTAAGCCCCTCCATGGAGAATACTAAAGCAAGTAACTAAGCTTCAGTGATACAGCCTTATGTTTCTTGACTGTTCCTTTCACACATGGACCACTTAGCAAGCTACCACAAAGTCTGGCAGGGTCTGTATGAAGGGTGACATTTTCACTGTTATTTTTATGCCTTTGCCAGTTTGCTCCTCAAAAATATTTGTCTTGCAATTTTAAAATTTAACTTTCCAGAGATTATGCTCTCTTCTGTGGTCTCATTTGGATATATTTCCCCCTTTTTCCTTTATTTTCAATATACTCCTTTATTCTGCTGTTTAACCACGTTTTAAGGGTTCAAACAAAATACTGTTTTGATAGATTTTGGTTTTCCTTTGGGAGGAAAAAAAAAATTATTTTGTATTGTCAGAAAAAAACGCACAAAGTCTTTAATATTTGGCTCAGAGTTGCACTGTGCACTAGAAGCACAAGATAAAAGGCAGTCCCTGTCCCCCAGTGATTATAGTTATAATAGTAATAAGGCATTAAAAATTACATAAGGTAGCTCTGGCAGGAAAACTGGTCAAAGATTAAATACTACCTGTATTTAGCAAATGATGCAGAAAAAGAGGTTTCACTTATTCAGAGTTTTGGAGCATCAGTAATGGCTTCATCTCCAAAGCAGGGGCTACACAGCCTGCTAAGTCTGTGGCCTTCTAGTTGTACCTGGAAAGTAAGCTTACATTCACCAGGAAGAACATAATAAGCAAAACATGTACCCAAGATCAAGGTCCAATAAACAGAATTAATACAGCATGTTAAGTCTTAGTCTTCATGACTACCCTCAATTTAGCAATAAAAATACTCTACATGGATCAACAATTTGTATAATCAAAACAAAACTCATATCAAAAGCCTGAAGCCTGATGACTTTTAGTATTAAATATTTTCAAACCTCATCTGAAATGCTCTGCTGAGTAACAGATTTCACAGGAACCCACATATATATGGGTTTACCTTGCACAGACCTTTCTATAGCAGGGACTGGCAATTCTCACAACCTCCATCCCACATTTCTAATTGCTATATTGCAAACTAAAGCATCACAGTGTTTGCTTAAGTAGCCACATGTTGTAACCTCACATGTTGTGACCTCAGTGGTCAAAGGTTATAGTGACATATAGTATATATGGAACAGTAATTCTATTGATGATTAAAATAACCTTTCAGAGCCAGAGAAGCAACGGCATGACAAATATTTTCATCACACGTCAACATACCTATAATTGAAATAGAACATCCTATGAAATTTGCATGCCTTCTTAATTGAAGAAGAGGTTTAAATGAAGTGATAAGTAGTTTGAATGAAGTGATTACCAACAACCCACTCAGTGATACCATACCAGCAGCCTCCTGGCCACATCCTGCCCATCATACAAGTCACACAGATCACAAGCAGCTTTCCCTTGCCTAGATGGGGCATTTCAAGTCACACACCAGGGAAGGCCACAGATTTACCGACGAAGACAGCAGTTCTGAACAAACTGCTGCCACTGGAAAAGTCCCCCTGACTACATCTGTGTGACTCAGTGAAAGGTTTCTGAGAAAGGCCATGGCTGAGCAGTGGCTCCATGAGTAGCTAACCAGTAGCAACACACTGATTTAGAGGGCAAAATGTCAGAGCAGACTGGCACTTAACCTTTGCAACAAAAATGGTAAACCCAACTTGTAAACAGCACTGGGCTCCCTGCCCCTGGGCATGCAGGCAGCAGGTTCAAGTGTACAGAGGGCTCACAACCAGCTCTTGAGCACCCCTGAAAGCCTGAGCAGCGTGCAGTGAAGCAGCTGCTACAGCTGTCAGCATATCATGAAGTGAATGGCAGCCACAAATTGCCTTCTCAGTTACAGAGCACTCCATTTGGACAGCTCCAGCACCTCCGTGTACCAGGGAGGGTGAAATTCAGCCCAGCTTCAGCTGCCTGAGTAAATAGATGCTCACCTCAGAGTCAGCAGCTCTCAGCTTCCCTCTCACTCACTTTACAGAGAGCAAGGGTACTTCTCAGACCTGTCACCTCCTCCTGAGGGAGGAATTTAGAAGTGCCTATTCCACTCTACTCAGAGGGAACCCAAGACAACCAGGGTAGACAGATGTCAGACGAATTCCTGCAGAGAACTTAATTGTGCACAGTAATGTAATTTGTGCACTCTCCTGCCAGTGAGGCATTAGGGCACATATAGGGAATGGCAGGATTTTCTACAGGTATTTTCAAAATACCAACTGTCTTCATTTGCCTGCTTATTAACAGCTGAAAAATGATATTGCACATGTAATAATAGCAAAGGAGGCAGGTTTTATTTAAACTTGTTTTTGGGGGGGGAGAGTGGAATCTCAGAGCTCTACATTTTTATTGATGACAAATGAAGAATTAAGCAGCAGAACACAGATCCCTTCAGGGAAGGGACATTTAATGATGAGTTTTCAGCTAAGGATCAAAGACTTCTAAAAGAGCACACTCTAAAATCAGAGTTTCTAACAATTAGACTACCTAAAGCTCATATTTTTCAACTCCATTACATATTACTCTACACAGCACCATCAGCCTTTGGGTTCCTGAACAGAGGCAGCACTTCTACATTGTCATAAAAGGGACCTGAAGAGAATGAAAGGACAGAACAGCTGGACTGAGAAAAACAGAAGAAACCTGCTAAAGATCTTAGAAAAGGATCTGAAACGTATACTTAATTTCATAATTATCTCCTTGGACTGCTAAAGAGATAAAACATAGTCTCAAACCCAATTTCATCAGAACTGAAGCATTTAAGCAGAATGCCCAAAATAGACGAAGTGAACCCAGCTCCTGACATAATACTGACAAATCTGCACATGACAATATCTTCTCCACCTGTGACAAACCTGTGTAAATGTTCATTAGCAGGTACTGTTTAGCAGAGTTTCAACAAATTAACACAGTAATAGTACCAGCTTTCCAATATACACTTCCAGGTCCAGCACTTGCTCAAGCTGAATGCTCAGAGCAGCATGAAATAGACAGTGCTCACGGCCTGTTAACCTCAGAGATAAGAAACAAACCCGAAGAGAGTTCAGAGTTTTCATCGTTTAATGAAAGCACAGCAAGAGCGATGTTTGCAAAAGGTCACTAGGAAACAACAGCAGTGCAGTAATGCCAACATAAAATTCTCGACCTTTATTTAATCTTAATCCCATTATTCTTTTTCCCATTATGACAATAAATCCTACTGAACCAAAGGGATGCACACCATTTTCTTTCCTGTGACTCTAGAAGAACTCTATGAAAAACAGAAATAAAGGATACTTCAGAAGAACTCTTGTGTGTGTATATATATATATATATATACATGCACATAAAAACTGCAGAAGTTATATCTGTTACCAGAGGAAGCATGTTATGAAAAATAAAAAACAGTAAGCAAAAAAAAAAAATAGTCTTACTGAACTGCATTTTTCTTTCTGTTTATATACAGGAATAAAGACTACTAAGTCAATGCATCTAGTAGATGTTCCGGTATGCAACCTCATACATTGATTTTCTTTTCCAGGATCAAACAGAAGCAGAATGCTCCTTTTAAAATATTCTTTCATAAAAGCAGAAATCTGACTAAAGGAAAAAAAAAAAAAATCAATACGCAAACCCTTTACATTACTACATTTATAAAAAATTATATAAGAGGACTACAATGAAAATTGATCAGTCACTCTCTAATAATGATTTTCTTCACAGAATAAGAATGTATATGGACCCTGTTTATTATTTAATTAATTTGTCATTCTTTATCAGGCATGGGTTTGCTCAATTTTAGCTTAAGTGTCTTATTTATTCCCCATAATTTTTCAGAGCTTCAACACTAAAATGATGAGCTTCATTCTTGCTTTTAAGTCAGCATCTCTAAAAACAAAATACACACACACACCTGCTTTCCATTGGTTTGTCTCCTCTCCCTCCCCCACACCTTTTTTTTCTTTCCCTTAAAACTCAAGTTATTGAAGAACTCTATGCCCTTCTGGGAGATAAAGTCACAGTCATTGATTAGCAAATGTCTTCCTCACAATAGTTTACTTATTGAGTAAACTAAGTAGAAAGGGAAACATCAGAACAAATGTCATGAGTTAGTGACTTCAACTAATAGAGACTTTTTACAGTAGAGTACTCAAGATGAGAGAAAAAAAATCAATGCATCATAAGAAGGATTAAGGAAAACAATAGCAATTGCTCATTATTGATAACATATACATAACCACAGCCATCTCTTGGTAACATCAGCTACCAAAGGAACATACTACATGTAAATAGCACTAAATAATACCCTTTTCTGTAGTTCCCACACAAGACATCAGTGTGAGCTTCCTACCATTTCCCTCTCATTGACAATGTTCTTCAGAGAACAGGCAGCTGCACAGAAAAATCACTAAATAACTTGCCAGAACTTAGCAAGTATATCTGATGCAGAGATTTTGGTTTTTTTTCAGAAGAACCTAGAAGCTTCTACAGAAAAAAAATGAAGAAAAAATGGATTCTTTCCTTACTACTGACATCAGAGCTGTCAATCCTGGCCATGCTACCGCAACTGTGGCTCATGCTGGTCATCATTTAAGACTTAATCTACAATAGTGTTAACACAGGCACAAAAATCAGATTACTAACACTTTCATGACCTCTCAAACAGAGGTTTTTGAAACGGAAAGCCTTCCATAATTGCAACAAGTTGAAGTTAACCCCATGCTGCCTCACAGCTGCTTATACACCAACACCAGGTCCATCCACAAGACATGTGGATGCTTAGTATCTCAGCTTTGAACTGTAGACCCCCCATACCTTGTCTCATCCCTGAAACCAAGCCCAAAATTTGCCTTTGTTGAAGTTACAGTTTCTTCCCTTATCACCTTCCCTAAGCATTCAGGACACTGAGGGAGGCAGCTACCTTCAGCTTTACATTCCTTCTACAGCTTCTCAAAAAAAAAAGTAGTTTCATACCTATTCCTTCCAGCTCTTCCTAAAATAAAGTGGGCTGTTCATACCATCCCTGCCAACATATACTTCTATGTAGTATACTATCCCTGCCTCCACACGCATGTCTGAGAACACAGTTTAAAAACCTCCTCTCCTGAAACACATTTGACTCCTACTCTCATTCTGTCAGTGAAAAGAACCTACATCACCTTTCATCTCACGTATTTTAAAAGGCAAGACGTGAAAATAGTAAGGGAAATCTCCACCTTTCTCAATAGTTTACTGTTCCAAAGCTTAACTTTCCATCTCCTACACGTCTGTGCTTCACACAAAAAACGCCTCACTCCCCCTGTCTGCAATTTGTTCTGCCAGCCATTTTAAAAAGCACACACCCTCATGCTACAAGCAAAGTGTTAAGAGCTGATAGTTCTCTATACTTAGCAGGCAATCTGTATGGGAGTTTAAAATATATCCTATTTTCAAAGGCAAAAAAACTTAAGGATATTTTACATAACACTCAAAACATGACCTTATTCCCCTCCCTTATTATGGCACCGAACTTTTTGTCAAGTCGAATAAAACAAAGCTAAATAACAAGGAAATTTTTATAATTACCTTGAAAGCTTTTAAATCTGAAACTAAGCAGTTGTACTTGGCCTCATAAATTCCCTTCCCCTCAAATTTGCTGAAAAAAATCTGCCCTTGGGCATGTAAGACTCTGACAGTGGGTTCAAGTTATGGCTCCTAATGAGAACCCACAGCTCAGCGAAGTAAGACAAAAGGTGTTTTTTCAGATAACTACTGCATATCGTTAACTATCTTAGTAACTTAAATCCTGAAACACTGAAGGACAGCATGTATGTGCTCAGAACAGATCTGGTATTTGCTGATGCTGTAGGTGGCAGCAAGATCTCTTACTCTCTCCCAACTCTGCCATTCTCCAGAAAAATCTTAGAGAGAAACAGCAAAGCTGCCACTGCTTTAGTGATACAATACACTTAACACTGATAAATTCCTTTCTGCTAAGAAATGGCAGAAGCCTAGAAGGGCAGAGTCCCTGCAAAAAGAGTCACAGCAACATGCTTGCCTGCTCCAGTTTAGCTCCAGATGTGCCCACAGCCTGGTGCCATAAATCCCAGCATATCAAGAACAAAAAATCCAAGCTTGCTAAGTGTCATGGCTAAGGATTTTACTTCTTCCCGAAAGCCTCCATCTGACATTTTTCCTTGACAAAGGAAGGTCTCAAACAAGGAAAGTGGAGACTGCATCATGTTTTTCCATGGAAGATAACCAGTAGTGGCATTTATCTTTACTATACAGTGCAAACCTAGGTGAAAAACCTAGGAACAATTTAACAGCAGTACATGAAACAAGAGCCTCGCCTGCCTACTTAAATGCACTTAACAGACTTAGAAATTGATTCATATTTAGCAATTATTGCAAGAGTGCTTTAAAAGGACTGCTAGCTGCAGCATTTACAAGAAATCTGAAAACTGCATACAGGGATGATACATCAGCAATTCTCTCTTGGTTTAGTTACTTTTAAAAATCGTGAAGTACACATCCAAAACACACTGACATGAAAGACATGTCAAAAAGGGGTTTTGTTTGGGTTGGGTTTTAAAATTTTTTTTTTACACCAATTTGTTTTCCTTTGCTAATCTGGAATTCCACCATTACAACTATAGTTAATAAAATTATTCAGTAGGGCTGCTTCATTAGGTGAAAGTAGTTTTGGATATAAGCACAGAAAAACCAGAACCCATCAAGGGGTTCCACACTCTGCTCTAAACCCCAAGAGATGTGTCTTCACCTAGTCAGTTCTTGAAACATAATAGCAATATTCACCCTGCAAACCCAGGAACCACACTAGAATATTTTTCAAAATATATTAGACATCTGAATTTTTATCCCTCCCTTTGGACTAGTGCTTCTCTAGAACCCGAACTGAATTGAACAGAACCACCCTGAGCAGTGGTTGTCACCCTGCAGCACACCAATTGCAGAATAAAAGATCACAAGTGCTGTGTCCCTCCCAGTATAAAAGGCTGGGCCACGACATCCTGTGTGTCTGTAAGAGCAGGAACCAGCCACTGCTTCAGGAACCTCAAGGCTTATGCACCCACTTCTGTTCTTTTCCCCTCTCCACTTCCATGTATCATAAACCAAGCTGCTCCTTCAGACCGATGGGCAAGGAACCTTGCTTGTTGGGACTGTAAGTGGTTGGTCTAACAAGAAAAGGGTATCTGTCCACAAACCTTGCCATGCTGCAAAGATACATTCATCACAGGATCCTCAGCAAAGGCAGCTGACTGTGGAGCTCCTTGCCAGGGCTGATTAGACACAGACTGTGGGCAGAACAAAGTTCAGGACACACCTGAACAGGGAAAGGCTTTGGCTTGATAGTGGCAACAGAAAGTAGCTCTGCTGAATGTGGAGCCCCATATCACCAAATACTCAGGCTGAAAGTCAGCACTTACACAGGAATCCTACACCCTTCCAGAATTTTGTTTCACACATAGATAGCAATCAAAAGATACAAAGTCAGGGCTTGAAAAGACTGCTTACCCATAGCATGGGAAAAGAGAAGAGGGATGAGTAGGTTGAGTTGGCTTAAGTAAGAGAAGCCAGTAGATATTTTGGAAGAGGAGTGAGAGATGCAGCAAAAGGCACATCCTGTCCTGTGCACGTAGTCTGGAAGAAGGCAGAGCAGGTCTACATGCACACAAGAAGGCTGCTCTCTAAGCCTCAGCTGACAGTAGAAGGAAGAATGGATTCATCTGGGCTAACAGGCAATGGGACAGAGAAAATTACAGGTATATCATCACAAACAGCCAATTATACCCACCTTCTCTACTTCAATGAGAAATCATGCTATAAACAAAAAATGAAACAAAACAAAAATATCCCACTTTTTCTTTCCCCCTCAGTAGATCAACATCCAAACTTCTTACCTGAGAATACAAATAGGATTTTTAATTCAGTTCTCCCAAACAAGCAAGCAAACATTTTGGCATTGCTTCTGTGGATAGGCAAGAGGACCATCTAACTACAAGAAAGAAATATTTTTGTCTTTGCTTTTAGTACCTTTTTATTGATACACTGAACATTTCAGAACCAAAAGGAGACAGCCAGATAGCACCAAAAATGAAAAGATTCTTATGCCTGATGAAACATTTGAAGACTCAGATTACTTCAGTGTAACATGCTTCGTTGAATCCAGAACTAGGAGCCAAATCCTGTGCCACCTTATCAGAGCAGTGTTAGCTGATGAAAACACAGAAAGGATTTTCCTCTAACACCTGACACCATCAGTCCTTACCAGGTTGTGGAAACTACTTCACAGGAAATTCCCAAAGATCCCCAAACTGTATACTCAAAAGAATGTCACTCAAGCTCTACCTACAAATAAATATGTGTGTTTATTAATTTCACTGCTCCCTAATAACAGCACTTGGCATCTGTCAGACAATGGTGAAATCAAATTTTTTACCAAATGACACCCAAGAAGAACAAATTTGGTTTATTCTGGCAAGGCACACAGTAATGGACTAGATTACATGTCTGGAAACAGACATGTGGATGAATGCTTCGAAATCTAAAAATTTGGAATTACAGCTAGCTTTTAGCTGCTGAGCAGTTATTCCATTTTCCTTTAACAGTTTTGTTTCTTGGGACTTTTCAGGTGTACAATTTTATGAAGGACTGTATAGTATAATCAGCCTGAAACATTGCTCCTCAGAATCAGATCCAACAGTTCTTGGCCCCTGGGGCTGAAGGTCAGAACAGGAAAATTGCATCTTCCAAGTACTACCTTATACCATGGAAGTTTTGGCCAGAATTTCTCAAGATGTGTGCATCACCAGGAGATATCTGGATTCATTTCAGTGCAAAATAGCCATTAAAAAACCATCTTGAGGACTTTTGCCCCTCTGCTTTTCCGAGTCTATAACCTAAAGAAGTATATCACACTTCAACACTCTTCTTAACCAAGAGCTGCGGTGAAGACTAGGAAAACACTCCTCAGCCTATTTGTTTTTGTTACCTTTGATTTTCAAAGAGCTCTTTGATATGGTGATTCTCTATTTTTGAGCAGTAATGCCTGAAGCAGAGGTTAAATAGCATGGAATGCATTTTCTTTTCCTTTCCACCTTTTTCCTATTCATGGTCTCCCTGCCTCCCCTGCAACTGCCACAAGAAAAATTTCAGAGCTACTTTAGCCCTCTGGGCTCTCACTGCAGGAGGAAGGAGGGCTGGTGAGAGGTCAATTCCTGCTGGAGCACATCTGATGAGCCCAGTCTCCTCCATCATGCTTTTCTCACCCTCCACTTCCTAGGCTGAATGGAGTGGAGTGAGCTCTGCTGGGGCACCAAGAGCAAGAATTACTATATTGAGTATAATTATGAAATTGGAGCAAGAAGCAGACTAGAGCATAGGAATATATACATATGGAAGATATATCCAAGTCTTCTGGATACATCTCAAAGTCCTGTAACTGTAATTTGTGGGACTCTAGGAAGCCTAATGTATGCTTGCTGTGATCTTACACCCTAACCTTAATGCCTTTTTTCTAGGCACCACGGAAGGCAGCAGGGAGAGAGACACAGTTTCTCTCACTAAGGTGGCCATCCTTATGACCCTGTAGGCAGGAGTGAGTGGATGAGAACATGGAAGGAAGAAAACGCCATTAGGGAGAAAAATAAAAAGCCAACTTCTAAAATCTTAAGAGTTATCCCAGTAGGGTATCATTTTATCAATAGAACAGATTTGCCATTATCAGTGAGTAGGCACCAGAAGCTCTATGCAGTGCAGGGGTTTTCATCAACAGAGAATTTAGTGATATTCCAGGAGCATCACTGTGCTATTTTAAACACCTTTTCAGTTGCTACATGGCCTGTAAGCTTGTCACTATGCTTTAGGGAGCACTCATTACAAGGAACCCTGGCTGGCTGAAGACTTCCCTTATAGTATTCAGTTCATCTTCAGCACTTCCAACAGACCAGTCATGACAAAAATTGGATCTGAAAGTGGATGTGCTTGTACTGTGTAACATGACTTTCAGTTCCATTCACACATGATTTGGACAACTTAATCACAGATTAAATATATTAAAATTCAAGGACAGGCTACTTACTCTTTTTATGACATCCTTTGGCTGTATGAGACTTAAACAAAGACTGGATAAAGGCAGTGACTCAGTTATAAGAACAGCGATTACAAAAACCTCAGATGCAAAAAAAAAAAATCCGTAAAACCACCCAACCCAAAACAGGGAAAACATACTGCAAGGCAGGAAGGAGATGCAAAACTGCCCTCAGAATATAACAATTGTTATGAAAACCAAACTATTTCCATTATTTCTAAATGCCTCAATCTGTGCAGTTATTTCTATTTCAAATTTCCTTTCAGTTCTGTAACTTGATAATGCCATAGAAAAGCAATGTTTTTCCATAATACTTTTTCTAAACGATTTCTTCCCTATGCAGCACTCAAGCATTTTCATTCGGTGCCATAACCTGGCCTCAAAAAGCCATGAAACACATCCTTGCCCACAACCCTTCAACGCAGCATCCACATCCAGAACCTCATCAAAAACTCCTTTGTGCCAACGGAAGGTCACCCACTTATTTCACTGCACCATTAAACCACTTCCTCTGACTATTGAAATGTGCCATGTTTACTTATAACCACAGCACTTAGCACCACTAAACCCAGGAAACATAATGGAAATACTTACATCTATTAATAGACCATTAAGCATATGGGAAAAATACGCCCTGTGGCTGATGCATGGTATCAAAAGTCAAGAAACTAAGCATGAAAGTAGAGCCCTACTCTCTCCCTTCCCTTCAGGACAGGGAAAGGAGAACTAGCTCATCCATCATTTATTTTGGAACCCATAATTTGCTCACTGTTTATCAACATTTTAAGAGGCCCAACAGCACATTCCAGTCCTCTCCCTGAGGTCTCTTTCCCCTGACACAGATCTGTACACACACACACACACACCCCCCACGTTCAACACAAACAGGGGAATAAAAATAACTGGCAAGATGCAGACAAGTCACCAGCAACAGGAAAAGGAAAGCACTTCCCATTTGTTGATACCCCCATCCCAAGGGAAGGGAAACGAAATCTCTTAACTTAAAATATGTAAATATCACAGTAATGATGTGTGGATAAACACAGCAATATTGTCCTATTCCCCTCTGGGACAAAAGAAAAGGCCTTTCTTGGGTGATTTATCATGCAGTGAAATTAGGAGCATAAAAAAAATATTTTTGTTTCACATGACTGGAGCTTTTTCAAAATGAAGTTTATCTTATTCCCAATATAATTGTATACTGGAAGTTTATTGCAACTCAACAATCAAGGCTAGTTTATTCAAACTGGAGTATTCTTCCAGCTCTCACTTGACCTATTGCTTAAGTTAAAAGGCAGCAGAGCTGTGCCCACACCCCTGCAGCACTCCTGCTGTGGTTACAAACCCAGGCATCCCACAGCACCTTCACAAAGTTTGAATCTTTCTCTTTTGATCCAAGCCACATGAAGACTTTCAGTATTCCCCCACATCCATAAACAAATTTAATTTCAAACTATAAATACTTGAATGAGCATTTTTCTGAAATAAAGCAGAGCCCTGATAGCTTCTGCTTGGCAGGAGACAAGTAATTTGAAAATTCATATGGATTGAACCAGGTGTGGCAAACTTCCAGATCTTACCTAAGTGAAACAAAACCACAATGAATCCTCCAGCACCTGGACCAGCATCAAAACAGACAAAACTGTAGCAACTATAGTGTTACTATTGTGTTACTAATATTTTCTTGAAGACTTTTTAGATACTTCTACAGCGTCATCCACGTGGTATCCTGTATTTTCACATAATACACCCATTTCCATACTATCAAAATCTCAGGTAGAAGTGATAAATTCTCACTCATTTTATTTATTAAAATCACTACTAGGAAAAAGGAATATCTAAGAGAAACTATCAAAAAAAATTAGACTTATGAAGCCTCATATGCTTCCTTCTGTGCTGGCTGAATGCACAGCACACTGGTGATGGTGGTAAGATTATGGGGCATAAAATCCATTTTCCTTTTTGTGCAGGCAGATGTATTACCGTGCACAAGGCCAACAAGGCAGCTGGCTCTGGCACGAAGTACCAACACAGAAGACACCCCAGACTAAAATGCACATCATATCACACCAAGGTAATATATATTCCATGGACTGGTTCTCTTGGAAGGCAAATGCAAGCACACAGGAATGATAAAATAATAGGTGTAATTACTACTTAAGGGGTTGACCTCAAAAGCTTGGACCATTTCATCTATTTCTGTACTCAAAATACAGAAAAAATGAGAGTTTCCAGATTTTTCACAAACCAGATAAACGGATTTGAATGTCCAACATTGCACCAAATGTGTATTTACTCTTGTAAGGAAAAACAGAGTTCAAAAATTTACACACTATCTAATGCACAGGAAATAATCTCTTATTTTAAATCATTGCAAGAAATGGAGTTCAACATTGTTTTTCCAACAAAAACAACTGGTCTAACTGAAAAGCACATACGTGTAACACTGGAACACAAAAAAGTTGCATTTTCAATATCGTAAAGGAATGAATTAAACAAAAATGAAACATTAATAACAGAAGTTTGCTACTGGCATCTTTATGCCAAGAAAAATAACATGAAAACACAGTGAAAAAAAACCAAAAACTTTGGCACACAGAGAAAAACAGTTTAAAGCAAACTCACGGCTAAGCAAACTACCACCACAAGGCAACTGTGCAAACCCTGCACAACATCAGGAATACCTCTTCTATTTATCACTGCTTTGGACATTCTCACTGAAAAGCTGCTAAAAAAACAAACAGGCATCGACCTGCTGTGTAACTGAAGTTTATGCAAAGATCACAGCAATGCTTTATCAGTCTCAGCAAAGTAGATGTTTGTCTGCAGCACCTCAATACTACAAGAATAAGCAGCTTCCCCTCGATCAAAGGAAAACAGACACAAACACATGAAAGAAGTAGCAAAAACCTTCAGATATTCAAGTGCAAAAGTGAAATTGACGTCCCAGAATTTAGGGCAAACAGTTTGATCTGGCATTTGGCAAACAAAGATGACATGCACACAAATAATACATTAAATGAAAAGAAGCACAGTACTTCAGAAAACTTCAGATCACAGAGGACATAGATATTAAACAGTTAAGGGAAAATGTAACTACTGTGGATAAGCATTTAAGAGATGCAAGATAAAAATTAAGAAAACTAAGAATGTGACCAACAAGCATTTGAATATACAGTTCACTACAGCTGCAGAAAGCCTGAAATGTATTTGCATTATGTATGTACATATACATGGACAACTCTAAATCAGAAGTAATTCCACAAAAAACACTTTGATTACTATTTAACTGCAACAAGAAGTACTTTACTAAGATTCTTACAACATTCAGACCCACAGAGAGACCTGGGTGCCAGGATTTTAGGATCTTCACAGCTTCATGATACAAATGAATAAAAAACCAAGTGTATTATTTGAATGACAAAGTCTGTTCAGATGCATTACAGTCTTTTAAACAACATAATAATCTTGAGGAGGTTTTTTTCTTTCCATTTTAATAGTTAGATAGATTTCCACTTTGTGAAACCCACTTATCTTTACACAGTGACATCATCACCATTAATCACTGTGGAGATAAAACACAGTGAAAGGTATTTCTAAATATCCTATCAGAAGTCAGTCCAGGGTAACGTGACTACCCAGGATTTTAAGTAACTTTTTTCACAGGGTAAGCTGCTTGAACATAAGTGTATTGGGAAAACTGATACATACCATGTTCCTACATGCATTAATTCCAGGCATAGAAAATACACCAGTAATATATCAAGTTCTGATGAAAACACCAAACATGAGTCAGTTACAGCAAAATAACTCAGAAATTACATAAAATGTCTTAAGACAGGCAGATTAAAAAAAAACCTGTAACAGCACTGAACTTTGCTTTTGATTACTCCAATAACCTTGGCTGAGCATTACTACTCCTTCCACTATTTAAGCTCATTATCCAGATTTTCTCTTTCAGCCAGTAGATGTCCACAAGAAAGCTAAATCTGAGTGTGCAATACCAAGTGCATTTACCATACTTACTGACCCAAATCACTGTGCCACAGCACTCAGAGCTGAATATAACCTGTTACACACACATCACGTAAAAGGTAAATACATCAAACAGGACCCAGAGATACACAGACCTCAAAAAACCTGCAGTTACCAGGCTGAGAACAACTGTGACAGCCAACTAAAGGAAGATGGAAACAGAGGAGACAACTGGAGTTGATCATAACTCAATGCAATTAGCATTATCAAAATTTGCATTAGCTTCCTGGTCAGTTTTAGCTGCCTCCAACCTGTACAGTCCCATTATTTACAAAAGTTCCATACAGCAGTACTTTAAAAAGCACTATATAGATGGATACAGAACTTAAACTGAGAATGACTGCTGCTAGGATCTGCTCAACAGCTCGAGCTACTCACAAAAGACTGAAAACTGAAATGCCCCATCAGAGAGCTGGTGCAAGAAGTTGATTTCATGAGGAGTGGTAAAGATAACTAAAAGAGAAGAGCCAAACAAGCTACTCAGTAATTCTGATAATGCAACCTTCCTGCAAAGGTGAAACACACAAGAAGGAAATAAGATTTTTCCTTCCAATCACCAGAATAGTCCAGAACTGAGCAGAATTAAAAGCCTTGCTCTATTCTTTAGCCTTAGAATGCATTTGTGAGTGAATGATAGACATAAGATTTTTAAAGAATTTCTTTCCCCTGTCAGTTTTGCTCCACATACATTGATTGGCTGATAACCAAGAAAGCTATAATTGTATTTTATTTATTCATGAGATTAAAAAAGAGGCTTACTACATAAATCTTCATACAATATCATGCAGGATAAATATTTTCATTTACATTAAATATGTACATGCTTCTTCAATTAGCACGTCTCAAAATAATTACCTAATATATGAAAAAAAAGTATTCCTGATGCCTTTCCACTGCTATGGATTCACCAGCCACCAAAGCAAATGGAGGTATCTGACATTATACAAGTGTTTCATAAACACTAAAGTTTCCAGATGCTTCACTTTCCTAAGCTGTGAATTTCAAGTTATATACCTTCCTTTTACTTTTGCAGTCCTGGAATTCAAAGGAAAGATATTTTTCTTCACTGCAGTTTAATGAACTTTGTTGGAAAGAGGTTTGACTTTTTCTTCTTTAATGACAATGCCTGACAATGTTAGAATACTTTAAATACCAAAACAGTAACCTTGACAGGATGTAGTGTGTTAAACTTCCCTGAACTAAAGCCAATACTTGCAAATGGTAACATCACATGAAAAGCAGCACATGAATTAACCTTGGGGATAAACAACCTTGAGCGTCCATATATGAGAGAAAACAGCTCAGTACAAATAGAAGAGTATGAGTATACATTGTTTAAATAATTTTGGCCTATAAGAAATCACTTGGAAAAGCACAGAGATCAAGAAGAATCCACACAGTATTTTTAAAGGAATCCACATAAGAACTCCTTTCACACAAATTGGTTTTGTAACATACAGTCTGAGATGGAAGGACACATCATTTTGTTCTTAAACACTTTTAGAGATGCTTTTGATCATGCTTTCTATAAGAAAAAAAACCAAAACAAACCAACAAACACATTTTACCCTGAAAATCAAAGTCTCCAGTATTTCAACCTCTCAGCAGATACATTAAGCAAATCTCACCGAGCAGTAAAAAGGAAGGCAAGAGACTCAATGCTGAGCCACTTGTCCTTCAAATGCTCTTTAGTCACTGCCTTTACTAGAGACACCAGCAGCAATAATGCCTACATTTTAGTCACCTAACACCCTCCCTGACACAAAGATTCCTACAGTGTCTTCGCAGGCTGTTGTTTGCTGCACGCCTTTGATTTCTGGCATAGGGATATTTTTGAGCTCTGCAAATATTATTTGCTTCTGGCACCTAATTTTGCTCCTTGCTTTCAGAATTATACACAATTTAGCAATATTCTCTCTCCTAGTAGTCAAGAGATGCAAAAACATTCCCTTATTACAGGCTTGTTTGTTACAGCTTGGTCTGGGCAGAGTCTGAAGTGCCTCATTTGCACTGCCAGCCGAGCAATTCCCTCAGCACTGGAGATCCTACAGATCAAAACTCAGATGCTGCCAGAGAACTACAAAGTTTGCAAAGGGGAACAATGGCTACAGTCACTGCCTGTTATTGGGGCAGCACCCTTTTGGAGGACAGCACTGTGGGGAAGGAGCATTTTACTTTGGAACACAGGGGTAAGATTCTTCCTCTCCCTATGAACAAGGCAAGGACTCCAAGACAGACATACAAACACATGAACTGACAGAGCATCATTTCCAAATCTGTATTAATGATTCACATTAGTAGCTGTTGTGCTTGTCACAAAATTGGTAAATCCCGCAAAAAAAGAGGTTCATTCTCTGCTACAGCAGATCCAAATCCGATCCATGCTGCAGTCTGTAACACACACCACACATACACAATCTTTTACACCCCATCATATATCATCTCCTAGCAGACAATTCAAATAACATAACAAATTTGGCCAAGACCACTCCATACTGCCTTGCTTCAGCATTAATGTTCAAATGCCAATGCTTGACCACAAGTAATTACATCTTCCTGTGCCTGTCCATGCTCTACAACACATGACCCATTTGATACCATCTTTAATTACAGTACATGCTGCCTTTTCTATGGATTCCCAATCTTGTACAGGGTGGAAAATAGACGATGTACTGGTCGATATAAGGAGTGAAGGTTTTTTGCAACATTTGCCTTGAAGTTACAAAGTACAAACTAGAAAAACATCTGAGAAGAGTGCAAGTGAATATTGCGCAGAATTCCTTACGCTTTGGAAAAGAAGTAAAAAAAACCCTCACAAATATAAATTCTGAGCATTAATTTTCTCCCCTGTCTTCCGTGTGACATACTAAAAAACTGAGACCCAAGCCCTAGAAGTGCCTGACTCCTCAACTACATGAGCTTGCAGCAGAACCGCAACTGCTGAGCACGTGGAGAAGGGCGAGGAACAGCAAACACAGGCGTTCCCAGCTCCTTCCTTGGCTCCTCACACTCTGTTACCTCAGACAAGTCAAAGTCTCAGATTCCCCACTCCATACATTTGGGATAGTAATCCTTCTTTATCTCCCAAAGCAATTGCAAAGCTCATTTTAGTCACTACAGTGGCTTAGGACAAACGGGGAAATTAATTCCCTCTTATGCACCAGGTTTAGATGGTTTACCATCCACAAAGCACAGGCTCCATACCAGATAATTAAGGTAAAAGCGTAATGAGCACCTGCATAACACCTTAATCACCACTCATCTCGCACTCCAGCCCAGGGGAGGTCGTGTGGAGAAAGAGCAGCCAGACCCACCCTGACACCTACTCGCGAAGCCAAGAGCCAAGGTCGCGACCACCAGCCTTGGCTCCAACATCTCGTGTGCTGCTGGACTTGATCCCACACCAGCGGCTACTCCATGCAGCACAGCACCCTCCACCACCTCTCACACACCCTTTTCGCCCTCGGAAATCCAAAGTTATGTTCTCTGCGCAGCGAGGAGAGACCTTAACCCGGCGCCGTGCCTATATAAGGGCTCTGCGTGCGGCGCTCCCGCTCGATACCCGCTCAACCAGTTTGCTGCCCGGGCTGGGCAGCACCGGCACGGGCAGGCCCGGGCACCGCCGAGAACGAGCTGTACGGATCGCTGCCTCCCCGCTCCGCACTTCGGGGCACAGCCGAGCTGCCGCCCGCCCCGCCAGCAGCGCCGGCGGCCGGGAAATCGCGGCGGCACAAAGGCACCTCATGGCAAACACCTCCCGCTCCACAAAGGGGAAGGACGGGGCTCGCCGGAGCCGCGGGCGACAGCCGCTCCGCGTCCCCTCGGGATCAGCCGCCCGTGCCGGCACCGCCGCGGCTCCCGCCGGGATCAGCCGCCCCGTCCCTCCGAGATGGCGGCCGGACCCGGCGGCACCTGCCGGGAGCGACCCCCGCCCGCCCCCTCCCGGGACCCGGGCAGCGCCAGCACCGGCCCCGGGCGGCGAGGGACGGGACGGGGCGGCGCGGGGCGAGCTGCGGGATGCGGGCGGGGAGCCGCCGCGCCCCGGCACCTGGCGGGGCCGCAGCCCATCATCCCTTACCTGTGGCCCGCGGGTGGCTGCGCGCAGCCCCCGGCTCCGCCATCTTCCCGGCCGGTGCCGCCGCGTCCCGCCGGGCCGGCTGGGCTGCTGCGCCCGCGGCCGCCGCACAGGCGCAGTGCCGCCCCGGCACCTGACGGGCGGCGGGGAAGGAGGGCGATGAGGGGAGGGCGGGCCGCGGCCGGGCCGGGCGGGCGGGGCGGGCCGAGCCCAGGTGCTGCCGCTCCGCTCCGCCCCGCAGCGCCCGACCCCGAGCGGGGCCGCGCCGGGATACAGTGCCGGCGGGGTGCAGCGCTGGAGTGCCGGCCACGCTCGGTCGCCTTATCCCCGAGAGCCGAGCGACGCGCACCCTCCGCCTTTCCGCGCCGATCCTGCCCTTTTCCCAGATTTCTCCATCCAGGTGTTTGCGTGCGCTGTTTGCAGCCCACCTGCGGCCTCGGATGCATCGGTGGCACCGGGAAAGGCCAAGCGTGTCCTCCCCACCCGGCTGCGGTCGCGGTTCCCTCACGGGATCCCCTCGGGCCGGGCTGGCCCTGCGGCGGCAGCACCGCTTTGGCCTCGGTTTTAAAGGGGAGAAATAAACATCATCTGTTTCTCTTCATCACCCATTTGCTGGTGGGTGAGCACCCCTCCCGAAAAAGTTGAACGCACACCTTGCACATTTCTTTTGCTCCCACCGTCCTGGTTTTGCGGCTTCTGGAGCACGTTGGGACACAGCAGCGCTCCAGGACACACACTGCCCGGGGCTGGTGGCTTTGGGCACATCCCGCTCTGTGCCCTAAAACACTGCCGAACACCTTAGTGACTCATCTGCACTGCCAATTTACCAAAATTGGAGTGTAATACGTACTTAATCCTTCCACTTTCCATTCCTACTCCTTTTGTTTTCTTCTTTTTGCCAAGCAATTTTACCTCCTTTGTATTCTTTACCTGAAAGTACAGACCATAGTCAATATAAGAAGGAGAATGAAAGAATATACTTTGGTATTCCTGATGTGTCTCCTAGTACATCACTATTTCTTAAGTGCCAATTATTCTGTTGGGGTGCTGGACAACAATTCTTCCATCTACACATTCAAGTGGTGTTCTCATGTTTGGGCTCACACACTTCAAGAAAAGTTCAGCCACACAGACTTAGGTTTTCTGGTGCATTTAGTAATAATTATTCCTAATGTTGCCTTATCAATGAAATAGTTAATTGTCATTGTTTATAACTCTGCCAGATTTAAAAAGTGTCAAATGATGCTTTCATTTCAGCTGTTTCTCATGCTAACCTTATGTTAAGGAGCTCCATTTACTATTCTACCTGTCTAAAGATTAAATTGTACAGTTTTGGTCGTATTACAGAAGAAAAACCCACCTATCTTACTGTAGCTGTACCTCCTAATTTCCAGGGGCTCCTTTGGCAACAAAACCAAAAGAAGGAAGACTCTCCCATAATATTTATTAATCTTTAGCCTATTGGTGTCTGATGAACACATGGGAAAGAACAGCTGGTCTCAGTGCAAGGTACATGGGCTTACTGATGAGGAAAAGGAAACACAGAGGATGGATTTCCAGGACTGGGAAACAGGACAGCAGAAAATGGATGTGGGAGCATGAAAAGATGGAGGATTATGGCCAGAAGCTGGAGAAAGGGGTATGAAGGTATTTGCAGGGAGTAGCCAGTGGATGAGAGGAGTGGGATGGATGGATGGATGGATGGATGGATGGATGGATGGATGGATGGATGGATGGATGGAGGCACTGGAGAATCTGCCCTGAGGAGCCTGAGCCTACCAGTGCTGGCTCTGCAGTGGTTGTGGAACCCATAAGAACAGCATGTCACATGAAGAAAGAAGTGTTCTCCTACAACTGTAATTTCTTCTGATGGTTGGTTCAAAGCATTCACATTGGGAGTCATGCAATGGGGGAAAAATGGGATTTTAGAGAAAACTTAAGGAAACTATACAGAAAACATTAAAGCTCCAAAGACAAAACCCTCCCCATGGTATTTTATGTTGCATGTGATATGAATCAGTTTTTAAATTACCTTTGCAGAATGGTTTTTTCCACAAGACTGCTGCTTCATTCAATACAAGGATGTCTTTAATTAATGTATGGTTCTTCAATGTTTCTCTTCATTTTCATCATGTAAAGTGGAATCTTTCATGTCATATTCTCTGTACATTCTTCAAACCCTGCCTTGAAGGCAGGTTAATTAATTTCCATGATGACTTTCCTGTGGTAGTCTCGTAACTCCTTCAAAACATTAATAAATTTAACTTTGTAACAGCCTTCTCAGTTGAAGTAGTACTATTATCATATTTTAAACACAGGGCAGAGCTAACGGAAGGTAATGTGTCTGGAGTTGTCTGTAGTGGTTTGTTAATTCTTTTATGTTGTGGAGGCTGGCAGGTTGTTTTCAAGCAAGGAATAGAGGATTTAATACAGTGTGCATCCACCAGAACCTCAGAAACAAGGGCATAACTGTTCTAGCTCAGGTTTGACTTTAAATACTTTATAGATCTTTAAGCACTAGGGGTAGTGGGTTACTTACCATCTACAAAGCTTTGGTATGCACTTACACCCGGGAGTCAGGAGCTAATTTCAGGCATGTCTGTGTATCCTTCTTTGTGACAGATAGAGGAACTCTGAGAAATTTTTTAATATTCAACCTTTAAAAAGGAAGTTATGAACAGTTTGATTTTGCCCATACTTTACAGAACTTTTTTTTTTTTTGCTATATCAGCAAAAGGGGCCTTCCCAGCTGAGGTGGGGCTACAGCCAGTGTCTGCATGCTCAGAATTGGAGATGTCACCATGTTCCTCCCTAACTCTCTGCAGCCCACCTTTCTTTAATGTCCCTTCCTATCAGCTGAAGGAAAGCATCCTAGAGGTTGCACATTGCCAGGAGCAATGTGAGGGTCCACTTTGGAGTTATAGGGGAAGGATTACATAACCTGACAGTCCTATACCCTTTGGTTGCTGAGGGTGGGATTGGAAAGTTTCTCCTCATCTCCAGGGCCAGGAGTGTGAATTATCACAGCACTGCCTGCAAAGGCAATGAGACAGCAGGGAGAAGCTGTGTGTTTGCTGGGCATTGCCAGTCTCTTATCAGCAGCTCTCTGGCATTAATTATAAAGCACTGCAGGCATTTTCCCAACACACTGCTTAATCTCTGTGAGGCACATCACATTGAGCACTCTAACTGGGAAAGGTTTATTGCAGACACTTTGGTTATTCTGCTTTCTTCATCTGATGCCCAGTTTGTCCTGCTATGAATGAAGCTCTGGTAATACTTGTTCTAGATTGTTGTGTTTTAAAGTGTTGTTCTTTCTTTCATGGTGTGTTGCACACTGTTAAAATCAATGCTGCTTTTGGTTCCTTTCATGGAAAACATTTTTCCTCTCTTACCACACCTTTTCAGCAGATGCTGTATTGAAACAGGTCTGTGCAAATATTCATATGTGAGCTACAACAGGTAGTGGTCAACCTAAGCCTATGAAAATCTCAGAGGTAAATCTGCAGAGAACTGAACTCTTAAAGTCAGCTCAGGATGCAGACAGAAAAAAGCTGGAAGGACTGATAACTTTGCCATCTTAACAGACATTCAGATAAAAACTGTCAAAAGTGTAAACTAATTTTGAGAATCTTGGCTTCTTTCCTCCGTGTTTTTGAGATGGTTGTATCTATGCAACCAAAGCTGTCCCTCCCTAGCAATGTTTCTGAGGCAAAATAGAACAGTCAGTCCTGAGCAAATTAGCCAAAGCACAATGTTACAGATCTATATTGGTCCACAGGTTTTGCTGTGTTTTGCCATTTTGAATCAATAACTGAGAATTCGAAAGCCCAGAATAAGTAAGGCAAGTACAATATCTGCCTGGGGTATCTCAGTCAGAGCAATGGCCCAGTGTCACACAAACACTGTGAGTAAATCCACTTCTCCTAGGCATTATTTGTCTGCTTTAACTTTAAAATCAGCCTTCCTTTTCTGAAACTCCTGGAAGTCCAGTGCCTCACAACTTCTGGATGAAATTAAGTGCTCAGACCAAAGTATTTTTACAAGCAGAGCAAATTCATCTGAAGAGAAGTACTCCTCTTCTTCAGGTAAGTTTGTGTTCTCTGAGAAAAACAGAGCATGACTCACAAGTTAAAACATATGTATCAGAAACTGAAGAAAGGTGGTTGGTATAACTAAATATAGTTGTTCCTGATTGTTGAAATATTAACTCAGCATCTGAAGCATTCCCCAAAAATAGATTAAAAGGGCATGCACAGGTAGGAAAAGGGGGAAAGAGTTTAAACTGAAAGAAGGCAGGTTTAGATGAGATATTAGGAAGACATTCTTTACTGTGAGGTTGGTGAGGTACATGAACACATTGCTCAGAGAAGCTGTGGATGCCCCATGACTGGAAATGTTCAAGGCTAGGTTGGATGGAGCTTTGAGCAACCTGATCTAGTGGAAGGAGTCCCTGCTCACCACAGGGGGTTGGACTAGATGGGCTCTAAAAGGTCTCTTCTGACTCAAACTATTCTATACTTCTATGAAATGACAGATACACTCATGGAGTAATTGACTGATAAGAATTCTTCTCTTGAGAGATCAATCTTACATTAAAAAAATCAGGGGCACTGAGTCAATAAACTGAGGCACATTGAAATAACAGAGAAAATACTTCTTTCCAGTTGCTTGAAATCTTTCTATAAAATGTGTTGGTGGTAGCAGTCTTGAAGGTGGATACCACAGCAGAATGGTGCTCTGTTTCAAAACCACAGCTTTGAAATCAGAACTCATGGTTGTATTTCTAAAGCACTTCTACCATTCAGTCAAAATTATTTTATAAAAAATAGTTGAAGTTGTCCAGGTGAAATGGCTTCAATTTCTGTTTCTCTCTCACTGTTTAAGAAGCCACAGATATTCACAAGCATTGAACTGTCTTTTTATGTTCCCTTGATTGAAGAGCAGGAACAACGTGCCACTCAGTCTGGAAAAACTTGAACTGCATCTGTCTGCTTTATTTTTGTGTATTTATATATCTAAGAGCTGTCATTCAGTGAGTAATGTCAGCCTTATATTAAAATAATTTTTCAGATGAATCATAACGGATTGCTTTTTTATTTGTTATTTGACATGTAAAAAGTGTATTATTTCTCCTTCATGTGAAAATAGGTGGTTTTTAAACATTGTTAAGTGTTAAATTGTTAAATCACACACCCCCATATCCTATGCCATATGTGATTTTTTGTACTCCCCAAATGCCTTGAACTGAGGGCATATTTTCACTCGTCTCATACTTTAATCTCTTGAAGCTCAGTCACAGCTATTTGATTTGGAAAAGGTTGACACTAACAGGGTTGATCTTCACAAAAATAAGTGAAAATAGAGCAAGAGAGGAACTCTCTCATCACCTTGTGCTTTGTTGTTTCCCAACGGCAGAGGCATTTTCAGTCATGTACAAACATAGCCCTGCATACACACCCTGCTTTGCTGAGCATGGTAATGGGATAAACAGTAGTGGAATGCAGCACAAACTTATTGCACACTGATATAAACTGAATATTTTTTCATCAATATTTCATTGAAAGAGTGAAATATGTTATTTCTCCAGTTCTGTAAATAAGTCCATAATTATTTGCCACCAAATACCTGCTATTCTCCTCCAGATTAAAAACCTTGTGAGCCATGAATCTTAAGAGCTGTGTTATTAATTGCTTTGCAGATTTGTGGGCAGGTATCTTTGAGGAATATGAACAAGTTAGATTTTGACGAGTTTTGGATTGCTTTTGATTCTGGCATGCAACTAAAGGTTATTTACTGCAGTACTAGGCAAAGAAAAGGCAAAAGCTGTGTCAGTTTTTCATGCCTTAAGAGGATGTGACACAGTCTTAGCCTTTGCTGGGAAAGGCAGGAGAAGGTAAGTCTTGCTTCAGAAGGGAAGAATGTCTGCCCTGCAGCCATAGAAACAGTTTTCCGTTTCTCTTCACCACCTGCTGAAGTGATTGATATTTGCCTGAAGGATTTGCAGTTATTTGTAGTACTTTTGTTTAACTGCACCAGGATACTTTGCCAGGAAGTGGAACATTCTTCCCCCAGCAGCACCTCATCTAAACATCCAGGAGAAGATTATGTTGTATAGGAGAGAAGCATGGACAGGAATGTTCCTACCTCAGATTGGTAATGAGCTCTTCTCAAGTTTATGGAGTATCAGATCCTAAGGTATTTCCATTCTGATTGAATGCCTAAAATAGCATTAAACTAATTAAGTTTAGTTATCATTGAATAATAATTATGCTCTATCAGATGTCAGTCAGTCAGCAGAGAATTAGTTTTTTACTTTTTTGGTTAAACTAGCATCCCAAGTACAATAAATTCAGTCACTTTGGAGAGGAGGGAAATCATAACTACCCTGGGGATGCAAATCCTCTGCAACATATAGACCAGGTAGTCCAAGAAATCATGTGGTATTGTGACTGCATAACTTTATGAGTAGCACTGTATCTGCACAGCAAGACTGCCTCACAGTCACAGTGAGACCGTTTGCATGCTCCATGCTCACCACTTCCTAAATGCCTGCTAAGTCCAGTGCCTCAGCCTCTCTGAGCACTATCCATAACTCTGGGAGAGACATGATAATTCTAGGAGAGAAGTCAGCGTGCTTTAGGTCTGCTTTCATAAGCAATTTTCAGTTGTTTTTTAAATCATAAAATTTCATTAATTTTTACCTTTTAGGAATCTATGACAGACCCAGATGTAACTTAATATCTGCCCAGCACAGGGAAGTAGAAATCAAATTCTGATTGCTTTTATTGAAAGAGAGAGACAGAACATTGTAAAAGATGAGGATTTTATTTACCCATATAATCAAATTTTCATTCTTCCTTAACTACCACAGACAAGGAGTGTGCTATGTGACTTGGCACACTCAGAGGAAGCAATGCTGGTCACAGTGATTCTGTGGCTGCTTCAAAGCATGATAAATCAGGCTATGCCTGGGGATGGTTACAGTCTGAAGGCTTCCTGGTTATTAAAATGAGATCAATAATTTTTAAACAAGCAGTGTTTGAAAAATGGTTGAGCTGAATCTGAAATCAATTAATATAAAATATTATACTGGGCATTTTAACAGAAAAGGGAAGGGTCTATTGATGAAACTTGTTCATCGAGAATGAAATGGATTTTCAGGCTGAGCTTCACTGACTTTAACAGAGCTTCAACAAATTACTCCATGTGTATCCGAACAGAAAAATCAGTTACTTCAGTTTGTAGTGTGTAAACATTTGATCAAGAAATCCTAACTATATATGCTAAAAAGATAAAATGACAATTTCAAGGAATCCCATGGAGATGCATTTGGATAGTTGTCATGTGTTTCAAACTTGAGTAAATGTCAGATATTAATCAAATATTAGCTCACCTTAATTTCACAGGGTAAAGATCACTCCCACAATCAAGGATCCATTTTCTGCCTCCCTGCCAATCCAATCATGGAACATGCTGCTTTTTCTAGATTTGAATTTTATAGGAATTACAACTCAGCAAATATAGTGTATGCATTTAGTACATGTTTATAAACCTCTGTAGCCAACATAACAGAGACCAAATTAAAAAAATTGGTTAATTGCTAGATATTGAATAAAAATAGGCATGACAGATTCTGTGGAAATAATGTCGAGGATGGTCCCAAATGCATAATGCTGATTTTGTTGCCATTTAGTCTGTTTTCTGAATTTTAGCTCTTTAGTTTTCCCTCTCCTCCCACTGAAAATCAGAATTACATCTAGTACATATTTTCTAAATTCCCTCTTTTATATATATTCACCTCATCTTAGAATGTTCAAAGTTTGTCTTTAAATTAATTTGTGATATGAGAGAAGTTATTTACTCTGTCTTCAGGCTCAATTTGAAGATACAACCTGATGCAATAATCACAATCAATTGGGAAAAATTATGGTGGCTAAAACCAGTGCTTCTATTCAATAAGAATTCTGACATTTCAGAATTCCTTTTTATTTCAGATTGAAGTAATGGAAATCACTTACTTGTAGTTAAAAATATTTAATGATTCTACAAATTTCTTCCTAGCCATATGACAATGTTTTCATAGCACTCTTGCATATCTTTTCACTGCAGTCTAGTGGATCGTTAGCACATTTAGGAATAGGTATTACAATCTTATATCTCCATATTTATAGAGAAACTAAATGTACTTGTTTTCTTTTCCAATTGACATGACAGACATCTACACCCCTGTCTAAATCCAACTCCCAGGCTCTCTTGGATCCTGCAGGCTCTCTGATACTCCAGTACAGTACAGTATTTTTTTCTGGTTTTTTCTAAACAATCTTTATATAATGTGACCCTGTAATACACACCATCCCTTTTCTGTCTCTGAAGTCATTAATGCATAATGCTGTTTAACCATCTTTTTTCCCCTCTTCCATCTTTCCTAAATTATGCATGTATTTCCATCCTGTTAGTCCAGCCACAACTTCTAATCCTCCACAGGTCTCTGCACTAGCTTGTTTTGAATTCTAACTCAGTTGTTTTGGATCCTCTGTTTTGTTATACCAATCCAATAACTTCATGCTGGCCACTACATGAGGCTAATTTTTAGCCAGCAGTTTCCCACTCCATGTATCAGCATTGGCACTTTCATTCCTCTGGCCTTCTGATATTCCTTTCTCACTACATTATCATCATGCAGATTAAATGAACCTTTCCCAGCTTTGTTCCCCACTTTAAAACTTAAGCTTTTATTAATCAAATTAGCCTTGATTCCATTCCAGACCTCAAACTACTCTCTGTGTGTGTGTATGATCCTCTTCCAAAAATGTTTCCCAGTGGCAGACCAACCCTAAGCCTTCCTAAAGAGTCATCTGTTCATCTTCGCTGTCTAGTTGCATCTTCCTTCTAAATCTTTAAAACCCAAAATAATTCCATTCCATTTTTATTGATATTTGTATTAATCACATTTAACTGGATTGTAACCTCAAAGGTTTTTTCCATGCCTTCCTGCTAGCTGCCAATTTCTTCTGCAGTTGGAGCAATTTGTCCACGTTTGTTCCCGAGTCTTGACCTACTGGAACAGAAGAGTGCAAGAGTCAGAAAGACCCCCTCTCCAACATGGTTTAGATTAGCCAGACTAAAAAAAAATATTTTAATGTCTTAAGTAAACCACTACCACTTGACAGACACAAAAATGCCCACACTGTGAGGCACTTAGTGTCAAAACCAGGAAAGCCAAAGCCCAGCTGGAGGCAAGGCTGCTGAGGGGCACTGGTTGAACAAAGCAGATTCTGGAGATTGCTAATTGGAAAAGCAAGTTCAAGGAAAATGGGATTCTGCTGACAGAGGCCCCTTGTGACAACAGGTGTTGACAAAAAAGCTGATGAACTCAGTGCCTTTTTTCTGCCTCTGTCTTCAGAGCCAAAGCCTGCTCCTCGACTGCTGCCTGTACAGGCACAACTGGGGAGGGAACTGGGCAGCCAGCAACAGAGGAACAAGAGGTCAGAGGAGCTGAATGTATTCAGATCCATTGGGCTGGATGGGAATCATCCCAAGCTTATTGAGAGACATGGTAGGCCTGACTGTGAGGCCACCATAAATCCTCATCCTTAAAAAAAGGCAAGAAGACTTGGGAATCATAGAATCCTAGGATGTTTTGGGTTGGAAGGTGCTGAGAATTGGAGGGTTGCCCTCTGGATAGGCCAGTCAGCTCCTTCTCAGTCAATGGAAAGATCAGGGAGCATGCAATCAGCAGCAGTCAGCCCAGCAAGGCAAACCATGTTGGACCTGCTGAGTGCCTGCTGTGGTGAAATGTCTGTGGGCAAGGGTGGAGTGGTGGCCACAACATACCTTGAGCTAAGTATGGCTTTTGACACCACCTTCCCACCCTTCCCCTCTGCACACAGCAGAAGCATGGACTGGACAAACTGCCTGTTTGGATGAATTGGAAGCTGTAAGAGTAGCAATCAATAGCTCAATATTTGGCTGGGCTCAATACTGGCACCCATATCCAGTGCCTTCCTCGACAACCTGGCTGCAACGCAGAGCTCATTCAGAGCAGGTAACACTAAGGTCAGGGAGCAGCTGCTGGTTCAACCCAGAAGGACCCTGAAAACCTTAAGGATTTCAGACAGAGCCACCATGATCCTTATGAGAAGCATGAAGTTCTGCCTCTGGAACAGCCAGAATAGCCCCATTTATGGGTACAGAGGGGGAAGTGGCTGGCAAGGTCACAATCCTGTGGGTTGCAGAGCACACCAGGGTGAACAGGAACCCTTGGCTCTTCTGGAAGGAGGCACTCACTGGGGTGCATTAGAGGCAAGGCCAGCATATCACAGGGAATTTGCTGACAATCTCAGCAAATCTCAGCATGGTGAAGCCATGCCTGAAATAGTTTTGGATACTTCTGATCAAGAGAGACAAGGTAAGATTAGAGCAGGTTCAGTGGAGGGCTGATAAGAAAGTTATTGAGGAGAGGCTGAAGGAGCTGGACATAGCTGGTAGAAAGGAAGCTATGAAGTAACATCATCTACAAGTGTTTGAAGGATCGTTAGAAATCTGTCAAGGCCAAAGTCTTCTTATCCCTGCCAGCTGGTCTAACAGAGCAATTGCCAGTTTACAACTTGGGAGATTCAGGCTGAGCATCAGAAAGTAAAATTAACAAGTGAGTAGTTGGGAATTAGGACAGGTTGTCCAGGGAAGTGGAGGAATCTCTGTGACTGAGGCTTTTCAAGACTCAGGAAAAGCCAAGAGTGGCATAGTCTAGTGCTGACCTGGTCCAACTGAGAAACAGCCTTTTAGAGGTACCTTTCAACCAACATTTTTATGATCTTGCAGCAGGTCTCAGGTCTTCACATCTTATTAATAAAGCCTATTATTAAAATAATCTATTTATTAACTTGTTTGGTTTCATGAGTGGTGGTAAAAGATTGTCACCTAGCCTGTTTGAAGGAAGAAGACTCAATACATGGGAAACACCTTGGTGAGTTGCCTAACTGGGACAACACCTCTCACCAACCTACTTTATGGAGTTAGAAATGTAGCAAGAGACTTCCGCTAAGGAAAGGCATTCAAGTCACACTTCTGCTTCACATCTCTCTTTCCTTTGCCCTGCCCATTTGCCTTTCCAGCATAGTTAACTTT